>NC_141691.1:1027313405-1027913405 GCF_964263255.1 Lissotriton vulgaris
GAAAATTACACTTGTATGATGTTACAAGGCAGCACCAAGGATAACCTATGTGAGAGATAGTACTTACAACATTGAAAAACTAAATTGGCAGTATTTTACTATCAGGACATGTAAAACACACCCATACATGTCATACCTTTCACATACATTGCACCCTGCCCATGGTTCTACTTTGGGCCTACTTTAGGAGTGCCTTACATGGAAGAAAAGGGAAGGTTTGAGCCTGGCAGTGGGGTGCACTGGCTAGGTCGACATGGCAGTTTAAAACTGCACGCTAAAGTTGAGAAAACTGCACTCACAGACACTGCTATGGCAGAGTTGAGACATGTTTGCAGGGCTGCTTGTGTGGGTAGCACAATCAGTGCTGCAGGCCCACTAATATCATTTGATTTACAGGCCCCGGGCACATACAGTGCACTTTACTATTGGCATACCAGTAAATCAAATATATCAGTTATGGATAACCAATTATAATCACAATTTACACAGGGAGCACTTGCACTTTAGCACTATTCAGCAGTGGTAAAGTGTCCAGAGTACATAAACTAGCAAAATCGAAGTCCAACACACAGTCAAAAATACAGAAGGTAGAGGCAAAAAGACAGGAGAAACCATGCCAAGGATGCCAGGTCTAACACAAAGCTATATTAGAAAGTTTGTGGTGCCTCGTTAAAAAGCATTTTCTTAGCACCAGTGGCTCAGTGGTATTTACTGACCTTGTGGTTTATGGACCTTCAAGTTATTCTTCTGCTGAAAGACTGCAGCTCAGGAGTCTTACATTCTACTAAAGAAAAAACAAATTCCTACCGTCTAGAGAACTAATGATCTCAGGAGTGCTCTTTTTTTAAGTTGAGAAATACAACAACAGATTGTATAAACTAATCAAATATCCACATTAGGCACTACTCCACTAATCCTGTTTGTGTCTTAAGATTCACTACTGTGTACATTTACGAGAGCAAATAATCCTGACTCATAGAAGTCTCTGCAGACATGTATGCTCACATCACAGATTCCAGCACCGGTGTGGCAGATAGTCCACAATTGTAAGTTATGGGGTGATGGTGGACACAATGGTGTTCATAGGGGAGGTCAGAGGGGGCAACCAATGAGATTCTAACTAACATCACCCACTTTGTGCATATTGACAAACAATCTCAATGGTTTTTCACACTTATCTTAAGTGGTAACCAATCCATGAACAAGTGGGCAAACTTGGTGTGAAATGGCACACACTCCTCATATTCCCAAGCAGTCTAGGTTAATGTATTTAATTACAGGAATGTGAATATAAATAGACCAAAAAGTTAAATGCCAGTCCTGAAACTGCGCAGAAGACAATCTGCTCGAGTAAGTATAGGGGAGTGGAAGCGTACATGCAAGTTTAACACAATAATACATTTTTTTCATTAACAGAGAATATTGTAAGTCTATAGAAATGCAGGTAAAGCCTAAAATGCACTGATTCCTGAACTTGTTTTGTAAATTGGACAACAAGATTTTTGGGAAGTATTGAATGTATTTTTCCAATACTGTTATATAAAGAGAGAGAACATTTTTTTTTCTTTTTTTACATTTCGTATTAACTAAATGAATTAATCAGACGTAATCATAGAGCTTTTATTACATATTCTTTCCTGTTACCTTCTGGGCGTAAAATATAACCATGAGATCCCGGATATCTTCGTCTGTGAGGTTTCTAAGGAAACCCAAAGGGTTTTGCCATCCTAGTTTTCTAACAGAGAAATCGAACCTCACCAAACTCACTATTCTTTAAGTGAAAGGTTTTATTAATTGACTATTCCTCAGATGTGATTTTTTCATCGAAGTCATGATCTTGCTTTTGACAGCCATCCAAAAACTGTTTTTTGAGGAGGCCTTTTCGGAGCCCTTTTGCTACAACGTTTCACCTTGCTCAGGGTTGTTGTATGCATGTGCTGTCAGCCGCACCACACACCTACGCCTGGAAACCCTCACAACCCTGACAAGTAGCGCTCTACAAATGCACCATATATTACTTTACTTTACTTCCTAAACCTTAGAGAAGAATCGCTCGTGTTGCAATCGGAATGCGTAACAAATTCATCACCTTCCAAAAAAACTGTGTCAAACATACATGTATCTAATATTTATTTGTGAGTTTTATCAAGCACTGAACTTCTCCTTTCGGTCACTTCAGAGCACTATGATTGGTGCACTATAGTTGTGTGTTAAGAAGCAGACGGGTACCTAAATTCAGGACACTCCCTGCTTTCTTCAATTCCTTGATCTACGAAAAGGTCAGTTAAAGGCAGGTTTTAATAGTTGAGTTTGATGTGTGTTCCCTGACGTGCACGCAGGTTTAGTTCATTCCAGGGAAAATGTTCTAGGCATTCCACTGTTTGGGACCTCGAAGTCCCAGGGTGCATCATCCAAGTTTTAGCAAATTAAAACCTTTGATCAAATTGGCGATTGTTCATTAAAGTGTCCTGGTTGGCCAGGATGGCAGTTTCTGCAGATTTCCTGGCTCAAAGCTTTATGCTTGGCGCAATCATTCAGGCATGCCTTCCTGAAGACTAACTTTAGTTCTATCCAGTGATCGATTTGGACCACTTTTACAAGCACATCTTGGGAAGTGATAGTCTTTATACTCTTGCTGATGCCCCATTAACTATATGAGAAAACAGTTGCGACAGGGATGACAGATGCTTATCTCTAAGTCCACTGTAGAGCCTGTTAGATAGCTGATAGCACTGTCAAAGAAGCTAATTGTTTATGTGCTTGTATTAAAGAAATAATGTTGTTTAAAGCCCTTGTCATTACCCCATGACCTTAAATGTAAAAGTCATCATCATAAAAATCTTTATTTCGGCACTATGCCATAAAAGATGCACAACATATACATACAGTAATTCATGGTAAACAATTTCAAGTCACGAAGCGAAAAAGGAGGAGATTCTCACGTTTCTAAAAAGGTACAAAGTGGCGGGTAAAAATTATACCAAGTATAAAACAGTCCAGTGTAACAAGCATAAGTTATTACAGATATAAAACAATCCAACTAATTCGCAGTCCAGTTCATATCGAAATTGTGTTAATCAGGAACCTTCGCTTGCGCCACATTGATACCAAAAATTGCGACACAGCAAAAACAATTAGTCTAGTTGTGTCTGTTTTGAAACTCTAAAGGCATGCTTGCAATGAATAAAACCCAAATTCTTGCACAGGGGTACTAACCAATACTTCCTGGGCTTACAATAAGCTGGACAGAAGAATACAACGTGCAGATGATTTTCCCTGTCACAGTTACACCCAGGGCATTTTTCCACAGCTACTGAAGACCTCCTGTTAGTCAAAGCTCGCAAGGGTAAAACACCATATCTCCACTGACTATACAATTTTCTCGCTAAGACAGGGTAAATTTCATCCATGATTTCTTCAAAGAAATAAAAATCTTTGACAGTTAAAAAAGAAGTAGGTAAGGTGCCGACTTTGGAATTGGTCAAAGCCGCAGTATGTTTGGCTTCATAGTAAATCCTCGTAAGGTTTTTTCGGGTGATCATTGTAGAACCTTTCTCTGGGTCAGACCATAGTATATGTAATCCTAGCCTTGAACATTCATTTTTTATAAATCTGAGCCATGGAATTTTCCCTACCCCAGGAAGAGTCAGTAATTCTGCAAGTTCCTGCCTATAATTTAGGAGCTCCGGTGTCACCCAGAGCCTGCGCCAAAACCTTAAACGTTTGAGCGCTAGCACCTCATTAATGGGCCTAAGCCCCAGATCAAGCCTTAAGGGCAGGAGAGGAGTGCTAGATGGTAGGGCCAACAATTGTCTTATAAACTTGTTTTCTATCCTTATCATTTCAGTCCTGCATGAATATCCCCAGAGTTCCCCGCCATAGACGATCGCCCCCCTAGCCTGCGTCTTATAAACCTCTAGGGTGGAGCAACCGGTTTATTAGAGTAAGTATTCGATAATTTCACAATACCACTCTCTGGTGTTAAGATGTTCGTGTACCCCGGCTAGAACCACAACATACGGGCTCGAATCTGGGGGCAAATCAATTCTAATTGGTGTACTTGATGTAGGTCGTTGTCGACTCAGAATCGACATACTGGTGTTTCCATGATTGACCTGAGAGAGCAAGCTAGCCGGTTTAACAACAGGAACTGGCTGGGTTAGGCCTGACACATGTGCAGAGGGCAAATCAGAAAGCACTACAGGGTTTTGTGGCATAAGACCCCCTTTCCATTATTATCTAGTGCTTGAGCAGAAATCACAGTATTTGACTTTGCCTGATCCATAGCCATTAAAGTGGCTTTTTCAAAGTTAATAAATTGGTGCTCTATCCGTGAAAGTCTCAGTTCCAACGGTTGGAGTGATGTATGCAGAAGGAGGCCCAGTTTTGCCAAGAGCGAGTCCTCTCCTGGCAGTGATGTGGAAACTATATTTGTCCGCTCTTGGGTATGCGCTATTGCGGGGGACGATAAGAGTGTAACTGTCCAGCTACCAATAGCCTTTGCGGTATTTGCGGTCTTTGGGGCCGCTACAGCAATATTCTCGGAGCATTTGGCAATTTTGGGCTTTCTGCCACAAGTAGCTGCACCCCAACGCTTCCTTTTATGTATAGCCCCTTCCAGTTCTCCCTCGTAGCTGGTGGATAGTAGGATCATCCAGTCCGCCTACTCTCTGATTAGGTTCAAGGGTCGTTGATACATTGTTCTCAGCTACTAACAGTGACTGTGTTTCCACATTTGGAGAGGATCTTTCCAGTTCCTGGATGGTCTCACTGCTTACCCTAGTATCCTTTGCATCCCTAACGAGTGGTAGGGAACGGTGTTCTGGTGTACGAGCCTTCGCAAGATGGCCCCGCAAAGATCTTTTCGCCAGGGCAATATCTTGGGTGATCCGGCGCTCAAACAGGGTTATTTCGAGATCCAGTAGTGAGTTGGCCCTCAAAATAAAATTGTCCAGTGTCCCTACAACGTGACCTCCTGTTGTAGATTTTTTTGGTCCTACTTTCTCGCCCCGCCATTACCCTAATACAAAAAAAGAAAAATGTGTGCAGGTACTTACACAATACAAAATGTCTTTGCATGTGCGGCACAGGCGTTAGAGGGCTGGCCCGGTCCGGTCTCCTCTGGGCTACAACCGGCTTGAACGAGCCCGCCCGGCGCGCGCCCGCGCGCGTCCCACGATGCGGGAAATAGACATGGTTATATACACTGGGCGTGAGGAGGGCGGGAAGAGGACCCAGCTGTGTATGGTTCTAGGGCTGCTGGTCCTCGCAGTCCCGGTCCGTTATGGCAGAGAGTCCCAATGTAAAGCAACAGCAATCTCCCAACTGCTGCAAATGCAATGACAATAGAGCAAGTCAAAGTTTAAAGAGAACCTGATAAGTGGAGTTTGACACTAGGCTACATACAGAAATAAATAATTACAGTGGCAAAGCAATGGCAGGTACATTATTTTCACACTTTTTTTAAAAACAAGGAGTGATACAGATAGCTTTCTAATGGTAGAGTGTTTCATAATATGAGTGCCAAGAGTGGGAGTGACCAAAATCATCCAGATGATGACAACTTAAAATATTGGGGTGTTGAAATGTCTACAGTAATTCATATTATAAAATACAATTTAGGATAAATTACAGTACAGCAACAAAAGGGAAGTCATGGAGGTTTAGATACTTCTTGTTGACGAGGAGTATGTGACAGAGAACGTCTGGCACTCATGTCAATGTGGCAGGTGACCATATATCCAGATGCATTCTTGCCAAGTGTAATGGATATACAAAAGACGTGTCAAGTCTGTGATTATCACAAACAGCATACCACCATGCCTGATAAGATAATTTAGTAAAATCTTTCCAATTTTTGGTAATTTGTTGAAAGGCCACCACCAGTAATAAATCTATAATCCGAACATTAGAGGTGCAACCTATGCAAATAGGGGATAAACTTCCTAAGAAGATATGTGGTGAATGCAGGGGATGGGCAGAACTAAAAATGGCATTGATTTGAGACCACACCTTGTCCCTAAACTCTCTAACCAATGTACAGTGGAAAAGCATATGGCATAGGTCAGCACGTGGTGTTGAACATGACCAACAAGTATTAGGAAGATGTGAGTGACGTTTATTAAGAACAAGTGGAGAAAGTAAGAGCCTATTATATATGAAAAAAAGTGTCTGTGTGGTATTTGCAGCCCTAGAAGATTTTCTAAGTTTAAACCATATATTGTCCCAAAGATCCACAGACCAGAAAGATTACAAATCTTTTTCCCATAACATTTCTACTTTGGTTTTATCTCTTGACATAGGTGAGGTATGAAGAAATTTATATATGACAGACGCCTTGGAATTGGTAATAATAAGTGATCTCAGTTTATCACTATGAGGATCGGGCGAGGCAGGGGATGCATACTGCACATAAGCAGTTTGAACAGTTTTCAATAAAAGAGAATACTTAGAAACGAAATTAGAAGGCAAAGTGAATAAGGCGCGGATCTGTGTAAAGGATAAAGGTTGACCGTTGTCATATAATTGATGCACCCAGATCAAACCTCGTTGTCTCCTGGATTTCCAGAAAATAGGTTTATTATTAATCATAATAAGTTTATTATGCCATAAAGGAAGGTGAAAAAAAGCTGGAATGGGAATAAGCGGAAGCAATTTACAAGTACATTTTATTATAGGAGAAGATACCGACTGTGGTTTACGCGTGAAAAATAAGTATTCCTCGAACAAAAAAGGTGAAAGAAAAGATTGCTCAAGAGTAGTCCAGAGAGGGCTATTAACAGAGGGTTCGGAAAACAAGTGTGATGCCTGATGTAATAAGAAAGATTTATGATAAGTAGGAAAATCGGGGAAATTTGTCCCACCCTCTGTTTCTGGACGGATTAATTTTGATAAGGACATACGCAATTTTTCGCTGCTCCACAGGAAAGAAGAGAAGACTGAGTTAAGTTTCCTAAAACATTATGGAGGAATAGATACCGGAATATTAGAAATTGTGTATAAAACTATAGGAGAGAGCATCATTTTTATGGTGTCTAAGCGACCCCACCAAGACAAATATAAAGGATGCCATCTCGCTGCTAAAGTCAAGAGCCTTTGTATACAATCATCCAGGCAACGAGATATTGTTCCTGATATGGAGTAAGTAAAGTGTAAGCTTAAGTATTTGATAAATTGAGGATTCCACGTGAAACCTGAAGCAGCTAAATCAGCTCTGAAAGTATATTTGGTAAGGGGTAAGATTTCACGTTTATCTTAGTTTGTAGCCAGAGACAGATGCAAATGAGTCAACTTCTTCTTAAAAAGCGGGGAGGGAAACCTGAGGTTGCAAAAGGAAGAGAAGGACTTCACCAGCGTAAGCCGCCATTTTAACAGTGGTATCTTTAAAAGTGAAACTGTGAATGCTAGCATTTTGGGGAATCCGCAATAGGAAAGGTTCTAGAGCAAGATTAAAGAGAGAAGGGAGAGAGGGCAACCCTGTCTAACACCTCAGCCCAGATGAAAATATGAAGAAATTGCATTATTGGCTGATATAGCTGCTCTTGGAATCTTGGAATAGAATATAAAAGAGAAATGAAAGCAGTGATTTTTGGGCCAAAACCAAACCATTTTAGTGTATTGAAAAGGGAGGGCCATTCAACTCTGTCGAAAGACTTTTCTGCGTCCAATTCTATGGCTGCTAATGAGTGATTGTAAGTAAGTAAGTAACATTTATTTGTACATGATTAATTAAAATTTTTACAAAATTATAAAAACACCAGTAGATACATTTAAAAGACCATTTATACTTGAGCTTATCGAGTTAGATTAAATTAAAAGTAGGAAATTGATTAAGATCAGTTCGTGGTTATCATCAGGACCTTATAATGTTCGTCAAACGCTGTTAAGTCTTTCTCTTGTTAAGTCAAAGAACTTCACAACCTGGCAATTCAATTTGGTGTTATTGGTGTTAAAGCACAGTTTAACTGCCTGCCTGCAAGTCCGAACGGCATGTAGTTTAAAAGATGGTCGTAAAAAGTTATACCTCAGGTCCTTTAGTCTAGGACAGATGCAAATCACGTGGACGATGTCCTCCTTGCCGATTTTGCACAGGCGGCACTGCTGTGAAGGGTTGTTTCTCTCCCAGGGTTAAAGGTGTGGGAGTATAGGGATTACACCCAGGCGTAGTTTTAGAAACTTCTCTTTAACTTTTATTTTCATACCAATGTTGAGGTATGCTTGTGATTGTATTTTTCCATAATCACCCAGCGTTATCCAGCCATGCGCCCTATTTGCTAGATCCTTCTTGTCTTCAATCGCTGAGATAATACGTGATGATTTTTTGGCGACTTTTTGAAGGACAGGTCTATTGGCGTTTCCCAGATGTCGGACAGGCCTAGAACTTAGAGTTATTCAAATAGGTAATCTCTGGGCAAAGATTTGTGGTGCCGAAGTAACTCTTCCCATACGTTAGAGCTTCAGGAGCCGGTGCAATGCAAATGTAATGCAAATCTTGTGCCAGCTGGCTACGCACACACTCCGCCTTTCTAATGTTTGTTTGAGGATGCCAAATTCTAGTCTGATCTAAGCAGGAGAGACATATTTTGGAAGGTTGAAAATAGCTCTATATGAGTTGCCTATGACTGTGTCCAGTAATGCTGCATCCTTCCCATGAAGTGATTCGCTAGCGTATGTAAGAGTAGGCTGTAGTTTTGCATGCAAGATTTCAAGGAGAGGTTTAAATGTAAGATCGGGAAGTTTGGCCTTTAATGGTTTTAATGCCAAGTAGATCGTTGTCGCCATACCTCGTAAGGAGTCAAGTTGTGCCCTAGATGTGTTTTTTGAATCCAAGATTACTCCCAGGTACTTGTAGGTGGTTACCCGATCGAGCTTTTCTCCATTCAGGTGCCAACAAAGATTCCTTTTTTCCTATAATTCACAGCCATGACCTTTGACTTGTTGAAGTTTATTTGAAGGGTATTTTTTACCGAGAAAGTGTGAGCTGCATTCAAGAGAAGCTGAAGGCCCGTTGGCGTCCGACTTATCAGCACCAGATCGTCAGTGTATAGCAGGTTGGAGAGGGTAATTTTCCCTAATTTAGGTGCGTGATTAGGGTATTTGTTGAGTTCCCCAGGTCGGTCGGCTAAAAAGAGGTTGAATAAAAAGGGTGCTAGTACGCACCCCTGTTTTAACCCTTTTGTTGTCCTAATGGGCTTCGAAAGGTGTGTACCTGCCCCAAGTTTGATTTTCATCCAGGTTTTTGAGTGGAGTAGTATTAGCATATCTAGGAGGCGTTTCGGTATTCCCCAATTGTCCAGTTTCTGCCAAAGTTTGTTGCGGTCCACATGATCAAATGCCGCAGTATAGTCGATAAACGAAAGGTATAAAGATGACTTGATCTCTTTTGCTGCTCCCATCAGCAAAGACAATGCCATGATGTTGGTTGTAGTTCCTTGGCCTTTGCAGAAACCTGTTTGGTTAATTGGGATGATGGAGTTTTCAGATGCCCATGATGTTAATTCCTCCAGGATGATTCCTGCGAAATATTTTGCCTCCACGTCTAGTAAGGCAATAAGCTGATAGTTGTTTGGATGCTTCTTGCTACCGTGCTTGTAGATCGGGCTGATGACTGACCCGTGCCAAGACTCAGGAAGAGTCTGGGTATGCCTTATATTGTTGAATACCTGTGCTAATGATGCACTCCAAAACTCCGCATCTGATTTGCACAGCATTGGTGGTATGCCATTCGGCCCCGGAGCTCCGGTGAGTCTCCCCCTTGTTATTTGCCATCTGATGTCTGCTGGGAAAATTTTCTTTGGCCCTAGCTCGACAACCTTCGCAGGGCTTTCTTCCACCTTTGACTTGTCAAGTTTTGATGGGCACTTCCCTTTTGTTTTAGACCTTGTGGCATTTGTACAGGGATTGTTTGTGTTGGCGTCCTCAGTGGTGTCATCGTTATTGAAATGCGTCAATAGGTATTTTGTCCATACCTCCTCCTATATGTATGAGTTTTGACCTAGGTGATCAGGATTCTGTATTCTTTTGACCATTTGCCAAAACTTAGAGCTGTTTTTCTGCTTCCCTTCATAAAGAAGTATTACCCACAGGTCTTCATTTCTTAGCTTCTGTTTTTCCCATTTCAACCGTTTTGGCAGTTTTTTCGCTTCCCGTAGAACAGCTTGCAGGCTGTGGTTTGTTTGATCCTTTCGCATTTGTACCTCGCAGGTAGAGGCACATCTTCCATGCCGAGGATTTTGAGGGCAGTTCCGCCCACACGGCTCGCCGCTCCCGCTCCGCGGGAGCCGCTTCGCACAGGAGTGCGCTTCCAGCTAACCAACTGCACCTGGTCACTTTAGGCGGAGGTAAGGGCGTGAGGCAAGGCGTGGGCTGCGAGTGTGCAGGGACTCCAACATCCAGGAGTCCCTGCGAGACCACGGACAGACCATCCGGTCCGCTCTCCCCGCCGGCCCGCCCCCCGCCCGCCTGAGGCTGCAAAAGGCGCTTTCCCTCGCCACTTGTTGGGACTTACAATCTCGCAGGTAGAGGCACATCTTCCACGCCGAGGATTTTAAGGGCAGTTCCGCCCACACGGCTCGCCGCTCCCGCTCCGCAGGAGCCGCTTCGCACAGGAGTGCGCTTCCAGCTAACCAACTGCACCTGGTCACTTTAGGCGGAGGTAAGGGCGTGAGGCAAGGCGTGGGCTGCGAGTGTGCAGGGACTCCAACATCCAGGAGTCCCTGCGAGACCACGGACAGACCATCCGGTCCGCTCTCCCCGCCGGCCCGCCCCCTGCCCGCCTGAGGCTGCAAAAGGCACTTTCCCTCGCCACTTGTTGGGACTTACAATCTCGCAGGTAGAGGCACATCTTCCACGCCGAGGATTTTAAGGGCAGTTCCGCCCACACGGCTCGCCGCTCCCGCTCCGCGGGAGCCGCTTCGCACAGGAGTGCGCTTCCAGCTAACCAACTGCACCTGGTCACTTTAGGCGGAGGTAAGGGCGTGAGGCAAGGCGTGGGCTGCGAGTGTGCAGGGACTCCAACATCCAGGAGTCCCTGCGAGACCACGGACAGGCCATCCGGTCCGCTCTCCCCGCCGGCCCGCCCCCCGCCCGCCTGAGGCTGCAAAAGGCGCTTTCCCTCGCCACTTGTTGGGACTTACAATCTCGCAGGTAGAGGCACATCTTCCACGCCGAGGATTTTAAGGGCAGTTCCGCCCACACGGCTCGCCGCTCCCGCTCCGCGGGAGCCGCTTCGCACAGGAGTGCGCTTCCAGCTAACCAATTGCACCTGGTCACTTTAGGCGGAGGTAAGGGCGTGAGGCAAGGCGTGGGCTGCGAGTGTGCAGGGACTCCAACATCCAGGAGTCCCTGCGAGACCACGGACAGACCATCCGGTCCGCTCTCCCCGCCGGCCCGCCCCCCGCCCGCCTGAGGCTGCAAAAGGCGCTTTCCCTCGCCACTTGCTGGGACTTACAATCTCGCAGGTAGAGGCACATCTTCCACGCCGAGGATTTTAAGGGCAGTTCCGCCCACACGGCTCGCCGCTCCCGCTCCGCGGGAGCCGCTTCGCACAGGAGTGCGCTTCCAGCTAACCAACTGCACCTGGTCACTTTAGGCGGAGGTAAGGGCGTGAGGCAAGGCGTGGGCTGCGAGTGTGCAGGGACTCCAACATCCAGGAGTCCCTGCGAGACCACGGACAGACCATCCGGTCCGCTCTCCCCGCCGGCCCGCCCCCCGCCCGCCTGAGGCTGCAAAAGGCGCTTTCCCTCGCCACTTGTTGGGACTTACAATCTCGCAGGTAGAGGCACATCTTCCACGCCGAGGATTTTAAGGGCAGTTCCGCGCATACGGCTCGCCGCTCCCGCTCCGCGGGAGCCGCTTCGCACAGGAGTGCGCTTCCAGCTAACCAACTGCACCTGGTCACTTTAGGCGGAGGTAAGGGCGTGAGGCAAGGCGTGGGCTGCGAGTGTGCAGGGACTCCAACATCCAGGAGTCCCTGCGAGACCATGGACAGACCATCCGGTCCGCTCTCCCCGCCGGCCCGCCCCCCGCCTATCACGCCCACTATATCACGGCACAACACTCCCGCAGCGCGGGACGCAGCACGGGGCGAAGACCGGGCTAAGAGCGGGCCGTTTGAGGCCGTTCGAGGACGGAGAGGACTGGACTGGCCCACCCCCTTTCGCCCTTGACTCACAGGTGAACATCCCTTGTTCCATAAAATATGAGTACCAGGGCCACTCGGAGTAAGGCCTCCAAGGCAGCCCCGCAAATTAGTGGCCCTATGGACGATTTCATCACCCGCACTAATATAGCCATTGACAATGAAATCTCTAAATTACAAACCCGGGTGTCCTTAGAATTGGGAGCTGCCAGAAGACTGTCACAAGTGATAGCGCTCTAGCAAAAATCCTCTCTAGGCCATATAGCCACTTCGGTTACACCGGAACGCCCTGCCATTCCCCAATGTGTAGTTACACAGGCTGATGTCCATCGGACTTCGATTAACTCCATCCCCTCTCCATCGCTAGAGCGGTATTCCAACGCTGATGAAGCCAACTTCCCAGCTGCATTTTGCGCCCAGAATCCGACCCCTAATCCTCAGTCATCCTCAAACTCCACTATTGGTAAACCACCCAAAAGGAAGCGCCGAACAGGTTCTGCTTATGCCCGTAAAAAAGCGAAAATTGCGAAAATTGCGATTGGCCAACACCTACCCTCCACAGGAGTATTGTTACCTAATGTAAACCAAGAAGAAAGCACAGGGTTTCAACCCCCTAGTGAGGGAGGTACTGTGGAAGCAGATGCCAGTCCACCTAGCACCGCCCAAAAGATCGAGGACTTGCAGACTGAAGGGTTGGGTAATAATGAAAGGGAATTTATAGATCTGGTCTGGGCAACCCTAAAGAAACTTCTTTCCCCTCTCGACCTTAGACTCTCGAGAATAGAGAATAACCTGCTCGAGATGGAAAAAAGCATTATTGCCTTGGCCACTCTTGGTTTGAGAACTCTTGAAAACCAGGGCCACCCTGTACCAGATGTAACACCACCAATTCCTACCACTCAAGTGCAGGATGTCCCGCTCCCAGCCCCAGCCAATTTACGGCCGACTCCTAAGCCAAGGTCTGTGGCGGTGGACCAAATTCCCCTTGCCACTAAACCAAAGGCTCCCCAACGAGCCCCTAATCCCTAATCAGGAAAGCCTAAACCTGGCGCCCAGCCCAAACCTACCCTGAGTACCGTACAGGATCCACCCATAAAGGACAACTTTAGAGGGGGGTACATCGACCTCCCCCCTGAGGCCAATGACTATGTGGTGGTACTAACGGGTGTTCCCCAGATTGGTGTAGACCAGCATGAGAACCACTGGTCGCTGAAAAATAAAATAATGTATTGGTTAAATATAAATAGACCTATCCCTAATGGCCGGAGAAGCAGAGTCCTGATGGTTCGTAGAACTCGCTGGGTGGGCCCAACAAAGAAATCCAGTCCTGGGGACTGTATAGTGGTGACCTTTGAGGATCCACATACGGCACAATTCATCTGCTCCTGGCCTGGTTCTGAAGGTTCCCCGGTCATACCCAGACCACTGTCTTTCTTCTATCCACCGCGCTTCCAACATACCTCGGCGGACGATTGGTCCTTAGTTCAGCACCAACCATGGAAGAGCCACCCTAAAACCTATAACCAAATCCAACCACATTGGAACGGCTTCCCAACCTCAAATAGATATGGTGGCCTGGAGGAGGTGGATTGACTTTCTAGCCAGCACACTCAACACAACCTAGAAAATTCTTCTTCTCTGCATACGCCAAGGCCAGCTGAGCATGTACCCCCAGAGCCCCCATTGGTCCCAGTAGGATTTGCAAATAGCTTAGACACTGAGGAAGGGTTGATGCCTCCTGATATTTCTGACCTACTTGTTTTGGAAGGCTGTTCAGTTTCACCTAGTATGACTCCCCGACCATTAATCCGATGGGGCGCAGCAGAGGTGAACCGGATTGATACAACCAAGACTCCTACACCACAGCATTCTGACCCCTGTGTAAATGTTTTTAGAGGGGCTGCACCTAAATTCTCCCCACCAACTTATCCCTTTTCACAGCCCACCTCTGGTGCGCCGTTAATGAAGATCCTGAGTTGGAATGTGGCTGGGCTTGCCCGTAATTTTGAGAATCCTGAATGGATTGCCTTCCTAGAACCCTACAGTATCTGCCTTCTACAGGAAACCTGGTGCCAAGAACCAAGGCACAGAGTGGGGTTTACGACCCACTTTGTCCCAGCCGTTCAACAAGTTGGCTCTAAAGGTCGCCCTTCTGGCGGTCTTCTGATTTGGATCAGCATCGCTTTAAGGTTAGGTGTTACCCAAAGGTCCACTAAATCACCTGACCTACAATGGATATCACTACAACGCAAAGGAGGGAGGACCCTAGAAGTCTTCAACATTTATTTGAGGGGCTCTAATGGTGGGGCTTCACGTCTAACATCAACAGGTCTAAGCAGTGAGCTAGTCTCCTGTAACATTGATTCTTATGTCCTTCTTGCGGGCGATTTTAACTGTTGCTTTGAGCCATTGTCCAGGGAAGACATTCTGGATACCTTTGAAGAGGACTCAAGGAGAGGTATCCCTATTTTAACCATTGACCCGATCCCTAAATGGACACAAAGCGCAATAGATATTAATGCCCTTTGTCTGGAACACAATTTGAGACCAGCCAACGGCCGTTCCAAATCAGACCCTATGGGAGCCCATACATTCAACAGGACGGGGCGAACCTCCAGAATTGACTTTGTCATGCTTAACTTTAATCTTTGGCCTTTCCACCAAGACATGGAGGTCATTGTATCTTGTGACAGTGACCATAACCCACTTTCTCTTTCGATCACTTCTCCATGGCAAGATGGGACTCATGTTACCTCAGACCATAAGTGGAAAACCTCACGTGAAATCGCTCCCTCTAACTGTAGTAGGCGCTTGAAGTGGGCAAGAGTTGCGGCAGACGAAGAGAGGTTAGCACAAGCTGGGTCTATTCTGCTAGAGGCTGATTCCAAGCTTGATACACTAAGCCCCACTGGTAAAAAGACCTTACCACTGTTTACAGAGACCATAGAGGCTTTGAGTGATTTGTTTATTATCTCCCAATCAAGCACTAAGGCGGGTCCAAAAGGTGCTTCCATGACCAGAGGCAAGTGGTACTCCTCGAAATGCCGGGCAGCGAAGGGGGCTCTTATCTTTGCAGTAAAAAATAAAGAGCCAGACAAAATAAGAGCTGCAAGGAAGATTTATAAAAAAGTTGTGGCAGAAGCAAAAGAGGCATATGATCTAAATTTCTGGCGGGACTTAGCAGAAGCAAGCAAAAGGAAAAATGCCAAGGAGTTTTGGGATCTGTTAAGAGCCAGGGAAAAGCCTATTGATCAGCAACTAACCTGCAACATCTCCGGTGCTGTATGGTTGGAACATTTTTCTAAGTTGTACTCCATCCCACTGGGGGCTTGCCACTATATCTTAGCTCCTTTACCTTGCCCTACAGCTGATCTCACAAGCAGTGATGGTCCATTTTCCAGGCAGGAGGTAGAAAATGCAATTAAGGGCATTGTTTCCAATAAGGCTGCTGGCCCAGACGGGATTCCGGGCGATTTGCTAAAAACCTATCCGGCGTGGTGGAGCAGACTGATCACTTCCCTCCTAAATGAGGCCCTGCTGGGAGGCTCCTTCCCTGATTCTTGGAGGGGTGCGGAAGTGGTGCCTATTTTTAAGAAAGGCTCCAGAGACGATCCGGCAAACTATCGCCCCATCAGCTTGCTGGACTCAACCCAAAAGGTGGCGGGCAAAGTTGTTTTGACCAGGATATTGCAGTGGGCAGAGGAAAACCAGATCCTGTCCAATCTTCAAGCTGGCTTTAGAACGGGGACTGGCACCGTTGAGCAGACATTTCGCCTCCTCATGCTCTATTGGAAAGTTGTGGTGCTGGGAGGGGGCAGTTTGTACTTGGTCTTTATAGACCTACGCACAGCGTTCGACCTGGTCCCACGAGATTTATTGTGGAATGTCCTTAATGAGTTAGGCTTACCACCCTACCTGTTAGCCTTACTCATAAAATTCCACGATAGCAATTTTGCCCAAATTAGATGGGGTTCTCAGGGCGAAAAAACACCTCGCATTCCGGTGAACAGGGGCGTCCGCCAGGGTTGTGTGCTTGCCCCCACTCTGTTTTCTCTTTATGTTAACGGAGTGGTGGAGCATCTTTTACAACATCCATCTGATGCACCGACCCTGGCGGGGAAGAAAATCCCGATCTCATCTGGAAGCCCTGCGCATATTGTGCACTGATGCGAGACCCTTTTTCGCCTGCTGTATGGCAAAATTCTTAGGCTGGGCCTGGCGCTTAAGAACGGCAAAAAAATTGTTGATACAGTAGTATGCTTTTTTTTCCCTTTTTTGTTCCCTCTTAAAAACTATTTTGACTGTTTTTATAATGTATACTGTTAATTATGTTGGTCATCTTACTGCCTGTGCCAATAATGTTTTTATTGATGTGATGTGCAGCTTTTATGATATGTTTTTATATCGAAATAAAGCTTAAACTGAACTGATTTATTAATCGTTTTTTGTGTTTTCATTTCTGGGGTTAGTTGTTTTCCATTTGAAATTCCCTTCCCTTGACGTAAGTTATTAGGCAAGATTTTTACCATTTTCTCTCTAATAGCTTGAGTGAAGTTTTGCCAGACATCCGACACCTTGTTTAAGGAACTGGCAATTTGGGTGAAAAGGTTTTTCGCTGTGAGGCTTATGGAGTCAATATTTCCAGCGTTACACCGTAGCCGCTTTAAGTTTGAACTAACTTCTGTGCCAAGCCCTGTAAATGGCTCAGTTTCCAGTTGAAAATTAAATCTTATTTCGGCCTCCTGAGGCAGGTGGTCACTGAAGTCGCTCGTCCCTATTCGGAAAGTTGTTACCCAGCAAAACATGTTTAAAGATATGAACATGTAATCAAGATGAGAAGATTGTTTATTGGAGTAGAAGGTGGCTGCTGGTGGGTCGTCGTCGATATAGCGACCATTTAGGGCCCTTAAGTTAAGTTGCTCCAGATGTCGAAGTAAGGTTTTTGAGTGCTTCGTTGGTTTCTTATTTTTTGTTGGGCCTTGTGTTGGCACACCCCACGCTGCATTCAAATCTTGGGTGAGGTCGGTGTCTTGATCTTTATTAATGAGGAGCATATTAAAGTCGCCGGCCAAGATTAATTGAGTCTGACTCCCTTGCTTCCATTATTTTTTCCAGCACTTTTGCCAGGTCTTCCACCGTTTTTTGTTTCTGTTTCGCATGAATGTATATGTTAATTATAATTACTTCCTGGATCTGCTTCTTTAACCAGAGTGAGATCTTTACCACCTGTATGGCACTTGGTGCAGGTATATGAAAATCCATTGCCTCAATTTCGCCTATTGTTGATATTGAGGCGAAGAACATCAGACCTTCTGATCTTCGTCCAAAGGTGGAGTTTTTATTTGCCAGAATGCAGCAAGACGTGAAGCCTTGGAGCTCAAATGCTTTTTCTTCCCAAGTTTCTTGGAGCAATAGAAGGTCAAATGTACTTAGAAATTGAAGAAATTCTGGATCATTATTTTACTGGCTAAACCCTTGATGTTCCAGGAGCAAATTCTGATTTCCCTACACTTAGCTGAGGGGTTGGTAAGTTCTTCCCATTTTTGTCAATTATCAACAGTCGTTGTGACGATTGTACGTTGAATTGACTTCCAATTATGCATGGTTTTTGGCGAAAGATAGCTACTATGATTTTGATTTTGTCCAGATCGAGGACTTTTTGTTTCTTTGGGGTACATCCTGGGCGAGTTGCTCCTAGCTCCCTTTAGTATTGAGTTAGTGCTTTTTTGTACCAAAGGTCTAATAAGTGGTAAAAGAGGTGTCGGATAGCGAGATCGCTTTTCAAGTCTCAGTTCTATCCCCCATTGCTGGAACGTTGCTTCTTCTTCCATAATTTTATGTGCTGTCTCTAATGAGTGCCATGTTGCTTTTGTTATATCTGGACGATGAGGCTCAGTGTTTTGCTGAAACTCTATTTGCATGAAGTCAGTGGAGCTGATGTTTGCTAGGTTAGTTACTGAGTGCAGGAGTCTTAATATATTTCCCCTATTCAGTATGTCATCCCTACCTCGGGAAGTGTATTCAGGAATGAAGAGAATTGATGTTGGGCTATTCAAATGCTGGGGTATTGTTGAATCAGTTAGAGGTCTCTCGATGCCCTGTTGAATAAGTTGAGGGGAATGACTTGGGCATACCGTGTCCAAATAATTTGGTTGCTCACTTTGATTGTTGTCTGTCCTCAGTTCCCGGGTTTTACCATTCAATTTACGTATCGGTTGCTGAGGTGACTCAGCATTGATGGCCATGACATTGTATTCTCTTCCTGTTGTTGGGACATTTTCAAATGGTGTTAATTCAGCATTATAAGTATTATGTGCTGATTCAGTTGGTTTAAATTGTAAAAGCTTCTGTTTGAGGTTTTTTGGTGCAGATTTCTTAATAACGCTGGTTATCGGTTTTACGGAGTACTTTCAGGGACCTTGTGCAGGGGAGAGCATTGTTCGTTATCTTTTAATATCCTGCCATAGGTTGCTGCTAAGGGAGAAGTGCTCGATTGTACTTCTATGTTTTGTCTTGTGTCCATTAGTAGCCGATTTCTTCCTTTCCTTTTATTCTTTCTGTGGGTCCTACTAGTGGCCTGGTTTTTTGTTAAAGATGGTTCAACTGTGTTCTCAGTAGTAATCATTAGCTCTGTTTCCAGTAATCTGGGCGATGATGTTTGAACTGAGGGTAAAATGGTAACTGAGCTCTGCTCAGCTGGCTGCTCGATCACTAGGCCTGTTGATGCCACTGAGAGTTCTGGGGGTAGGTCAGAAGATTGCGGAATCAGGGTTTGTAGAGCTGTTTATTTTAGGTCACTTATCAAGTCCCCTAACATAGATGGTAAAAAAGATAATGTATCTAAAATTGGATCACAGGATAGTGATTGTGGTGAAATTATTTGAGCCACAGAAACGGCGTCTTGACCCCTCCTTATAAGACTGTTTAGTTCCGAGAGTTTCCAGTCAATTCCTGAGATAGAACCGGCCATTGTCTGCAGAACAGTGCAGGTATTACACAGATATTATGGATCCACTGCCAGTCAGATTCAAGGGGAAGGGCGGGAGGGGGGGAGAACGGGTGTTCACCAAGCTCACCGAGCTCACCAAGCCAGCAGTTGATAGTTTCCCATAGCTCAGCACAGCTCGTGAGTTCCGCACCGCTCCGCTCCGCTCCGCTCCTCCGCACCTCCGCACCTCCTCCACTCTGCTCTGCCACTCAGCTCTGCGCTCCACACTCTGTACTGGATCCCTGACTCACAGTTGGGGTGTGTTCAGGGAACGTGTGTGATTGGTATGCGAGACTTTGGAGAGAATATCAAAAAACAAACGGGTATTATCTGTGATGAGTCGTCCCTTAAGAAAACCGGATTGCTCGGTTCCGAATCCGAACAAGCCGGGCATACAAGATTCTAAACGTAAAGTCAAAGTCTTGGAGAAAATGTTATAATCAATATTTACCAAAGAAATGGGGTTATAATTTTTACAAAATTGGGGATCCTTGCCTTCCTAAGGTATAATACAAATAAGTGCATCTGAGAAAGAGCCATGAGATTCCCCTGATTGTAGAAAAGCGAGTATGAGGGTATGCAATTTGGGAATGAGTAAGTGTGCAAAATGGGTGAACAATTCTACAGTAAAACCATCCAGACATATGCTTTGTCTTTTTTAAGCATATTTAAGACGTGAAGAAGTTCTTTTTGTGACAAGTCAGATTCTAGAGTTGAGAGATCCGAGTGCGTGCTTGGAGCACACTGGATTGTGGAAAGGAATTTAGAAAGAGTTTGTTCAGAGGGAGAGGTTTCAGGGAAGGAAAGTGATGTGTAAGAAAGGAATTCATTTAAAATGTCTTCATACTTACATTTCAGTTGATGATTTTGATCAAAGATAGATTCTATATTAGGCTTATTTTGTTTAACCTTTAAGTAATTAGCTAGCAGTTTTCTGGATTTATTCTGACCGCCATAATATAAGGCGCTAGATTTTAGTAGAAAATTGGAAGCAGTATTAGTCGTGTCTTGATTAAATTGGAATTTAGTTTTGATAAGATCAGACAAACATTCCTTTGATTTGGACGAATAATAGGAATTTTCCAAATGTTTAATTTTGGTCAACAGGGCAGTAGTAATCTGTTGGGCATTTTTACGTTTTTTTGAGACAAAATTGATAATAAAGTCCCTAGCTGAAACTTTAAAGGCGTACTAAACCACATAAAAAGGTATGTCACCCATTTGATTAAAAAGAAAATTATCATTAAAGAAGGAAATAAAAGACGATGTAAATAATGGATCTAGAAGCAGAGTGTTCTTAAAACTCCACTTACGTGAGGCAGGATGTGGCTGCAAAACATCAAGATGAATGGTGACGGGGGCATGATCCTAAATTAGGATAGAACCAATATCTGCTCCTACTAGTGACTGATTGAGATTGTGCGTTAGAAAAAAATAATCTAATCGCGTCTGAGTGTGGTGTACTGATCAGTGAAAAGAGTATTCTCTGAGTGTGGGATTACATAATCTCCAGGCGTCTATAAATTTGTGTTGTCAAATCATTTGTGTGAATGATTTATGAAATCTATGAGGGACAAAAAGGACTGAGGAATGTCGGTCAATGAATGGGTCAAAAATGTCATTGCAGTCACCTGCAAGGATAAAATTATCGTCATAGTGTTGTGTAATGTGTTGGGACAGGGTATTCCAGAAGGAAGGGTCTCCAGCTGTAGTTGCATAAATATTCAATAGAGAGAGTGGGGCATTATCTACCAGAAGTTTTACAAATACCCATCTACCCTCTTGGTCAGCACAGTGTAAGAGTATCTTGATAGAAAGTGACTTTCGAAAAAGAATAAGATACCATTTTGTTTGCCATCACCCGGGGAGAAAAGAACTTCACCCACCCACCCTCTTTTCAACTTTGCAGATTCATTATCCGACAAGTGAGATTCCTGCAGACATGCAATGCCTGTACCTAGTTTAGCTAAATGAGTCAAAACTCTCTGTCGCTTAATAGGTGAGTGTAAACCTCTGACATTCCAAGATACACTTTTTAAAGGCATAAAATAAGACTGTAGTAATGTAATAAATACCAAAATATGCAAAATGTTAAACACATAAAAGCATTCCTGTCAATATACCAACTGTACGTATATTAAAACATTAAAAAAAGAAGAGAAAAGAGAAAAGAAGTGAGAACTATACAATACTTGAAAGTATAGAATGTGCGAAGAAAGAAAGAGAAAATGTGATATGAACCGAAATGTAAGTGAACAACATGAAAGAAAAGAAAAAGTAGAAAAGAAAAGTAAGGGGAGGATAATAGTACAGAAATTACAGAAGAGAAATGGAAGGAAAAACTTACATAAATTCCAGACCATACGGAGGGTTAGGGGGTGGGAGGCCAAACAGAACAATGACGTGTCCGAGACCCACAAGGAGAGACGGGAGAGGAGGGCGGCACCAACTAACTGTAGAAAAACATGAGGATATGAGGAGGACGCGAGAGGTAAACCTGGAAAAGAAAAAGAAGAAGAAGTTAAGCATAAATTAAAAACAATAACAATAGAAGAAAAATAATGCCATGGTGGCATAGCCATAATCTAAGAGCTAGGCAAAAAGTTAAATGTATAGTAATGAGAAAACGTGGAACTATAACAATATTAAAACTAACCCATGAGAGGTCTCGTGAGTATATGTATGACTACACCATAAGTAAGATAAGGCTCATGCAAGAAATAGAGTTAAAACAGGATCAAAATGAGCTACTTGGAGTGTGACGGTATCCATTAAAACAGCCTGGAAAGAATAAAGGAAACTTTTTAGTGTTAGTGGATCCTCGTAAGTAGTAGTTTTGTTGCTAATAGTCACCTTGAAGAGGCACGGGTGAAAGAGACCATACCTCGCTCCCATCGATCGTAACTGAGGTCTCATTGCCAGTAACTCCTTGCGGCGGTCTGTTGTTGATTTAGCATAATCCTGAGTAAAGAATAATGAACTCCCTGACCAAGTAATTTTATTCAATGCTCTGGCAGCAGAGAGAATTTTCAGCAGGACGGTGTATTCAAGAAAATATAGTATCACTCCTCTTGGTTCACTCGTTGATGGAGCAGATACTAGGTGCGGCAATGAGCCCAATCTGTGCGTCCTTTGGATATTTAGGTTGGTGCTTTCCGGAAGTTTGAGAAGTTTGGGAAGAAAACTCTTGAAGAAAGTAATTGAATCTGACCCTTCTGTCCCTACCGGCAAACCATAAATACGAAGATAATTTCTTCTATTTCTATTTTCAAAATTTTCAATTTGTTTGTGTAGAGTAGATACCAGAGAGCAGAGGGAATCTAATTTAGAGGTGGAACAAGTCAAGGAGTCAACATTTTGTTCCAGAGTGGTGACGCGGCTTTCTATACATGACTACTTATTAGAAAGTTCCTGAAGCGTAGAAGTAGTCTCTTGAAGCGTAGCGGTGGTTTCCTCAACAAATGGGTGTAAAGCCCTAATTTGCTCTAGCAATAAGTCCATGGTGACTGAAGAGACCTGTTTAGGAGAGGAGGGAGGATCTTTCTTCAGTCTTTTAGTTGATATTTTAGTGCCACTAGAAGCTATGGTAGGTGCTACTGTTGAAGCAGTTTTTGTTGAAGAACTAGTTGGGTGAACATGTCCAAGCACTGGTATCGTGAACCTTTCTGAATAAGAAACCTGCGAGACGAAGATTTGGACTGAAGTGACTCTTTAAATTGTTTTCTCATGTAAAAACGAAAAAAAACAGAACAAAAAAAAACTGCTGGTGCCACCTCTTTCAGGTAAAGAATTCAGTGAAGGAGCCCCACAATACAATTGAAAAAACAAGCAGGGAAGTCGAAAGTTCTGCAATAGCGTAAATATATGAATTTACAGAGAAATATGTAACAGCAATCATGTAAAAAGGATGATAAACATGCCTAAAAAGGTACTGTAAAAACAGTGTTAAGTCATCCAAATATACAATAAAAAAGGCATTTGTTGTGCACAACATGGAGAACAATGAAGGCATCTGAAGAGAATAATGCAAAAAACATATTAGAGAAATACGGAGGTACAAGTTCCATAAAAATTAAATCAGCTCATCTACATGAATGCACAATACAGCACAACAAAACAGATTACATAGTGAACTATTGTGGCATTTGCAAAGAATTGTGAAGGAACCAGCATCCCAGCAGTGCAGGCAATATCTACTTCTTTGTTATAAAAGTTCAGCAAAGTACCGCGTAGGATGCCATCTCCGGTAGCAGCATTGGGAAGCAGATGGCAAAATGGCAGATAAATGCTGAGGAGCGCTATTACGCTGTGAAAGTATGAGAAGAAAGCCACAAATAGACAAGAAAGCAGATCCTGAAGCACAGCTACCTGCAGAGTCCTGAGACGTCCTTGAGATGGTTGAGTGATGGGAGCACCTAAAGAAGAGGAAGGCGCTGTTGGAGAACCAGACCCTCAGCAGTTCCCTCAAAATGGCGGGCGGGAGGCCAGCAGCGCCACGTCAAAACTAATACTCGTGAATAGCGAGTCGCCCCGAGTCTCAAGGTTCCAAAAAAGGACTCATGAAGATCACAGGTGATTCATGTACCACATCCTCTGTTTTGGAGTCAGCACACAAGGATTAGGCGCTGCGTTGATCCATCTCCGCTCCCGTCAGCTCCGGGTAACTACGGAAACACCTCCATCACCGTCGGGCGCTAGCCACGCCCCCCCTGAAATTATAGCTTTAATGACCTCAAAAGAACCACTGTTGTTTGTATTATATGACACCTGAAGGAAGCGCGTGCTAGTTGTGGGCATGAAAAGAAGGCAAGCAATGTTGTAGACAGTGCTTAATTTGTGCCGGTGTTTGCCTATACTTGGCACCAACACCTATTTATAGACACCATTACTTAATTATGACAGTCCACCACATGGTGGAGCTGTCTGGTTTATTTTAAGACCAGTAATTATGTTTCACAATTCCATATACTTAAACATCATTGTGAACTAGTGCATCTAATCATTGTTAGAGCTCAAGGCGGCTCGGAATAGTCCAAAATGTACTTTAGCACTTGTATCAGTGTTCATAGTAGGCAGCACTGAACTTGCATCTGGTAAGCATAGCATGGGCAGTGGGTGGTATAAGCCTCCTGACCAATAAGCTGCTCCATGGCACTTAGTTTTTATCAAATAAGCCAATGATTGTGGGGTATATGATACCGAGAAATCAACATGATTAAAAAGGCATGTCTAGAGGATTGAAACCTATACAGTCGATATACATCAGAAATTACATTGAAGTCAGTAACAATCCAGAAACCAATTAAGGAAATGTAGCTAGGAAGTAATAAGGGCAGAGTGCATAAAAAAAAACACAATGGATTGCAGAATAGATTTTAATCGCAGTAGGTCAAATTGTGAGAGGTCTATGTAGAGGGAGCATCAATAGTACAAAAGCAGTAACAAGTGTTTAAAGAAGGAAATTTGCATTATTTGTTCACTATTATTAGTAAGGTGTGCACCTCTCACCAGGTCATTATGGACACGATCTTCAGTCCTGGACTTTTGTGCGATAGTCTAATGCATTGTTGGTGTTGTAGTCCTTCTTTGCTATACCTAAAGCAGTTAAACTAAAACACCTGAGATCAGTGATTTGAAGGGGAAAAATTCAATATTGGTGATTGTGTACATAATGAACTGGAGTTAGATGGTAACCATAACTTTGTAATTGAAACAAATGGACATGCACTACCAGAATTAATTTGATCTTGAAAGGAAATCAAAGATATCACCCAGATTATTATTAACTAACTTTAGTGTAATGGGAGATATAAAAACTTAAACTGAATGGGACTGCAGAAAGAAAAGCGGAACAAAATATTCCTTTGTCACTCATGGATGGAGGCAAATGCGTAGAAACCTTAAATCAATTATAGGTAGGCCAGTAGAAAGAGGTGAGAGCAGCTCAACAGTGAAGAATGGAAATAAAAAGTAGAACTGCAGTTCATCTGTATAAATATATGCATTACCTCCTCGTCCATCTTCCTCACCGCAAGCATTACTAGTGAACTTGTCTCCTGTTAACTGAACATCCAAACACAAAATACAAGACATTTAACTTTCCCATCCCCCCAAGATGGTTTACGTCCTTTCCCTAGCTGTTAATATAAGGAGGAAAAAGACGCCAACTTTTTCCTGTTTTTTTTTATCTTCTGCGTGCAAGTTTCTCAAAAGTTCATGTAAGTGTTTGTTGTATTATTACTTGTGGAAGTCTTACTATAGCAGACTATTTACACTCAAACTATTAGAGATCTTGCATCAGCAGAATCAGGGGGTATAACAATTAGAACCTGCCTCAGTGGAAAAAATTATAATTTGGAAGCCCTGCTTCAGTGGACTCGCTGGCTGTGTCACAGTTGCCATTTTCACATGTTTTAAGGTTTCTTACCATGTTCCTGACTTTGGTGAGGTCGCTCCGCATGGTAGTATACTTGGAAGCCCTGCTTTATTGGGATCAGCCATCGAATGGCCTCCCGTCAGGGTTGCAGGGTGCACTCGGCCATATCTTTAGAGTGAGCCAGTGTTGTGTGCATTGGTTTCAAATTGCTGGAAGAAAGGGGACATGGGTGTGCTCACGTCATGCCAATCTCCTAGCAACTGTCAGAAGCATGAAGCGAGTCTTCCTTCGACATTCTGTCAGTGTAGTTGGTCAAAACTAAGGAAAAGACGAAGAACCTGGAGGAGGATACAAGTGATCCTCAAAAGGTTCCCTCCATGGAAGCCACCCAGAAGATGATTCAACTGGCAGTGAAGGCAAGGAAGCATTCTTCTCCTGAAGAGGCCTCATGTGGAGTTGGTTTCAGACCAAAAAGATTGAGAAGAAGGTATGGGGAGATTGGTGCAAGGCCCTGAATTTTAGGGTGTTATGCAACACATCAGTCAAATTCTAGGTTTTCCTGACTCCTCACAGATAGAAGACAAAGATGATTTATTTTTCCATTACCAAAGAAAGAGTCAGAAAATCTTCCTCTTCATTTTTCTATCAGAATGGTTTGAGAGTGAGAATGGAAGGAAATTGACAAGTCTTCTTTTCCAAGATTTCTGTATTGAACGTACCCTATTCAAAACTTTGGGGATTTATTTTCTGCAATGGTGAAGGTAGATTGGCTTATGGTGTGTCGGGTCTCCTGGGGTACCATTAAATCTAGTCCATCTGATCTGGTGGACAAAAGAGTTGACACAGCAGTGGAACGTAGCTATGCATCGCCAAGTTCGCAATCCAGGGGGCGGGATACTTCTCATATGCTATTCAGTCTATATTGAAGGAATTTCAGACTTTGGTGGATCTAATGGGCCAGGGACTAGATGCCACTTTGACATTGGCTCCTATGGAATTATTATCGGCCATTTCATATGACACCTTGCATTATTGGCATCCACAGCAGGCTCATCCATTGCAGCAAGGCATCAGCTATGGCTTCAATCTAGTAAGGCGGATGCTTTTCAAACAATACTGTTAATGAAAATTCCCTTCCCAGGTTCCAAATTGTATTGTTCACAGCATGAGAAGATGGTGAAAACAATCTGGTGAAGACAGAAAATTGATGGTGCAAGGTAAACTTTCAGAGGGAAGGTTTTATAGATCAAAGGAAAGCTTGTGGTCCATCCTTCTAGGGAAAGTCAAATCAGTCATTTCAAGGATGGGGGTGTGTCCAGGGAGTCCCACCCTCCGAGAATACCCCAATTCAGCTTCCAGAAACATCAGCTCAGTCCCAGCAGAAGTCCTGACTACCTGAGCAGAGTCATTTTCAGTAGGTTGTTGGATTTCGCATTTTTGGAGATTTGGAGGAGATCAGTGTTGAATCAATGGGTCCTGGAGATTTCTGAAAATGTTTTTTTAATCAATTTCGATTCTAAATCTCCAGAGTGTTTTTGGATGACCCTGTTACTTGCAAACCTACGAAAGCAACAACATTTGAAAGAAGAGATTCAAATGTTATTGGAAAACAGAGCAATTGTTCATCAGAGAGAGAAAGGAATCTAGTCATTTTTCTCAAACAGAAGGCATCAGGGTAATACAGGCCAGTACTGGATCTGAAAGATGTGAACTGGTACAATCCCAAAACAAAATTCAAATGACAACACTACAAAAGTTCTTCCATTCATCAAACAGGGAGTTTTTATTCCATCATTGGATTTCCTAGATGCATATTTGCATGTTCTGATCCATGCCAGTTCAAAAAGGTTTCTTTGATTCTGTGTGCTCCACTGGTTGGACTGTTACATTCTAAGGGATTCGAAGTATTTACATATTTAGATGATTGGTTGAGCTCTAGTCCTTATTTTTCTAAAGCGCAATAGCAGGGTCTGGAGAAATGCAGAGTCGCACAAGATCACAGGTTTTTGCTAAACATCAAGAAAACCTGCATGACCCCAACACAGGATTTGAAATTCATTGGCGCTTATTTCAAGACAAAAGTGGAAAAGGTTTTTCTTCCAGAGGACAGAAAGATTAAAATCTGAATGGATATTGTGTCTTTGTTGGCAAACTCACTTTCCTCTGTCCGAAAGTCGTTGAGGTTGCAAGACCTCATGCCATCATCGTGGGTGGTTCTTTCTCGGGCCCGTTTCTACAAGGTACCCATTGATAAATCATTTGCTTAGGCACTGGGGTCCGGCTTCTTAGGATTTCGAGATGAGGGTTCCAGTGAGTTTTTAGGTATAGGAGGATCTGGGTTGGTGGTTGGAGGAAGAACATTTGTGTAGGGGTTGTTTTTTTGTCATTCCTCCCACGAAAGTAGTAACTACATACACTAGCAAACTGGGTTGTGTTGCCACTTTGGAGGGTGCAATAGCTCAGGTGAAGTGATTGCGTCTACAGTCAGTGAATCCCTCAAATTGGAGAGAGCGAAGGCAGTGCATCTGAGTTGGACTTGGCCCTTTTTGCTGTGTCTTCCCTGAACTTTTTGCCTTCCTCCTGGTATTTTTCCTGACCTGGTTTTGGTGGTTTTCTGACTCTGGGCACTTTATCAATGCTGTCCAGTGTAAAGTGCATGTGCTCTCTATGGTAAAACTTGGCAAGATTGGTCTACAACTGTTCGGCTAATTTAATTTACCTATCAGTCCCCAGTAATTTGGTATCTCATATACCCGGGGCAATTAAATTAAATAGACTTACAGCACTGATTGCGCCTCCCATCAAAGTAGCCTTTTAAACCTGTCTCAGGCTTCTGCCATTGCAGGGCCTGCGCACGCAGTTTACTGTGGTTATGACGTGGCACATAAAGTGGGTGCCATGTCTGTGACTCACCTTTTACTACATATCAGTCACCCCTAAGGTAGGCCATAGCTAGCCCTGTGGGCAGGGCGCGCTGTAGGTAAAAGCTAGGACATGTGCAGTAACTGTGTGGCATGTCCTGGTAGTGACAAGCAGCCATTTTGGTTTCTCACTACTGGGAGGCTGCCCTCTCATAGGAATGCATTGGGGGTTCCCTGATATGTGCTTCAGTAGTAATTCCTGACCTGAGAGGAGTAGAGCTGTCATGTTTGATATATTTTGAATAGTGGTAATAAATGCTGCGTAATGGATGTTCGCAGATTTATTATCACTATTTTAGAAATGCCACTTTTAGAAGTGGTACAAAAGGGGGTGGTGATGGACGGAGCATCTGAATCAATCAAACACTCACACCCAGTCAAAAGATCTGGGTTTAATCCATCACCGTTCTTTAGCCCACTCTGCCACCCCAGTTCAGACATGGCTATATGCAAATCAGTCTGACCCTGTGCCTCATGGGAACAGTCCAGCCCGACCTGCCAAGCCATGTCTTGCCTGGACCGGAAACAAGCTTCCGAGGACCGGTTTCTGGAATTCCAGCCGTCTTGCTAATGATGATATGCATAACGCGCAATGCTGAGTACCCATATGTGCAGTGCTAGTGATGCGCTGCACTACTGCTGATTATGTTTCAGCTAATAAGATGTACCAGGTTATGTTAAGACGTATGCCTAATATGTTCATGCTAAATGCAATACTGCCAGTATTTACTGGTTGTTCTCACTGGTGGTGATATATTGGTTATAACAGTGGCCCAATTGACCCTGTAGTGTATATAATCCCCTGTAAAAGAGATACCTAGTGCCTGGTATCAAGGTGATTAGATGGGAAATAGGGGGCATAGGTGAGTGTAGTTAAGTTAACTTCAGAAATTAGAAATTGTTCAGTACTTTCTGGGGATTCAAATGCATAAGTACAGGGGCCTCAAGCAAACAGGTTACTGGTGCAATTAGAAAAGTGCGGGAGCTCAACGATCCGAGCTTACCCAACCGTCATTGGGTAAGCTCAGATCCTTGAGCTCCCGCTCTTTCTGCGCAATTAATCTAATTTCTAAAGTTAATGTAACTACACTCACACAAGCCTCCCCATCGCCCATCTAATTACCTTGTTTTCCTCTTTAGGGCAGGCTCTCTGGTTCAGATTCATTCTACTTGACCTCACAAACATTGCTTCGTATTTTACCCAGCTTTCTTCTGGGTTGCCTAGTAAGTAATTGCTGGGCGCACTCACTTTCACTTGACTAGCGCTGCACTGTAATTTACCCACGTCTCTCTGAATTGAGTTCACCTTGTTGCTATAACCTCCACCTACTTAGGCACTTAGCACAGCTAAGATTCTTTCCGCTGTCGATTCATTTTCTCCGATTTAATTTCATGAATTCGCATCCTCCTACTCTGATCCACTACATAATTACGTTTAATTTTGTTCAGTCGGATACAATTATGTTACTCTATAATTCGATTATATTTTCCGGGAGCACTTCGCATGTACTTTGAATAATTATGATTTAGATTCAACAAATATATATGATTATTGCGGGACAACCTTTTTAATATATGTACCTTGCATTATCCTTATAAATTCCTCCTGCTCACAAACCTTGTCCTGATGAAGATCTCAAGTCACTGAGATCGAAATGCCGTTGACCCTTTGTACAACAAAAAACTCCTTTACTGTTTAAAAATTACTGTCAGGAGATTTTGCTTATGTTGTCAATGTGATGTATGTTTTCAAATGTTACCTTCACTTGTCACATCAAGTTCTTTTTCTCTTTTTTGTGAGCACCGGAACTATATTCCAACTGTTTTGATATAATTTTTATAAATAAATGATTTATTATGTAAATGCCCATCTGTGTCCCTCCCTATAATTTAAATTGTCTATTTTAGCTCCCTCTGGCATTTATTTAATAATATGCCCTATGCCATAGGCTGAGTGATTAACACTTTTCTTAAGTAAACAGCTCTTTCTTTTTTAAGGACCTTTTGGCCTTACATGAACTACTGTTACCTTACAATATCATTGACTACCCCAGGTTCAAATATCGGGGTACCCTTGTTTTTTAATACACGCACCTTCGTCTTCAGGCATGGCTCTTGAAAGGCCAAACTTGTTAGAAAAGGCTATTCACCAGAGGTAGTTGATATGATTCAGTGTTCTCAATGTTCATACACCCTAAAGGTGTACTCATGTAATTGGCAGTTGTTCCGTAAGTGGAGTACAATGAAAGGTTTGGACCCTGCTTTGGTGAGCCCAATGTGGGTTTAATTTTATTTTATTTTTTAAAGTTTTATGTTGCATGAACAAGACCCATCAGGGTATCAGAGCGCTGCACATTGAAGCAGATAAGTTACGCTGGTAAAGGAAAAAATCATAAACATATAAGCGGTTACACCAAATGACCGTTGCAGACAATTATATATATATATATATATATATATATTCAATGAAAAAAACCATAGGTTATAGTCCATATATAGTTAGGAATTAGCATTTACAAAACCTTATTTTACTCGCATAAAACCATTGAAATTCCATATATAGTTAGATGCGCTAACTATATATCGCGCACCCGCAATCCACTACTGATGATGTCACATATTACATCATTCATGACATGGTCAGTGACATCACTGATGACATCACTCATCTCGTTTGACATGACTGATCATATCTCTGATGATATCATTCATGTGATAATACCACGAACCTCTTCAGACTCTAATATAACCTTAGATACAATCAGTGTAAACAGACAGTCACAGACTGTCACTCATCCATGGAGTTACTCACACACCTAGTCAGTTATGCAAAAAATCAATCACACCTCCATTTTCTCAACTATACAGTTATACACACCTTACTAATTCAAACATATAATAACACATATTTACTCTCTTATACAATCCCTGATACTTATTCACAATGATCCATACAGCCACTCACACATTCACTGGCTCTTATGTACAGTTATTTATATATGTCAACTCTCACATGTACTGTGTTTTACATATGTACTTACTTTGACATGTAGCACTGAGATATCCATTCACTCACTAATACTCTCATGCACAGTCAACCGCCCATACAGCTGTTTCCACATGCACTTTTGAACCCATACATATTGTGAATCAACTACTCTCACATCTATGTACAGAGTCACACACCTCCCAGCCACCCATACACACACAGTCAGTTTCCCATACAAATACTTGGACAACCAATGAATAACCCATACAGTTACTCATATAGCTACTGATCAACATATGCAGCAGTTTGTAGAACAACAGATATAATGATGCACAAATTAAAACCCAGTCACTAACCCATGCACTTAGTGAGACACATTTAATCACTCACTCATACAGTCAGTTATGCACCTACTAAATCCTTCATCCAGACACTTATACATCCACTCATTCTTCAATATGTAAGACATATTTTAACTTTACAGAAACATACAGTCACTGGATGTTGTCATCAGTGATGTCATCAGTGATGTCACTGACCATGTCATGAATGATGTAATATGTGACATCATCAGTAGTGGATTGCGGGTGCGCGATATATAGTTAGCGCATCTAACTATATATGGAATTTCAATGGTTTTATGCGAGTAAAATAAGGTTTTGTAAATGCTAATTCCTAACTATATATGGACTATAACCTATGGTTTTTTCATTGAATTTCAATGGTTTTTTGAAAGCTAATATTTGTATCTGTAAAATGTATTCTTCTTTAAATCATAAAATATATTGTACATGTTTTTTATACATTTTTAAAAAAAAAAAAATTTGTTCCGCTCCTAGTCCGCGAACTGGTCAGCTTCCCGTTAGCTGAATTCAAAGCCGCGACTTGGTGCGCGAGCCGGTAATCGTTCCTTAAGCGTAACTGTTACGTTATCATGACGTTTTGCGTTGTCGCGTAATACGTTATCCGACGCGCCAAGTTAGCGGACCCGGAAGCGGATTGGATAGTGGCGCAAAGCGCGAAACGTAAAGACAGCAGGTCATGTGACTCGATAATAACACTTTTCATTAGTTCATTTCACTTTTGGTTTCCTAATGATGTAATACTAGGTCATGTGACCTAAAAATAACACTTTTCATTGGTTCAGAACTTTTGCTTTTCCCAAATCATGTAAACCCCTCCTTCTTTCCTCACTCTGACTTTCATCTTGGTGAGAGAAAGACCATTTACCTGAAGTTCAACAATGGCTTCCATTCTTGCTGCAGCTGGTGCACCCCCACCACCACCTCCACCTCCTCATAAGAAGAGAGGACCACCAAGTCAATTTACCTCCAACAGAGAGCAGGAAGAGGAGGAAGAAGAAGAAGAGGATCCACATCAACAACAATTTATCCCAGAGTTGCCCCGTGTTTCAAAGAGAAAAACTAGTTTCATCTGGCAGTTTTTTTCCATCCCTCCAGGGGAGAAGAAGGTGAATGCGAAATATGTCACCTGCCTCATCTGTGATTACAGATTGTCAAGAGGCACAGAGAAGAAATATAGTATGGGCAACTATACTATGCATCGACATATGACCAGGTGGCATCCCTTGAACTACAGCCGGGCTGAGTTAAGGGACCTACAAGACAATCCCCCGACAACTCCTGTGGCCAGATCTAACTCATCAATGTCTTTGTCAGGAAGAGAGGCACAGGAAACTGTGCCAAATATTCAACCAAATTTCCAACATATGAGGTTTACTTGTATATATTGCGGTGCAATGTTGTCGTATGGGAACATGAGCATCAATTTGATTAATATGGTGTTCGAAAACCATAAGTGCCCTAATGCACCCAAGAAGTAATTTTTTTTTTGCTCCTGTTGAGCCGTTTTCAATGCCTGTTTTTTTGTTGTTTCCCCTCCATAAAAAACACAAAAAAACATAAAACTGTTCTAAAAATACAAAAAAATCAAAAAATGTTCAGAAAAAAAAAAAATATATATAAAACAACAAAAACAAAAAAAAAGTTCTTTTCAGAACTACTTCCCCTTTCAAATAAAATTGCTAGAATGTTTATCACTCTGGCAAGCTCTATTTCTTTTGGTTCGCTTCAAGTTCGCTGACCGGTTCGCGAACTTTAAGCGAACTAAAAAAATATTTTTTTTAAAAAAAGAAGAGTTAGTATAAGGGAAGTAAACAGAGAATAATGTAAAAAGAAAGACAGCTATAGAGAGTAAATGAGAGATAGTGTCAGTGACATCATCAGCAGTGCATTGCGGGTAAAAAGAGTAGAAAACATTTACCTTATAATTCTTGTTACCTTTTTAAAATATTTTTTCATACTTTCAATCTGTAAAACAGAGAACAAACATTTCCAAAAATATTAAAACATGTACTTAAAAATTAGAAAAGACAAGGGAAAAGGTTCAAGAACAAACAGTTTTTCAACAACTTTGACATTTACAGAAGTCTCTGCTTCTCTACGTCCCCTACACAATCCTAAATATATATATTTTACAAAAAACTGTATCTTGATGTTGAAGATGTAAAGCCATCATAAAATTGTCTCTAATATTTTAAATGATAGTTTCAGGATGCAAATAAGAGGTCTGCTTTGAAGAGCTTTCTTTGAGGTGAGGCCTATTCCTTTTAAAAAAAACAGTACCCGGAAATACAGCACTATAAGCATTAAAATTGACACTTACAAAAGACTCAGTTTTTCCATATCTACCTCACATTTCTAAATGTATATCATAAGTACAAACAGAAGAACATTAATTATACATGTTAAATGGTTTATTTTTGCTGTTCTCAGAATGTATCAAATTTCACTTAAATCAGTGACTTGAAGATATTCATCATGTAACAGCGGGGAAAAAAAAACACAATCAAAATGACTGTGTTTAAAAAACCCATACAACCTAAGAAATCTGATTTCAAAACTCCTTAAAATTAACTTACTTTCAATGACGTCGAAGGATCTCCTATGAACAGCATCCACTCTATTGTGCTATAAATATTTTCAGCCCGCCACTTTCTGAAAGAAAACCTCCATCGATACGAAAAATATGTTACATAGAAAAAAAGACTTCTCTCATTCTATCACATGTTTCCACTAGGCCAAATCATGTTGCCGCGATTCGCAAGTCTTGTAATTCTTCCAATCAAATCCCGACATTTTCTATTTTCGCAACTTGCAAAAAGAAAACATTTGAGATTATTTTCACAATCCTGGACTACTAATATCTTACTCTTCTTTGTCACTCATGTTCTCCTTTTCCTATGACACTGATACTGCTTACTATGAAGCAGACTTACTTGCATCAGGTTTATATAGTCGGATTTTACAAAATAACATTATAATTAAAAGTTTTGGACCAATAATCTAGACAGCATTGCAGACTTACATTCCCTCAACTTGATGAACCTTTTCCAATTCTTCACAGGAAATCTCGAGATTCTTTCTTTAAAATTTTGGTTTTAAAAACACCAGGTAAGAATTTTTAAGGTCAAACGGCAATTTTTTTTTGAAACTTACAACGGAATCATTGCAGAATGACCAGCCGTTTCGAGACTTTAAATAAGCTGTATAATGTCCTGAAGTTGTTGAAGGACCATCGTGATAGATAATTGCTACAGTTACAAAAGTCCTTCCTGATATTGAAAGCTGAGAAGCCACAACATTTTTTATTAAAGTTGACAATTTTGATCCATCAGGCCTACATCGTTGGATCATTAAAATGACATACTGTCCATATCTACGTATAAGTAATGTTGACATCATTTCAGATTTACATTGGCTACACTGCATGTTGTGATCCGCTGCATTTACTAGCTTATTAAAGGAGACTGATTTACTGTCTGGCAAAGTTAAGTATATAAATCTTTCTGAGTCTACACTAGTAGTACTTGATACCCTACAATTCTCGCAGTCATGCTGCCATTGATAAGAAAGCCCAAACAGGTGATCTACATCTACACCCTCAACTTGCAATATATCAAGCATATACATTAAAAACTCCTGACAATCTTGCTGATTATTTTCAGAGAAGTCTGTTTTACCTGAACATTCATCTAACAGATAACGAACTTCAGACACACTTTCTACTTTTGTTCGATCAGTGCTACATTTCTCGAAAACAGAATTCAACAAACAGCATAAAATGTGTTCAGAATTCAACAGAATCTGTTCTTTTAAACTCTCTAGTGAAAAGAGAACATTAACCACTACATTTGCATAGCAGTTGACACCAGAACTGTTTTCAAATTGAAAACCGACAACATCTTCAACAGAATCCACTTTCTTTCTGCTAACAATTTTCGGTTCATTGACTTTTAGTCTTTTTGCAACAACCTCCCTACTATTACTGCTATTTCTACGTTTGCGGCCTACCACACGTTTCTCAAACAAAGGATATTGAGGCAAATGTGGCGCATACTCTCTTCTTAACCTATTGTATTCCTTAACACAATCTAGATCCGCACAAATGTTTGTGACATCACAGTCAATCAAGTACAATCCCGATAAAGTTCTAACTCGTGACAATGCCACATATGCCATACCCTCCTTGAACACAGAACTGCCAATATTCACCAATGCACAGTCTACACTTAAACCTTGCGATTTATGGATTGTCACCGCATATGCCAAGCAAACAGGAAACTGTTTACGGCGAACATATAAATCTTTAACAAGCAAAAACCTAGCAGAACAACGACCAATTTGCTGTACTTCCTCAATGCCATCAAATTTAATTCTTAAAAATTCTATTCCATCTCTATTTCTGTATTTCTCAAAATCAACAACATTACCCATTGATCCGTTTACCAGACCTCTTTCTACATGTAAATTCCTTCTCAAAATAATTCGGCAATTTAAACATACATTCAAAGTCTTTTCAAAACCCGCTGTTTTAGATATAGTCTTCTCTAATGAATCCAATTTTGATTTCAAATTGTCTGACAAAATAATTGTTGATCCCATATGCTCTAATTTGTCGATAGCTTCAAGTTTCACAATCTCTTGCTTTTCTAAATTCAACATTTTGTTGTTGAAGATGGCACATTCTGCAAGAGTTGGCATGAGACATATCCCGGATTTCTTCTCAGTAATTTTCTGAAAAATATTCTCAGGCACAATCTCTTGTTTGGGATATAAATTTGACAGTAATCGTGCATTTAAAGCTTCTTTCCCATGCTCTGTCACTTTTCCAATTCTAATATCTTGTAGAATATTCTTGTAATCTTCATCCTTTGCCTGACGCATATTTTGATGCAGTTCTGCATAATTGAAGTTTAACCATATATTGACGTTGCCAATGCTCCCTAGGCACTTCCTGGTATCTTCATGCGTGAGTATTTTGAACACAGGTTGACCTTTTACTGGTGTCAGCTGCAGAAGATCTCCGAAAACAATGATGTGTTTCCCACCAAATAACACATCATATTCAGTTTTAAGTACTTCTTGCATTCTCAAATGCACAAAGGCAAGCATGACATTGGAAACCATGCTTACTTCGTCAATGATAAGTAGTTTCATTTTCCTCAAGACTCTTGAAACTTCACAGCAAGCATCTCCAGATAACTTGTTGTATTGTAATTTGTTGTCATGCTCCACCGGCAGCATCAGTAGACGATGCAAAGTAATACCTTTAATGTTATGTGCTGCCAGTCCAGTAGGAGCGGTGACAACACAAGACAGCGATGACTCAGTCCTTTCCTGCAAATAACAAGAGATTGCTTTAATGAGGAAACTTTTTCCAGTTCCCGCTTCTCCACTCACGTACAGTCGGACAGGCTTCAACGATGTACATGAGCACTTGTTCTTCTCATGACTTAATCCGTGCTCAATTTCCGTGGTAACTTCATCATATATTTTCCTCTGCTCAACGTTGAGTTGTTTTTCCAAGTCTTCTAAGTTAACTGAATCCTCCTGAGCATGTGCCATGGCTCTTTCCACTTCATTCATAGCAGTGGCAGCTTCATTTTCGATAATAGGTCCTCCAAGTGGATCTTGACTCAATGAAACAGAACTCTGACTGTCCTGAGAACTGTCTCTGGCAATCTCGGCTGCAATCGTTGCTTCCTGCTCAATTTCCAAAGTTAGCATTTCTTGATATTTAGAAAAAGCAGGACATTCTATGGACTCCTTGGCTGCATTGAAAGAGTCTTCGTAACAGAGGAAATCTCCAAGCAGTTCCTCTTCTGCACGCCAAGGCTTGAAAAGTTGCAAAAGTGCTAAATAAAAAAACTCCTTTTTTGCTGGAGATTCACCACTCAATTTTCGATGGTTTACTAATTGGCATTTTCTTTGCTTGACCAGGCATCCCTCACTTCCAATTACAGCATACACTCCTTTCTCAATATCTTCTTTGATGTTCCTCTTGAATATATAATTTTGGAGAACCTCATATAGACAAACATTCTCAAGGTGACTGCTTCGATTTGGATAATATGTATCCAACATGTTGGTCTTCAAAATGTCGGTACTGTTTGGTTCCTTTTCTGCCAAATACTCAATTTCCCGGACAGGTTTTAGAACTCGATTTCGCGTTGCAGCAAGACCAAGACTCGCCCAAACGAGACTCCTGGATTTGGCATAGAGACTTGCTGAAGACAACCGGTCAGAACATTCGTAAGCTCCGATTTCTCGATGCGACAACATCTTCAGACTGAAACTGTACAACTTCTTGCTGAGGCTCTTTTCATGAGAAATATCCTCCCACATATCCTTCAGTTCGGTCTTTTCTTTTTTGGTGATGTAAGATGTCACATACCGAGCCACAGCCATACAGTTGTCAGCCACAAACTGTATATCCATGTTAGCATTCCACATGGACAAAATCACTGGGTTGTAGTCATTGATGTACTTGGACTCTTCGTTCCTTTTCAAATTGTATGTATTCTTGGGTGATTTCCTCGTCACATTATGTCGCAGCGAAGACATCAAACTGTTCACTCTTCCTTTAGAAATCACCGGTCGTGGAAAGTTGAAACGACATTTGGTGTAGAACTTGTCCTTGTTTCTGAATTTACGACGACAGTACTTTCCACAACGATGGCTTTGGAAACGTAGAACTTGTTCTCTTAGACTTTTCTTCTCCGTTGCGTTTGGAACAGCACACGTAGAATACTGTTCGATGAAATTCATCACTAAGTCATCCGGATCTGTTCCAAATTTAGGTGCATCCTTGATCCACAACAACATATGTATATGAGGGGCACCTCTTGCTTGGTACTCCTTTCTCCAGAAGAAATCCAACACCTCTCCAAGAGGTGGATTCTTTTTATTTGTGATGAAAGACATCATAGCTTCAAATCTATGATTGAAGTACCTGCATACATTCACTGGATCCAAAGAACACAGTTCTCCAGGTGTCTTGAATTCAATGTTTTCAATATTTCCATTTGCCTCTCGTAGAAATTCAAGTAAGTCTTCCCAGCCATACTCGGCACAGCTCAGAGTGAGGAACCATGTTGGAGTTCCTAAGTTCCTCAGCATACATTTTAAATCACCATGACGACGGTACCAGTACTCATTAGTACCACGCTGACACGCCATGAGATTAATTAAGTGAGAATCCAAAATACTGTCTTGGACATTGACTTTATGCATAAAGTCACTTGCCGAGATGTTTCGCATCTGTATACCACTTTTTAAGATGTGGTTCACTGCATATGACAGTCCAGACAGATCGCTTTCAAACAGGAGATGAAACAAATAGGGAATGCATTGCCGAAACCTAGGATCTGCTGCATACAATCGTAAAGTCCGGTATTCAGACGCAGGAATTTGATGAGGTCGCTCATCATATCTTCCTCCTTGACCTGTGGGAAATAGCTGTGGGAAACACCGAGCTTCCAAACTTTCCTCCCAAACACTAATGGGACTCCCTTTGGCTTGTTTCATTTGAAACAACTCAATAGCATTCCCCATGACTTCCTTGGAATGCAAAGGATGAACACTATAATGTTCATATATTTCTTCACTTTTAGAGGCCTCTACTTTCTCAATTTGGCCAGCACACAAATCGCTATCCTCTTCATCACTTACTTCCTCTTCTGCAACATATACATTCTTATAGTACTTATTATTTTTCTTCAAATACACTGTTGCCTTTTTGACTTTCCTAACATCCACTAAATCTTGCCATATTTTCTTATTCTTTGTCGGAACCCCATTAACCAAGATAACCAGAGGTTCCTCTTCCACTTCTTCTATTCCAATTGTGTTAATGTTTTTGTTCAAATCTAGAGGCAAATAAACAACTCTTCCCTTTAATCCTCTCTGTAAATCTGCTGGAGGCAACTTCCCTGTCTTTGGCTCCATTCTTACAATAGCCTGAAAGGGATGGATACTTTGAATCAAAATAGATTCATAAGTATTTAAATCCTTCAATTCAGAAGGAATCTCAACCAATTCCAGATTATTATGAACTGCCCTAGCAGGCATCTGGTTTTGGTTTAATTTATTACAACAATAAGTACACACACGTTGATCCGATCCCAAATCAAAATAATTTTCTACCATCAAGTATGTGGCAAAATCCTTCCATTCACTATTATTTTCCCTTTCACTTTTTGCATATAAATCCACTACCTTAGTCTGATTCTTATAATAAGTGCGTCGACAACATACACAAGTGAAATTAGGCCTCTCACTTGATTTCATCTGAAACGTGGCAATTTCCTTCTGAAAATTATCTGTACTGGAAACCTGTACATTATCTTCCACATTACCCTCTACTTCTGGGTCAATTTGAACATTCTCATCTTTACTACCAAAGTAACAAAACTCAATTTCTTCACAAATATTCTTCACATCTATTTCAGAACCATGCAAAAGAGCAGCACATAATTGTTTAAGCATAATTGCTGGACTCTTAGCATAATACAACATTCTCACTAATTTTCTCACTTTATTATGATGCACTGCTAGCATCCTGAAATGATGAAAAACACTCTGGCATACTCTCCTAGAAAGACAAGCCAGTGAATGACCACGCAAACCTGTCATTTGTCTCACTCTGCAAGGATCTAAATCTTGCAACAACTTCATTTTCTGCTTCAAACTTTTCTTATTAAATGTCCGTATAAAATCACAAAGAAAATTGATGGAAACCTGTCGCACACTGCAAATAGAACTACACTTCCAAATGTACACAGGACCCTTAGGACGTCTTCCTAAAACCTCATCACTTAGCGCCTCTTCTGTCTCTGTTGTCACAAGTTGTTCTTTTTCAACTGGACAACCATCCTTCACTTCATAAGCTCGACCACTGATGTCAACTGCATGCACCAAATCATTATCCTGAAAATAAGTCTCCTCATTAAAAAATGCCTCAGAACTTGAACTATGCATCCATTCTCCGGAAAAAACTTCACAAAAGTTAGTACGATTTACTACTCTCTTCCATCTACTTTTTGTTTTGAAATCAGAAATTACCTTGCTTAGTTTCCTAATTCTATTGATTACCAAAATAAACAACTTTCGCTTAATTTCAAAAGCATGATCAATAATTTTCTCTACATTTTTCTTCTTCTTATAAAATGCCGCTTTCTGCTGGCCTTTCTTTTTAATATTTTTCAATAAATTAACTAATATCCTATTACGGAACATTCGATTTCGAATGTCCCTAAACTGTTGTTTCCTTCTACTATCATGCACAGAGTTATCTCTTCCTCTACCAGTAACATTTGTGATGGGTCTCTCCTTTCCATTTAAATTACTTTTCTTTTTGTGAACTGAAACATTTTTTTGAGCAAAACTTTTTTTACTACAAATATTTCTTAAGAATGATTTCGTGCTCTTACCCGGACCTTTCTTGGTGTTTTGACAAGTATTTGGGGAAGAGGACTGCTGCAATAAAACATCATCCTGCTGTCTTTGACGTTTTCTAGCCTTTCTTACTCTACTTTTGGAAGGCATTTTACAAACTATGAAAGAATCTGCAGTTGAATCTGTGGAAAAATATAATATAAAATGTTATTAACCACTATTACCAAACAGTAAATAAATAACAGTCATCTAAAACTGAATGCCGTACTAATTATTTAACATAGCATTTGAGTGTCTAGTATGCTATTTTACGTTCTTCATGGTGCAAATTTATTGTAAATACGCACCCACCTGCGGTTGGCAAATTTAGATTTTGATTATGGGAGTTAGATAGGCATGTTAATAATTTCCCAAAAATGGTGTATAACCCCAAACAACCTTTGAAGCAAATGCTCATAGCCATGTTATCCACCTCCCATTGGATAACATGGCTAAGAAGTGCTTGCAAATGTGAAAATAAACGGCCGCAATGCACGAATATCGCAGAAAAATCAGCGATATTCATGCATTTTCCAGCAAATGCTCTTAGCCATGTTATCCACTTCCTATTAAATAACATGGCTAAGAACTGCTCAGGGCCCCATGAGGAACGCTTTCCATTTACAAAGGGAAAAATAACATCAAAAACACTAAAATGCCTTCTAAATATGACCCCAAACAACCTATGAAGCTCTAACAGTGCATATCCTGAAATTTATTTGATTTCAAAATTCGTTTTTAAACACAGCATATAAATCAATTGTATACCTGCATTCATAAAGAAATGACTAAAAATGTCCTTGAGACACATGAAAGTGTTTTCTGGAATGCCCTAGCACCATTTTTGGGACACTATTAACATGGCTAGGTAACTCCCATAATCAAAATCTAAATTTGCCAAGCGCAAGTGAGAGCGTATTTACAAGACACTTGCCCCAAGAGGAACACTTTCCATTTAAAAAGGTAAACATAACATCACAGAAAAGTCAGCGATATTCATGCATTTTCCAACAAATGCTCTTAGCCATGTTATCCACTTCCTATTAAATAACATGGCTAAGAACTGCTCAGGGCCCCATGAGGAACGCTTTCCATTTAAAAAGGGAAAAATAACATCAAAGACACTAAAATGCCTTCTAAATATGACCCCAAACAACCTATGAAACTAATTCTATTACTATATCACTAGAAACAAAACCACATTTTAAAAACACAGCTTTCTTCATCATTTTCTCCTTAAATCATACTATTCTCTATCTAAATTAAATAAATCTTTTCTCACCTTAGCAAATATTTTGAGTTTTGAAAACAGTCAAAGAAATACACCAAATTGTCTTCAGCAGAAGAAAAAGGATGCACTCCAAAGGCTGCAGCTATTGAAAGCACAGAAATACAGATATTCCTTTCACATATCTCTCATAGTAGCCAATCATACCTCTTCCCTCACTTTTTTCAAATCAAAACCCTTCCCCCCTCTGCCCTGTCTGCCTTGTTTCCATAGCAACCACCTCCTGGAAGACCTCTCATGTTTGCAAGTTCACACAACAATGTTTCAATTGAACTCTGAACTCTCAGTGCACCTGCGTATCCAGTGCAATCTTTCATTAAATGTTTCTTCCTTGACCATTCAAATTACATGTTTCAAAGAACACATCCATGCACCCTAACTTTCTGTTTTCAGAAATGGAAATGCACCAATCACTGCTAATGATTCATTAGCATTGTAAATCCACAGTTTTTTTTCTTTAGAAACTCCTACTGTTTCAACTGCCCTTTCATTACCACACTTCATCTGACTGCAGAACAACCTTCTCCCACCATGTTTAAGGTCTGGATTGTTGGACATAGTTACATCCACTGGGCTCAAAGGTATGCTGAGAACAGAAATTTACCTAACCTCAATTTACAAGATGTGGAAATTAAGTGGTTGGGCCAAAGAGGATTAAAATGTCACCAATTGATACCATTGGTGAAAACCTTTATGCATTTGCCAAAACCTGACCTGTTAATTGTGCACTGTGGAGGTAATGATTTGGGCACTTTGACAGGGGTAGGTCTGGAAATGCTTTTAAAGGACACCTTTGAGCAATTAATGGCACTTTTTCCTCAAACTGCCTTGGTATATTCCAATATATGCCAAAGACAGAAATGGAAGTGGTCCAACCAATTTTGTCCACAAATTGAGAAAGCGAGGAAGCATGTAAACAAATCTGTTTCAGCTTTCATGAGAGACCATGGAATGGGCTCTCTGTACAACAATAACTTGCGTTACTACATGCAAGATATCTACAGAGGAGATGGAGTTCACTTCTCAGATGAGGGCAACAGAATTTTCATTCTGAATTTAAGAATGTGCATTGGTACCTACTTATAAGTACCTAAATGTACCATAAACCCAAAAGCTCTTCTCAGAGCTACCCTTCATCTAATCACTCACAATTATTATTTTTTTCTAACTTTTTTCACTAATTTTCCACAAAATACGCTCCCCGGTTCGCTAACCGAAAGCTAACCTCGCGGAATTTTTTTAAAAAATGTTTTTTTTCCGCACATTTAAGCCTCCTCAGCCACCCTCAGAAAACCTAGGGGGTCAAGATAAGTCTACCGTGCCCCCTTCTACACATTCTGAACATTATTTGCCCTCCATCTTGTATCTTAATGCGACCGAAACACAAAATGGTGGACTCCCGTGACGCTTAAGGTTCGCTAACCGGGCCGCTTTCCAGAAAGCGGTCCTAAAAAAAGGTGGGAAAGTAATTTACAGAAAAACGACTAGAGACACTCTCACCAAATATAGATTAGCTCATACTACATAACAATCCCTTCCATTCTCACAAATTTCATTGAAATTTCATTTAGCCATTTAGCCTGTAGACCTCTCCAAGTACCGTGAGGTAAATTACTTCACAAAACACATCTGAAGTGTTGGAATTGACAACCAATGAAAATGTTACTTTCATTTTCTACTTTTATTACCTGACATTTGATTGGTTATATACCTGAATATATATAAAGGAAGAGAAGGAAACACAGCCATTTTGACTACTACTTGTTGTTGTATATATCATTTAGAATATCACTAATAACATCAACTTGTTTCTAAAGGTAAGTTGTTATTTTTAAAACTGAAGTATATTGTGCACTATAAGTAAATATGGTAAACTTTTTCAGATAGTTATATACTATCCCTCTGTAAGAGTTAGACATTGAGAAAGGCTTCTTTATTATAATTATGGACTGATTTAGGTTTCTATGGTATAATTATGAATTTACTTAGGCTTCTTCACAGGCACTTTTTAATAGTACTACTTCACGCCTGAAACCATACAGTGCCCATAGATTACTTCTCTGTTATAAACTCACAAGTGCCTGTCTGAACTTAAACCCAACAGTGCCCTATCTCTACTGATATATTTATTTTTTATGCAAATTACAGCAATAAAATGGAAGGTGAGCAGAATGTTTCCTTCGAAATTGTTCTGGAGAACAACACAGAAAAAGTTATTGAGGACAATGATGACTCAGATTTCATGGATGAATCACGGGACCATGAATTAGTTCAATGTGTAGAATCTGTGGATCATTTACATCATTATGATGACGGTCAAATGTTGGAACTTATGTTCACTGAACAAGAACACATATCAGACAGTGAAATGCTAGACGTTGTATTAAATTTTGAAAAACAATCCGAAAAATAAAATTGTATGTAATATTAAAAAATTGTTTGAGTCTTTAATCATTTTTATATGTAATTCATAAACTAGTTAAATGTTAGAAATGTTATTAAATTTTGAAACACAAAAAAGCTCACGCACAGAGCAGTTTTTAGCCATGTTATCCAATGGAAGGTGGATAACATGGCTAAGAGCATTTGCTGGATAATGCATGAATATCGCTGACTTTTCAGCGATATTCATGCATTGTGGCCGATGTGCGGCGATAATTTTTGTCTCTAAACAATTAAAACGAAGCACAAAATGGCGAATTCCCGTTTCGCTACCAGTTTGCGGCCCAGTTCGCGGCCCGTGAAGCGCTTCTACCGTGAAAAATCATTTTTTTTTTTATTTTCCCCACGGGACCCTTTAATAACCCCAACAACATTCCTAGGGGGTCAAGAGGGGGATACCTTGCCCCCTTTCATTAAATTCCCCCTTAGTTTTTCACCTTTTCTTCTCTCTCGATCCTACCGAGAGACAAGATGGCGGCCGCTACCAGTTTGCGGCCCAGTTCGCGGCCCGTGAAGCGCTTCTACCGTGAAAAATCATTTTTTTTTTATTTTCCCCACGGGACCCTTTAATAACCCCAACAACATTCCTAGGGGGTCAAGAGGGGGATACCTTGCCCCCTTTCATTAAATTCCCCTTTCGTTTTTCACCTCTTCTTCTCTCTCGATCCTACCGAGAGACAAGATGGCGGCCGCTCCGGACTGTTTAGAATGTTGACAGACACCGGAGAGCCAATCAGCTTTCTGCGCGCAAAGTTCCGATAAGCGAAAAGTAAGCGGACCGGATCGCTGCCCAGAGCGCTGTTACAGATATATATCTTGATTTAAACGTTAATTTCTCAAAATCCACTGAAGCACATATATTGAGACCTAGCAAAGGCACATCGGGCTAACAGTCCCTACAATTTTGCCAAGTTTCGTGCAAATCCATTCAGCCGTTCGAGCTAAAAGTGAGTCCAACCGCCCTATGGAAAAATGAATGGAAAAAACGCGTTTTGGGACCCCCCTTTTTTCTCAGCCCCCCCTCGACGAAACCCCCCCAAATTTTCAAGGGCTGCTCAGAATCAAAATGTTGTTTTTTCAAGACAAGGGAAAACCCAAAAGGAGTAGCACTAGGGTCCTTGGGCAGTAATCTATTGTACAAGACAGGGGACCCTAGTTATTTAGGATCATGTGAAGGAATAGACATATACTAAATAGTATATAACCTCTGTCCAGCCGGACAGGATTTTATTATTTAAATTTGTTATAGTAGTTCAACTATTTCAACATTTATACAAAAGTGGGCACAACCTGTGACCCACAGGAAACAAGACAAAACAAGTGACAGGGTTTTATGTAAAAAACGCACAAGGCGGTCTGCATTGTTACTTAATATAGCAGACTGTGATTCATTTTGAGCAACCCATTGTTAACGACATTTCTTTGAATCCAAAACAACATATGGTGCTATTAGAGTCGACGACGTTTCGATGCAATTCAAAGATACATGCATCATCTTCAGGACAAAAACATTAAGTCATGTTTGTCTTAGAATTATTTTGCACACAACCACTGGGAGGGCTGAGTTGTAGTCGGGGATTTAAAATGGGTGTCGCAAGAGATTCCAATGAATTTGTCGAATGTCCAGCTCTGGGGAGTATCGTGAATCGGTAAGGAAGTTTCCAAGGTAGGGACCGCGGCTTTGCCGGACTTCCGCGTGGTATATGTGTGTCTTGCTCGATGGCAGGATCCTGCCATCGAGCAAGACACACATATACCACGCGGAAGTCCGGCAAAGCCGCGGTCCCTACCTTGGAAACTTCCTTACCGATTCACGATACTCCCCAGAGCTGGACATTCGACAAATTCATTGGAATCTCTTGCGACACCCATTTTAAATCCCCGACTACAACTCAGCCCTCCCAGTGGTTGTGTGCAAAATAATTCTAAGACAAACATGACTTAATGTTTTTGTCCTGAAGATGATGCATGTATCTTTGAATTGCATCGAAACGTCGTCGACTCTAATAGCACCATATGTTGTTTTGGATTCAAAGAAATGTCGTTAACAATGGGTTGCTCAAAATGAATCACAGTCTGCTATATTAAGTAACAATGCAGACCGCCTTGTGCGTTTTTTACATAAAACCCTGTCACTTGTTTTGTCTTGTTTCCTGTGGGTCACAGGTTGTGCCCACTTTTGTATAAATGTTGAAATAGTTGAACTACTATAACAAATTTAAATAATAAAATCCTGTCCGGCTGGACAGAGGTTATATACTATTTAGTATATGTCTATTCCTTCACATGATCCTAAATAACTAGGGTCCCCTGTCTTGTACAACAGAATCAAAATGTGCCATTTTCCTGAAAATTTCAGCCGATTCCGTCCACAAACGCCAAAGTTATTAGACATAGAATTTTCAGAAGTCCCATAGAGAAAAAATCCTAACTATATATACCTACTGGCGATAGCCAGTAGGTAATATATATATATATATATATATATATATATATATATATATATATATATATATATATATATATATATATATATATATATATATACACCAGCAATCATCACCACCTCCGAACATACGGCAAAATGAAGACACGGATCCCAGGCTGCCGGCAAGGTAGATTTATTGTTGACCTCTCAACGGGCGACGCGTTTCGAGCAACGAGTGCTTTGTATATAGATTACAAAATCCAAATTCTCCCCAACCTCCAGCCGGCGATGGAGAGACACATGAACTCTAATTGCAGTGATTTCAGTTGTTTTTTATTTTTAACTGCTTGCTGTGCTCCCATAACCCGTCATAATGCGTTTCGGCTAGTTACATCAGCTGCATATTGCATGGTAGGTAAGGAAGGTCAATGCTGTGAAGTGATTAAAGTTAGTTTGTATGGTTACAGGTCTATTGTTGCAGGTGGCTATTCAGGAGCAATCCTTTGACTACTGTTTTTAAATGCAGAGGTTGGGGTCATTCTGATTTGAGGAGGGACAGCATTCCATATTCTCGAAGCAAGACCAGAGAAGAGCGGTTTTAGGTTCTCTTTTTTTTTTACTTTTGAGGTTTTAACAGTAGAGTGTTTGGGCTTCTCAGGGCTCGATTCCCACCAGATATTTCAAGTTTATTTGCCATGTAAAGGGGCCAGTTTAACTCTCGGTACCCCGGCTAGGTTCATAATTCTGTAGTCTAAACGGGAGATAACTAGGAATTGGACTGCTAGTTGCATGTCCGCAGGCCACAGGACCAGTTTGATTTTCCTTAAAGTGTAGAGTTGGTGATTGGCTCCTCTTGTTGTTGCACTGATGTTGTCCTGCGTATTCATAAATGTGTCCAAAGTTATGCCTAATGATCTAGTTGAGTTAACGATATATGGGGTGCGATTGAGGACTGTTAGTTATTTGAGCTAATATTGAATGGGGGGCAGGATTATTGTGGGGGGATAGCATGAGGAAATCTATCTTGATAGTATTTAGCATAAGGTGGTTGTGAGATTGCCACTGTTAAGTTTTCAGAAGAGCACAGTTAAGAGTATTGATGTTGTCCGGTGAAGAAATGTTCATGTACAATTGAATATCATCTGCAGACATGTGATAGTGTATGTTTGTGCGTTTTAGAATTTCGATGAGAGATTCCATGTACAAGTTGAATAGTCTGGGTGAAAGTGTGGATCCTTGCAGAACTCCAATTGAGACGGCTTACTGTTGGGAAGGTCCTGGGTTACTTTAATTCTTTGCATTCTATTTTGAAGGAACAAAGCAAACCAATTTAAGACTGGACCTGATAACACGATCATTTTTTCAAGAAGGTTAATCAAGTTGTCATGTTTGACCTTGTCAAATGCCGAGGACAGATCAAGTAGTATAAGTAGGCAAGGTTTTGTTTCTGGTCAGTGCTTAATTTGTGAAATATTAAGTGCCAGGGCTCCGACCATGAGGCTACTGCAGCTTGCACCACCCATCGCCCTGGTCATTGCTGCCAAAACAACTACTAACCATCTCTCCGGCTTGTAAATGCGACAGTTCAGATTATTCCAGGTCCTCAAAGCTAAAGGAATGGCTGGGGAGGCAGGTATTAGCAATTTGTTTAATGTAAATTGTTTTCCTAAACAACTGTTATACTGCTCATTTCTAAATTACATGAGCAGTGCCACCTTGTGGCAGACTGCCCAAAGTGTGGTGTTGACAATTAGGTGCCGAGCACTGGAAACCAATTAAGTGCAGGTGCTTAGCACCGGAAAGACCCGGGTCAATTAAGCACTGGTTCTGCTCAAGTAGTCTAAGGGCATCGTCAACAATCTGTGTTAGAGCAGATTCAGTACTATGTTCAGCTTTGAAGGCTGATTGGTATTGATCTAGGAGCTGAAACTGTTCAATGTGATTGCAGAGTTGTGTATGCATGCACTTCTCAAGTAGCTTGGCTAAAGTCATGATATTAGAAATTGGCCGGAAGTTGTTAGGGTTGGATAAATCTGCATTTGGCTTCTTTGGGATGAGAGTGACTCGTTCAATTTTGAGGCAATCTGGAATCAAGCTTTGCACAAGAGATTCATGTACAATGTGGAGAAGTGTGGCGCACTGGTTAGAGGAAGCATACGCTGAAGCAGAGGTCAGACCCGGGACCAGGGTTCAATTCCCGACGCGGCAGGGTCTTGAGCCCAATTGTCCACGGACTCGATAATTCTCGTTTCGGTGCCCACTCTAATCACGGGTTCACACTCTGCAACTCTGGGCATTAAGCTTGCTTAATCTCCACTACGGCCCCCCCATGGCGGGATGCCTGGCTTTCACCTTGGGGATGCCCAGTACTGGTTATCTCACAGGGAAAAGCCATGATGGGTTCCAAAGGCAAGTGCCGAGATGCTCTAGGGTAAGTCGAGCGCTCTATAAGAACACACATACAATCTGAGACTAGAGAGAGAGAAAATGGAAGAGGTAAGCTCATTGAAGAACCTGGTGGGCAAAGGCTTCTTGAAATGATTGTAGGTTTTAATGAAATTATGATGTTGAGCACCTCTGCGTCATCCAGTAGTATGAAGGTATTCCATGATGCATCATTAGATTTCCTTTGAGAAGGTTTTCTTTTAGGACTAGCACTATACACTTTGACAGACCAGTGGGCAGCAGTTAGGGATTTAAAAGCCCTCATATAGAGGAAGTGGATCCTTTGGTAGGCAGGTCGTTAAAATATTTTTCACTGGATAGACCTAGAGTCCACTGTCCCGCTATCTCCTGCGAATTACCCTTGGTTTGGCAGTCTCTTCAACACTTTCCTTTTGAGCCTTTGGAAAGTGTAGATCTGAACTTTCTGACCTTATAGGTGATGTTTCTGGTACCTGTTTCCTCAGCTACAAGATTGGGTGAAATAGGTTCTGTGCTGAAATCAGAGCCTTTTTTGAATCTATTCCTGGATACGTTGGTTTTGAGGCTGGACACTAAATTTGAACTAGAGATTCCTTCTCACTTTCATTCCACCAGAGAAGTGGTTTTGCCTGTTCTAGTTTATTTGATGGGAGAAGAAGCTTTGTTACATCTCATTGATATAATAAGAGCAATCATGATTTATCTGGCAAGAACTGAGAAGTTTAGGAAGATGGGTAGCGTCTTTGTGTTTTTAATTCAGCTAGTAATGACCTAAGGCCTTCTACAGCTGCTTTAACCACATCATTGCTACTGTATATTCCCACTGTGTGCTGCTGTTTACAAAATCCCATTGTTTGTGACAAGGTCAACTCGACCTTGTCACAAGCATCGAAGGGGTTAAGTAGGTGGCTTGAACAAGTCATTTTTTTCTGGCATACGAGACTCAAGGGAAGCAGTTGGTCTCAAGTCTGCAAGGTAGGACAATATGTGGTGTGTCCTCACATGGGCATCCTTTAAGGGAGTGTCAGTGGAAGACATTTGTAACGAAGCCACATGGGCTTCTCTGAATACTTTCATGAACAATTACCATCTCCAGTTTGGAGGTACTTCTTCTTCTGACTTTGTTTTATCAGTGTCGAAAGCAGCAGCAGATATTTAGGTCCAGATTTACTAACCTTTAATGCAACATAGTGAAGCAAGACAACTTGCTAAGCTGTGGGCTGTAAGGGAGAGAACAGAAATGTGCCATATCTACAAAGATATGGTGCACCGCCACAGTGCAAGGGTCCCTGTGTTATAAGGAGAATTGTTTTTGTGCAGGAAGGGACACACTCCTGCACAAAAACATTCTCTTCAGGCTTTTTCCTCTTTCTATGTGTGCTGAAGATTGCAGCACACATAGAAAGAGGAAATAAAGGGGAGAAAAAAAAGATTTTTCTACTTCTTGCGCCATCTTCTGGGAGGCGTAGCAATTTCATGCAATCCCAGGTTTACAAACCTTTGTAATTTTGAGCCTGCATGAAATCCATGCATGGATGCATAGTAAAACGCCATGTTCCACCCATGGGAAGCCTCACAGAATTAATTGTAACACAATGCAGCTCAAGCTGCTGAATTACATAACATTATTTTGACAAAGCAACGCAAGGTGGTGCAAATCGCTTCTTGCTTGGCTTTGTAATTATTCATTAGCATTTTGTGTCATGGATGTACCACAAAAGTAATACAATCATGACTCAAAATGTTAGTAAATGTGGTCCTTAATAGGTGAATTCAACATATAAAGAATTAAGCTAGTTGTTAAATTTTTATCATAAAAGTAATATATTGGTTGGCAAATCATGTCTACAGCAATTCTTGCATATGCAGTTTTGAAGCTGATCGCTGCTTTGGTATCAGCTTACTAGTAATGAATGGGGTGAGCAAGTTTGCCGAGGAAGTAATACTCCAGTTACTTACCGTAATCTTCATTACTCTGAGGCCAAATCTTCCATGTCACAGTCAGGGTTTCCCATTTCTCCCACCTCTGGAAAGTTCAGCTTCAGTCTTAAGTTAAGGCTTGGTATTACAGGAAGTGGTGGGCATCTACGTCCTCCTAATATCAGCAGTTAAGGATAGGAAGCAGGTCATTTTGCGATTATGGAAAACTGGGATGTGTGATATTTACTCTTTGGAGGTTCTGTCAATAGGAGACAAGCTCACTAGTAGTGACTGTGGTGAGGAAGACTTGGACTCGGATTAGTGACGATTACGGGTAAGTAGCCAGGGCTTTAATTTCACAGGAAGCAATGTTTTTCCCTGCTGCTAAATATTCTACCCTATGGAGACCAGCAATGTCCCAATATCACCAAAACCAAACGTGTGGCGCGCCATATTCACTATCCATTCAGTACTGAAGCTGCTGCCCAATGAAATACTCTGTGGGAGTGTTCCTCACATGCTGTATCATCTTGACGTTTGCGCCCACTGATGGCAATGTTTTTGACCATGTTGCTAGTTCTTGTGACAAACTTTAAGCTTAAAAAGGCTCCAGGGGACAATGGACATGTCCTCTAGGCCCCTGAAGCTCACTGGTCTTTGCAGAGACCAAGGTATTAAGCATGCTGACATCAGGGGTGTGAATGGTGCTGCCTTGACCCTAGCAGGATTAGGTGGCTCTTTCACAATGACATTGCCCTTGTGGTGGTGCTAGACTCCCAAGGATAAACAATGTGAATAATGTTACTACTTCGTGATGAACAAAGAATAAAAAAGGGTGCTCAATTTACCGTTGGCCAGAGCACCAGGTCATAGCAGTGTTATTTGCTGCCATTCCATGGTGGGATCCAATTTTCATAGTGAAAACTCAGTTGTGCAAAGTACAGAAACTGTGACCTTTAACTACTTTCTTACCTGGGAAAGTGTTCTAGCAAGAAGCAAGCTCAGCATCCCAATGAGCTGTAACTGATGGTGCATGAAGGTGGATAGACGCCCGAGGGGAGGTTATTCCACTGGCACAGAGGAAGAATGGTAATGATTGACCAGAGCAGGGAACATTGAATGTTTCACAAGATAACATCCTCTGCCCAGCCAGGGGGTGATGAGGTCAAGTTTACTTTACCTGGGATTGACTATTTCTCACTCAAACAGTGCCACATGAATTCTGTCTTCCTTTTTTCAAACAACACCAAATTTAAATAAAACTAAATTTGAAAAGAAAAAGAATATCAAACAGAAGCATTTCTGATTTATATGAATGCTTTTTACTGGCTAACACAGGCCACAACATGCTACCTCTAAACTTTAACTTTGTCAGAAACCAGCGGTTTGCGTACATATAATAGCAAAGAAAGTCTGCTGCGGTCCTTGTTCTGTGTGTCATCAGGTATAAACATGCGCGGATTTTCACCTCTCGGCGTGAAATAGAATTTGCGTGCTGGAGCATTCCCTTTTTAAAAAAATATATTTTTATTATTAGATCTGGTGCATACAAAAGAAAAATTCATTCATTTCTGAAAATAGCGTTTACATATCCATATGATTTCAATACAGTACATTTGAAAATAGACCATAAAACATTATTCAGAAATACATTAAAAGCACAGGAATATACAGTAAAAACCTCAAAAATGTCATTATACATACTCAATTAGAAAACATTTAAAAAGTTTATATTCTACCTTCCCTCCAATTTTTGAGGGGGGCCCAGATGTTCTGACCCAGCTCCCGCATCTTTTTACCCCTTCGGGAGTATAGTGCTGCTTCCATATTATGGATCCCCAATCATTTTGACAGCCACATCTGAAATGAGGGAGCCGCAGAGTCTTTCCAGCCCGCAGCCAATATTATTTTTAAAACAGCCACACAAATAAATACAAAAGCTTACTCCTCCTTTTTCATTCTCAAAGTAGAATCAATGCCCAGGATCAAAAGGGCAGGGGAAAGGGTAATTTTAGTCCCTAGCAGCCCCTCCCAGAATCTTTCAATCTCTGTACCTACATTCCTTAGTGCCTTACATTGATAAAACATATGTACCAGGTTTGCCGGACCCTAGAAGCATTTTGGGCATTTATCATCATCTTTTTCCCCCACTCAAATAGCTTAGCTGGAGTGTAATATAGATTATATAGTGTGATATAATGTTGAGCCCTGAGATTCTTGGAGCGAAATAGATTACTTGCCATCAATAAAGCTCTATCTAAATCGATGTCAGGGTCATCTAGTTTCAGGTCCCATTAGGCCTCCACCTTCTCCATATCATCCGGCAACATAGGGATCAGGCCTCCATATATCATACCAATCTTCGTGCCCCCTGCCAAAATATATTCTTAGATATTATTTTTCCCTCCTGGTTCGTGTTGGAGCATTCCCCATGCTAAAAGATAATATTAGGCCTTTTTTGGTATTGTTTCACATCCATTAGGTGGGGCCCTGAGGTGGGAACCTGAGGTAGCTGCTACGTTAGCTCGCCGGACGCGTGCTCCTGTCCTCTGAGTCATTCTTTGTAAAATGTTCTGAGAGACAAAAGCTTGAAAATGTTACCAGTGACAAAATACAAGTACCTGTTAAGAACTAAGGGCCACAATTAAAGTTTGGTGGGTAACCCACAGACCAACAGGGTGGCAGAGATGGCATGTACCTCCAACACCATGGGGGACTGCGATCCCCCTGTTTGTAGAGATCTCTGATGGCCAGGCAGACATCTATGTGGAAGACCAGGTACTCCTCTGTAGTGTCCTGGTGGACACGTTCTAGTTGTTTTAATTTGTAACCCACACTGATACACCGACTCACCACCAGCGTCACTAGTCCGGTGACCTGGTTAATAAAGGGGGCCGAGCGCACGTGCTCAAGGTCAGTTGACTACACTACATATCCTGGTCTCCGTGTCAGTCTTTCCTCGTCATGTGGGCCTGAGGCCCAACACTACATCCTCCATGTTTGGGACAGAGTGCCCTGTCTGCTAAACTCTACAATAAGCCCTTTATTTCAAGTCCTTTAGTTAAAATGTCAAATTTGTACACCGCATTCTGATGCAATTAAATTATGTTTGTGTTGCCTTCCCACAGGTAATACACCGCACGTTGTCACTAATATGCTACAATCACATACTATTTGCTGTAATCATGCTAAATTTCATGTTTCATTTCATGAAATCGTGTATAAAATATACGTGCAATATGCTTGGTTAAGATGTGTGTCTATGTCTGTCACAAATGAATGGAAAAAAAGCATTTTTATTGTAATGTTTTGAAGAATTAATTTCTTCTTTTCATACCCAACCCGACTTTGCCATTGTCCTTCACTTGCTTGAATCTCTAAAATCAGCAGATATTGCCTTTAAATTGTCCACCTCTGTTAAATCTGTGTGATTCCTCCTTGACTGTAATCTCAGTCTTGAAAGACACTTCCAAGCCTGTGTATATGGGGCTAAATCTGTGCCATTCCACACATTGAAGAATGCAAACTCATTCTCTCTTTCCAGGATAAGAAGTGGTGGAGGATATGATAATCTGCAATCTGGACTAGGGCACATCCATCCTTACTTGCCCAAAAGAAAATGACTAGCGCCATTATAGTGATGCTTCATGCATAGTTCAGGTACTAAAAACTGGGTATATATTACCCTGCACTTTTCAACCTTAAATGGCTCCTAAATGCGGCATACTGCACCATAAAAACTGCCTGCCTCACGTTTGAAGACCTGGTCCTCCAAGTTTCATAATATCTCAACCACAAACTTTCCATTACTGGAGACAGTCATTCTTTCCACTGAAAAGACAGAAAATATCTCTCCACTCTGCACTTCAGTGACAAATCCACTCTACACTACATACCAATAATGTGGGATTTAAAGAAGAGAAAAGGGAAGAAAAGGGGGGTACAGTAGCAGGGGGAGAGGGCATAGGATCGGGAAATGTGGAAAGGAGTATGAGGAAGTAGTAAACATTTAAATTAAAAAGGTAGCTAAGAGGAAGGGAAGAAACAAGTATCAGTATTAAGTAAAGAATGGACCAGTGTAAAAGGGGGAAGTTAACCGGGAGAGTGTACAGGATGAGGAAAACATACATGGGTTAGGGGAATAAGTTAAAGTAAAAGAACAACCATTGCTAAATGCAATAGGTTTATGTGATTATTAATATTTTTTATTTTGTTGTGAGTTTAGCTTGTAAAATCAAACAAAATCTGCTTTAAATGCGTGCAGTCAGTGATACTTAAGCAAAGACGTAATTAAATAATGAAAGTATAGTAGAAAGAAAGAAATGTAGCCCTGCGTGATATCAGGAAAATAATTTTTCAAATTCTTCAGTAAAAGAACGCTTTAAATTCGTGCAGCCAGGGAAAATTAAGTTAATAAGTGAATAAATAATACAAGTGATGTAGCTGTGCTTGCTACCAGTAAAAGTTTTCTTCCTTCAAATGCATGACCATATGCGATTTAACATGTAAAGTTGTTGCAATAGTGGCAAACACAAAGAGGGCCTTGAACGTCTCTTGAATGCTTTTATTGATTTTATGGACACATTAGCTCTTTCAAGCAATTACGCTCAGTCACACACAATGACGATTAGTCATTCGAAGGCTGCTAGGAATAAGTCATTTGGTAAAGGTGTCGAATTATCCAAAGTAGCTATTTTCCCTTATTTGAGGGTACATTTTGACGACCTAGAGTCTTGAATTCCCCAAAAATCACTAAAAAAGAATATTCTAACGAGAGCTGTGGGTGCAAAAATGGATTTTGCTAAGAGACTTGGGGTGTATCGTGAAAAATGCATCCCAATGTCAAACTGTGGGTGTGATGTGTAGGGGTATAAAGATTCCAGAGAGCTCCAGGTGGTGGAAAATAACTTTTTACGAAGGCTCCTGGTAGTTCCTGCAAGTTTCCTTTTGTTTGTGGTTCACAAGGAGGTAGGCCTGGGATACATAGCTAATCTTATTGCCATGGCTCCTATTATGCGTTGTCTTAGAATATGGTCTAGTCCTGCTCTCTCACTTAACCAGCTTGTGATTAAGAATTGTAGATCACTTGATGGAGCACTCCATATCCTTTGGCTTAGATAAGTCAAGAGTATGATGGAGAGTGTGGGCCATTCAAAATTATTTATCAATCCCAGACCATTGCGGCTAAGGTTTGTTGGAGTTAAACAACATGTTTCTTTCTAGGAGGATGATGGAAAGAGAAACAAGCATTTACAATGCAACAGTCTCGCCTTTGCAAAAGTTAGAGCTATTGGCATTGTAAATGACAAAATTTTTATTTATGTGTTGGTTTTAAAAACAGATAAATAAATGGCATTGTCATTTACAATGCCAATAGTTTAATCTGTCGCAAATGTGAGACCTATTGCATTTGCGCACACATACACACACACACACAGAGCCACACACACACAGAGCCACACACAGAGCCACATACTCACACAGCCACACCCACACAGGCGGGGCGAGGCTCTGCGGCGGTCACTCAGTCGATGGAGAGGTTGGGGGTTCCGGGTGATGCAGCAGGTGCTGTAACACCAATGCCTGGGAGCATGTGAGGACCTACTGCAATCCGATTGTGGGTGTTTTGCCTGCCCACTCACGGTGCTCTGAGGCCATTTTCCTTGCATTATGGCTTATGCTATCGTACTTAGGAGTAGTGCTGGCTACTCTACATTTCATTTATTTTTTGGCAGTTTTGTATAGTGCCAGTCGGATGTAGTGAAAGTACTTAAGCCTACATGACTGGAATATCACCATTATGACTCGAAGAACCGAGTTAAGGACTACAAATGCAGAACACAGTCACATTTTCCCCAGCAAAACTGTGTAATGACGCTGCAGCAGAGGTATGTACACAGCTTACAGATCACGATTTTTAACATAGGCAAGGCTGCAGGGGAACTCGAATTTTCCATTAAATAAGGTCAATGAACTAAAGAACCATTAAATTGGATGGTTGATTAAGATCGTGACATTTATGCAGGCCTCAATACACAAAACGCAGCATCTGTAATGAACGACACTATCAAAAGTGCAATATTGAGGCGGAAAGTGCTATTGGAAGGTATGGCAGGCACATGAAAGGACACCCATCAGGAGCAAGATGGCTGCCATACCCTACTGCAGCCCTTGGGTTTGTAAAGTGAGCAGGCTTCCACAAAACTACAACTTCCTCGCAGTGTTACTCCAGTATGCGCACACTGCACGTGGGCTCCCACAGACGCTCCTAGGAATAAGCCTCAGGGCAGCTACGTGGCAATGCATACCATCAGCTAAGAGGAGCTCGCACTATTCATTGGAAAACCGGATGCTTTCATGACCTAACTCGAGTGCGAGGGGTGCTCTTGAAAACTGCTCACTTTCTATCATTTACCCAAATTAAGTGTCAAACATTAGGGGGGATTTGGTTTTAACAATAAAAGTATTAATCTAAGCATTTTTATTTTTGGGAGTTGTGTATAACATGAGCTCAAGCCGTTTTCTTTTTTAGGTAGGGGTAGATAAAGTGATTCGCCTAGAATCACAGGGTGTTGAACTGAAGCAGAGACTCTACTGCAGTTCCCCAGCCAGCTCCACAATCGGCAGCTCTGCCCGTAAAGTCACATCCTCTCCTAAACTAGTTTTTTCTCTTCCTTGCCAAAGAACATTAAACTCTGTAGGTTTGAGAGCATATATTGGACTGCCCCACTTAGAGGAATTGTTGCATTGCTCTCCCACGGCCCTGGTGGTTTCGGCCTGGGCAGGAGGGGAGGGGTGAAAACCTGACCCCGGTGCTGTATTCTAGGGCCGGCAAGTGCCCAGGGCTCACGCAATGTCAACAGACTAGCTGAACGTGAACGACAGCACAGACTTGGTGAAGGCAAAAACCTGCACTGGCCCAACCCTGCTGCAGGAACCATGTGACCAGCTCACAGCATTCAGGGGGCGTTCACCGAAACCCACGGAGGAAGTGAAACCCTGACCCCCCGGTCTCCTCGTGACTTCAAAGCACATGGTGACTGCAGCGCCTTTGTAATCAATGTTCTGCTGTGGCCCCGAGGCTGGTACGCCTCATTGTATGCTGTGAGCAGGTTCGCAACGTTCTGCTGCTTCCGAGAGCCGGGTGAGCATCGTACCACGGAGCTCACAGTGTCCCCACCGAACGCCAACTCACACTAGATGCGTGAGGTTTAGTAGGGTCCCGTCTTCGAAGCTGCACGGAGCGTACAAGAGCGCTACAAAGTGCGCCAACCTCCGGGAACTGCTGAGAAACGCACAACCTTACTAAGACGGAACAATGCGGAGCTTCGCAAGTAAGCTACCGCCCGGGCGCCATCTTCAGAGAAATAACAAAAACATGCTGTAAAAAAACATACCACCCACCGCCGCATGACGTACGAAAAGAGGCGGAGAGAGAAAAAATCACCGGAACGCCCACGAATCTGCTCCCACAATGACTGACGCATCCCTCTTCCAATGGCTAGCCTCCATGTATGGACTTAGCCAATGGAAGAAACAGGCGGGACAAAGCACCGTACTGCTAAACTAAAGATTTCGCCTGCGCGAACACTGCTGCGCAGTGGACGCCAGGCGAAACCTAAAAAGGAACTTTTTAAAACTACTGTGAAACAATATATTCTATTGACAACTTGTTCTCAGGGCGAACCATATCTTGTGATTGTCAATAATGCACATCATTGTTTTTTAATGACTAGATTCAGGCTGAATTTAATACATTGGATTTTAGCTGTTCTGAAAGGGTTTTACAAATTGGGAGGGATGAAACCATGTCCCTGTGATAAAATCTCTGAGCAAGACACCATTCACTTTATTTTCTTTTGTGATTTTTCTTGGATATTGAGGCACAGATTTATTATTCCTTGATAAGAGATAATCAATGTGTGCAAGTGAAACCAGCTTTGTTGTATTTAAAAATGTTCCTGTATCCCCTGGTCTGATTTGGGAATGCAAGCTTATTTTCTGGTGCCCTTAGACTTAGGAAAAAGCTATTTAGTAACTCGGGTTGTTTTTTACTTAATGAGCTGTCACAGATGCTGCTTTTTTAGTGATTGTACTGTGATTTTATAATTTTATGGATGCATTGTATCTTTTATACATATTTAATAATATACTTGGTTTTAATGGCTTGTCGACCTTAGATGGTTTTGAATTACCGAGTAAAGTATTATTGACTGACTGACTGACAAACACGTTATGGGAGGAAGTTTATGCCAACATTCGCTCTTAGGAAAGTGATGCATACACTCTGACCACTTAATCTTTCGGTTAAAGATCATGTTGTTCATCTTCACATTTTAGGGGAAACAGAGGGAAATTGGACTCTGTCTGGAAACATTGTGCAGACAGGAAACTGTTTTGTAGAAATAGTAATACGTGACTGCCTTGAATATTCTAAAGTTCAAAAGAGCAAAATAACTGTCTTTTAAAGGCAGCCTTGAGATCTTAGAACACGCACGGGTGTAGCTTATTTCACGGGGTCCGAGTTTTCTGGAACAACAGACAGTGCATGCACCACTGTCAGTAAAATTACGAGTTTTAGTCTTAAGTCAATGAAGTGCAATCAAGGCAGAATTGGCTTTCAATAACTTATTTAACTTGAGGTTCCATGCCCGAGGGAGTAAAGGACAGTTGCTCTTCCTGTGAACCTGGATATCGGAACTAGCGCATCTGTGCCACTGGAGCTGTGTTTTTGGAGTTTGCAATGATAATGTGCAATAGAAGTAAATTTTCAAATGCAAACTGGAAACATATTGCAAACTACTGCCAGAGTGTTGGGAGCTGGAAGTGCACCATGAAGTGCCGCCCTGAAGTGTTAGTCAGAATTGCAGCCTGAAATCATGGCAATAAACGGCAGGGGCCTGCTACTTAAGCTCAATTAAACACCTGGATTGCGGCCCCAAAAGTATGCATAAAGTAAGCATACCAATAAATAAATACAAATTACAGGTATTGAAAAGGCTTGTTGGGAACCTATATCACTTAAATACCACTTGGTTTACAAATCAGCGCACATCAGAATTGTATATTACCGCGTTACTGTTCCAAGACCATGGGCGTAGGAACTGTGGGGGACGCGGGGGACATATCCCCCCCAGATTTTGGAGTGGGGGGGGGACACAAGGGACAAGGGTGGGGGGGCCGAGGGGTCAAACAAATTTCGCCTATACCTCCTGAGAGGGAGATTGGCAGGCCATCAGCCAGGCCATCAGCGCTGAGCCACACAAAGAGTTCAAAAGGGCAGTGGCAGGGGGGCGAGTGGCCTCTGACGACACCTCATGCTGTGACTATCGGATCAATGGCCCTGCACTTGACCTGGCGCCTCTCCAGTTACCTGTCTGTGAGCCGCCAATGATCCGATAGTCACAGCATAATGTGACGTCAGAGGCCACTCGCCCCCTGTCTCTGCCCTTTTGAAGTCTATGTGTGGCGCAGCACCCCTGAGGCTCCAGGAATGATTTAATTCTCACCTCAGCTGCCTGTAGCCAGTGCTCTGGTTGATTCGCCCCGTGTCTGTTGCCGGCTTGAACGAAGGGCTGCAGGCAGCAGCACGCTCTGACGCTCGGTAACTTGTAAGTAGGGGCAAGGGCTGTTACACTGCATTGCCAGGGGCGCCTGGTGACATTTGAAAGTGGTGGGGGTGTGGGGTTTACAAGTTGTGACTGAGTGGAGTCTGGAGTGCAGCCTGAGCCTCTGCTCAGCAGCCTCGCCCTCACCTCTGCTGCCAGTGCTACTTTATTTTTTTTATTTATAGTGCGTGAAAGCCCTCTCCTCGTCGCTCTTTTGTTTAAATTGTGCCCAGTATGTTCTGTCTTAATTCCGCACTTTGAATAACTCCCGATAACAAAGGGCCCTTTCACGCCGTGTTCCAGTAATTATTAGATTGGAATTGTGTAAATGCCACCATGGACTAGTGTTTGCAGGCCTGTCTCTTAATTCGGCTATTCACGGGCATTGTGGCTCAATATTCTTGCTTAAATGTGATACTTTTCTAATTATCTGAATGAGGCTTACAAAGTAGATTTAGTTTTATGAGCGGGGACGTGAGAAATCTAACCTCATAAGGACTGGGAATTAATCAGAGGGCCGCTTACAAGGCTTTCAAGGGGTGAATGAAATATCTGTGAGGTACGAAGATGGGAAAAGATTTTGGAGATTGTTGTGCGAAAATGGACATTCGTGTGTTTTTAACGCATAGGCTGGGGTTGCTAGCGCTATCTTCTGTTCTGTCATTCTTGGCACTGTCCATTTGTGAGCAGCGACCCGCACCGTTGTTCTTGGCATGCAGTCAGTGCAGTGAGTGTATACATCGTGGCCCCAGGTCACCTCACACAGCCGCAGCTCCGCACACACCTTTGGTTCTCTGGGCACACCAGGTGCAGGTCTCTTCTCGGGCCCGGCGCGGCGCAGCCCAGCCGCAGATTGGACACTTATATAATGCTCTGTGTTGACGTGCTGTAGTGTTCTTTAAGAACTCTGAGGAAGCCTTTTGGAAATTTTCAAGACTTTCTTCCTTAAACTACTGTGATAGTTAAGACTGTCAATGTTTTCAGTATAACTAGGGGGCATATTACCAAGCAATAGCGATAATTATCGCTATTGCTTGGTTAGAGACAAAAATTTACCGCTGAGCTGCGGCAATTTTTATCGCAGATAAACCTTGGTATTGCAAATGCGATAAAAATCGGCCACAATGCATGAATATCCCTGAAAAGTCAGCGATATTCATGCATTACCAAGCTAATGCTCTTAGCCATGTTATCCATAAGCGCTACTTGCCCTGGATTAATAAGGCACAGTGGCGATAGAGACTGCGAGGGACTTGCTCCATATCACCATTGTAAGTAGTGGCGTCGCTACACTCTCTTAAGGCGCAATACTACTCTGCTGGAAACTGTGAGCCCCTTCAAGTGGAAACACTTCGCAGTGGGGAGGAGATAGGCGACGCTCCGGAAGGTGGCACAGTTGCGCCGTCTGCTATTTCCGCACATATCCCTGCCATCCTTTAACATTGAACACACGCTTATGCAGATAGGAGGACGCTGGTAAAGCTACACACTGCTGGAGGGGTAGGAAACACCCGGGCATGCTTACTGGGAAGCCTCAGCTACTCTGATCCTGCCATCCGGTCTCCAGAGGCTGGATTGTCATCCCTCACCTTCCCCTTGCTTGCAATCGCTTGCTATCGCCGTCTTCGCTCGCCAGCCGATCTAGGTGCTGGGGCGATTGACGGCCGCCATCTTGAGGTAGGCAGGTCAGCGCTCTAGTCGCTGGCTGCCTCCTACCCTCCTCACTACCTATAAATGTGTATTCCCTACAGACGGCGCAGCGGGCTGGCGCAGCAGGCGCGCCGAAAGCGCGCCGAAGTCGAGCCAAAGTCCAGCCCGTCTGCGCCCGTCCGCGCTGGGCCCGTGCTGAGTGCCAAAACCCCTGGTTCAGCGACCAGATTGGTCTACTCGTCCTCATCCCTCTCTTTACTTCGGTCACCAAGCAGTGATTGCTGTGTTACTTATGACCCACTTTCAATCACCGATGTATCCTGCCAATTATCTTGTTCACACTGCTCATTTCGGACACACATTGTCAACTCCAAAATTAAGGCCCTGACTACTCCGCCCCCTCCTACCACCACTTTTCACTTATCAATGCCCGTTCCATGTGCAAACATAGGCAAGAAATTGCAGACCTAATAACAGATGCCCACTTGGACGTCCTGTTTATCACGGAAACCTGGACGGATGGTGCCTCGGACCCCGACTTGGTTATAGCAGTCCCTAGTGGGTTCACCATACATAGACAGGACAGAGTAGGCCAGCGGGGAGGTGGGGTAGCAATTATTGTCAGGGACTACCTCCCAATCAGGACCACACCGTTACCATCCACATGTTGTGAAGCCCTACTATTTAGTATTAAGCTCACACCCCTCTTCAATTTTAAAGGCGTACTGGTATACCGCCCACCTGGAGCACGTGCCCCATTTTTATTCAGCCTAGGGTCTATATTGGAATCCATAGCCCTTGAAGATCACTTTGCAGTGTTAGGCGATTTTAATTTCCACCTTGAATCAAGTAGTGACACAGACACTGCATGCCTCTTAGCGGACATGGAAACACTAGGTCTGTATCAACGTATTTCTGCCCCTACCCATGACGCTGGTCACACTCTTGACTGCATTTTTACTAATTTTGAGTCGCTACATATTGCAGATGTCCTCCCCCTGGCATGGACCGATCACCACGCCATTTTAAGTCATTTAGCTATCCCCGATGCCTCTAAGAGGAGGGCTGTTAACAATAGCCCCAAACAGGTGAGAGCATGGAAGGACATAAAGGCGGGGACATTGAACACATTCCTGGCTAGAACATCGCCATTGCTGTCAGATGACCCCACCGTTGCCATAAATCAGTTCAATACCTGGATCAATCAGGCCACACTTGAGCTAGCGCCCGTAAAATCTATCTCCCAGAATCGAGCCTCCCCCAGTGCTCCTTGGTTCTCGGATGAACTAAAAAAACAGAAACAATTAAATAAACAAAGAGAAAGACTTTGGCGGAAGCGCTATGACCCAGAAAGTAAATCATTATATAAAGACTCACTTGCCCGGTACAAACAGATGATCGCAGAGGCGAAAAGAGCCTATTATGCCGCACAAATTGAGACTGCCAAAAACTCGTGCAAAGAGTTATTTGACATCACTAAACGCTTGTCGGGTGGCACGCACGACCTCACACCACCTCCCTCACAACATCTTTGCGACGCCGTATCGGATTTTTTCTTCAAAAAAGTTAACGACATCTATCAGGCTTTTTCTCTAAACACGGACTCTACACCACTATCCTTGTCCTCCACCTCACGGGATAACACACTGATCCGCTTTGTCGAGCTTACTATGGATCAGACAAGGAGTATTATTTCAAGAATCAAATCAGGTTCTGCATTAGACCCGTGTCCGCTCAAAGTTCTTATGCCAGTTATGGACACGTTGATACCGGTTATTACTCATGTTTGCAACACTATGTTTAGCTCCGGAATTTTCCCGGCTTCTCTGAAACATACGTTGGTCAAACCCCTCTTAAAGAAAGCTAATTTGAATAAAGATGACCTGAAAAACTATCGTCCGATAGCCAGTCTTCCTTTCCTGGCTAAGGTAATAGAAAAAGCCATGAATCAGCAACTGTCGGAATTTGTGGAGCAGCACCAGTTGCTCGACAACACCCAGTTCGGATTCCGCAAATGTCATGGCACGGAAACTGCCCTTCTAAAGGCTGCGGATGACATCAGAGCCATACGAGACCAGGGGGGGACAGCACTCCTGGTACTGCTGGATCTTTCGGCGGCCTTTGACACGGTCGACCACAAGATCTTAGTCGACCGTGTCGAACGACTGGGGGTCCAGAAAACTGCTCTGGACCTGCTTGTATCGTTTCTGGCCAATAGATCACAAGCAGTATCTCTAGGACCCTACCAATCATCGAAGGTGTCTCTGCCGTGTGGGGTCCCTCAAGGCTCATCCCGAGTCCGACACTATTTAATATCTACGTGTCGGACCTTGCAAATGTCATCAAAGCATTTGGGATGAGCCTGACCTCCTACGCCGATGACACCCAATTGGTACTGGCTATCAAAGGGGACGGGGAGGAAGTGGCCAATCGATTCATGAGAGGAATGATGGCAATAGGTGACTGGATGGCCACGAATTGTCTGAAACTCAATTCAGAAAAAACTGAAGTGGTCATCTTCGGTCACCTCTCCCCGGGCTGGCCACCTGTCTGGTGGCCACCATCTTTCGGTCCCCCGCCGAGTCCAGCTAGCAAAGTGAGAAATCTAGGCGTCATCTTCGATGCTGGCCTCAATTTTATGGCACATGCGAATAAAACTGCGGCTTCAGCTCATATGAAATTGAGAATGATTAGGAAAATACTACCTTTCCTATCGAACACGGCCGGTAAAACACTGGTCAGCTCACTAGTCCTGTCCTCCTTGGACTATTGTAACGCTCTATTCTTAAATGCCCAAGTCCGAGTGACAAATAAGATGCAGTCAATCCAAAATGCAGCCGCACGAATGCTGGCTGGGATCCCCAAGTTCGCACCAGTTACAAACATCATTAGGGATCTCCATTGGCTCCCGATACGCAGCCGTATCAAATTCAAATCGCTGTGTATTGTTTACAAGTCACTCAATAATCAAGGTCCCCACTTTCTCAAACAGAATCTTCTCCATCATGTCCCAACCCGATCTCTTCGTTCCTCTATTCAGAACCTCTTGGCTGTGCCTCGCACTAGAACAGTCACCTGGGGCGACAGGCGTTTCCTGGTTGCCGCCCCTAGACTCTGGAACACCCTTCCTGCACATATCCGAGCAAGTCCCTCCCTGTTCACATTCCGCAAACAGCTAAAGACGTGGTTATTTGACCAATAGCCTTGTATATCTTCTTTACCCCAGTTGCTGATCCATCCCTTAATTAGCGCCGAGACGCCCACGGGTATTCGCCGCGCTCTACAAATGTCAATAAATAAATAAATAAATCCACCTCCCATTGGATAACATGGCTAAGAACTGCTCAGGGCAGGTGTTAGCTTTTGGAGATATTTGCGCTTAGCGCGAATATCTCCAAAAGTTGGTAATAGGAGATAGCGATGTTAGCGACTGTTTCCAGTCGCTAACATCTTGGCACGCCCACTTTGCATGTCATTAGTGATAAATATCACTGACATGCAAAGTGGGGCCCAATATGGTTGCTATCTCCTACTAGCTGCAGCTAACTGGTGTTAGCGACAGCTAGGTAATAGGGAGATAATTTTATCTCCGCTTTCTTGGCTTTTAAAGCCAAACAAGCGGAGATAAACCCCCTTGATAATATGCCCCTAGATTCGTACTGACACATCTGACATTAGGTCAATAGGTTTTTTTCTTATATTCATTTAGGGGATGGTGCTAGACATTGCTGTATTACATTGTGTATTCAGATTTGTCAGTGTGTGAAATGATATGTGATCACCTTATGCCTACACTGTAATTTTCATAGTGTATTTTCATTTAAAAGGCAGGGGCGGCTGGTGACATTTGAAAGTGGTGGGGCGTAAATACTGCACTGTGACGTGCGCGCGCAGCGAGCAAGTCCCAACCACCTATGGGGGATTCGGGGGTTCTCCCACAAGAACATTTTGAAAAAAGAGTGGGCAAATGGTGCATTCTTAAGCAAATTTGAGAAAGAGGTATCTTGGCCAATACATCTCTGGGAGTAGCCAGACAAGTCTCTTTGCACTTGCACAGATGCATCTCTCTCCCTGCATTCGCATAGGCACAGTCACCCTGCACTCATAGACCCATTACTCACCCTTCCCTGACATATCACTAAGCCGATTTACAAAAAGGGGGTGGTGATGAACAGAGTGTCTGAGTTAAACAGACCACTCTTACCCAGTCCAAAGATCAGGGCTTGATCCATCACCGTTATTTATCTCACTGCCCCATCCCAGCTCAGAACCTGGCTATATGCAAATCAGTCTGTCCCTGGCCCAGTGCATCATGGGAACAGGGCAGACTAAACTACCAAGCCAATTCTTCACCAGAAAGGAGACAAGCTACCGGGGACCGGTTTCTGGCATTTCAGCCTTCTTCGGCCCGGCTTGCTTGAATCCTGATGGAGCAGTGAGAAAGGGACTCATGTCTGAGTATACCCTGCCACACCTATAGTGGCCAAAAACGATTTACAAAAAGGGGGTGGTGATGAACAGAGTGTCTGAGTTAAACAGACCACTCTTACCCAGTCCAAAGATCAGGGCTTGATCCATCACCGTTATTTATCTCACTGCCCCATCCCAGCTCAGAACCTGGCTATATGCAAATCAGTCTGTCCCTGGCCCAGTGCATCATGGGAACAGGGCAGACTAAACTACCAAGCCAATTCTTCACCAGAAAGGAGACAAGCTACCGGGGACCGGTTTCTGGCATTTCAGCCTTCTTCGGCCCGGCTTGCTTGAATCCTGATGGAGCAGTGAGAAAGGGACTCATGTCTGAGTATACCCTGCCACACCTATAGTGGCCAAAAACGATTTACAACAAGCATTTGCAATGCAATAGGTTTCGCTTTTGCAAGAGTTTGAGCTATTGGCACTGTAAATGACAATGCCTTTTATTTATGTGTTTTGCAAACCTGCAAGCAATGAGTAAACACACACTTTGTACTTAGTTGCTGTTTTCGGGAAGCAAGGCTGGTAGTAAGAGAGACGCAGTTACTGCCAGCCTTTCTTCTTGCAAGCAACATCTATAAGTACAAAGTGTGTGTGTACAAGCCCCTTGCATGTTTTCAAAACACAAATCAAAGGCATTGTCATTTACAATTCCAATAGCTCAAATTCTCTCAAAAGAGATTTATTGCATTGCAAAAGCTTGTTCTTGAGCTGCTTCTCCTTTCTCTCATTTTAAGGTGGAGGAGACCATCCTTCTCTCCTTTTAACCCGCAGCAACTCAGCTGATCAGGGTCAGTTGTTTAAATATAAAGTATGAAAACGGTTTTGATTAAACACAAACTTGGGAATGTCATTCACCTGCCAATTTCGAACTCTGCATACATCTAAGTAACAGACCAAAAACTGCTGAACGCAGACGGGCAGGGACAGCGGCCAGATTCTTCACTCACCACATACATCTCTGAGGACAAACACATCCAGAAAATAGGTGTCACTTTTAAAGTGGGAGACCTCACCTGACGCCCTGAACAGCTTCCACCATACAAATAACTGCATGTACCAGGTACTTTCAGATTTAAATAAATAAAAAAAAAATAAACCTGGACTAAAAAAAGCATTTCCTATTTTTCTAGCACGTGTTGCCTGCCTGTTTAATCTAAGAGCTCTGTGTAGGGAGGGATGAGCTTTTTATAGGATAACAAAGCCTAAAGCAAAATGTTAGATATAATGCACAGCTGCAGTCCAACACGGATAATCCTTTTGGAAATTAAGAATTTCTGGCTTTTTCCGAATTCCAAATAGTCTACTTTGAGTCAGATAAACGGCCTAAGTGAATACAGTAAAAGCTTTGAACGCATAGATTTTGTACCACAAAATAAGGGCCACTGCAATTATGTTAAAGCTGGGGGTCAAAATGTTACGACAGGGTTGGCCAATTGTGGCAAAACAGTGGCATCTCATTGGGATCTGAATGAAACGCTGTATTCCGCTCTGTCACCGCTGAGTTTTTTTGTTCTTTTGTCCTTAAGTGTGCGTAATCCGCCCCTGCCTCCTCTTCTCTCCTGTGCTGCTCATATGAAGGAAGAACTTAAAAGAACAAGTGCAGGGTGGGTTGCCCCGCAAGGGACACCGGTGGCCCCATTCAAACCCACTATCCTTATAACGCGGACGTGTGATTATTTTTCAAATTTACATAGTGGGAGCGCGGCCAGAAGATATCAGCGCGCTGTAAATGAGCACCAGTTAAAATACATGTCATGTGCTTGTTTTTTAGGCACTGGGAGATTGATTTGCCAAGAATCACAGTATTTTTAACCAACGCCGAGACTCGAACCTGGATCTCCAGATCCAAAGTCGACATCTCTGGCCGACACGCCACATCCTCTCTCTGCAGTCTACAGGTGTGTCTAGAGAGCGTCGTGAGAGCGGCAAATGACAGAAAAACAGGCCGCTTGTGCTTGGATTCTTTTTCTCAGCTTGAAACTAAAGTAAATCACGTGCTTTCCTTGCTTATGCTGTCAGACAAGGCACCTCCCAGCACCGCGCCTCCGTAACGAAACGACCCAACCCCCTGGAATCACTGTGTGCACTGCCCGGATATAAGGACTCGTAGCGGTAGCAGGACTTAGCCACGTCTCTTTCCTCTCTGATGAGGATCAGGATAGTGATGCGAACAAAAGTGATGGAACCACAACCCAACCATCCTTAGGAAAGATTCTGAAAACGCCATTTTACAATCACTACTTAATCAACAAGCTTTAAAGCCTGCAATTGTCCCGCAGCTTTGGAGAAGTTTAAGAAACCACAAAGGTATCACACATTATTTTTTTTATCACCTCTGTCCTTCATGAGCGAGAGAGGTCAATTCGATGCACACTCTATACCCCCCAGGCGTGAAACCCCCATTGATCTCAATGGGCTTCAGTCATCCCACCTCCCACCCGTGTGTATCAGCCCGGGCTGAGACAGTTTCCCATGCACACACAGAGTACCCCCATGAATACTTTGTGATAAAGTATGTCCACAATTATAAACAAGCATTTTAAAATTCAATAGGTCTCACCTTTTATTAAGTTGAAGCCATTTGCTTTGCTATACAATACCATTAGCAAAGCAAATGGTTTAACTTAATCAAAAGGTGAGACTTATTGCATTTGCAATGCAAATCGGTCTCACCTTTGGGTCTTATAGGTGTTTAGCCATGCATTATATTATCGCACATTACTGCAATGGACTGTGTGGCAGTGTATCATCAACTTCATTCTCTCAACCAACACAGCACCTAACACCGCTTAGATCCCTAGCAGGCTAAAATGCAGACTACTTTAAAGGGTGACGTTTTGTTTCTAAATAAACAATACAGTGAAGCAATGTTCATTGTTCACAACCTACACATGGGGTTTATTGAAAACACATTTATAACAATTACCCAACAATCCGAGGAAAGTTCACGGATTCACAGAGATGGTTATGGGGGTAAAGCGCACTAAAAACATCTGTCGTAACGGCAACAGAGGCCCCTGCAGCCCCTTTGGTGGGGGAGTGAGGGGGTGGAGACGGCCCTATCTCCAGGAGGCCTCCTCAGCACATACCTCTGTCTGCTATTTAAAAAGAACCCAGAGTGACCGGTTGAGGACCCATTTCGGCTAATGTGCTCAGAGTGTAATTCCCATTCCAATGTTATTTCCCCTTTCTGTATAAATCTGTCCCTTTACGCCTTCCTCCCCTCGATTTATTATTAATGGAATATGTTAAGCACTGGCTTTAAAATGTATGCAAAGGCGTTATAGGCTGGGGAGGGGCACACATGCATGCACTATAAGCAGATGTTGGCGAGGGTAAGCCTGAAGAGAAGTGCACAAAACCAGCTCTATTGTTTACCATGATTTTAGTGCTTCGTGCCTTTGCTTCCCAGTTCCAACCAGCATTAATGCCACCTCTGTCTATCAGCGAGCTTCATTTTTTTTTATTTTACCCAAAGTGGTGGTATTTCTCAATGTTTTCCCAAAACCCTATTAAAAATATACATTGCTTAAAAACGAATTTTAAAATGGAATTGTCACAATATTTCTCTTTCAGTTAACTCACTGATATTTCCAAACGCTGGCACATATGACCTATGGGTTAGAAAAGCATTTCCAAGTGGCATGCTACTGCATTCCGTGTCTATAGCCAGAAGCCAGACCCTGAAGCTTCTACAGCCCTTTAAAGGGGCCGCCGGCTGGCAGGAAAACTTCCACTAAGAGGCGTCATGCTGGGACATCCGTTAGGAGGATAGAGAGGTCAGTGGACAGCCACTTACTGGGGGTCGCCATATGACCACTGCACCGCCCAACCACCGCTTGGCACCACCACCCACCATCTTACAAAGGTGTTGCTTTTGGATGTCGGTGAGTTACAACCGGTATTGCTGCACCGGCCGGTGAATAACCGGATAAATTAACGGCTTTTTGCTAACTTGCATATATGCGTTCATCAAGTTTCTAGTGAGCGAAGTCTAAGTCTAAATGTTCACTTCGGTTTTGATGTGTCTTTAAAAAATAACCACGAGTGTCAGCAGCACCTGAGCCACTGGAAAGGCTCTCTGAAATGCACACGACCGGAAGACATTCGCCCCGCTCATTTGCCCTTTCCCAGGCCGTGCCAAGGCACCCTGGCAGCATCGAGTTACCAAGGAAGAGACAAAAGGCACTATAATGTTGTGAAGAATAATCGTACACAAGGAGGATTCTTCTCAGATTTAGTCTCATACTTAAACCCCCAAGACCGCACCGCAATGCAGACACAACCGTCAGCTGGAGCTCCGTAACTCGAATGCAGCAGGTATTCTACATACTCAGCGTAAACATCACTCTAGAATCGACAACATTCAGGATGGCTCGAGCACACGCTAGAATCCAACACAACATATAACACCACAGTCTGCTGCCACGTGCCGCAGCACTCGCCATCTCACCGAACGCATCCTTGCTGAGCCTCTGGGTCAGCGTTATGGTCCCCTTGAAGACGAAGAAGAGCCAGAGAGCCTACAGACAGGGCCTCGATGGTCACAGCGCTAGCTAGAACCCACACCATAACTTAATGGCAGGCATTGCTTATGCGATTTGCATGCTTACATGCAATGCCCGTGCATGACTTTAAACACAAACCGTGCACAGCGTGCAGTTGCACTTATCTGTGCAGTAAAGGGGGGGGGGGGGCTGAGGCGCAGTTCAGGAGCCCAATGGGGCAGCAAATGGTCGCCGGTATTCTGTTAGGAAAGATCACAATCGCAAACGTGATCTAAGAAGCAGGTGACTAATCTAAGCTCGGAGGTTAAAACAAGCACTCGGAAAACAAATGCCGGTTGGCGGCAGTACGCGAAAGCGAAACCACAGTTGTAGAGCAGGAGACGCCGTCGCCGTGCGTGTGCACGCCGGCTGCCCCTGCGCAAGCTGTGATGAGAAGACACGCCGAGCCGAGGTAGGGGATGTGTGTGTAAGGGGGGGTTCTCTATGTGTGTGTGTGTGTGTGTGTGCGTGCATGTGTGTATGCGGGATGGCTTGGGGGGTTCTCTATGTGTGTGTGTGAGTGTGTGTATGCACGGCGGCGGGGGGCGGGGGGGTCTGTATGTGTGTGTGTGCGTGTGAGTCTGCTTCCAAGGAGCCAAGGGAGACAGGAAGCGCGCGTGACCTGATCCGTTTACGCGCGCGTGCACATCACTTGTCTCCTGTCTCCCTTGACTCCTTGAAACCAGAAACGATCACAATAGAGTTTCGCAGTGCGAAACCTAAAAAGGGGGGTGGTGATGAACAGAGTGTCTGAGTTAAACAGACCACTCTTACCCAGTCCAAAGATCAGGGCTTGATCCATCACCGTTATTTATCTCACTGCCCCATCCCAGCTCAGAACCTTGCTATATGCAAATCAGTCTGTCCCTGGCCCAGTGCATCATGGGAACAGGGCAGACTAAACTACCAAGCCAATTCTTCACCAGAAAGGAGACAAGCTACCGGGGACCGGTTTCTGGCATTTCAGCCTTCTTCGGCCCGGCTTGCTTGAATCCTGATGGAGCAGTGAGAAAGGGACTCATGTCTGAGTATACCCTGCCACACCTATAGTGGCCAAAAACGATTTACAAAAAGGGGGTGGTGATGAACACCCGGGAGCTTGTATCCTTCCCAGTGTAAGAATTGGCTTTTGTAGTTTGGTTTGCCCTGTTCCCATCATGCACTGGGACAGGAACAGACTAATTTGCATACAGCCAGGTTCTGAAACTGGGATGGTGCAGTGAGCTAAAAAAACGGTGTTGGATCTAGCCCTGATCTCTTGACTGGGTGAGAGCTTTCTGCTTAATTCAGAGACTCTGTCCCTCACCACCCCTTGTTGTAAATATTTTTGTCCACCCTAAGCGTGGAAGGGTATTCTCAGATGTGAGACCCTTGCTCATTGCACCATCAGGATTCAAGCAAACCGGGCCGAAGACGGCTGTAATGCCAGAAACCGGTCCCCGGGAGCTTGTTTCCTTCCCAGTGTAAGAATTGGCTTTTGTAGTTTGGTTTGCCCTGTTCCCATCATGCACTGGGACAGGAACAGACTAATTTGCATACAGCCAGGTTCTGAAACTGGGATGGTGCAGTGAGCTAAAAAACGGTGTTGGATCTAGCCCTGATCTCTTGACTGGGTGAGAGCTTTCTGCTTAATTCAGAGACTCTGTCCCTCACCACCCCTTGTTGTAAATATACATCACTAAGCCAGCATTCACCCATCCACATCACTCACTCTGGAATCACACAGGCACACTGCTCAACCTGCACTCACACAGACATCACTCACCCTGGACTCACACAGGCACACTGCTCACCCTGCGCTCACACAGACATCACCAACCCTGCACTGTCACAGACATCACTCACACAGGCACACTGCTGACCCTGCGCTCACACAGACATCACCCACCCAGGAATCACACAGGCACAATGCTCACCCTATACTCACACAGACATCACTCACCCTGGTCTCCCACAGGAACACTGCTCACCCTGCGCTCACACAGACATCACCGACCCTGCACTGTCACAGACATCACTCACACAGGCACACTGCTGACCCTGCCCTCACACAGACATCACCGACCCTGCACTGTCACAGACATCACTCACACAGGCACACTGCTGACCCTGCGCTCACACAGACATCACCCACCCAGGAATCACACAGGCACAATGCTCACCCTATACTTACACAGACATCACTCACCCTGGACTCCCACAGGCACACTGCTCACCCTGCGCTCACACAGACATCACCGACCCTGCACTGTCACAGACATCACTCACACAGGCACACTGCTGACCCTGCGCTCACACAGACATCAGTCACCCTAGACTCACACAGGCACACTGCTCACCCTGCACTCACACAGACATCACTCACCCTTCAATGCACTGCACTCAATAGGTTTCATGTCTTTCAGCCTGTCTAGGCCCGCCATTGCCTGGTGACAGACTCCAGTACATAACACCACGTCAGCTGGGGCCTCTGAGCAGCTGGGGGTGCTCAGCACAGACCCAAGAATGCAAGCAGACCCCCACAGACACTGGTGTTATTGTAGGCTGTTCGTCACTGCAACACCCTACACTGCAAAGGAAAGTGGGACTGTGCTGGTATTCAGCCACTTTTTCCTGTTCCTTGGTATCTGGCTTTTTTCTTGAGCTCATCACTTTAGGCCATTTGTCCACCCTTGCGTTGTATCCAAAAGCCTCAAAGGTGAAGCCCAGCCATGTGGGTTGGTGCTGCTGTGAACTAAATGTATTGGCATGCAGCTTAGACAACAGTGAAACTTGCCATTCTTTATTGTGAATGTAAATAAAAATAAAGCATACTTGCAGACTGTGACTACTTGCCTGCCTTTCTCTTCATAACTATGCGATTGTATACGTTTAACGCGCGTACGGTCTCGCACAATGGGCGATTTGTATAGGGTTGCTGGAAAGTCCCCAAGGTTGACCCTGTCCCCCCCAGAAATTTAGTGTCTCCTACGCCCATGTCCAAGACAGCCTCCAAATAGAACACAAGAGTCTTGCTTAGGCTCAGTAATGAAAGAGAAATGCCAAGCGTTGTTCCTGCTCAATGAGAGCGCGCTCGCAGCGTTAACAGGAGAAGCTTTGGGGTGATCCGATGATAAAATAAGCAGCCTTGTGGCAGGATGCTTTGCTACACACAAGGAGCTATAGAGGGTGCCCGGGCACCTCGAATGTTAAGTCATAGGCTTGGTGGTTGTATAGGAGGAAGGTTGGAATGATCCAGTGTTGAAATATGTAGTCCATTCTGGGGACTCTGAATACCAAACAGGTGGCTACCACTGCAGCACTAAATATCGGTGCTTCAGCCTTCTCTGCAAATGCACAACTAACACATACAGATGAACAGATGAGGCCCTTAACAGTAATGTCTTAAGGTTCACAGCCACAAAGGCTGATGTTTTCATCTTAAACCAGTGCCAGCCTCTTGTGCGGCTTTAGAACTAAAGTGGGCCCTTACTTTGGCCCCAGGGAGACTGGGAAGTGTGCGTTGTCCCCGGGGGGACTGGTGAGTGCCTTTGTGACAGAAAAACTGCATTCGAGATCACAAATGAATGGATTGACAGGTGGTTGGATGAATGAGTGACTAGATGGATGTATAAAATGGTGAATGGATTAGATGACTGGTTGAATGCATTTATGCGTACACTGCTTTTAATTAATCATAACAAGGCTGTCACGAGCCATGCTTTGGCAATTTCACAACTAGCACATACAAATGAGGGACTTTCCACTAATGGCTTAAGGTTCACAGTAGCACAAGCTAATGTTTTCATCTTAAAACAAGCGCTGACCTCTGATGCGTCTTTAGCACTAGGGTGGGTCCCTGCTTTGGCCCTGGTGGGTCTGGTGAGTACTGCTTCAATTGGAGTGTGCAGCTCCTGGTTGCGTGGAGCCTTTTACTCTACTGCAGACATGAGGAGATTATGAGGGCTTTACAAACAGGAAGTGCCGTGCAGCCGAGGTGCACACTGAAAAGTAAGAATGCTAGAACGCTGACCTTTGTCGGCATCAAGAGAGCAGCCTCAAAAAGAAGTTTGGTGGATGATAAGAAATACTTTGGCCTTGGGACACTGATAAGAGCAAACACATGCAGAGCAACAGGAAATAGTGTGCGACAGCCAATAGAAAAGGATGGGTCATAAAAAAAATAAAGAAACAAATATTTCATCAAAAATGCTTTTCTCCAGCTTGGTTCACCAAGCGGGAGAAAAACATTAATGAAGAAACATTTTTCAAAAAAGGATTGATGAGAAAAAATAATGCATTTTTAAGCACAGATTTAATCAAAAACACATTTAACAAAAAAGTATGTGTTCTGTTATGTTGATTATTATTTGAATGGCACTTAATGCAGTACTACTGTTGCCTCAAAGTGCCGGACATGAGATGTAGAAAGCAGGAGGCCAGTAGGGATGAAAGGCCATGACAAAATAAAAGGAATGAGTGAGAAATTTGGATGGAGTACTGCAACACCTCATTGTGGTAGGGTAATAGCTCACCTAACAGAGCCATAGTTTGTGCAATAGTTTGTGGTTAGTAGATGGTCTTAGACATCTGGTTGGAAAGAAGGAGATGTCGTGGTTAAGGGACTGGAAGGGGACGGTTTAGATTGTGTGATTACAGTTCTCTGCACTTGGGTTTCTTCTGCAGCTAGTATATGTATTTCCAGAACTATTTTGCAGAAATTATTACTTGCATTTTTCAGAACTGATTTAGAAGAATTTTACAGTAACATACAATACTGGTGTAATCATTTGTACATGGTAAGTGTGTAGTGTTTCACATATTGTCCACTGAAGGAGGTTACGAAAGAGTATTGAAACTATTTACTTATTTTCTGTATTGTAGTGTTCTTCCAGTTGTGGCAAAGGAATGCAGAAAAGGCTGATAAAGTGTGCAGAGAAGTATGACTCAGGAAAATACAGAGAACTGTCCCCAAAGAAATGTTCTCACTTGCAAAAACCCACCGTGGAGTTCGAAAAAGAATGTATCCTCAAGGCCTGCCCCAAACAACTTACTCATACAACAACAAACCTTGGCCGGGGAAGCTGGTACGCTGGCCCTTGGTCTCAGGTAAGGTGCTCGCTTTGCAATCAGTCACTGCCCTCTTGATTGATCTACTTTTTTCCATAGGTTCAATGGGATAAGCCCAAATCGTACAAGGTGAATGCTAAATGTACGTAACAGCTAAACTGTGCCAGGTTCTTCATCACTCACTGATGATGTAATTCCTCTCATTTGGCATTGTTTGTTACACTACTGAAGAAATGTTACACGAAGGAACTGACATCACTAGCTTGAAGGGTTGAAGGGCAGTATTGCTAGCCTATAACGAATACACTTTTGAGACGCCCCTTTATGCATCCTACTTTAAGGGACTCCATTGTGACATCATTCACTGGATGGCCCCTTCAGATCCTGGCAGTTGTCGGTTTTCGGATTGCTGAGGCGAGGGAGGCAAAGAATACAAAATGTATGTGGGCAGATGCATGCAGAAAGAATACTTAAGGATGACCTTAAAAGATGTTTAATGACCATGACATATTTCCCAATTCCTCCAGTCCAGAACGTGGCATTGATCTCCTACGATATGGTAAAAGATGGGCATCTGTTGCCCTAAGAAGCAAACGTGTTGCTCCATGTGCATCACTTTCCTTTTGCAAGTACTAAAAACGTGGAAAAGAAAATGCTAAAAAAAAGTGAAGGAAAAAAAAATCAAACTTGTCTCTGTACAGCATGTGGTAAAACACCATACAAATCAGAGACGTTTTAAGGCATGAGCAAAGTGGGCACTTTCCAAGGGCCCCTGGGAAAGAAAACTTTCTCTCCACCTCCCATCTGTCTATTTCTGAAACTTTAACAAATCATTCAATAATGTTTCGCCTCATGGGGTTTGAATTAGCAGCAGATACGAAATAAAATGTAACGTTGCTCCAAAGAGGCGCTCCTAAGGTATGTATTGCTCGGGGCCCAAAATCCATAAGATGACACAGGATGCAAGATATGCATCCTTTGAGAAACGTGATTATGCAGAGAACAACTGTGGAAAGATAGCATATTAAAGCGTTAGCAGCGTTGTATAACCTTCAAGATGCCACCTGCATAACATATTATCGAATCAATCCGTGAATTGTAGCCTTAGCATTTCTGCACACCTACAATAAACGAAAACACAAGAAGGTTATGGGAAAATCATCATTGTTGAGCTTGCTGCATTATCACATGGGTTTTCTCTCAGGCACACAGTTAACGATGTTGTTGTGAGAAGGCCAGAAAGCATTTAATACCAAGACGCACTTTCACACAAATGCTCAGTGGAGTGGAACATGGCTAATTGCATTCGGCGGAGAGCCCAGCGGCCCTTTGCTTTTCACAGCGGTTTGCCCTTGTATAACTTCAAACTGCGTCCCGTGCCCTCCAGGCACTGCCGTGCGTTTCGAAGGGTTGTTCGGGTAATAGTTCAACGCATTACCCATTGTGTTTTGCTTCATTCACAGTCGTTTGTGCTCCTTATTTTGCACGTGCAGCAAAGGGTCAGAGGTCTTACCTATTTTCTGTCTGATGTATTTATGAAATGAAATATCTGCAAGTGAGTCACATGCAGTGACGAGAGTGAGCGTTCCAGTAGCCCTACTTTCCGAGTAAGGGATGGGTGAATGTCAACATCATTAGAGGTTTGGTATAATACACAAAGCCTTTACACCTTATATTTTAAAAGCTTTTCTTTTTACATCTGTAGTTAAAGACCTTGAGACCTGATCTCAAGAAATACCAACTTTGTATGTGTTATGTTGTAGGAGAACTGTCTGCTGGTGTATATAATTTTTAATTGCCACACCCTGGGCCGGCCATGGATAGGTCCTGTATTAGGAGCCATCCGGACTAAGTTTGGTGTCTCTCACAACGTCAACGAGCAGCCCGTCATATCCCAGAAGGGGCAATACTCTTCCCCTATTTAGGTGCACTCTTTTCCAGAAGGTATAATATTGCTTTAGTTTTCACCACACAGGCCCTACCTTAACGGGATACAACTTCTTCTTTTTTTCCAAACCCGGTACACACCACTCCCTATGAGTAGATGAGGATACTTATGGCCTGAAAAAATGCCTAGATCATGCCCATGAATAGGGTATGAAACATGTCGACCCCCTGCACAATTCACTCATTCAAAAACTGAAGCGAGTTTAATTTTCCCTCTCCAGTCCAACACTTTCTAGTCAGTGTTTTTACTCATGGCACAGGTCATTTTCATTTCATAAACTTTTATTCGATTATAAAATTTGCATAATCATAAAAAGTACAACATTATTTAAAAACCATCAGTGTTAAGCTAGAGTTCACATGAAACGTTTTACAAAACAGTGTCCTGTCGTATTTTCATTACTTTTTTTAAAAAAGTCACTGTCATTTTGGCTTCATGAGGGTTTAACGGCGACTGGAGGTATGCAAGCGCTGGATATGTGTTTCTAAGACCGCTAGAGCGTAAGAGGGGGAGAATCCATTTTTTCCTAGCCGCACTATAATATTTGCAGAACAATGTGACATGGACCGTTGTTTGCTTGGAGGCCCCATCGCATGGACAACAAATCAAATTCCGTGACCAGTTATTCTGTTCTGGGAATGAGACCAGGCGAAAGAAGAGGTCAAACCGGAATCTTGTCAGTAAAAACTTTTCATAGTTCGATAGAAAGAACGTAAGGTAAGGCTGTATCAATTTCCCTATTTGCAATTGGGAGATTTTTTCATTTTGCGTTTTCACTATCTCCGCCTGGTTGCGGAGTTCTCTCAAGTGGCCTAGGCATAGATCTTTCAGCCGTTTCTTGGGTATGTCTTCAATTGAGGGTGGATCAAAAAAGTATTGTTCACAATTAAGGTCTTTAAAAAATTTGAAGACATAGTTAAGCCAGGGAATTTTTCTCCAATGTGCTAGGCTCAGGCAATCTGTGATGAGGGAGCGTGTTACGTGACTTTCAGGATTGCACCAGATGCGATGCCATAGAATGAGAGGCTGGCAGCGTATGGTGTCTGTCACGAATTCCATCCCTAGCTCTCGATGTGATGCTAAGATCGGGGAGCTTTGGGGAAGGGCCAGGACATACTTAATGAAGGCGTTCTCGGTTGCCTGTATTTGTTTGATGTTTCCGTGACCCCAGATGCCTGCTCCGTAACTCGCCACACTATGGCATTTTGCATAATATAGTGTTAGTAGTTCCGACGGGGCTGGTTTTCCTAGTTTCCTGGAGAAAGCGCAAAGCGCTGATGTTGCTCGGCGAAAGTTTAAATTTCTGGCTTCGATGGCTTTTCGCCAGGTCATTGAGTCGTCCACAAGAATACCCAGATACAGGTAAGCTGACGTTTTTTCCAACTTGGTGTTGTTTATATGTATGGGTTTTGATTTTCCAGATTTGGGGCCTAAGGACATTGTGAATGTTTTCTTTGTGTTTACTTTTAATCCTAGGGAGTCCATGAACGTTACATATTTATTCAGTTGCCGTTGGAGTTGGTTGGCTGTTCGGGCCAGGATGACCGAGTCATCGGCGTAGAGTAGAATGGGTATAGGCCGCCGATCAATTTGCGGGAGGTCCTGGCTTCCTGCCAACATTGCTTTTTCAATCCCGTTGGTGTATAGATTGAATAGGAAGGGAGCCAATACGCACCCTTGCCTTACTCCTCGCGTGATTTTAAAAGGACGTGACAGGTCGCCGCCGATGCCATAGCGCACTCGGCCTTCTGCGTTGGTGTATAGGCCCCTGAGAAAAGCCAGTATCGCCGGTTCTACTCCTAGGTTCGACATGATTTCCCACAACTTTGCGTGCTGAACGCAGTCGAAAGCTGCGCTCAAATCAATGTAGACCAGGTGAATTATCCCATCTTTTGCGTGGACGTATTTGTCGGTCAAGAGGGTCAAATTTAGGGCTTGCTCCACTGTACCGAGCCCCTTCTGGAAGCCATATTGCAGGTCTGTAAAGATGTTGTTTTCCTGGGCCCAAGATTGTAATCGGTCCAGGAGTAATCGACCTGCAATTTTTCCCGTGGCATCCAGAAGGGAGATCGGCCGGTAGCACGCTGGGTCGTTTCGGTCCCCTTTCTTGAATATTGGCAAGAGTGTAGATGATGACCATGATGGAAGGAGACCGATCTCAGCAACTGCGGCCATTACCCGAGTTATTATTAGCGACCAATAGTCACTGTTGTGTAGGAATATGTCCATGGGCACCCCGTCTGGGCCGGGAGCCTTGCCAGTTTTTGATGCTGCAATTGCTTTTCTAACCTCAGTTACTGTGAAGCGTAGATTAATGGGTAAGTTGATAGGGCGAAGATGGTTCTCAGCTTCGGCCTCGTGTTCTGGTCGAGACGTGGCAGGTAGTGGGTCAAAAATTTTCGAAAAATGGCGTACCCATTCGCACTCTGTTACTGCTACGTCGAGTGGATTCGGATCGGTATCTTTGTCAAAAAAGGGTGATCTAATGGTCTGCCAAAAAGTTATGCTGTCCTTTTTTAGTGCGCTCTCATGTAATTGGCACCAAAGATCTCTCTTTATCTGGGACCTGCGGTTTTTCCTGGCTTCGTTGTACGCTTTCCTCCGGGATGAGATTAGTTGGACGTCTCTTGGCTCCTGCCGGAGGGCATCTTTTAGCAACGAGAGGGCCTTTCTGCAGTCTGAGTTAAACCATCTTTTAGTTTGGGATATTGGTTTGTTTGACCTTTGTTTAACTAACTCATCTCTTATTGTCCCTTGAATGTTATGGAAGGAAGTAATAATTAATTCAGGCGAAGCCTCTGCGGAGAGACAGTCCCTTAACCAGGGGTACGTTTTTTCAAATATTCTTTGCGAGGTCACCTCAGGATCAACTTTGGCCCATTTGATTGTGAACCCATTTCTTTTCCTCAGTGATATTGCTTGTTGGTCAAGAGGACTGATTTTTGTTATAAAAGGACCTGGTTTCTCCAAAATAATCTCCATACTTAGGGGATAGTGATCGCTGATCGGGCAAGACCCTACTTTGTAGTTAATTAGCGAGTTCTTACTGGTGATGGAGGCTAAGATAAAGTCAATAGTGGATGTGCTACCTCGCCCATGGAAAGTGGGTCGGAATTCCTGGGCTGGGTGCACTAGCTCATTTACAAAGTCAAGGTCCAGGCTGAATACCATTTCATTTAGCTTGTTTCCACTTTGGGTATGAGCGAAATGGGGAATCGGGTTGCCAGTTTCGGATTGTAGGCCACAGGTCCCGTTTTTGTGATTTGGACATAAATGATGGTTAAAGTCACCACCCCAGATATATTTTATTGACTCGCTCAAATTCGAGTTTTGGAGTGTTGATATGTGGGCTGCCATTTCGTCCAAGTTTGTACAACAATCCTGTGTGCCTATGTTGTTGTAATAATTTATGAGTATGTGAACGTTCTTTGATGCGGTGTTATGGTGCGTGATCTGAATGACTTGAAAGGTTGGTGTTTCTTTCGTGGTTTTTACCTTAACTGCTAGGGTGTTGGAAATATAAATCAAGAGGCCGCCTTTTGGTCTCCCCATTGTGCTTGGCGTTGCTTGGGTAAAGAAGGTTTTGTATCCCGCTAGATGGAGGGGGGATAGGAGCCAAGTCTCTTGTAAGCACAAGATTTGGTGGCTTCGTGCGATTTCCAACCATTGAGGGCATGTTATTTTTCCGGTCAAGCCTGCAACGTTCCAGAAAACTATGCCTATGGTCGTGGCCTTGTTGACTGTCGAGGTTACATGTGCTGTTTTGCTGTTGTTCGAGATTTCAGTGGTTGGGGTTTGTACTGTAAGTGATCCATTATTCGCGGCCAGATTCATTAGAGCCGGAAGGATAGGCAGATTGTTGTATTGGATCATTCGGGTCTCTGATGCTTCAGACTGTTTGAAAGAAGTTATCTGGTGTGTGTCGGGAACTAACGATTGTAAGACGTCGGCTGGATGTGAGGAGGCAACTTTGGGTTGTTTAAGGTTAATGATGGATGGTCAATCGACCATGTCGAGGCACTCGTAGCGGTTTTGGGTCGGAAAACCCTGCCACCCCTCATATGTTGGGTAAGATCTGTCCTGCCAGTATGGAATTTGGCTATCGACATACCTTTCTCTTGGCCCCCCCCTATCAAGGTATTCAGGTGGGGAATCCCTCCGGGTCCATGGTGTTTGGCGCCATGGGTCCTGGTTCCGTGGGCCTTTGTGGTGATGATGCCATTCCCATGGTGGGGGGTTGTGTTGATGTTTCATTGGGGGATAAAAGAAGGAGAGGTGACGAGTGTCTATTCCCCCTTTTTTCTCGAGTTGTGGCCAGGCACATATATAGTCAACCGTTGCGGGATCTTTGCAAGTTACTATAATGCAGTCACCGCGTGTTGTTTTCCTGGTTTTGCCTATCCAGGCTACCCTACGTGCTGACGTAATTCCTCCTGATAGATGGGATTCAAGAGGTCTGTTTATGCTAAGCCACTGCATGGCCTTGTTTTTAAGTGACCAAGCAGTTTCTGGGGTGTCATCTACTAACTCGGGTACTCCTGTTAGAACTATTGTATATGGAGTAGCTTCGGGGGGCAAGTGGGCAGGGCGTCTCACTGCTGGGTATTTTTTCTGGGCTGTTTCCGTTACGTTCTTGAGTGTTTTTTGAGGGGGTGGGGAGTTCATGGGCTGAGAATCAGGATTCTCCTGGGGGACCCTACTAGGGTCTGAGGCTTGTGCTGGACATGGGGTTCGTACCGTGGCCTTCCCTTTATTATCTGCCTGCTGCACTTTTTGTGTTGTCTTCTGTTGCGGTAGTTTGTCTTGCTGGGGGTGAGATGTATGTTCTGTTGATTTGGGTATAAGAGACAGTGAGTTGGGGTTCTTTTGTATTATAGCTGTTGCATTTGTGGGATTTGCTGGTTTCTGAGTATGTTTTTGGGTTTGCTTTTTTGGTGGGTGTGTGGTGTTTCGCTGGCCCTTTACGTCTATCCTGGTGTTTGTATCTAAAAGAGTAGCTGATATTATTGTTAGTTGGGCCTCGAGGTTTCTTATGCTCAACTGGATGGGTTTAAGGTATTGATAAAGTAAGTCTTTTGTTGTGGTTAGCACTTGTGACGTAATTCTGCAGGTCTTGCATTGCTCGGCTGCGTTGCTGTTGCTGGATATTGGCTTGTGCGGGAGGGTGCAATCGGGAATGTGCAATATGCTGTTAGAGCATGAAGAATTTGGATTGGTCGTTGGTGCACTTTGTGTTTCACCTCTGGGTGTAGGTCGGGTTTCCAATGTTTCCTTTTCTTTCTCGCCATATTGGGATAGAGTATTGGAAATTTGGGTGCCTTCTTGCGTGTGACAACCAGCTAGCTCTGGGGTTGCTTCCAAGTCATCTGATGACAATGAGGGGTCCGAATCAGAGTGCGTAACTGACAGATCTACTACTGATGGTACGGTGTTAAGTTCAGTGGTTGGAAGGAGCACTAGAAGTGAACTGTTTTGGGAGGTTGGATTAATTGGGGATGCAGCGTTCGCTATGGCGCCGAGAGATGAGCGCTTAGCTTTTGCGCTCATGAGGTCCATAGAGACTCTCTTTTCCATCAAGGCTATGCTTTGGTCTATTGTTTCATGTACCCGCGATATGAATAGGTCGATGGGGCCTGTTACCTGAGCTACCTCCTGCGCGTGTTTGGATTTCGATTTGGGTTTGGAGGTGCTTCTGGTTTTTGGCGGCATGTTGTTTATTGCCGGTTCGTTGATGTAAGAGGGATGGCCCGGTCCGGTCTCTATCGGGCACTAACGGGCAACAACGGGCCCGCCCTTGGCCCGGGCTTCGCCCCGGGCTCCGACCCGCGCGCGTCCCGCGATGCGCGTTGGTAATGCGGTTAAGTGGTTGTTAGGTGAGAGGGGGCGTGGCACTGGGAGGGGGCGCGGCTCGCACGGGAAGAGGCAACAGCTGATGTAGCTGGTAGCTGAGCCTCGCAGTCCCGGAGCCGCGCCTCGCGCCTCCTCTGCGGCCACGCAGATGATATTCCTCCTCACCTCCTCCTCTCAGGCTGGAAACGGGTTAGTCAACAAGCTACTCCTGTAGCGTCAGGGAATGCGATGCAGATGGCAGGGAACCTCACTGCGAGTGGCGCCCGCGTAGCGGGAGCCGTGAGAGGTTGTAGGCAATTTGGTGGGGGCGGGCACTGGGAGGGGGCGCGGCTCGCACGGGAAGAGGCAACAGCTGATGTAGCTGGTAGCTGAGCCTCGCAGTCCCGGAGCCGCGCCTCGCGCCTCCTCTGCGGCCACGCAGATGATATTCCTCCTCACCTCCTCCTCTCAGGCTGGAAACGGGTTAGTCAACAAGCTACTCCTGTAGCGTCAGGGAATGCGATGCAGATGGCAGGGAACCTCACTGCGAGTGGCGCCCGCGTAGCGGGAGCCGCGAGAGGTTGTAGGCAATTTGGTGGGGGCGGGCACTGGGAGGGGGCGCGGCTCGCACGGGAAGAGGCAACAGCTGATGTAGCTGAGCCTCGCAGTCCCGGAGCCGCGCCTCGCGCCTCCTCTGCGGCCACGCAGATGATATTCCTCCTCACCTCCTCCTCTCAGGCTGGAAACGGGTTAGTCAACAAGCTACTCCTGTAGCGTCAGGGAATGCGATGCAGATGGCAGGGAACCTCACTGCGAGTGGCGCCCGCGTAGCGGGAGCCGCGAGAGGTTGTAGGCAATTTGGTGGGGGCGGGCACTGGGAGGGGGCGCGGCTCGCACGGGAAGAGGCAACAGCTGATGTAGCTGGTAGCTGAGCCTCGCAGTCCCGGAGCCGCGCCTCGCGCCTCCTCTGCGGCCACGCAGATGATATTCCTCCTCACCTCCTCCTCTCAGGCTGGAAACGGGTTAGTCAACAAGCTACTCCTGTAGCGTCAGGGAATGCGATGCAGATGGCAGGGAACCTCACTGCGAGTGGCGCCCGCGTAGCGGGAGCCGCGAGAGGTTGTAGGCAATTTGGTGGGGGCGGGCACTGGGAGGGGGCGCGGCTCGCACGGGAAGAGGCAACAGCTGATGTAGCTGGTAGCTGAGCCTCGCAGTCCCGGAGCCGCGCCTCGCGCCTCCTCTGCGGCCACGCAGATGTTATTCCTCCTCACCTCCTCCTCTCAGGCTGGAAACGGGTTAGTCAACAAGCTACTCCTGTAGCGTCAGGGAATGCGATGCAGATGGCAGGGAACCTCACTGCGAGTGGCCCAGGTATTCCCCGAATAAACTATCAATGGAGAAACCAGTAGCCAATTTTAACCACACAGACACCATCCCACTTCTACTCACTACACAAGGGCTCCCTCCATAACATCTTTAAGCCTCACAACAGCAAACTGAGAAGACCTCCGGCAAAGAGCCCCCCCTGCGTGGCCATTGGGCATTGCAGCGCCGGCCCAACGAGGAGCTACCCTATGATGAAGCATGTCACCCCTCGGGTTGTGTGAGGGCCCTCGCTCCTTATTGGAACTGTCCCTGTACAATCACGCATTGTCTTATCTAGCACTTGTTCGTAACTGACACAACATTCCTGGCCTGTCACACTTTTTCTCCTCTCCCCTATAGGAACAGCGTACTTTCTTGTTTTACCACAATCCCATAGGGCCTGTATGCTGGACCTCTTAAGTCCCTGTCCCTCCTCGTGAGATTAATTGTTGATCATTGCCATGATTTTCAGTTTTTTCATGGTATTTTTGTACTTTATTTCTGCACGCACAGAAGCTATCTTCTGATGGTATTTGTTGTGCATTATAATTAAATAAAATGTAAATCTCTCAAATCGAAAGCAGCTCCCCTGTATAAGGGCTTTGTGTTCCACTACAAACTAGATGGTGGTTGGGATGGGGGCTGCAACATGCAGGAGATTTTGCTCAGACCAAGCCATTCAGTGGTGTGAGGTGGCGTTACTGAGCTCTGGCAGGTGGAGTGGTGTCAGGAACATCATAGGCCTTCCCACTATATTGTAGCTCGGGGCTTCAACATTTTACAAACCAATAAATATGCCTTCCGATTGTTCGAGTTGCATTTTCCCTGGCATATGGGTAATATTTAAATATGGAAATTGATGTAACTAACAACTATGTGAACCTTACTGTAGTAATCTTCGTGAAACAGTGTTTAATAATGTTGTTGGTCAAAGTATGGCCATTTTCAAGATAGAGTGAACAATGAAAAATAAACCCTTTCTCTGGAAGAGGTGAATCGCCTTCTCCAGGTGTGAGCGAGAACAAGACAGTAATAGTAAAATCAGCATCACTTTGTGATGTGTATGTTTTACAAGAATACACAAGTTATTGAGGGAACTAGTGAGTCAATGAGTTGGGGGTCTCACATGTATTCTTATAGTTAGTGCAACAATGGCATTCAGCCACAATTTCCATCTCTTTGCCTTGAGGACATTTCAGTGTGTTTACCTCTCTCACACCATCGACAGGAAAATATGGAAAATCAACATGGACCCTTTATACGGGAACCCCAGATAGGTTCTGAGTAGAGACAGGTAGATTGGCCTTGTCTCAAGCAGGGCCACATGGGCAATGAGTATTAGACACAAGAATGTTAAATGTCAACAAACGTTGTGCCTTTCGGTTTGCTTAACCATCTTTAACACAAAATGATGACATGCCTTAAAACTCAGGTTGACGTATGGCCTTCTTTTTTTCATAGTGTACAGTCAGCTGTGGTGGTGGTGTCCAGATGCGATCAGTGCAGTGCCTCAGCAATGGAAGACCAGCCGTTGGCTGCTCTCAACATCAAAAACCTGGAACTTCACAGGCCTGCAATACAAATTTCTGTCCTGCTCCCGAAAAAAAGGGTAAAAAAAACACTCTTAATTTTGTATATTTTCTCTCACAGAATTCAAACTCATACAGGTCAAACATAGTTCTGGCTTCAACGACTCTCTCATTTTTCTGTCCTCCTATCCCAATTTCCTGGAGAAGCTTATCAGAACAACCCTAGTCCAGGGGGAGTTCTTCCTCATCCACAGATATATTGATCAATGTAGCTCTTTCTCATATCTAACCTTGTCACAGACTGCCAGTTTACAATTAATTAGATACTTGATCGTGCAGCACTTTCATTGCCAACAAATATATATTGCCAATTACCTAATTTCAATTTGGGTTTTTTCAGTCACTATGTTACCTGTTTTGTGAATCCTAGTTCTGGCACAAGGCAATGTGATCACCATATGCTACACAGCATCCTTAGATTTTTAAAGGCTCATAAAAAATCTATGATCTAACAAATGCCCTCCTCCAAGAACAGGGTCTACATCAATTCCCTAATGCTGCAGTAGGGATCTTAGCATCTTTTGAAGCCTTCATACCATTCACATAGAGTATTCTCAGATTATAGAAACAACGAGCTTTAACACAGGTTAGCCAGTTTATTGGATGTCATGCTCTTGTCTAAAGGCTTAAGAGTTCAGTGGACTGGGTAAAAGCAGACAGGGTGGTGGAGGTCTTTACGTGTGCCACCCTGCCTTTATTCCATGGACATCTCTAGAGATTGGCAGGAACTGCCATTATGGTGGACTCTGTCAATGGAAGAAGTTTGACAGACTGCTCTGTCACACATAAATGGTGACTGTCAAATGTTTCTAAAGATTTTTCTTTTCCAAAAATAAACTCCCAAAGTCGGAGTTTGTTTTTGAAAAATGAAAAGCTATTGCCATCCACACCTTCATGTGCAGAAAACCCATAGGTTTATAAATGACTACCTAACCGCAATATTGAGCGGGCACATAAGGGGCACCCATTCTAAATTGCGACTCGGTACGCTATATATCAGTGTTTTGTGACAGTAATTCCTGTCACAAACTATTGATCGATGATACCCCTTCCCCTACTGGGGATCAATTCCGCCAATCATTGAAGTTTTACAAAACAGAAACTTTTTGTTCTTCCTTTAAGGAACTGTAGATGCTTTTAAAAAACAAATGGTCCATTTTGTTATTCAGTTGGAGGGATGGTGATCACTCTCCCTTGCCGGCCATCATCTCTGTGAATGTGGCCAATCCCACGGTAAGTCAAATAAAAGGATTTCTCCTGGGACCGTTACAATCCCCACCAATCAGTATTGACGGTGTCACAAATTGTGACCTGCCTAATGAATATTCATCATATAAACTTTATTCGGCATCAATACAATACCATAAAAGTACCAATAAAAAACCTTCAATAACATAAATAACACAATAAAACCGATCCCGGCATAAAATAAATGTGCCGAACAGTCCATAAAAAGGAATTGGCGTCATTAGATAACATTTTAACACTCTTGCAAAAGTTCATATTCATGACAGGTTGGCCCAATGAGTTTGCGTTTCTTTAAAAAGTGCCCTTGCCCACACAATTCATTTACAGGACTTTTGACCTAGCGCTATTGAAGTTAGTATAATTATACCTCTCCTCTGGTATTTCTAGAATGCTTTGCTGACCGTAGGAAGTTAACAGTAGAAAAAAGGGTTAGCACCTCTGAAGACATTTCAAAAACCATAAAGCCACCTTGGCCTGCTTAAAACCCCACTTTTTTTAAATACTTCTTAAAAAACGCTTCCTGGGGTGCTCGTAGTAGGGACACAATAGCACAAAGTGAAGGTTGTCCTGCGGAGATCGTTGGTCGCAGCCGCACAGGCCCTTCAACTCTGTGGTCTTAGTGTAACCTGCCGGCACCGCTAGACTGTGATGTAATAAGTCTAGCCTGAAGTGTGTCATTAAAAATTTGTCTTGAGCATTATGCATTAAAGACAGATACTTTTCAATGCCCGGGCAAGATTTGGTCAAGATGTGCGCGCTCACAGAGGGTTTATTCAATTCACTCTCCTCCCTCCGGTCAGCCCCGTGTTTTGTGAATACCGTAGTGACATAGGCTTTGTCCCGTGGTAATAATTTTGTTGGATTATTAAAAAAGTCTGCACACCCCAGGGCTGACAAAGATTCCCTCACGTACTTCAGCCATGGGATATTTCTTCCCTTATCTCGTGCCAAACAGTCCCTTATAATCCCCTTGGTTAGTGATGCTTCAGGGTTAGTCCAAATCTTAATCCAGCACTTGATGGGTTTTAATTCTGACCTATTTCTCACATAGGTTATGCCCAATTCCTCATGGATGATAGAGGACGGTGTACTTTGCGGGACTCTCAACACTTGTTTTAAGTATTTGTTCTCTTCGATTTGGACACTTTGTGCGTTAATGAAACCCCAAACCTCACTACCATAAAGTATTTTGGCACAGCACTTTGAATTATACAATTTTAACATTTGTTCCGGTGACCAGCGACTCACACTGCGTGCAAAACTCATGATAGCGCCAGTACAACTCACTAAGGACCGGCATTTCACATCTAAAAGGGGTTTAAAGTTAAGGCGGTTATCAAATAAAATCCCCAAATAAGAAAATGTCTGCCTTTTTTCCAGGTAGTGTGCGCTGATCGTATATTGGTATTTCCTCCATAATATCCGATTTAGACGGATTAGCTGCCAGATTAAGACTCTCCATAAATTGAACAAAACCATCTATGAGGCGTTATAAACCTCGGGGGGTCCATGCAAGAAGAACCGCATCGTCTACGTAAAGCAAGACGGGACCCCCCTGGTTCCAATCCTTGGCGAATCCACCCCCAGAGCAACCAGCGCCCGCTCGAGGCCATTTATGTAAAGTGTAAATAAGAACGGGGCCAATATACATCCCTGCCTTACCCCCCTTGTGCATGAAAATTGGTCAGTCAGGCTCCCCTCCTCATTATATCTGACTCGTGCAGAGGTATCCCTATGTATAGCTCTTAAGATGTGCACTATACCCGGGTCCATGCCTAGAGCCTCCATAATTGCCCATAATTTATTTCGGTTCATGCGGTCGAAAACCGCAGTCAAGTCCATGAAAGCCAAGTACACCGTCTCCTGACTGGCGACGGTGTACTCGGCTGTCAATAGATATAAGTTAAGGCATTGGTCGGCATTCGAGCGACCTGATCTAAACCCATACTGGGTGTCAGTAACTATATGATTTTCTTCCGCCCATTCTAATAAACGGTTAAGGATTGCTCTGCCTAAAACTTTCACTGAGACATCAATTAGGGAGATGGGGTGGTAACACAGTGGGCTATCCTGGTCTCCCTTTTTAAATATGGGTACAATGGTGGCTGTAGACCAGGATGCAGGCATGCCTGACTCTAGAGAAGCATTGATGACTCTAGTCAGGATTGGTGCCCACAACTGTACCTCACTCACGAAAAGTTCAGGGGGAACCCCGTCAAGCCCTGAGGCTTTGTTCCTCGTCAGCCCCTCTATGTCTGCCTGTATTTCACCCAGGGAGAATTTTATATGTCCAGCATTCCCGTCCCCTTCCTCAGCCACTATATGATCCTCTATCCTACCATAATTATATAACCCACTATAGTGAACATACCAGGATTCTGGCAGGATGTGATTTGTTATCTTCGGTTTATTAGCCTCTTGGAAGCAAGGGTCATTAATAACCCTCCAGAAGGCAGTCATGTTCTTTGACAACTGCTTCCCTCATGTTCTCCCAGGCCTGGTGTTGCAGAAAGATTTTACGACATTTAACTGCCTGCTTATAGAGTGCCAGACAGGTGGACACCCTACTCTTTTCCCTAGGGACTATTTTTAGAGCCCGCTTCAGTTCTTTTGCAGCACTAGAGCAATCATGATCAAACCACCTAGGTTCCTCCTTTCTCATCCTATCGGATTTGGTCCTGAGTAAACTGTCAATGTGCTTGGTGGCGTCTTGATATGCTATAACCAACTCTGCCCCATTTACCAGAGGGTTTAAACACTTCCACACACATTGTGGCTTATCCACTAGTAAAGCTCTATAGAGGGCATCACATCTGCCTGAGACCATCTGAGTCTCCTCCCTTGGTCAGTAGCTGATAAGATGCCACTCTTCCCCATAGAAGGAGGGGGCTTGGATAGATTCAAGTCCCTAAGTGAGATAACCAGTGGGTTGCGATCACTAAATATAGTTGGTTGTATCTGAAACCCTAGGATCCTGGTCTTTAACATAATAGAAACAAAAATATAATCAATAAAAGAGGTGCAGTCTCTTCCTTTAAAAGTTAGGTAAACCAGACCATTCTTCCCTATTTTGATCAGATCCATAGTATGAGAGAGGGCGAAGGATCCTAGCAACTTATTTAATTCCCTTCCCTTTATTGTGTGCTCTAGATGCGGTCCCTCTTCTAGTGGGCATAAGGACCATTCCCCTGTTCTAGATTCCACGTTTGGGCATAGGTGACAGTTAAAGTCACCTAATAGTGCCAATTGGGGTGCCCTGCCCCCCTGCTCATATATCCCGCTTACTCTACGATCCCAAAAAAAAAATCCTTAAATCTTATTAACGACTGTCCCGATAATACAGCATTATAGAAATGTATAAAAATTAGCTTGAGGCCCCTTGTACACAATCTGACCCCCTGCGCAAATTCTGAGTCCCATCCTAGAACATCCCACCTCCCCCTAAGGCTTAAATCCACGTATATGATTAAACCTCCCTTCGCTCTTCCTACCGTTCCCTTGCAAGCTGGGAAAAAGTACATTTTGTAACCCTCCAGAGCGAACAAGCTACTGTCCGTCTCCCATGTTTCCTGGAGGCAGATGACCTGGAAGCGCTTTATTTAAAGTAGCCATTCCGGGTTAGATATTTTGGATGAAAGTCCAGCTATATTCCAGGAGATGATCTCAATGGAGTAACTATGAGTGTCTGGGCATTCTGATATTGACCAGGTTGCGAGCCTAGCGGAGGTACTATTTGCTAGAGTGTTCCCTTTCCTTGTGAAACCCTGAGAATCTCCAGCGGTAATCTGCGACATAGGCCCCTCAGCCTGTGGTTGTGGTGTCCCTCCCCGCCTATATTCAGGGATAAAGCATACAGAGCTCCATCCTCCATGGGTAGTTTACTCTTTTTGCGTCAATCGATATCACTTGTAATGCTTTGATATGTGTGAGGTAAAACCTCTTCCGACTTGGGATGCAGGCTTATTGACATTTTGAATTGGATTGCTAATGTGGCTTCCCTTAATTTAGCAATTTCTCCAAAGGTGTAAATAAAAAATATTATATGTAATATTATATGTATATCTGTAGAAACGTATAAGACACTATAGTAGTAAGATTACTGCCTGTATCATTAATATTATTATGTAAAACTCAGAATAATATATCCAAAATATGGTACTACCTACAGCCTATAATGAGGAAACAAAACATTGCTAAGAGATTTCTTGACTTCAGAAGTAGTGAACCAAAGTGAAGGGATATCAAAGTGTCTTGTTTTATTGCCCTCATTTTGTTCTCTTCAGAGCATATTAATATTCATTGAAGAAAGCAAGGTCTGCTGTTATTGTACTCTCAGGGACCAGATGTACAAAGGTTTTTTGCATGCACAAATAGGATTTAGACCCATTTGCGTCCGCAAAAAACCTGTGGCCCATGTACTAATCCTATTTTATGAGTGACAAATCAATTTGTGACTCGCAAAATAGGATTAGGTGACTCGCAATAAGAAAGGGGCGTTCCTAGGCCAATCCCCCCCCATTCCTAATAGCGAATCCTTAAGCTATGTAAGAATGTTTTGCGACCACAATTGCGGTCGCAAAACACCTGCAGTTTACCACCCTTCTAAGAAGGGTGGTAAAGCACTAGCACACAGGAAGGGGTCCCCAGGGGACCCCTTCCATTTGTCAATGCATGTGTAAATATTTTTTAATGTTAGGCACTGGTCCCAGAGACCACAGCCTGCCCTTACAAAACTCAAACTGAAAAGTTACATTTTTATTTTTTCAATGTATCCCGTTTTCCTATAAGGAAAACGGGCTGCATTAAAAAACTGCTTTATTTAAAAGCAGTCCCAGACATAGAGGTCTGCTGACCCCAGCAGGCCACCATCCCTGGGAGTGCCAGCCATTCCCAGTGCGGTCGCAAATTGCGACAGCCTCATTAATATGCATGAGTCATGCAATTTGCGACACCATTGTGAATAGCAAAGTGTCTCAGTCACTGTTGTGCATCCCAATTAGCAAATCGCAAATTTCGAGTCACAAATACGACGCTATTTGCGACTCGCTATTTGGCGGGTCGTACATCTGGCCCTCAGTCCACATGTTCTTCTTTAACACTCTCCTCTCCTTCCTACACTCTTCCTCTTAATATTCAGGGTCCCTTGTAGCCTCCATCACATTGTCATTGCCTGTATTCACATCCCCTTCTTCTAGTTCTAAACCATTCACAATGCAGTAAAATACATAATGACAACGGGAGCGATTTAAAGTTTTGTAGATGAGTAACTCCATCGCAAGCATGACATATATGCTGTATGTTGTATTGCAAGAGTCATAGGATATAATGCACTTGTAATAAGGCGGACAAGATATCCGTCAGGTTTGTGATGCAATAAACTATTCAAGCTCTAAATCAGGCCTTAAATTCCTTCTTTTTAAATATTCTCACAATTCATTTTACTTTATCTACCTTTCTGATATATATCACATTAGCACATGTGGGCATTTATGTACTTTACTTCTAACTGAGAACATTACATACAATAGGAGCTTGTACAAAAACCAGAGAAGAAGAGAACCATGAGAAGAACGTCATTGTAAACATGAGCAGGCAAATGCTAACTATTAAAGCATATCGGTGGAATTTGGGGAGGCTTACAGTAGAATGAGAATCTTGTATGAGGGGAAATTGGAAAGAGGCAATTAGAAGGGAAGGGTATTAGAGGAATAGATAAAAAAATATGTGTCGAAAGATGTTTCCTGAAAGTGATGTGAGTAATGTTGGGTGCTAATGCTGAGAGGATGGGAGTTTCGGTTGAGGTGGCTGCCCCAGAGAAGTAGCGCTTGCGGTCAGACGAAGCTCTGAACTTCAAACTCAGTTCAAAGTGCAAGCCCGCTTCAAAGGTTTCTCACATCTCTGGAAATTAGTAACATAATGTAGAGATAGGGTGGGTTGGCTTAGGCAATAAAGGATGTGATCCTATCATGAAGTAAGCCAGTGGAGTTCTTGGAGTTTGGGGGCGATATGACTGTATGTTTTTTATGATGTAATAGTTTAGCTGTAGAATTAAGAATAACTTTCAGCAGTGCTGGGAAAGAATGAGGAATCATGCCTGCGCCACAAAACTCCATGTCTACTTTCGATAAATGCCTTCCTTTCTATTCCAGTCAAAGCTGCTTATTTGTAGCTACTTGGACAAAGTACTGCATACTATTTCCTGATAAGGTGACCAAAATAAAGAAGTAAAAATGTAATTCCATTATCTTATTAAACAGACAATACTCACAAGCATACTTTCATAAACTTCATTATGGCCTGATATTTCAGTAAGACAAAAATTGACAAATAGTAAATAAAGCATGGTAGCTATTCGGCCTAATTTATTTTGTAGAACTCTCTGTACATGATCGGTGTTCGTTTTGTCAAAGTGGGTTTGCGATGATGTCTAACTCTCATGTTCTATCTTTTAGATGTCTTCTGCAAGGATCTATTTAACTGGTGCTACTTGGTGCCGCAGCATGGTGTTTGCAGTCACAAGTTTTATGGGAAACAGTGCTGCAAGTCTTGCTCGAAATCCAATTTATAATGAAGAATTGACTATTGAGAATCAAAGTGTATGTCTTACTGTCTGAGAGTCACTTCTGATTTGGGCTGCGCCTGATGACGATGGAGATCATGAAGAGGGCCATGTATGACCTTCAGGAGAAACGAGCAACATCTCTCCCGACTATGCAAGCAGGAAATTCATGAGGCCAGGCCCTGAACTTTCTTCAGGAGCATTCTCATAGGAGTTAAACTGGACACAGAAGTCAGTGCAAGCGGCCTGTCATGAGAAGAGAATTGAAGAGTTTTAAGAAAGAATTCAGTTAAACGAATTTGTTTGCAGATCATTAGAGGTCTTGAACAGCTATTGGGCGTGACACTCTACAAACAAATGGAAGAAGGAGGTAAAAAGAAGGGATAAACACAAGTGTAGCTCTTTTGCACCTCATCTTCTCCCAAAAGACGAGTCCACCAAAAAGCCTTTCTATGCCAAACATGAACCTCAGTCGTCCATCCTACACATCCTATCCAAGCACCTCAAACTTTTGCAGTCGAGTGGCTTGGAGCACATCAGTGGTGGGAACCGTAAAATGTTTTGCTCTTTAGTAAATAATGACTTTTAATAACTCCTACAAAAAGGAATTACATCTGTAAGACAACACTTGACCCCATCTTGGGTGAACAGAACAGTGTTCTAACCTAACGTGTCAATCAGGGAAAGGGGCAAACATATCAGTCATGGTGCTAACTTCGCCTTCCCACTCACATGAACTCATTCGCCTTATTTTTTTTATGAGTGTTTTTATTGAAACTACTTTTTTATGCTTTGTCATGTTAACAAAAAAGTAAGCATCTGTCCTGCATAGGTTGCTTCTAGCAACTGATTTACCGAGACATTGTCCCCCTTAGACAATGTTAAGGTACTGTCACACTAGACGCAAGCTTGATAGACGTTTTCTGAAGCATGAAGCGTTTCTTCTCGTTTGTAACCCACGCATTCAAACATTCAAACAAATACAAATAAACTATTTACAATGTAAAGAAAGCTGCACACATTCAAACTGCAAACGACAGCAGTTTAATAGCGGTGCCTACTGGAATTATACGTTTACCATGCAGCTGCGCCTCAAAGAGTGCATCTAAGTATTTATGTTTATGAATTTTTGTAATACATTTTTGTAAAAATGTTTGACGCTGCCTGTGAAGTTTTAATTTCTAACTGCCATTTTATCAGATTTTAATTCCGAAGATTAGCCGTGTCAGAAAAAAATTTAAATACCGATTTGGCTGGCCACCTGTTATTTTTCTTTTATTTCAAACATATTATTTAGTTATTATTTGTGTGCTGCATAGTAAGGAAACGTTGTTCCAACTCAAAAAATGTTGCTACTAATATCTGCTTTCATTTAGAAATATCGTTCAGGTTATGTAAGCACCATGGAACCTTCACACATCTTACTCAGTAAACAGCCATTACAACGAGGCTGTTACCTCGCAAGTCATTACAGTGAATGCGTTACAACGCATGTGATGTAACAACACATAGCCATTACTATGCATAACATTACAACGCAGGCGCTTTTACGATGCACGTGATGTAATAGCTATCCACACCGTTGAGAGGAAACTGAGGCTGTTCTGTTTCCTCACAACAATGTGCACCACCCCTTAGACGACGCTGGAACCAGGAGAGAGAAACCACGAGGAGAGAGATGTAAGGGGGATTGTTCTTGGGGTGGTGGTTACTTTTTTAGGGTTAAGGGTAGTGTCGAAGTAGTGTTGTAGTGTTTGTGTTGTGTAGGGTTGTGTTTTAGGATTTAGGGTAGTGTCGGGGGGTCATGCAGGGTAGTGTTAGAGTGTAGGGATCAGCCTGGGGGTAGGGAGGGGGTCGTGCTGGGGGTAGTGTTTTAGGGTTTAGGGTAGTGTTGTGATTTTTGTGTAGTGTCGGGTACCGCTTTAGGTTTTAGGGTAGTGTCGGGGGGGACGTGCAGGGTATTGTTAGAATGTAGGGACACGACTGGGGGTAGGGGACAGGGTCATGCTGGGGGTAATGTTTTAGGGTTTTGGGTAGTGTTATGGTGTTTGTGTAGTGTAGGGTAGTGTTTTAGGGTTTAGTGTAATGTTGGGGGGTCATGCAGGGTAGTGTTAGAGGTTAGGGGCTGGACTGGGGTTGTGCAGGGATTAGTGTTTTAAGGTTTAGGATAGTGTGGTGGTGTTTGTGTAGGGTAGGGTAGTGATTTAAGGGTTCAGGGTAGTGTCAGGTGGTCATGCAGGGTAGTGTTAGAGTGTAGGAACTGGACTGGGGGAAGCGGGAGGGTCATGCTGGGGGTAGTGTTTTAAGGTTTAGGAAAATGTTGTGGTGTTTGTGTAATGTAGGGTAGTGTTTTAGGATTTACGGTAGTGTTGAGGGGTCTTGCAGGGTAGTGTTTGAGTGTAGGGACCGGACTGGGGGTAGGGGGAGGGGAGGTTGGTGCAGGGGTAGTGTTTTAGGGTAGTGTTGTGGTGTTTGTGTAGTGTAAGGTAGTGATTTCGGATTTAGGCTAGTGTCGGGAGTCGTGCAGGGTAGTGTAGTGTTATTGTAGGGAGAGGACTGGGGGTCGGGGTAGGGTCATACAGTGGTACTACATTAGGGTTTAGGGTAGGGTAGGGTGGAGTCACTTACCTTGCAAACGTTTACCATCAGTATACCATTACCACGCATGCCTTTGCGTTGAAATTGCATGCGTGGTAAAGGCATAGTCATGGTAAAAATTTGCGTTGTAATGGTAGTCGTTGTAATTGACATCGCGTAGTAATACCCGTGTTGTAATGGCATGCGTGAATTGCTATGTAATGAGTCATATTCAACTTACTCTGCTATTGGTTGATACTGCCTGCTACAAATGTGCTACAAACCTTTCAACAAAGTATCAGTCATTAAACGGCTTGCAATACGTCTTAAGCACTAATGCTCCCAAATCGTGTTCTCAATATTGGGATCTGGATTGGGAATTCTGATTTCAGCCAAAACAGCTCTTTTGTTGACATTAGGCACCACAGGGAAATTCCGTGTCTATCCTTCTTTGTATCTTCGGATTTCCTCAATTTCAAGCCTTTTTCTTTATCTGCCCCATTCTTTAATTCTTCGACCAGGGTTGAGAAGAAAGTGAGCAATTTCTAGCTCCTTTACCATCATGGACAGGTTAGACTCCTTGGTGACCTAGTATTCCATGGTGGCTTTCTCGGGCCTAGTGCTCTTTGTGTCACAGTCGAAGAAGCGCTGTTAAAGGAACCATTTCAAATAGTCCTTACTGCTTATATCTGATATATTTTCAGTTTATACACACTTTACTCTAACAAGTTCCTCAGAAAAGGACAGCCTTTGACCAGAATGTTGCTAACGTTCTTTAATGGCTGTTATGCCTTTCAGACAAGAAAAAACAGTAAGTAAGGTTGGGGCATTTCAATACACGGGGAGTGTTTTAGGCATGTGATCCATAAATGTGTACTTTTATTCATCCTGAGATTAAACGCATATCATTTATAAATCCTCATTGCACGAGATCCCTTTACTGAACCTCAAGATGCTATGAATTTTTGGAGGCTTAATATTGACGCTATTTGCTAGCTCTGGCATCATTGCACAACTGCACTGTATGCCTAGGTGTTTTGGGAATCCCAACATTAGGAGATAAAACCCAGGTTCAGGGTGATTAGCAAAAAGTAACCTCTCTCCCTACCCAGGCAGAGGGAAAAAGTGGTAACTGGACACTTTTCGTGCTTCTTTGGCACTTTAAGACTAGTGGCGCCCTGGATCACTCAGTTTGGCCCAGGGAACATATGGCAGGAGTCATATTGAGTTGCCCCATCCAGAAAAGGACCTGTGTCCTTCTCTAAAGTTGATTGTAAGTGGTGGGGGTATTATATGATATGGCTAGGTAGCCTTATCCTGGAATGCCCTCGCAAAACCTTTACTGGGCCCGATTAGGCTTGTTTAAAAACCTTAAAGTCAACCGTGGGTAGCTGTCACTTCGAGCAGCAAAGCTTAGACAAAGGAATTTAATGTAAAGCAGTTAACAGTACCAAACAACGAAATTCAAAAACTACAGAACACAAAAGAAACATAACACCAATTTATAAAAATAGAGTATATTTTTAATAATTTTTAGAATCCTTAATAAGCAAAATCCACTGGAGGGTTCCAGAGTTACAGATTTGTATGGTTTTTATCACTTTTAATTCCAACTGCAAGCAGGGCTCCTTCTTGTACTAAACAATCCAGAGAGGCATTTTCCTCACTCTATGTGTGCTGCATAATGCAACACACATGGAAAGAGGAAAAGACATGGAGAAATGAGAGCATTTCTCCTCGTTACGACTGCTCTGGGGAGGCGTAAAGTTTTTCGCTGCCCCAGGTTTATGTGATTTTGTAAATATGTCAAAATACATGGGTGTTGCATGGGAACACCCATGCAACTCCCATGGAATTAAGCCTTGATGCAGAATATGGCCATGCAGCTTCTTGCCCTGCCTTGCTGTACTCCATATCTATGAGGTCATGCAAAGCCACGCGGGTCGGCATTGCGTCACTTCATAGATATGATTGAGAGGCCTGCGCCACCGGAGCGTTAAAAAAACGATATTCTGGTGAAGCAAGCATCTTGTAAAGAAGCCCCAAAAATTCTGAAGGTGCATATGGCAGGTTATGTGTAGCTCTTTTTAAAATCTGGTAATAACTGATTCATTGCTCAAGTGGATTCCCATCATGTATGGTGGCCACCTTGGATGATCTACAGCTCTTGGGTGATGTAAATGATTTAACTTTTCCGATTTGTCCGAGTCTGTTAATGGCATTTGTCTCCAAGGATCACAGAACCCTCCAGGTAGGCAACAGGAAAGTGGAAAGGTGTTTTTCTGTGTTTGACTGGATCACTTCTATATCTGTCTGTGAAGCTAGAGCATCTCTTAATCTTTCATCTCATATTTCCACCTGTCTGTGGAGTTCCACGCGATTCCATATGGTCACCTTTACTTTTTGTTAATGTTTATGTTGAGCCTAGCGGTATAGCTACCAATAGTACAGTGGCAGTGGAGGCTCTGGGTCCTAGAGGCCTGAGGGGCCCTCTGAACCCTGAATAGTTGCGTATTTTACAATCAAAACAGCAGTCAAATGGGCCCATTTCCTTCCTTGCACTAGTGCCGCTGTCCAGGCTCATCCATTCCCAAATGTTTTTTATGTATGTCGATGATAACCAGATCATCTTGCCCCTGGATAAGTTGGATGGTCAAACACTTAGATTGGCAGTCCATGAGGAAGGTCAGGGACTGTATGGGCACTTGCTGACTGAGTCTCAAAATGCGCATAACTGGGGTGATGATATTGAGGGGACAGAATCAGAAACGAGCAGAAGCTTTTTGGCTTGCTGAAATAGCTTCTGCCCAGTTCTAGTCGACCTCTGCGACAAACTCAGCACCTTTTTCCACCACAAAATCAAGAGCATCTACAACAACTTCGACAAAGACAACCAACACATTGGACCCTCACCAACCACCCCCGACACTCTGAAGCCAGCGATCGACAACTGGACAGCCCTCACCACCAAAGACACACTGAAGACAATGAAGTCAATCCACTCCAGTGCCCCCACGGACCCCTGCCCACACCACATTTTCAACAGAGCTGCAGCCACCATCCCACCCATGCTCTGCCACACCATCAACCGCTCCCTGGCAACCGCCTCGTTCCCTGACGACTGGAAACACGCTGAGATCAACACCCTCCTGAAGAAACCCTAGGCGGACCCCACAAACCTCAAAAACTACAGACCCAGCTCCCTGCTCTCGTTCCCAGTGAGGGCCATCGAGAAAGCCATCAACAGCCAACCCGCCACATTCATCGAAGAGCACAACATCCTCGCACTGAAGGATTGCTTGCCTACACTGCGGAGACGCCACATTGTGAGAAACTGACAAGACTGCGTGCATTGAATGCTTTGTTTGTAAAGAGATGGCGGCCACTTGAACCACTAGCCCCGAGCCACAAGGAAGCCTGGTACAGCGAACCGCAATTTAATACCGGGCACCCCAAGCGATCTCCAGTTGCTTGCGAGTGTATTTAACACAACATCTACTACAGTCCTGAGAGACACCTTTAACTTGACTCATAAGAAATCGGTCTGATTCTGAGGAGAACGCCGCAATCAGGGTGTTCGAAACGCGTAGATCTGTTGTGGTCTTTGTCAACAAATAAAAGGGTTTAGAGACACTAGATTAATATAGTATTTGATTTGTACTGTTTGAAGTATAAGAACTCTAAAAAACTGTGACTCATTTAATTTGTTTAAACCTCTTGCAATACAAATAATTTCGTGTTGACACTGACCTATACCTCAGAGGTAACTTTTGTGATTTGTTATATGTATGAATGTGACTTGAACGTTTGTAGTGTGAAAGGTTTAATATGGATGTGTCGTGTGGAAATTAGAAGACAGTTACTGTAAATCTTGTAAAAATTTGTATATTTTCTATATTTGTACAGTTTGTTTATGCACCAAAAAAATTGTTCAGAAACTGAGAAAATGAAAAAGTGTTCTGACAATAAAAAATGAGTATATAAAAAACTAATAATAAAAGAAAGAATAGACTGCTATGTTTGATTCATAGCTGATCTTTGAAAAATAAAGGAAAAAGTACTTCCAGTACTGGCAGTTGTTTTGCTTTTGTGTGTGTTATCAACAGCCAACCAGCCATATTCATCGAAGAGCACAACATCCTCGACTCCTCCCAATCCGGCTTCTGAAAAAACCACAGTACTTAAACCGCCCTCCTCGCCGCAACAGACGACATCCATACCTTACTGGACAAAGGAGAAACAGCAGCCCTCATCCTCCTCGACCTCTCAGCAGCGTTCAACAGAGTCTCTCACCACACCCTAATATTCGGACTCCACAACGCAGGGATCCAAGACTAGACCCTCAACTGGATCCGCTCCTTCCACTACGGCAGAAGGCAGCAGGTCACACTCCTCCCTTTCCTCTCAACCCTACACCTACCACGGGAGTCCTCCAAGGGTCTTCCCTCAGCCCTACGCTCTTCAACGTCTACATGGCTCGGCTCGCCCCATCGTCAGAACCTACGGACTCAACATTGTGTCATACGCAGACGACACCCAACTCATCCTCTCCCTATCCAACAAACCCAACATCCCCAGACACTACTTTCGAGATGGCATGGAAGCCGTCGCCAAATGGATGAAAAACAGCTGCCTACATCTAAACACCAACAAAATGGAAGTACTCATCATGGGCCCAAGCCCAATGCCTGGAACGACACCTGGTGGCCCCCCGCCCTCAGAAGCCCGACCACACACGCAACCTGGGATCATCCTGGACTCAAAGCTCAAAACAGACCGCCAGATCAACTCCGTCTCGTTCTCCTGCTTCCACACCCTCCGCCTCCTATGTAAGAACTCCAAATGGACCCCCTTCAAACACAGAAAGACCATCACTCACGCCCTTGTCACCAGCAGGCTCAACTACAGCAACGCACTCTATGCCAGAATAAACAAAAACCTCACCCGCAAGCTACAGAACATCCAAAACGCTGCCGCAAGTCTGGACCCCAACCTACCAAGACACTGCAACATTTCCCTGCACCTGCGCATACTCCACTGACTCCCCATCAAAGCTATACTCACCTTCAAGATGCTAACCCATGCTCACAAGGCCCTCCACGACACTGGACCATTATAGCTGAACAGTCGACTCAAATTCCACGCACCCCAAAGGACCCTATAATCAGCCCAGCTCTCCTACGCCGTTGTCCCCTGCACCAGAAAGACCAGATCAGGAGGCCGCTCCTTCTCCTTCCGCACGGCCAGAGCCTGGAACAACCTTCCGCTCCACTTCAGACAGATAACATTGCTCTCCATCTTCGCAAGAAACCTCAAAACATGGCTCTTCGACAGACCCCATCCTTGATGGACTGGAACCTGCGACCCCCCCTAGCACCTTAAGACCCTTACGGGTGAGTAGTCGCACTTAACAAACACCTGATTGATTGACTGAGCCCAGATTATCTGCCTACTTCTTGCACTTTAAGCCACTTAAATCCATGCTTCTGTTTTTTCTACACAAGGTAGGAAGGTGACTGTTTCAAGCAATCACAGGGTCCCGGCTAGGTTATAGAAACTCTCTCTAACTGGACTTCGTAAGTTTCTTTTCAGATCGCTTCAATCGACCCAAAATGCATCTGTGACCCTTATTATGAGCACACCTCTATTTACATGATTTACATCATAACTTCTGGCACTCTCAGCAAAGGCAAAAATATTTTTTGAAGACACACTCTGCCTAGCTCATCGCATTGTCTTACATCACACACTGTTTTTCCTAAAAGGTTGACTCAGGAAAAACTCTTGCAGGAGATTAAGACAATTCTCATCTTTTCTACCTCATTTACGTAAGTAGAAAAATATGGACACTCCTTCTACATTTGGTATCTGAACACTCAAACTCACATCTCACCTCTGCCTTGTCTCCATGGCAATCCCTTACATAAATCTACCTTTTACTCTGTTTAACTAAAGATATTGTAAACACTCACTCTGCCTAGGTGGAGTAACATCCCATAAAGTGACAATCATAATTTTAATTGATAAACACCTTTTCAGTGCAGCGTTTCACCACTCTCCTAGCCTTTGTAAAGTAGTCACTCCATGTGTGACAGGTCCTCGGTAATATGGGGTTAATAATAACATGGAGACAGTTGGCTGGTTTGGTACTGGAGTGTGACTAACTAACTTAGCCATGCCCACCCGCTTTCATTAACACTGTGCGTAGAGTGCAGGAGTCAACCAAAACCCACACATATGTGGGTAACACTCTTAAGACCACACTGCAATGTGCTGCGAGGTGGTACAGTACAGTCCTCCCCAACATTAATAAAGCATAACAATGAACAGGTTCTAAACATGATATTCCACATTGACAACATGTGTTGTTATTTCGGGTGATCAGAGTCAGAGGTTCTTCAGGCAGGTGGATGGTGCAGGGTTAGCTTGCAAATTATATCTCTGGTGATCAATTCAGCCCGAGGATTTCGGAGTGGAGGATGCGGACACTGAGACACTGTTTGGATAGCTTTCTACTGGAGTAGGGTCTGGACCTGTCTCCCCTGGACTCTGAAATGCCTCCCTTAGACTCAGAGCCACAGGTGATGATGGCGTTCCTTCATCAGTTTCCAACAGAAGATCAGTGGCAAAAGAGAAGTTGATAGTTTTGTGAGGTGTCCCTTTAACCTATTCAAAGACAGAGATGTTACGGTGAGCTCTTCATCACCTTTGCAGGTCCTTAACATTGTGCTCTGATATCCCACCACAGACAATGGTTGGTGTTGGAAGGGTAGTCAGAATTTGCTGTCTGGGTATATGTACTTGACAAACACTGATTCTCCTGGTTGGATGTCAGACAACCAAGCCTTACGCCTGTCACTGGCTTGTAGGTTAGTCGCGGTCCTCCTGCTGAAAACTCTATCATTGTCAATGAGGTCTGTGGTCCATTTTGGGTGATGTGGGATGGTATCCATGTCGACGTGCCCCATTCTGGCATGCCCTAGAGTTTGGCTGGTGGTTGAGTGCGGCATCTGCTAATATTCACGTACCAATCCGTAAATTGCGCTCTCCATTGGTTGTTGATCGGCATGCGCAATACAGGTCACCTTTTTTAAAGTGCACATGATCCTCTTGATCTCCCCATTGGACTGTGGCCAGCGCAATGTTATCTTGCGATGCTTGATGGTCCAGAACCAAAAGTAGTCGGAAAATTCCTGCTCCTGAAAAGCTGGTCCATTGTCTGCCAACAACTCTCTGAGTGGCAATAATTTTTCCACCTTGGCAGTGACTTCGGAGGCTTTTTGAGACACAACAAGCTCAATATCCAGGAATGTGGCGAAGTTGCCCATCATGACCAGAGCATACCTTCCTTTGGGTAGATGGCCAAAGTCTAGGCTGGCACAACTAGCCTGGTTGGTAAGGCTGGTGGGAATCACCAGGAACGGTCCAATGAGCAGACACCCCTCGGATCCGTTGGGAGCTCTTGGTGAACATTGAATAACGAACCAAGGACTTTCTTAGCCTCTGTGGTCTTCTGTGATATGTGCACTTTCAAGGTTCTCCAATCTCCTGACAAGACTGTAGTTATTTGCAGGTGGAGGCCCTTGTCATCCTGGGAGGTCTGTTGGCAAGTGGTGGGGGGGGCGGAACCTTTGCACAATGTATCAGACATATTCTTCTGACTCTTCTGCCTCCTCAGCCTCTTTGGGATTGCCATTCGAGGGTGGTGAGAGAGGTAGTCCACTGGGTTGGTGGCGCTGGGCCGGTATTCAACACAGTAGTAATATTCTTGTAGGAGAAGCATCCGTTTCTCAATGCGAGGTGGCAGTTTGGAGGCAGATCCTTGGAATAGGGGCACCAGGGGTTCGTGACCCATTGTGATCACAAAGGGGTGCACATACACATATATATGAAAGTGTCATCATGCCCACTGTATGGTGATGGCTTCCCGCTCAGTTTTGGAGTATCGCTGTTCTGTCTCGTAAGGCACCTGCTGGCATAGGCAAACAGAGTCCAACCTCCATGTGGCTGTTGTTTTGTTAGAACAACCCCAAGTCCTTTTGGGATGGCATTCTTTGTGATGCTTGTTGGCTTCTGCCAATAGAAGTATGATACAGTGGTGTCCGCCGGTAGAGCTTTTTTGGTCTTATGAAACGCGTCTTCTTGCTCTGCAACCCAGGAAGCATTGGTTTTGGTGAGTACTTCTGAAATGTTAGTGGGCGCTTGGGCTTCTTGTGCATCTTGTACATTCTCTGGGTCAGACACTGCTCCCTCCACCGAGAAGCCATACCCAAAAAAACGGATTCACTGTTTTAGAAACTCACATTTCTCGCAATATAGAGTTAGCTCAGAATCTTTGATTCTCTGGAGGACTCCATGGAGCTGTTCATGAGGCTCCTTCACTGACCTGGCATGTATCAGAATGTCATCGCTTACACTGATAAATCCTGGTAATCCACTGAGCATTTCCTCTGTTGAATTCTGGAAGTCTTAAGTGGCACTGCAAATACCAAAGTTAAGGCAGCAATACCTCTGCAGTCCAATGTGAGTTGAGAAGGTAGTGATATACCTTGACTCAGGCTGGAGTGGTAGCTGGTGATATCCTGAGCGAAGGTCGACCTTTGAGAACCACTTCACTCCGCTGAGCTCCCCTAGGATGTTGTCTACTCTGGGGGTCAGTTGGCATCCACGTTTGATGGCAATGTTAGAAAGTCGCATGTCCACACAGATACAAACTTCCATGGGCTTCTTTTGCTTTATCATGATTTTGATCATTGAGACCCACTGGGTGGGAACTGTCACCTTTTCGATGAAGCCTGCACATTCCAGCTTCTCTAACACCTCTTCAACTTCTGCTGAGAGGTGAAATGCAATCCACTGGTTTTGTAGGGCTACTGGCTGAATTGACCAATCAATATGTAGTTTCACTCCTTTCCCCTAGAGACAGCCGATGCCTTCAAATAGTTCTGCAAATTCTTGAAGGATAGTAGACAGTTTCTCCTCTTGTACTCCAAGGGCAAATGATCTGTTCCAGTGCCTCTGCCCTCTGCTCACTACCCAGCATGCCGTGCCCCCCATCTGCCACATAGATGAAGGTGTAAACACTTGCATCCCTGGGAGACACTGGTGATCTAAAGCACCTTAGTAAGGGTATGGGCCATGCCTGTCCGTACGTGAAAATCCTGACTCTCACTTTTTCCAATTCTGGGGATCTGGCTGGGCCCGGTATGGGTCCACAGACATTAGTTTGATGGACGCCCTTGTTTGAATGGTTGCTGTGATGCTGTGAGGCCCGACTTGAAGTTGGCATTTCAGAAGTGGATGGCGAGTTGAGAAAGCCGCTCCGACCGCAAGGACAGTGTGGACAGTGTACTCTTCCATGTTTTCACCCATGTCCTCTGGTTTGTCGGGATTGCTCATGATGGCCTGTACGGTTTCCTATACTTGTTCTTTGATGACCGGCAGAGCTTTACAAAATGGTTATATTGGCCACAGGCGGAGCATTTGTTTCCTCTGGCAGGGCAATCAGCTAGCTTGCGGGGAGGTCCTCCACAGTATCCGTATATTCTTTTTGTTTTACTTGTGGGCCTTTCTGAGCTGCCAAACTGCAGCGTGTTTGGACAGCATCAATTGGCTCTGTTTTAATTGTCAGTGGAGGATGGCTTCCATATGAGACGATCTGGCTTTTGTTTTGTGACCGTCCGAGGGTCAAGATACCTTGGAGTGATTTCCCACACTCTTAGACATCAGTCTCTCTCAGTTTCAATGATGAGCAGCTGTGTATTATTTGACCTCTTATCTCTTCTTGTTCATCATGAAACCACAGGTCCTTGCCAGTTCTTTGAGACAACAATGGAAGGTATCTATTGATTCTTCTGGCTCTTGGAGGTCTTGATGGAACAGACATGCATCGTTCATAATCCCAGTTTGCTAATGACGCAAAATGTGAGTTGAGAGCCCTGAGTAACATTGCGTATGACTTGGGCTTCACTTCAACCAGCCTTGTATATTTTGTGAATGTCCTCATCCCCCAGGTGCAATAGGAGAGCTCAATATCGGTGCCCTTCAAATAAAACTGGAGGTGTTCCACCCAGTCTTTCCATTTGGGTACCAGAATAGATTTCACACCATCAACAATAAATGGTTCTATTGCCGGAATTGAGGCTATTGTGAAGTGTGGTCAACTGGTGGCAGAGATACCTTGACTGAAAGTTGGGGGTTCCTCATGGCACGTTTGCTGTCACCATGTGACGTTTGGTGGCACAGAGGCCTGTTCGAGTGTTGCTGTCATTAAGAGTGGGTTGTAGTAGGGCTGCCAGTGACCCCCTGACAATGTTGTTGGCAGTCCTGATTTATTTTTGGTTTTGCCTCTGTTCTTTTTCTTTTGGGGGTGGGGCGCCCCTCCTTCAGTGCTTTAAATGGGCCGGTACTCGCCGGTACTGAGTACCGGCACTTCTTAAATTTACCGATCCGAGTACCGGCGCTTCTCCACTGTCAAGGAGAGTACCGGTATTTATTTATTTATTTATTTATTGACATTTGTAGAGCGCAGCGAATACCCGTGGGCGTCTCGGCGCTAATTAAGGGATGGATCATCAACTGGGGTAAAGAAGATATACATGGCTATTGGTCAAATAACCACGTCTTTAGCTGTTTGCGGAATGTGAACAGGGAGGGACTTGCTCGGATATGTGCAGGAAGGGTGTTCCAGAGTCTAGGGGCGGCAACCAGGAAATGCCTGTCGCCCCAGGTGACTGTTCTAGTGCGAGGCACAGCCAAGAAGTTCTGAATAGAGGAACGAAGAGATCGGGTTGGGACATGATGGAGAAGATTCTGTTTGAGAAAGTGGGGACCTTGATTATTGAGTGACTTGTAAACAATACACAGCGATTTGAATTTGATACGGCTGCGTATCGGGAGCCAATGGAGATCCCTAATGATGTTTGTAACTGGTGCGAACTTGGGGATCCCAGCCAGCATTCGTGCGGCTGCATTTTGGATTGACTGCATCTTATTTGTCACTCGGACTTGGGCATTTAAGAATAGAGCGTTACAATAGTCCAAGGAGGACAGGACTAGTGAGCTGGCCAGTGTTTTCCCGGCCGTGTTCGGTAGGAAAGGTAGTATTTTCCTAATCATTCTCAATTTCATATGAGCTGAAGCCGCAGTTTTATTCGCATGTGCCATAAAATTGAGGCCAGCATCGAAGATGACGCCTAGATTTCTCACTTTGCTAGCTGGACTCGGCGGGGGACCGAAAGATGGTGGCCACCAGACAGGTGACCAGCCCGGGGAGAGGTGACCGAAAATGACCACTTCAGTTTTTTCTGAATTGAGTTTCAGACAATTCGTGGCCATCCAGTCACCTATTGCCATCATTCCTCTCGTGAATCGATTGGCCACTTCCTCCCCGTCCCCTTTGATAGCCAGTACCAGTTGGGTGTCATCGGCGTAGGAGGTCAGGCTCATCCCAAATGCTTTGATGACATTTGCAAGGTCCGACACGTAGATATTAAATAGTGTCGGACTCAGGGATGAGCCTTGAGGGACCCCACACGGCAGAGACACCTTCAATGATTGGTAGGGTCCTAGAGATACTGCTTGTGATCTATTGGCCAGAAACGATACAAGCAGGTCCAGAGCAGTTTTCTGGACCCCCAGTCGTTCGACACGGTCGACTAAGATCTTGTGGTCGACCGTGTCGAAGGCCGCCGAAAGATCCAGCAGTACCAGGAGTGCTGTCCCCCCCTGGTCTCGTATGGCTCCGGTACTCAGGGCCGGATTAATGAGGTGGGAACTGGACTGGTGCCCGAGGGTCAGCTGCATCTGTTTGTTTGGCAGCATGTTTCACGTAGCCGTATGTATTATTCGGCTGTGGCAAGCTGCCTGATGGCATGAACGGCCTATTGGAGGCCTGCGCAGGGGCAAGAGGGTCTATGCTCCCTTCCTACCCAGATGGAGCCTCTCCTTGTCCTCATCACCCCCCTGCCAGGCATGAATGCTGGTATCGTGGAGACACGCAGGCACAAAGGGCCATTTTCACCCCTTGGCTTCCCACTGGAGTCTGACTGTCAATCGCCCCGCCAGCTGGGACATTAATCATTAAGTCCATGTTGGGCGGGGATGAGGTGGTGAAGATGGCTTAAGCAGCCTCCTGGTGCCCAGGTGAGGTGGGGGAGGTCAACTGACCTTCCCTTTGGAGGCCAGTATTTTTCTTCCACTGCCATCTACCCTGCTGGACTCTGCACATGCTCGGGATGCTGCAGTGTTCACTGTCTGCCACTTCAGGGTCTGAGGGCGTGGGGCCTTCTGCCTAGGGGAGAGGAGGGGAAATGGGGGTGAATGAAGGTAAAGAGTGAGGGGGGAGGAGCAGAGAGTTTAAAGCAGGCAAAGGTAGAGCGGCATAAGGAGTAAGCGCAGACAGAGATATGGGAGACATCCATATGGTTATGGAAAGAGTTAGAGAGGCACGAAGAGGGCAGATTAGACATAGAAAGAGTGATGAGAGAGAGAGTGATAGGATACAATTGGGGTAATGAGAATGGGACAGAATTAGCTACAAACTGGAGAGAGGTGAGTGCGGGAGGGATCTGGAGCTTCGAGATGTGAAAACAGAGTGTGTGTTTGAGAGGAACAGAATCGGGAGGTATTTGAAAAGAAATGTGTGCAATGCTTGTTTGTGTGTGTGCACTTTTGTATATATATAAGGATTGCATCAGATACAACCAAGTAGGAACATTAGAAACATTATGATATTAAGAAGCTGCAAATATTACAAAACAAGAAAACATGAACATTTGGTAGTTCACCTTCATTTTGTATAACAAGTTAACACATTTTGTTTGGATTGAAACATTTCTCACATGATTTGTTCTGTACTGCAACAGGTGTAAGTGCCAGTCTCTCACGTCCTAGAGCACATTGATTATTAACCTGGAAGTGCTAAAAGTACTGTTGATGGCTTGGCTCATTCAGGGCTTTAGGTGTTAATCTGCACAATGGAAAGTTTGAGACCATTATCTAGGGCAATGCAAGGACAACATGAATACTCAATAGAAGTGTTTTGGTATCATGTCTAACTCCGCCTCTAAACCCACTCACAAGGCACGCCCCTAGCTCAATTTAATGAGTACCTGCACTTATTTGTTCCCATTTAAAGCACTGCCCTCCTTGCTTAAACTCACTTCTGGAAGGACACTGGGTCTGAGAGTCTCCTCTCTTCACTAAGGAGAGTACGGATGGGTGGAGCATGTCCCCTTGCCTTTGCTCTCCAGTACTCCTGCGATCAGCCTTGTCCTGGGCCTCCCCTCACGGTGATGTGAAGGGCACTGGTGGGCGGGGCGTGCTCTACTGCACTCCGTCGGGGGTAGGGCAGGCAGAACAGCACAGTAGCGCTTGATGCCGGGTTTCCTGCAGCCATAGCGGTGAAAGCTGGTGTAGTCTGGAGGCAGAGATGCCAGTCAGCTGAACGCTGTGCAGGTCCGAAAGGCTAGATCCATTGTGGCTGATACACACTGCACTCAGCGGACTGAGAGCAGGCTGGGAACAGGCCGTGTGACGTGACCCACTCGCAGCCTGACAATGCTGCCTCGAACCAGCAAGCGGGTGGCTCTAGAGTTGACGGGCTCCAAACTGGTGGCAGCAGGATGCGTGTTCAAATACCCACCTTGTCGCCAGTGTAAAGTGGTCACTCTATGTGTGACAGGCCCTCGGTAATTTGGGGTTATAAATCACATGGAGACCCTTGTCTGGTTCTGTGCTTGCATGTGACTAACTAATCTAGCCATGCCTACATGCTTTTATTAATACTGCGCACAGAGCGCAGGACTCAATCAAAACCCACACGTATGTGGGTGACACTTTTAAGACCATCACGCAGTGTGAGGCGATCTAGTACAGTACAGCTCCAGCACTAGGTCAGCCCATACAGGTCCTGCCTCAGCATCAGGATATCCTCTTGGGTGGGTTTTGTGCACTATACAAATACACATAACAGAACATGAGCAAAAGTGATTCTGTCAGTGGTTGTTTGTGAGAGAAATTCCTCAAAGAGAATTTGGTGTGGTATATGAGTTTTTAGTGCAATTCGTCCTGCTTCCCAGTATGTTTTGTGCACTGAGCTGTTTGAACAAAAAAATGACATGTTTGCTGGTCTTTGGTCGCTGGATTGCCAGTGAACTGCCTTCCCACAAAGATGACGTGCCGGATTTTGTGAGGAAGTCTTCTCCTCTGGACACAATTAGGAATGGAGCCACATTGGTAGGCAGTTAGACTGAGCCATTCATGATATGCCAAGGAATCAAGGGGGTAGATTTACAAGTTCCTTGCACCACTTTTGAGTCACTTTTCCCATGTTAAATGTGACGCAAAAGTGGCGCAAGGAGCTTGTAAATCTGCCCCCAAGTATTGTGCTAAACCAATGGGAAGGTACAATTTTGGGGAACATTTTTCCTGGAATTCTTCAAAGGCAATCATGTTTTCCATCTAAGAACGAGAAGAACGTCAGTGCTTACTTTGTGCCAGTGGTTAAAAGTAGTGGACACTGGTATTTACTGTGGGGACCTTGATATAATTTACATGGTGAGACCGTGACCCAGACCAAGTGTGAGACAGGCAGAAAAAGGAGAAGGATGAAAACAATAGGAAAACAGTGGAGAAGGGAAAATGCAGGGATGAATAAGAACCTGCAAGAGTAGGACATGTTTTAGCGTGATGCAACGGAGCAACCAAAGTTCCTGCACTGTGTTGAACTAGTAGGAGAAAGAAATGCAGAGCCACGTTTATTAATAATGGCCTGCTGCTGCTCATTACCTCTGTGCAGGCTGCTTAGTGCCACCCATAACCATTGTACCGTGGTTTAGAGGTGTGCGCATGCAGATAAACATATTGTGCTGAACACATCGCTTCCCACTATAAAGTTCTTTCCCTTGTCACATTTTTTGTAAAGCTTTTTATTATATAAACAATAGTACAAACTTCATATCATACACATCATGCAGAATCACATACTTATTTTGTTACAGTGAATGTAGTTCACAAATTGCCCCCTCCCCCACCCTCCTCCCCCCTATAGGGTGATACACTGCTTAGAGCCAAATACATTTAACACTCCAGTCTGTTTGGATTGTTCCATTTCAGAATCCCATATATTCCTGCCATGGACCACAAATTTTGTCCCAATTTTTAGTGCATCCCCTGGCCTTGTAAGTTACTTTCTCTGCACTATAGCGCCATTCAAGATCCTCTAGTCATTCCCCAATCTCTGGAGGTCTATTTTCACCCCATTTCCTCGCAATATTCCTTTTTGCTAACATTGCTGCAATTCTGGGCCAAATGCCCATATACTTGGGCCATATTAGGTTCCCTGTCACACACAGCAGGAGTCATCGTGGTTCCAATGGAATCTCTAAGTCCGAGACCTCTGACATTACCTGTGTTACCACCTTCCAGAAGTTATTTACAACGCTACATTCCCAAATTATGTGAAAGAAGGATCCCAGTTCTCCACACCCTTTCGCACAGTACCCAGAAACATCATGACCCATTCGCTGAAGTAGCTTGCGTGAGGCGTATGATCAGTGTAGTATGCGTAACTGAATGAGGCGAAACCTAGCACTTATCGCTACCTCTCTTGAGCTTTGTATTGCCTCCTCCCAGTCCTCCTTCTCCATGGGCCCCTTGCCCATTTCCCATGCTGCCTTTAGGGAATCTATTGGATTGGGCAAATTATATATTAGTTTTCTGAATGTTAGTGAGGTGGCCTTTGTTAACATGGGATCTAATAGCAATCTGTCTTCCAATGGTGAGTATTCAGGCAGTGCCTCCCCCTCTCTTATATGTTGCTGTAGGACGTGACTCAATTGAATATTTCTAAATCTTTCTAAGTCCGCCAGATTGTCCAATGAAATCTGTTCCTTTCCTCTCCAGAAATCCCCCAACATATCAATTCCCAGCAAGTCCCATCTCTTAAACCCCTTCAGGGCCCGACCTCTTTCAAGTAATCACTCTTCCATAGTGGCGTTCTTCCCGTCAGTCGTCCCTTCCATCCCGGGTGTCTTGATGCTTCCCGCCATATCCTCACTACCGTCTGAGGGCCTGATTCACAGAACTAACTTAAGACAAAATCCTAAACTTACTACCATTTTGGTATTCACAGAAGGCACTTACTCATTTTGTGTATTCGTAGAAGGCACTTACTCATTTCGGTATTCACAGAAGTTAGGAGTCCTAACTTTAGGACTCCTAAATGCCTTCTGTGAATACCGAAAGTCTTAAAGTTCTAATTTTTCTCAGTTTAGGATCAGTAAAGTTAGGACTCCTAACTTTAGGACTCCTAAATACCTTCTGTGAATACTGAAAGTCTTAAAGTTAGGATTTTTCTCAGTGAAGGAGTAGTAAAGTTAGGACTCCTAACTTTAGGACTCCTAAACTGAGAAAAATCATGACTTTAAGACTTTCTCTATTCACAGAAGGCATTTAGGAGTCCTAACTTTACTACTCCTAAACTGAGAGAAATCCTAGCTTTAAGACTTTCGGTATTCACAGAAGGCATTTAGTTGTCCTAAAATTAGGACTCATAACTTCTGTGATTACTGAAATAAGTAAGTGCTTTCTGTGAATACCAAAAGGAATTAGGGCCATATGTATCAAGCTAATTAGCATTCGCAAAGGCCGAAATTCTGCGATTTTCGGCCTTTGCGAATGCTAATTAGCTAAATAGTATATATGTAACATGTTTGATGCAAAATAAGGAATCGCAAAATTTGCAATTCCTTATTTTGCGATTGCACTTAAGGAATCGCAAATTTTGCGATTCCTTAAATGCAATGTATCAAAGAAAAAATATTCAAAAAATGCCCATAAGGATTCGCAAATTACCACCAACTTCTAGTTGGTGGTCAGTTGCGAATTCTTTTAAAAAAGCTTTTTTCCAAAAAACCAAAGGTGCCATATGACGCTCATACATGCCCTTAGGGCATGTATGTGCGCCATATGCCCCCAAATGTCATTTTCAGGGGTGCAGCAGGGTGTTCTTGAGACACCCCTGCACCCTTGAAAGAATTCCTAATTTGCGATTAGCAAATTGCTAATCGCAAATTGCCCCTTCATTCCTATGGGCCTCCTGGCCCATAGAAATGAATGGGTAATTTGCGATTAGCAATTTGCTAATCGCAAATTAGGAATGGTAAGGAATCGCTATAAAAAAGCGATTTTGTTCATACATACCATTTTGCATTTCCTAAATAGCGATTCCTTAAAATTCGCTATTTAGGAAATGCAAAATAGTTTGATGATACATATGGCCCTAAGTGCCTTCTGTGTATACCAAAATGGTAGTAAGTTTAGGATATTGTCTTAAGTTTGTTCTGTGAATCGGGCCCTGAGTGTGTTGCGGGAACTGCTGTTCTTTGCTTCTTCGATATAGGCTGGCCAGTCATCCCTCATCTTCCATACCCCTGTGATCTGCCCTTAATGCTGGGTTTCTGCGGTCTGTGAATATCCAATCGTTGACCACTATCAGCTGTGAGGCTCAATAGTATTTCTGTATATCCGGGACGGCGAGCCCCCCCTTCATAGACTCCTTACTGCAACTTGTTCAGTGCTATTCTGGAGCTGGCACCATCCTATAGTAGTTTTCTCACTTCGCTATTTATTCCCTGAAACGTTGTTTTGGGTATTTTATCAAGGGTATTTTGCAGCACGTATAATAATCTGGGTACGGTCATCATCTTGAAGAGCACAGCTCTACCCATCAGGTAGACCGTCAGTTTCCTCCAATATTCCACGTCTTTTTTATGTCGCTGTAGTTGGGGGTAAAGATTGTCTGCTAAGAAGTTTTCCTCTCTGGTGGCAATGTTTATACCCAGATAGGTAAAACTAGTCTTGAATATTAGCGGTGTTTTATCTATCAGTGCCTATGGGACATTTCCCTTTAGAGGGAAGATAAGGGATTTATCCCAATTTTTTTTGCAACCAGAGTAAGTTCCAAACAACCTGAATATATGAAGTACTCTGTGGACAGATCTGTATGGCTTGCATAGATATAGCCTTATGTCATCACCATAGAGGGATATTCTATCCTCCCAGTCATCCCAACCCGGTATAATCTATAGTATAGGGTCATTACAGATCCATGCTGCCAAAGGCTCGAGCGCCAGTGTAAAAGTCATTGGCTAAAGTGGACAACCCGCATTGTGTCCTTTCTCAGTGGAAATGAGCGGGATACCTCTCCATGTACTCTCACCCGAGCTTGTGGATCTTGATATGATAGTTTCACCGATACACAAAATGTAGGTCCAAATCTCATTCTGTTTGATGTTGCAAACATATAGTCCCAGTCAATATTATCAAACGCCATTTGAGCGTCCAGGGAGAGCAGTACTGCATCTTCCCTGAAGCTCCTTCTCGTCCAATATACTACCCAGTATAGCCTGCGAAGGTTAAGTTGTGTGCTCCGTTAGAGCCTAAATCCAGACTGGTCCGGAGCTCTTGCTAACACCTTCACCTCCGTGTTTAATAAAGAGATCGGCCTATGTGATCCAGAGTCATCCAGGGCCCTGACTTTCTTGGGGATCACCACCACTGTGGCTGTTGATTGATCAAGCGGAAGCTCCCCTCTTATCTTAGACTCTTCGTACATGTTCAATAGATAGGGGGCAATCTTGCCTACAACATTTTTATATAATTCGGCTGTGAGCCCATTTGGACCGGGCGCTTTGGATGTCTGTAAGCGCACCCACCAGTTCCTCCACAGTGAAATAGTGTCCTAACGTTTAGCTATCTTCTGTCAAGAGTGTAGGAAGGTTAATCTCTCGTAACAGTTCCCCACATTCCTCCGCTGAACGTTGTGGGGAGGAGGTGTACAATTTTTCATAGTATTGGGCAAAGGCCTCTGCTATCTCTTTCCCCGCTTTGTGAGTTGCGTCCCATCGGGTAGTTATTTCCAAGACCCAATTTCTATCATTGTCTCTGTTTTCTAACCAGGCAATCGATTTGTTTGCTTTTTCTCCTACATCATAGAGTTTCCTCTGGGTTGGTAGCATGTGTGCCTTCGCCTTTTGCTCACCCAGATCCCTAAATTCCAGCCTTTTGACTCTGAGTCTCAGCACTTTCAACCCATCCAAGTCTCAGTCATCTGCAATTTCTCCTTGTAGCCAGCTTATTTCGTTCTCAAGGGTTAACATTTCTTTAGTTTGTTCTTTGTTGTGGATGTCGATTTGCTCTTGCAGATTTCCCTGATCACAGTCTTATATGCCTCCCATGGTGTGGAGGCCGACTTGACCGATCCCTAATTTTCTTGGAAATATGTTGTGGTGCACTCCCGTCCCCATTCGGCAAAGTCCTTATTTTTAAAGTGCCATGGGTCTAATCAAGGTGGTATACCCTGTGCCCTGTGCTTGGCCCCTCAGAAGTGTCTGGCCTGCCCTCGGTGTATGAAAATATTGTCTGGAGTTCCTTCTGTGTGCAGCGAATGTGTCCGTGTATTGACGGAGAATTGGGTTGTGTGCATGCCACAGGTCCGTCATGCCCATTGCCTGAATGAAGCCTTCAATTGGATCGGTACCAGGGGTGCTTACTGCTACAGTTAGTCTATCCAACTGTGGGTCCATGACCGCATTCATATCTCCTCCCAGAATCGTTATACCATGGGGCATTTCTAGTAGCACATTTCCCACAGCCAGAAGTGTATCTCCATTCAGCCTAGAGGGGACATATAGTGAGCAACAGTTAATTGTTTCGCCTTCCTATCTTCCAGTCAGCAATACAAACCTCCGTAGTCGATTGTGTCAGCCTCTATTCACAATGAATGGGGTTGATGACTTGAGAAGGATCCTGACTGCTCTGGATCCGGATGTATACCCCACGTGAGCCCGTAAACTATACTCATATCTGATTACCCTTTAGGTGGGTCTCTTGGAGAAGGACCATGTCTGGAGCGTGTCTCCGGAGTTACTGCAATACTAACATGCGTTTTACCTTGCTCCCCAGGTCGTTAACATTCCATGTCACAATTTTAACTGGCATTGCAAGTTATTAGATCTTTTGTGGCAGTTAGGATTCTTAGACTCTTGTATCCCATATTTTCTACCTTTGATCTCCATCTGAGTCGGGAGATACCAATCTAACACCGCCTGATGCTCTTCATGCTGCATGTTCTGCTTGGTGAGACGTAATTTTCTGACACTAAAACCACTAACTACTGAACCTTCCAGACAAACAGGGTTGAGTCCTAGCCCCTTAATATTCACCTTGCTACCCAGCTTGGCAAGTTTGGAACCACCCGCCACCCCAACATGCAGAGAGCCTGTCGCCCCATGTATGGTTGCATCCTTCAGGGGTAGGCCAGAGGCAGCTGACAATATCAGTTCCGGTGGTGCTCCAATCAGACTGAGCTTTATAATGTCAGTCCTACGTACATAGTCATTGTTATCAGATCGTACCCCTCCCACCAACCACGAGAACCATTTGCCTTCCCCACCCCTCTTCAGTTACCCCTCACCACTTCAACAGTCAGTGTTCGTTCAGCCTGGTATTCGGTCATCTGTCCCGAGCTTGCGCGGGGAACCGCGTTGGGTCTTCTATCTCTGAAGTGCAATTCTTTCTGCATCATTCCCTACCGGATTCTTCTCTTCCGTCTATATTTTCTTTGGGGCCCCCCTCGATCCCAAGTGGCCACACTAATCTGATCTTTAGTGATTTGTGTCCTACCGTTCTCCACCCCTCCAGCCATTCTCTGACTTCTTCTGGTGTCTGAAAGTACCATGATTTCCCTTCGGCCATTATTCACAGCTTTGCAGGATGGAGCATCATTTACTTGATTTCCTTTTCACAGGGCTCTTTCTTTACAGCGCCAAAAGTGCGCCGCAGTTTCTGAGCCTGTAGGGTGAAGTCCGGGGAAAAGTGTATTGTTGCATTTTCATATGATAGATCCCCCATGGCTTCTTGCGGCTTCTAAAATTGCGTCTGTCTCTAAAATTGAGAATCCTTGGTATAATTGTTCTCGATGGAGCCCCTGGCTTTGGGATTGGGGCCCTGTGTGCCCGTTCAATGGTAAAAAAGTTTGATAGCTTTTTGGGACACAGATGCTTAAGGATGAGGTCCTCCAGGAATCCATCCACACTGAGGCCCTCCTTCCCCTCCAGCACCCCCAGCACGCACAGATTGTCTCTTCTCACTCATCCTTATTGATCTTCAGGTTTTGCTGCCGTCTCCCCTTGCTGATGTTCAAGATATTTTATTCTATCTTCCATTTGCTGCGTTGAGTTTTGTAGTTGTTTAATATTTTCTTCTGCATTTGTCACTTTCTCTGAAATTTTACGGAAGTCCGCCCTTAGGAGGTTAACATCTACTGTTACTGTGTCTATTTTAGGCTCCAGGACCTGTAGTAGGTCAGTGATGGCTGCCATAATGCTCACCAGTGATGGTTCTGCTCACCCTGTGACCTCCGGGTCTGCTGCCGGGAGTTTTGCAACAGCGTACTTGTCCATTTAGTTTGATTGTGTTATAGCAGGGGTTTTTGGCATCACCATCTCTTTTTCATTAGAATGTGGCCTGTAGGAGTTGCAAGGGCGTATCGGTACTCCCAAAAAACGCCCAGCAGTCTTCCTACTCAGTATCTGCTTCCTTTGTTCTGGCCCGGTTAGCCTTGATCTCCCTCTCGTGGCCCACTTGCCAGGTGACTTGGTACGTCCCTTCCGCTCCAGAGGGTCTACAGTCGTTCCCTGGCGGCTGTATGCTGACTTTCTTCTTCTAGTACTTCAAGTTCTCAGTCCCAGTATCTAGGCGCGGGTATATCTGATTCCGGCTGATACCTCCGGTGTCACCGGCGCTCCTCCCTAACTTGTGGTCACCGCCCCTGTCCCAGGGCTGATCTTCTTGATCTCTCCTGTTCAACTTCACCGGCCACTATTCCCAGGCCTCAACTTTATGATGCGCCCGTACTTCGGTCTCGAGCATTTAGACCTTTTGCCTACAGTATGGTTGACAACGGAGGGGCATGGCTTCGGCGCTGATCGCAATGGCCGCACTTCAGTGAGGCTCCGTGACTCCCCGGGCTTCTGCCCATAATTAATCTGCTACAATATCTGAAACTCGTGTCAGAAAAAGACCCATACACAATAGAGATGAAGAAGAAGGCGGTGTTGGAAAAGCAGCGAACAGCGGAGGTGGAGTCTGCCTGCACCGCAAGGTGCACCCAAGAAGGGAGGTGAAATCTCGGTCTAAATTTGTGGAATAGCCCGGTCGGCAACACTGAGGACACCGGTAAAAGTCGCAGAGACATAGATAGCGTGAGCATGGCAATAGCAGACCGTGGGACCAACAGGACTGTGTGCTACTGGACGCAGTACCCGGTGATAGGTCCGGAAAGCCAAGATTGTGAGATTGACGCAGGAGGGCCGAATCGTAACCGCGGCTAGGTAGACACCCAGCTACATCGGACGACGGAGTCAGACATGTGGGAAAGGTGTAACTCAGTGCGTGACCCCCGGTAAGTGAGCACAGGGATGTAGAACCACCGGACAAAGTACCGGCCAAAGCGCACACACAGCACAAGTGACGGCCCGAAGAAAAGTGATAAAAGGAGGGCGGCCAGTAGACTTTAAGATGGCGCAGGGAAAGTGAAGCACTAGGGGCCTCTGGAAAGCATCACTCTAGGCCACAGCGTGGGAGAATAGGCGAACAGTAACCCCCAGAGCGAAATCAGTTGCCCTGCTAAGTAGGACTATTGTGCGGCTGTGAGAGCCACCAGACCCAACAGCTGCCTACACGGATGCCAGGAAGTGTCACAGGAAGAAGGAGAGCCATGAAGGAGAGCCAGGGACTGCAACCCGAAGCTGCAAAGGAAAGGAAGAGGAGTCATTGCTTGCCCGAGTGCTGAAATGAACAAGACGGGCCACTCCTTGGGTCCTGACGGGGCCCGACCATAGAAGAGTAGATCCCTCCGGTAACTCATACCTGCACACCACACAACAGGGAACAGGAAATCATTGAGAGGAGCTCAGCCGCATTGGTTATAACCAGGGCTCCAGTCAGAACACTAAGGACACGGTCAGAAGTGCAGGCCATTAAAGGTTACAGAGTGCTGAATCTAAGACGCAAGTAAGAGTGCACAGAGGGGCTATGGACCTGGGAGCATATACCATCTGCCTGGGCCCCAGAAATTCATCAGTCAACTTGTCATAATGTCGGGAGGTAAAGGAATAAAGGGGACCCTCCAAACCAAATTGGACAAGTTTCCAATGCAGAAGCGGACTGAGCCAGATGCCCTTGGTAAGGGGGAAGAAAAAATTGGGCAGGGGCCGGACAGTGGCACACCGTCATTGAAAGATATCATGGAGGCCATAGTGGGAATACTTACATATCTAGAAACAAGTATGGACTCTATAACAACTGAGGTGACGCAGATGAGGGATGACGCCTAATATTAGCGAAAAAGCCCAAAACATGGAGGTGGTCATCACAGAATTAAGTGGAGAGGCAAATCGGATGCATCAAGAAATCAAAGAACTTCAAGTTACCAGCACGAAAATGGAGAGATTACTCGACGATTATGAAGGTCGCTCACAAAGGAATAACATCAGAATACTTAGGGTCCTCGAGAAGGCGGAAGGGCCAGCGGCTGACCTATTTGTCGAAAACCTTATTTGCGACTATCTGAAACCAAAAACCCTATCCACATTCTATACAGTAGAAAGCACACAGGATTCACAGAGGCATGCCAAAACCAGGTGCCGTCCACCCACCAGGCCCCTACTGGTGAGACTTTTAAATTTCAGGGATCGAGACAGGATATTACAAACTGCCCGCACAGCCCCTCTGATCAAGTATGAAAATAGTGAGGTCACCTTTTACCCTGACTTCACGGTCACAGTACAGAAACAAGAATTTACAATGCAATGGTCTCGGCATTATTAAAGGTAGAGCTATTGGCATTGCGCAGGACCTTTTTTTTTTACATCTTAAATAAATGGCATTGTCATTTACATTGCAGATAGCTTAACCGTTAAATAAATGGCATTGTCATTTAAATGCCAATAGGTTAATCGCTCGCAAATGCATGACCTATTGCATTTACACCCACACAGAGCCACACACACAAAGCCACCCATACACACATACAGAACCATCCACACACACAGAGCCCCACCAACACACAGAGCCCCACCCACACACACACACACAGAGCCCCCCCACACACACACACACAGAGCCCCCCACACACACACACACACAGCCAGGGGGCAGGGTAGCAAGCACAGCCAGGGGGCAGGGAAGCAAGCACAGCCAGGGGGCAGGGGAGCAAGCACAGCCAGAGGAGCAAGCACAGCCAGGGGGCAGGGAAGCAAGCACAGCGAGGAAGCAGGGAAGCAAGCACAGACAGGGGGCAGGGAAGCAAGCACAGCCAGGGGGCAGGGAAGCAAGCACAGCCAGGGGGCAGGGAAGCAAGCACAGCCAGGGGGCAGGGAAGCAAGCACAGCCAGGGGTAGGGAAGCAAGCACAGCGAGGATGCAGGAAAGCAAGCACAGCCAGGGGGAAGGGAAGCAAGCACAGCCAGGGGGCAGGGAAGCAAGCACAGCCAGGGTGCAGGGGAGCAAGCACAGCCAGGTGTGTGATGGACCATGAGGGGAGCTGGCCAGCCCAAGCAAGCACAAGGCTAGAGGCGCTCTGAGCTGCCTGAGCCTCAGAAAGTTCTGGTCCTGTGAACAGAAAAGGATGTGGAGCTGGGTAAGGAGAACAAAGAGGTGCAGTTTGGGTGTGTAGCGGTTGGTTATGATACCGGATGAACAATTGGAAAGAACTGTTGGACGTTATTCATCTGAAGACACTGTGTTCCCTCTTCCAGTGATAACTAAGTAGGGTTTGGAATGATTCATTAATAAAATTCACGAGCAACCTGCGGCTAAGTTTGATTGAAACATTGTCAATTAAAAAAAATCCCTTTTCCCAGTAAATAAATGTCATGAGCCATTGAGTCATGTATGTAAGTAGTGTTAGTGCTGAAATTAGAAGAAGAGTTATCTGTATTTATAAGAGCTTTAACTGTCTCACTTCACATTGTACCATGATATTGTAGGGTAATGTCTAATCAGGTTGAGAATTAGCACCAATCCTTTGAAGGCTGCCCACTTCCTTTCACAGTCACAGGGTCATAGGATTTTACTTTCTGTAAAGTCACTGTGTTAAAGTGTGAGTGGTGTCACTTTCTGTGATGTTATATTATATGATAATATCAATGCCACTGAGGCCTAGATCTCAATCCCCATTTCCTTGTGAAAGGCTCTGAGGTAGACAGAAGTCAGTGGAAAGATGAGAGAAGAAGCAGGCACACACCTAGTGAATCAGCACTGTGCCTGTCTTCGCGCCCATCGCAGTCATTGGAATGCCTTCTAGAGCCAGTTTTGCACATGTACGCCTTTGTCAGTTCAAACTCAGTTAGACACGCAACACAAATTGTGCAAATAACGACTTTTTTGGATTAGGCCAATTGGAAAATGCCTTTATTTGCAAAATATGTGCACCCAATATATCATTCTACAGGGAGATTTGCCTTTCTTATTACCTCACCGTTAACTTCTTTAACCTGTAATTAGTGCTCAAAAACCAGAGAACTGTACTTCCATACATTAACAAGATTTTATTTCAGCATTCACCACAGGTAATAGTAGTGGGATTTAAAAGCAGAACCTTACAGTACAAACATAACATCACTCTCACCTCATTAGCCAAACAGAATGTCTTATCCCGGCACAGCGCTTAACCTCTGATTCTGTGGGAGATCGTTTTTTTTTAATATGAGCGAGAGGAAAGGCTGCAAGTACTTGAATAGCCCTTTTGTGTCGACGTTTGCAGAGGTGAATGGACTACGGGGAGGAAACAATCTCGTATCTCGCAGCGTTTATTTTGTTCCGAGTGGGCAGGCGAGATTTTGAATCTTCCATATGTTGCATGCATAGCATAACTGCTGAAGTGCCTGCAGACCATACAGTTATTCACCGATTTTCAAATTGCTTCCCTAGCATAATGGGGAATATATGGCTTCGATCAGAGACAGACTGCGGGCATTATGTTGATGTAGAGCTGCGGGCGGAGGGGGGTGGGGGGGATTGAGAGCGGGACTGAGGAGGGCACGGCGCTCTGATCCCAGTGCTGCAAGAATCAATCGCGTATCTCGCAGCGTCTATTTTGCTCCGAGTGGGCAGGTGGAATATGTAAACAAAGGAAGGGAGACGCAAACAAGTGTTGCAAAACTATTCGAAACCCCAGTTAGACCACTGCATGCAAGTGACCGTACTGAACAGTGCTTGCTCCCCGGACTCCACTTCCAGCGGGGGGCAGGAAAAAGACACGGCTGAAGAGCCGGTTGACGGAGCCACTGCACAAGTAGCTCCTTGAACCGCACGGGTCACGGGCTGTGCTAAAGGGTCTCTTGTGCCTGGAGAGGCGCAGAGCTGCAGGACTGGTCTGGGTGGGTATAAGGGGGAGGAAGGAATGTGGGTCCGGCAGAGGAAAGAGCGCAGGGAGAGGAGGAGGCTGACAGAGGAAAGGCGGAAGGAAGGAAACCGAGGCAGGATGACATACTAATGGTCGGAAAATACAGCATCGGGACAACGGAGGGTCTGTCGTGTCTGGCGGTCGGGCAGAAATGGCGGCCTCAAGCTTCCAAAATTTTTCGGATTCAGGGGCGTGTTTTGCTGTCTTGAGTGACGGACGACGTCTCGAGCTAAAGACAGAAAAATGTACGCCCCCGAATCCGAAAAAGACGGGGCTTCTTTGGAGGGACGGCTCTCTCCTCCAATGGCTGGCCTCCGTTTAGGAAGCCAGCCAATGGAGGAGAGACGAAAAGAGAGGCGGGAGAAAGCAGCCACTCTAAGTAACAATAATTCTCCGGACTTCCGGTCTTGGCCTACGGCCAAGCCCTACGGTCCCTCGACCTAAAAAGGAGGACCTTTTTGGAGGTTGAATGGCAGCTACGCGATAAAAATATCCTATACTCAATGGTATTTCCAGCGAAGATTAGAGTTGAGGTGGAGGGAAAGTCCTGGTTCTTTGAAACATCGGAATCAGCAATAGACTGGCTAGAGGCATGGAGACCGGCAAGAGATCACAATCCTAGGAAAGGAAAAGATCCCTTTTCGAATATTAAATCTTCACAGCAAGGCGTGCAACACAATCCGTCATCAAAGGAGACCAAGGGGACTTGTGCACATGGCTGAGGGGCGGAAGGATTCGAACTCCGCTGCTTGACTGAATCATGCTGAGAACTATAAGTGACTCTATTGCACTAAAACTGACGAGTGGCTGAGATATGAGGGTACATTGATCAGAGGTGTGGGAACTGGGGGGTCCGGCCTGGGGCCCCCCTAACATTACCTTTAGTTAGTTATACATAGGGCAACAAGCACTCTGCATAGTTGGGGACATGGGCAGTTCCAAGCCCATAGTGCAAGGTAGCAGGGAGGGGGGCAAAGGGGGTTCTGTTATTGTTATATTGTCTGCTTGCTACAGATTTGCATATGGTGGACAGAGACACAAGAGGAACAATGGGAGGGGAGCAGGTTCAGTGGGACAAATTGAATATAGCCAATAACCTTGGTTGGTCACATTTGATAAGGGGGAAGGTTGGATGCCCGATTCTGTGGTGAGTACCGAGCAGAACCATGGGCACCACAGTTGTGAAAAGATTCAGGCTCCTGTCCTGGAATGTTAACGGGTTGCGGGACAAACTTAAAAGAGGAATCATAATGCAATTCATTACACAATAAGCCCTAGAGGTGGTACTACTCCAGGAAATTGCAAAAATATAAGGGAGAAACCCTAATGCTAAGAAAAGGGACAGGTTTGTCAAGCGCAAAAACAAAGAAATCCCTTTTCAACTAGAATGATTGTAACCGTGATGGATATATGAGTACATATTATAACCTTCTACAAATGCGAATCATGTGGTATAGTACTTAACATACATATAAACAAGCAATAACATCTATAGTTAATGAAAGGAATTGAGAGAAAATAATCAGAGTTGAGGTAGTTGAGATCTTATAACAGCGATTCCAAACAAGCAATTCCTTAAAGAACAATAAACTATAAACAATAATGTGCTTCAATTCCAATTATTTTATTGAAAATACATTTGGTTGTAAACCAGACATTTAAAAACGCAATGATTAAAAACATTTATCACAGTGATTTTATTACCAATTACATCTCTTTACCTTTATCTGTAATATTGCATCCAAAGCTAAATTACAAATACAGAAAGATTTTTTAAAAACACACAAAATACAAATATTATATAAACAGAAAAACTGTCAAAAACTGTTGACGTGGCGTTTCAGCGAGGTTTTAGTAGTTCCTCGCGTTCTTCAGGACAAACAAATTTTATTTCAGTTTCTCTGGATAACAAAAACACATAATGGCATCACACCAAACACATATTCCATTTAATATATCATACATTTGAAGCACATTAAACTAAAACTAGCAACTTAATAGAAAGAACCTCCACAAATGTAGAAATCACGTACATTAACCTGATTATGCATGCACTGTAACTTTTGCTTAATGACCTCTCAATCATTAGTACAAGCAATGTTTTTTGTACGTACATCACATAATCCTTGGTGACTCGTTTGTATTTATCTATCCATTTGAAGAGGATAGAACAACCTTATAGGCAAAAGAACATGAATTTTGTTTTGTTTTTTAAATCTTTCTGTATTTGTAATTTACCTTTAGATACAATATCACAGATAAAGGCAAAGAGATGGAATTGGTACTGAAATCACTGTGTAAATCTTTTTAATCATTGAGTTTTTAAATGTCTGGTTTACAACCAATAGTGTTTTTAATAAAGTAATTGGAATTGAAGCACATTAATGTTTATAGTTTATTGTCCTTTAAGGAATTGCTTGTTTGGAATCACTGTTATAAGATCTCAATTCCTTGGATTAACTATAGATGTTAATGCTTGCTTATATGTATGTTAAGTACCCATACCACATGATCCGTATCTGAAGAAGGTTATAATATTTTCTTGTATATCCATCACGGTTACAATCATTCTAGTTGAAAAGGGACTACTCCAGGAAACACACTTGATAGGAAATATGTGGAAGGCCCCATCTAGATGCGGCTATCAACTGCTGGCGCACTCTGGGTTTACCGCAGGTTCGCGGGCAGTGGGTATTATGAAGAAACGGTCTTTCCCCATGACAATAGATCGTGTCTGCACAAAAAACTTGGGGAGATATGCAGCGGTGTCTGGAAATTGGGAGGGCGAAGTGCTGACCATAATATTGATGTATTCACCGCCAGGACTGCCGGAGGCTGTATTGAAAGACCTGGGGAAAGTGATGCTAATGTTCCCCAGTGGGAAATTGGTAATAGGGGGAGACCTTAATTCCGTGATGTTGGGAGATTAGTTCGTTATCCACCTAGAGATATAGCCCCATCACGGCTGCAACATCCACATTTCCTGGACGCCATGGGTCTGGTGGATACATGGAGAGTACACTATCCCTCTGAGACACATTATACATTTCAGACTGGGGCCCATAATAGTCTCTCTCAAAATGACTATATCCTCACCCCAGCGGATCAGGTGCGATACGTTAAGGAGATCCGACATCTAGCGAGGGGCATATCAGACAACTCTCCAATATGGGCACAAGTGGAGATTGGGAAAGGTTGCTGTACTATAGTGGCTCCAATCAATCCCTGGCACCTCCAAATCCCGAAGATTAAACTGAAGATTATTTTAGTGAGAACAAAGGGTCTGTCGAATCGGCCTGATCCTCTGGGAAGCCTTCAAAACGGTAATACGGGGTACATGCGGTGTCCCAAATTGCAGGAGCAAAAACGGAACAAAATGCTGGACTACTCCGGCTAGGAGAAGAGATACTGAAATTAGAGGGTGAACTCATTACATCAGATGACCGAGATAAGACAAACATTCTCAACCCGGAGAAAGAAGGGTATAGGAGTGAGGCGGGTGACAGGGCGATGTTGGAAGGGGGTGACCCCATGGGTCAAGACTGCTCTCCTAACCACCCGAGACCCTCCTCTCCCACAATTCCTGCTGAGTCTTATCGAGGGATGGTCCCCGCCGGGGAGGACTGATCGTACACACTGTCGGCACACCACACTTACAAACGGACACCACACTGTGAATCTTTATCAATTATGAACTTTATCAAGGTAAAAAGGTAGCAATACACAGCGATCGAGGGATAGCGAAAGTCTCGTAACACAAGGGAACAGGAAAGCGGGACAGTCTCAAAAGGGCCGGCCAGTACGTAGCGTACCCTGCGCACAGTTCTCAATCCTCGAACTGGGGGGTACGGAGGCTGGCGATGGTACTTGCTGTCCTACTCACTTCAGTTCGAGGTAGTCGTGATGGTAGCGTCGATGGTCCAGCCGGACCAGAGGGCTCCTCAAGCCGCGACGAGGTCAGCAGGGCTCGATCCGGAGTGCACCGTAGGGCTCATAGTTCAGGAGGAGCCGCGACAGCATCAGCAGGGCTCAGGATGGTAGCAATAGTCTCTTGTTCTCAAGAGTGGGCCGCGACTAGGTCAGCAGGGCTCTGATGGTTCAAGTCTTACTCTTCGAGAGGGAGCCGCGACAGCGTCAGCAGGGCTTAGTGGTTCAGTTCAGTAGTTTCGAGGATGAGCCGCGACAGCATCAGCAGGGCTCCGCGGGTCAGAGTCTGTTCCCTCAAGGTCAGCCGCGATCAGATCAGCAGGGCTTTCTTGTCCAGGATACAACTGCCGGCTGGGTGGGAGGCAGGCTGTCTTATAGTTCAGGGGCCCTTTGATGTCCGGACCCTCAGAGGCAGGGGGCTGGTGGTCCGTGGGCCAGGCGGCCGATTGTCTGGGCGGCTGGTTCTTTGATGCTTTGGACCATGCGTCCAGGGATTTCCAGACGCCCATCAAGGTTTGGAGCCAGCTCGCTAGGAGGCCTAAGGTGTGATCGAAACCAGCCCCCAGGGATAGTTCAGAGGTGTGAGGGGAACCAGTTCCTCGGAAGGGGGACGGAGGTGTGATTGAAGTCTTAGTTTCGGGTACTTGGTGGGTCCTTCACCCCCCGGGCGGGTCCAGGCGCGCCGGACGCGCACGCCTGACTGCAGCCAGGGTCGGCCAAGCGCTGCCGAAAGGGAAGAAGGCGGCCGGCCAGCCGGTGTGGCCAAACATGGAGTCTGATGGTCACGTGCACGGGTGCAGGCACGTGGTCTGGAGATCCGCTCAGGTCCAGGGTACAGGAGTCGGTTGCAGTACTGGGCGGGCTGGGGCCAGGCCCACCAGCAGTCCCTGGGTTTGCGGGGATCAGAGAGGACCACGCCACGAGGCCGGGTCCAACAGGCGAGATCATTAAATAGACACAAGCTGTGGTACAAATATGAGCTAGGGGACAAAGCAGGGAAACTGATGGCTTGGTTAGACAGGAGAGAATTGGCAACCCAGCTGGTCACAGAGCTACTAGTGGATTCTGGGGCCTGTCTTACGAATACACAAGATATTGCAGATGAATTTACCAAGACAACTCTATACATCCAGAAACACCAGGCAGGAAAGTGACGTGCTGACCGAAATGAAATAGCTCAGGCCATACGTACTCTCCAGACAGGGAAGGCGATGGGCCCAAATGGTCTCCCTATCGAGCTCTACAAGCTGCTGCCGGATAGAATAGCCCCCCACCTTAAAACAATGTATGAGGAGTGTCTAGAGGTGGAACTCCTTCCTCAAGACCAAAGAATAGCCACCCTAGTAGTGATACATAAAGATGGGAAACCCAAAAATAGATGTGTATCTTATCGACCTATATCACTGCTGAATTCAGAGGCCAAATTGTTGGCCAAATTGCCGGCGACCCGGAGGGTCCAGGTTATTCCCGGATTGGTCCAACCTGACCAATCGGGATTCATGCCGTTCAGAAATACATCTTTAAACTTGTGACAACTGCATGGAGTAATGGGACGGGTGGATACCTTAATTGAAGAGGAAGTGGTGGTATCCTTGGATGCTACTATGGTGTTTGACACCATAGAGTGTCCATATCTCTTTGTTGTCCTGGTGAGACTCGGTTTGGTCCTGAATTTATTTGCTGAGTCCGGCTCCTATATGCTGACACCCCTCGCATAGGTTATGGTTAACAATAAAAAATCTGCCACTTTCCGTCTTCATAGGGGGACGCAACAGGGTTGCCCCTTGTCCCCGCTTTTATTTGCGCTTACCTCAGAGTCCCTAGCTTACTGGATCTGGAAAAAACCCATAATTTGGGGATTGCGTTGGACAGAGAAGTGGGAGGATCATATCTCACTCTATGCAGATACCATCTTGTTTTACATGCCTCTCCAGAGAGATCCCTACATAGGGTTCCTAACATTTTTAGTAACTTCGATACCTACTCCAGATACACCATAAATTGGTCAAAATCACTTATATTTGTGTTGAAGGGAAGCCCGCCTGCCCTGCCAAAGAACTGCAAGGTTATGATAGCCACAGACGGATTCAAATATCTAGGACTGTTTATCACCAAAGATCCCGACTTGTTGCCACCACCACAGCAGTTGAGATGTGGAGCACTGGCAGTCTCTTCAACTGTCACTATTAGGCAGAGCGGCACTCTTTAAAATTATATTGTTGCCTAGCTTCTTGTATGTCCTTCAGAATTCACCTGACCTCGTCCCTGCATCAAACATTAGAACAGTGGAAAGTGCACAGAGAACGTTGCTCTGGGGAAATAGTCCACCAAGAATTTTATTCCCAAAGCTAGTTAAAGGCTGGTGTGAAAGGGGAATAGGGCTACCGGACATTAAAAAGTACTACTGGGCGGCACAACTAGCTGCCATTAACCATTGTGTATACCGACCTCAGAATGATCCGGGATATGCTGTGGATAGGTGGCTCTTGCCCGGTAGCACCACATACAGGCGTTGTATTCCAGGAACACAAAATTCCACCTGACAGGCCCCACAAAGCCTTCAGTGCAGGTTTGGCATTCGGTCTGCAAGAGTATGGGATGGGCTAAGACCATAACACAGTCCACCCTTCTCTGTGATACGGTACAATTGTGCTCTCTATGGAAAACGAAGGGTTTCGATAAATGGGATACCATCGGGATCTCTAGGGTGGGCGACCTTTGAGAGAAGGAGGAGGTAGTACCCTCCGCAACTCTACAAACGGAATCACGAATTGGTGGAAACTGAGAAATGCTGGTATCTACAGCTATGACATGCTTTGCAGGCAGTGATCCTGAGGGGACAGACCCCTCCTGAAGCCTCGCCTCTCGATAACAGGCTCCTGGACGGGTATATGCAAAGAAAAGCAATTTCCCTGACTTACTCAAAACTGATTAATCATTCACCTGATCCTTTTCCACAACTCCTTGATAAATGGGAGGGAGACTTGGCGGGGCTAGAGGAGGAAGACGGGCAGGAAGCACATTGTATCCCCAAAGGAGGTGGCAATATCCTCTAAACTAAAATTGGTGCAGTTGAAAATATTGCACAAAATATACGCCACAGGGCCAGCTCTGGTCAAGATGGATATAGAGAAGACTCTAGATGCAGAAGTCTATGTGGCCGGAAAGTCATGTTCTACCATATAATATGGGAATACCCATACATTAGTAGGTTCTGGAATGATGTCGCCCTGTGTATGGGGGAGGTAATGAAAGAGAGAATAACACCTGAGGCCAAATGATGTCTAGTAAACATATGGAAACCAACGCATCTGGATAGCAAAGAGAGAACATGGGTGACGCTAGGTCTGATGGTCACTAAGGGAAACATAGCAAGAAAATGGGGGGGGGGGAGGACAAGCTGTCCCGACATTGATGGAATTGGAAAGCGATATGGACTGGTGCATGTTTAAGGAGAAAACAGAATATGTATCTAGAGGGTGCCAGAGAAAGTCGATGTAAATATGGGGTTAATGGAAGGAATACAGGGGATATATGTGTACCGCCCGAACTACCGATGCAACTCTTCCAGATGAATCAGAAACTTAATATGCAGAAGAACTCCAACCAGGAGTGGTGTTATCTATTGAAACTAACCCATGTGTTCCACGTCAATGATTCCTGTGATGCTATGTTTACACTATCTGTGAAATCTGTGCAATTGTTTTTTGTAAACAATAAAAAGAATTCTAAAACAAAAGAAATATGGGCAACCAAACCTCCCTAGGCTCCTTCCTTATTCTGCTGCCTTACCGCAACCTCCTCACTGTAGGGTCTCTGTGCCAGGTGATTGTATGCCAGGGCATCACCCTCAGCGCAGCTCTATGCTATGTTCTTCTCCACGTGCTTTCGCCCCGGGTTTCTGAGACGCAATACGTGCCGGCTGCCTCCCCTTGTGGAGGGCCAAGGTCAGGGCCTAACACGTGGCTGCTTAGCTGCGGGAATAAAGGGGACACAGACACTGTAGTACAGGTTAGCCGGAAAGACCCCGAGCGGTCTTCCGCCTTCTTTATTTATACCCCGGTGCGAGCCCGCCCCGGGGTATGCGTGGATGCGTGGTGCAGTGGCAACATTGTGTGAAAGAGCCCGGGTGGCTCTCTACATCCCTCCTTCAATTTAGTCAGTTCTTTTCAGGAATCAAAAAAACCTTTCTCTTAGGGAGATGTCCATACAAAGTCTCTCAGCTTCTGACATGGTCTTGGGTTGGACCGCAGACTGTACCGCTGGCTCCGGGCAAACGGCGATACGACAACCCCCGCCGGGGTTGTCTCTTCACCATCACCGCTCTGGGACATGCTCGGTCGACTGGACCCGACCGTGATGTTTTGCGTCGCCGCCCTTGGTGAGTTCCCTTCGTAATGCCTTGCCACCGGTGATCCTGGGAACGATGTCCCAATATCCAGACCTCCGTCATCTCCCATCTCTGAATGTTCTGTTGTTTCACGACCCATTGCCCGCTCTCTCATCTTCTTGAAACACAACACATTTCGTGTTACTACCTGGCCATTCCGCCGGGCGGTGACCATGGTCCCTTGAATCCGTTCTATGACCCACCCCTCGGGCTCGTAGGGTGTTTGGAATTTCCATCCCGGGTGTCGATCGCGAACCACCACGGTGTCTCCAACTTGCAGAGTAGGCTCTTTGGCGTGACGTGCCACGCTCGCTATCAGATTGGTGGTTCACCTCCGAGCCTGAATGGCTTCGTCATTCCTGTCTCCAGGCACCCACGTGCTATCAGTCGGGATGCTGTCTCTGGGCGCTCTCTTGAATAGAATGTGTGCTGGGGCACATTTGGTGGTACTATGCGGCGTTTGGCGGTAGGGCCCCAGAAATTGATCCAGGGCCGTTTCGGGATCCTCTCCATTGTCTACTGCAATCCTCAGGGCTCAATTGAGCGTCCTCATCAGTCTTTCGACCTCCCCATTGGCCTGGGGCCACAGAGGGGTAATCTTCCGGTGTTTGATCTGGAGACTCTCTAGATAGTTCTGAAACTCTCTCCCTTGGAAGGGTGGCCCATTGTCTGATTTGACTTCGTCCGGAAGACCCATAGTGGCGAAGATGCGATTCAGGGCCTTCTTGACTTGGGGAAACGCCGTTGACGATAGTATTTCCACCACCGGGGATTTGGAGAATGAATCAACCAGGACTAGCGTGTGCCATCCGTCGGGGAAGCTCCCAAAATCGATGCTCAGGTGTGACCATGGCGTCTGGGTGGCATCCTCTGTGATCACTGGTGCGGGTGCCGGATCGCTGCCAGTGATGGTGCAGGCGTGACAGGAGCTCACCATTTCGTCAACCAGACTGTCCATGGCGGGGAACCAGACCTTGCTTCTCAGGCGGGCTTTTGTCTTGGCCATTCCCTGATGACCTGTGTGGGCCAGCACTAGTCTCCTCTACTGGAGGCTCTCCGGTATTACGATCAGATGGCCTCTCAGGATGACCCCTGTGTCTCCCTCGCTTAGCTCGCTCCTGACTTGCCACAGCTGTTGGCATGTGTGTCTGACCTCTGGCCGAAGGGTTTGCGCTCCATCGAGGAAGTGTGCCCAGCGGTTCCCTTCAAGAGCGCGTCGCACTCTGGATAGCGTTTCGTCCTTTGCAGTCGCTTCCCCTATCTCCTTCAGTGACATGGTTTCCGGACATGCGGCTTGCGATATCATGTGGACGAATTCTTCTGCTTCTGTTCCGTCTTCCTGTGACGGCCTTGACTGGCGGCGTCGGGGTGTCGGGATAGATAGTCTGCTGGGTTGTGTGCCCCAGGTCGGAAGACGATTTTAAAGTTGTATCTTTGTAGTTGGACAGCCCAGTGCTCTATCCATGGGGGGGCCAGCCTAGCGGATCCCGCGAACAGTGGCAGCAGCGGTTTGTGGTCCATCACTACAGTGAATTCTTGGCCACACAGATATAGGTGAAAATACTGACACGCCCATTTTATGGCCAGTGCCTCTCATTCGATTTGGGCGTACCGAGTTTCTGTGTCCGATAACGCCTTACTTGCGTACGCTACTGGCTTTCATACCTCCGATCCGTGTTCCTGTAGGAGTACTGCCCCTAAGCCAACTGGGCTGGTGTCCACTATCAGCTCTGTTTTGCGACAAGGTTGAAAATATGCCATCACTGTCGTATCCAGGAGATTCGCTTTGATGTCTTGAAATGCTTTGTTTGCTGAAGCCGTCCACTCCCATTTGTGGACCACCCGCGTGAGGGCTCTCAGGGGGTCTGTGAGCTCTGCCAGGATCGGAGTGAACCGGCAACAGTAGGTGGCCATATCTAGGAAGCTGCGCACCTTTGTGGGGTTCCGCGTAGTGCTGGCTGCTTTGATTGCTTCTGCCTTTTTGGGGTCAACTTTTAGTCCCTCTCTTGTGAAGGTATACCCAAAGAAGTCTATGGACTCCTGATAAAAGGAGCATTTCGACCGGTGTGGGGTGAGTCCACAGTCTACTAGCCTTTGGAGGGTCGCCCTCAGGTGTGCATGATGTTCTTCCAGTGTCGCCGAGAACACTAGGATGTCGTCACTGAGGTTGATCACTCCACTCAGCCCGGACAATACTTCACGTATGGCATTTTGAAATACCTCTGCAGCGGAGGACACGCCAAAACTCAGCCGCTTGTATCGACGTAATCCCACGTGGGTTGAGAAGGCCATTATATACCGACTCGCTGGCTCCAGTTCCAGTTGATGGTATCCCGAGTTGAGGTCCAATTTCGAGAACCATTTGGCCCCATTCAGGTCGGCCACTATGTCGTCCATGGTTTGGGTGATGTGTCTCTCCCGCTTGACAGCCACATTGGGCAACCTCATATCTACACACAGTCTAATCGCCCCAGGCTGTTTTGGCTTAGGCGCTACTACCGCTACTACCAATGGGGACACCCAGGGTGTATGGGCCTTACACCTTTTCTATCACTCCCAAGTCTTCCAATTTCTGGAGCTCTTCTTCCAGCTGCGGTCTCAGATTGAATGGCACACGTCTATGTCGTAGGGCTACTGGTTTTACGGAAGTGTCGATGTGGAGTTTGAATTTTCTTCCTTTCAGTTTTCCAAGGCCTTGGAACAGTGCTGGGAATTCCTTCAAGAGGATGTCTGCATTTGCTTGGTGTACCTGGTTTGCAAGGAATACTAGCCCAAGGTCCTCCGCCGTGTGGCAGCTCAGCAAGGTTCCTTTCTTCCCTTCTGTGATGTGAAAACGTGTTTCTGTTGAGTATTCGCCATTCACAACTGTCGTCTGGATAACCCCTCTCAGTGGCAACGGTTCTGTGCCACCATACGTATAAATCCTGGCGTTGGAAGGTGCAAGAGGGGGCTTGGGAGCCATCTTTTCGTACTGGTCTGAGTCCATTACGTTCACTGAGGCCCCCGTGTCTATAAGGGCTGCTATCTCGGTGCCTTCTATGGAGACGGAGCACATGGGCGGCGGTCTCCTTTTGGTTGACGCTCTGCTGACGTATGAGATGACATATACCTCATCGTCCTCGTCATCTTAATATCGGGGTCGTCTCCCTTGGGCTTGACAGTCTGGAGGAGGTGGCTCTCGGTCCAGCGACAGCTGTCGAATGCGTTGCGTCACGGTCCTGGGCCTCTGGCCTGCTGGTCTGTACTTTCCTCCTTGCCACACTGCAGCGAAGTGGTTCAGTCGACCACATTTCAAACATGTCTTCCCTTTTGCCCCACACGTCGTCGTTGCAGGGTGGTCTTCCCCACAGTATCCGCACTTGTTCCCTCTGGAGGTAGGGGCTCGTGGGCGAGTTGTCTGGGGCCTCCTCTGGATAGCGTCAACCTTCTCCTCCTGGATCGGCGTTGTTTTGGTCATAGCCGGTGCGACCACCGGTGTTCGTAGAGCAACCTCCATTTCTTCCGCCCTTGCGTCTGAAAGTTCGTGTGACCTCGCCAGGATCAGTATCTCGTCCAGTGATATGCCAGGTTGTCGGAGGATAAGTTTCCTCAATAATTTGGAGCGACACCCCACTATTATCTGGTCTCGGATTTCTTCTCTTGTGTTAGTGAATGGGCAGGTTTTCGCCAGCCGGCGCAGCCGGGCGCAGAACATGTCCATTGACTCAGATTCGGTCTGCCACGCCCTTCTGAATTTTAATTTTTCGAAGTCGTTGTTGAGTTGGGGATCAAAATGCGCGTCAAGTGCAGCGACCGCGGCATCGTAGTCGTGCTCTGGTCCGGTGTTAGGGAGTGTCTCGAACAGCTCGTAGATCTCTGGACCCCCATACAGGATGAGGAGCGACCTCTTGACTGTCCCATCGGTCTCCCTGGTGCCTTTGAAGTAGAGGTTCAGCCTTCCTACCCATGCCTTCCATCTCGGCGCCGCGGTCGCAGGATCCACCGCTTCACTGAATGGTGGAATTGGCGCTGCGCCTGAGTGAATGGGCTGTGTGGCATTGGTGCAATGGCCCCGGCCTGGTTCTGGCCTGGTGGCTGTGGTGCGACTACCACGGGTGGCGGGGCGACCACCACAGGTGGATTCTGTGCTGCCCCGGCTTTACCGGCTCCCGGTGCTACAACGGACATTCTTCAGGCTCCGTTCTGGTCCTCTTGTACCAGCTCGAGGGGACCTTGCGCACAGCGTCCTCTTGCTAGAACTGTTGACTCGCCTTGTGCTTGTTTGCTTGGCAGCGAGGGTCGACTGTTGCTCGTGTTCTTCCTCCCCACGTTCAGAGCTGAGTGCTGAGCTGGGTCGCTGTGGGGGCAAGGCTAGGACTAGCAGTGTTGTGCCCTTTTGATTTTGCACTGTCTCCCTGGATTTGCCAATACTTGATGGGGCTGAGGGGAATGCGGCGACCTCCCACCCCTATCGGCACCTTTGGCGGTCCCTCACTGTTGGGGAGGCGTATCCAGGGCCTTTCTGCTTAATTCGGTGCACGGGCGCTCCTCGCAGCGCGTAGCTCCTCCCCCTTTTCCAGGCCGCGAGCGAGACGTCGGCTAGGCGGGCCTTCGCGCAGCGAAGATGAAGCACTGGGTCAGGTAGGCCGCGTGAAGCTGCGCGGGCGGGGTATGAGGGAGGCAGGACTCACCCGCACCAGCTGGAGGGTCTGCAGCAGCGGGAGGACCACACAGCGAGCCCCGCCAGCTGAAAGCGCTCCCGACGGGGAGACGCGTGGGCGGGCCTCACGCGTCTCCGCAGTCCGAAGCAGGCACAATGTTGCTCGGCAGTCTGGGGGCGGCCAGGGACGCGAGAGTCCAGACCGGCCTCGTCGCCAGTGTGGAGGGCCAAGGTCAGGGCCTAACACGTGGCTGCTTAGCTGTGGGAATAAAGGGGACACAGACACTGTAGTACAGGTTAGCCGGAAAGACCCCGAGCGGTCTTCCGCCTTCTTTATTTATACCCTGGTGCGAGCCCGCCCCGGGGTATGCGTGGATGTGTGGTGCAGTGGCAACATTGTGTGGGAGAGCCCGGGTGGCTCTCTACACCCCTGAGCCCAGGAATCCTTTTTGTGGCAGCTCCGCAACCCCAGGCCTTACCACCTGTTCTTTTCTTTGTATCACGTCCCCGGGCTCTCAGGGGGGATCAGAGGAGCTCCACATTCCACAGGGACTCCAGACACGTGGCCTTCTCTTGCCTCCGTGCAATCTCAGGCTCCTGGGATCTGCTCTGTTGACCGTCTTCCCCGTCTCACTGTAGCTCCTCTGGTGCATTTCGGAGGCTATTTTGTGATGCTGGGGCTTTTTTCCAGAGCAGACTCCTCAACGGCAGCCCACACCCACCGCAGGCCTCCAACTCAGTCGGCTGGATCTCGTGCGCATCTGGCGTTGGTTATAAGCTGTATTCCTCAAGCTGTGATATCGTTACACTCTCGTAGCCTCTTCTGACGTTCTGTGAGTGTTCCAGGGTATGTTCCTCACAATTCGCTTATGTCCCAATGCGGATTAGTGTACGAATATTGGGCTGAGACGCCACCTAGCCCAGAGCTTCTTTACTCTGCGGCCATTGTCTCCGGCTCCAAGCCACGCCCCTCCTGGACACAATTTTAAACATTCCACACATTGTAATGAAATGTGTAGAATGTCCGAAGAAATAAAAACATTTCTTCTTGAAAGCGCCTGTTTCAAGGAGGTGTTATTTTTTGAAGCTAAGTCTGGTCTGACTATTGAAGTTTGCATCAAAATCTAAGGGTACCTGCACTAATATGCCCAAGTTACACCCACATAACGCCCCTTGTTGTAAAGTGGAGGAAAGCAGAACTAAGCACCATTTGTGCTCCGTAAAAACCATTGCAAAACTTTCCACTGCTGTGCATCACTTTGCATGACTTTGAACATACCCTTAGGAAATCAGGCCCTATGTTTCTAAAGGCAATCAAAAAAATTAATCATATCAGTAGCATACCCTTATGAATTAGCACAGAAAAGTACAATCAATATATAATGTTGATATATGAATTCTGGGAAATAGTGAAAACATACACGCTTGAAAAGAAGAAAGGATTGTATCAAAATAAGAGCCTAGAAGTCACATGAAGTGATTTACGTAATACATTTGGGAAGTTACCTCTTTACCCTGATCACATTTCATGCATACCAGAGGAGTGGCATTTTTGTAGCCACAGCAATGTCTAATTCAACATGTAGGAAGTGGATTTCGACAAAAAACAGGCTCGAATTACATTTTACGCCCATCTATACTAAAGAGCTTTGTGCCTAATCGACCTACATGAATCCAATGACAGTGTCAACAACTTTTAATTGAATTATGAAATCTGAATATAAATTACATTATGGTTTGAGTGGATACCTAAATAACATAGTTGATACCATGACAGGGAGGTCTTTCCCCGAGGGCGTGCTATGCACAACAATTCTTAATTAGTGACTGAGGGGCATATGTATGAAACTATTTCAAGTTCGCAAATTGGCTGCATAGATGGGACCCATTTGTCCCTCACGCCCCCATCAACCAATGAATATGTATTCAGAAACCATAAATCATACTATTCCCTGAACATACAGGTCGTCTGCAATCCCAAACATATCATCAATTACATTGTAGCGAAATACCCAGGCAGTACTCACAACTCTTTCATCTTTAGACATAGTGGGATACACAGACGTTTCAATACTGGCGAGTTTGGTGAGGGCTGCCTACTAGGTAACTGCATGGCACACATCCCTACATACATCTTTGGGGGGTGGGACATTGACTCACCTCTTGTTTCCATCCCTACAGGTGACAGTGAATAGGCAGTGTGGGACTTCATCCTGACCCAGTGCCTAAATCCAGCCAATGCAAGGGAGAGGAGATACAACCATGCACACAAATCTACCCGCTGTGTAATAGAGCGGACGTTTGAAATCCTGAAGAGCCGTTTCTACTGCCTGCATAAAAGCGGAGGAGCACTCCAATACAGCCCTGGGACCTGCAAGATTGTGGCTACCTGTGCAATGCTCCACAACATAGGTATGAGAAAAGGCATCCCAATAGAACTGAGTGAAACTGATATGTCGGACGATGATGGCCTAGGTACCCCTGGCAGACCAGCAGTTGGAGTTGGGGCAGCTGCCCGATGGCAGAGACGGGCTGAGATCCCACAGAACTACTTCTAGGTGAGTAATGATGAAATAAGGCAACATATATTTTGTAGCAGATCTGTGTTTATTCAAACCTTTAACAGCAGGATAAAAGTTCATCACACAGTCTGACAAACACAATGAGTGTCGCTGTCCATAGCACATGTTAGGTCCACAGTGCAGGTAGTCAGGCAAGTCTGGACTCTTGTATGAATGGGTTGTCTCACCCATTTGCGTGACTCATTGTTTCAATTTCACCCCCTTCTGGGACGGACTGCTGCTGCCCGTTCTGGCGGCTGATTGCCCTCTCTTTGATCCACAGGTTCTGCACCCTGTCTCCCACTGCGCCTTCTTGGATCTGGCACTGGTGGGGTGATACTGCTCCTGCTGGATGGTTCCTCACTCTCACCTGAGCCCAGGAGTGCTGGGCCACCTGCTTTTGCCATCTGCAGTTGTTCAACAGCAGTGGTGACCTGCGCCAGGCCTTTTGCAACATCGTGGCAGCAGTGGGACATCTCCACTTGCAGGCTGACAGTGCAACGTATCAGTTGGCTTGTGGTAGTGCACAGGTGGTTCACTGCCTTGGCACAGCTGTGCAGATGGATGTTTGAACGTTGGGTAGCCATGTGCCTGGCTGCCTGGTCCCTGTTTAATGTTGCACAGAGTTCATGAATGGCACCTGCCATGCTCATGATGCCCTCCCCCATGTAGCGCATGCTTTTGATCTTGATTAATAGACCTCAATGATTTCTGTTGCAGGTGCTGAATCTGGAGCATGTTGCCCTCCAGTCCTGCAGACACTGTGGCATTTTCATCTGTGTATGTATGTATGTATGTATGTATGTGTGTTCTTATATAGCGCTCGACTTACCCTAGGGCATCCCGGCGCTTGCCTTGGGAACCCGTCCTGGCTTTTCCCTGTGAGATAACCCGTACTGGGCATCCCCAAGGTGAAAGCCAGGCATCCCGCCGCGGGGGGCCGTAGTGGAGATTAAGCAAGCTTAATGCCCAGAGTTGCAGAGTGTGAACCCGTGATTAGAGTGGGCACCGAAGCGAGAATTATCGAGTCCGTGGACAATTGGGCTCAAGACCCTGCCGCGTCGGGAATTGAACCCTGGTCCTGGGTCTGACCCCTGCTTCAGGGTATGCCTCCTCTAACCAGTGAGCCACACTTCTCCACACGGCAGAGCTGGTCCTGGCCGTTGACCTGCGTCTCACTGCTCCTGCGAATTCCCTACATTTGTGATTTCTGATTTGCGATTTTGCAATTAAGGAATCACCAAAAACAGGAATCTCAGAATTCTCTGCGATTTTTAAGGAGTCGCAGAAAGTAAGCGACTTTTTACTTTCATCGCGATTTGCGATTCTCAAAATGCACTTAGCAAAAAATTGCATTTTGAGAATCGCAAATCGGATTTTTGATGCATATGCCCCTGAGATCCTGATAACCGTTATGCTGGTGGAGGATAGATATTTCAGCAATGTAGGGGTATAGGAGTAGAAATTCTAAACTCCGGTACACAGAGACCACACCAAGATAGACATGATTTTTCAGAGGAAGGTGAGTCTATACACCTTGTGAGATCTGACTGCTAGGAAAAACACAATCTACCAATTGTACTCCACAGGGAAACCGATGCATTGGGTGAAGCTCTCCAGGACACAGCATTACCTCAGTGTCCCCTCACTAACTTCCCTTCATTACACACATGAGGCATTCCTGCCTCACCAGACACCAATACAACTTGATTTTTATCACCCAATAAAAAGCACCCTCCTCCCACCTGTTATTTCCTGTCTTACCGTTGGACATGCATGTCATGGCCGGCCGTGAGCTGTGTTGCGGTCTTTTGTAATTTCTTTTGGATTGCAGCAACAGGTTCTGATGATGGGCATGCTTGTCGGGCATGGAGGGGCCAGCCATGAGTGGCGTGGTAGCCATGCAGCGCTGTGCCTGGGAGTTGCGGTGCGCTCCTTGGTGAAGCATCTGCTTGTGAGCCGGAAGATGGGGTTACTGGCTTGCGGTGGCTGGGGCTGCACTTCTGGGTCGGCGGCCAGCCAGGATGTCAGTGGCGATTGGGGGACGCCACGGCTCCTCTGCTGACAGTTCCTCTCTGCTTACAATAAGGGCCTGGGGTGAGGTAATACTTTTGCCTGCACTTGTGTACATGGGGGATTGGTTGGTGGTTTAACCACCTTCCTTATTGATACTGTGACTGATTTTGTGTCTATGTTCCTGATTGGTCCCTTGAGGGGGGGTTGTTACTGACTATTTGAAGGGGGCTCCCTGTCCTGTGCCCCTTTATTTTTATGATGTTGGGGAAGCGAGCATCCAAGCACAATCATGTTTTGTCCTCTTCTGAGGAAGATGAGCCTATTCCTGCTAGCTGCAGCAGGTCCAGGGACTCTGCGGTTCATTCTGCTTTGCTCTCTGCCTCTGAGGTCCAGGCTATGAGTGAAGCTGCTGCTGCACGAGCTTTGGATTACAAGACTAAGCCCAGGCGCAAGGGCTTTCATTCTGCTGTGGGTTCGTTTGACTCCACCTCTGGTGACTCCTCGGCTTCAGAGACTGATCGCTCTTCCACCTCACTGGGGAAATTTGTGCATAGAGAGTAGATTCCAGACATTCTGCCGCACATCCACTTCAATTTAGGGTTTCCACTTTTCTCATCCTCTGAGGCAGTGGAAGGCATTTTCCCACAATATGTTAAGCCTCCTGTTTTCATGGCCAAATCTAGGACTTGATCACTGGTGAATGGCATGACGGGATAGGGTGGCTTCCCTTCGGCTTTACGATTCCCTGTTTGTGAATTTTGGTTAGATGAATAAGGTCTTACGCCTTTCCACCTCTTCTTGAGTCAGTGGGTTCGGACTCTGATTTCTCTGGCCTACAAGGCTTCTGGTCAGGTTTCTCCCTTGGGTGTTCAGGGTCGATCCACATGGTCTATAGCTACCTCGTGTCCCGAGATCCAGGGGTATTCCATTGCTGAGATCTGCCGGGCAACCACCTGGGCTTCCCCTTTGACTTTTGCCTCTCATTACTGGATTGTGCAAGAGGTGGACCAGTCTGAAGTGTTTGGGTCTAAGGTATTGTTCACTTCTATTCATTACATCCCTCCCTCCCTCCCTGGTCGTCCAGGCCAACCATTCATTGGTGTGGTGTGGGTTACGTGGTATTACCGAAGAATGGAGAGTGCTTTTTATTGGATGATAAAAATCATGTGGTATGAGTGTCTGGTGAGGCAGGAATGCCTCATGTGTGTAATGAATAGAAGCGAGGGAAGGGGACTCAGAGTAATGCAATTACTGGTAAGTAATTGAAGCATTTCAATAAACAATTATGGATATAATGAGCTACTTTTAATCAAATATAATATATATATGATGGACGACACTGGACTTAAAGAAAGATATTCACTCAACAATCCAAACACTAGGATTGAGACAGCCTCCTTGAAATCCTGGCAAAACTCTGTAAGGTGTTGTATGAACTGGGTAGATTCTATCACCAGGCATATGTTGCCTAGCAAAGCACTGGAATGAATGAGCAAGCTAGACTCCTGATTAGATGTACCAAAGAAGAGGCTTCCTCAAAGGACAGTCTGTGCAAAGGCCGAATGAACTAGCTGACTCTCAAGAGATGATAAGATTTTTTTTTAAAACTGACATCAGACTGTAATATATTCACCTGTCTGGCTGAGAAGGGCTGGAGATTTGATTTTGAATTTGATTTGATTTGATTTTGAATTTGTAAAGTGCGGCAGTCACCTGAGGGCATCAAGGCAATGTAGAATACATCCAAACAGAGAGTCCATGAGTGAAGATGATACAGGAGATAGCTACATGCAAAATAACCATGTCTTTAGAGCCTTTCTAAAGGGCAGGTGCTGGAAGATGGCCTTCATGTTTTTTGGATGGGTATTCCAGAGCTTACTGGCGCCAGTCGAGAAAGCTCTGTCACCCCATTTCTTTCTTGCTGTTCTGGGTACGTGAAGATGTAGGTTAGAAGATGAGCGACGGGATCTTCTAGGGGAGTACCAACTAAACATGGGTTGTAGTCTTGTTGGGTAGGGGAGATAGAGAGCCTTATGGACCATACAAAGAGATTTCAAGCTGATATGCTCGTTAATTGTAAGCCAGTGTAGGGTTTCCAAACCCTTGGTAGCTGAGTGTCTTTTAGGAATGTCCAGGACCAGTCTCGCAAGGGCATTCCGCACCAATTGGAGTTTATACTGCATATTCTTGTTCGAGTCGAGGTAGAATGAATTGCAGTAATTCAATCTGGACATTATGAGGGCGAGAGCAAGCTGCTGGCATTCGGGGTGCAGGATAAGAGGGGATATTTTTTTCAGCATACTTAAGTTCCAAATTCAGGTGGTGATAGTGCGGTTTGATTGTGTGTTAAAACTGAGTTCCGAGTCCATCAGAACTCCAAGGTTCTTGGCCTTGGTTCCTGGAGTAGGACACATTCCTAGAGAATGAGGCCAGCAGCTGCTATTCCCCTGGGCCAAAGACCATCACCTCCGTGTTGTCCCCATTCAGTTTTAAGGAATTTCCAGACTTCCATTCAGCCAATTTAATCATGCAGCATCGGACGTTCTCAGGTAACAAACCTTAGTTCTTAGGAATTGATATTATAATCTGTGTTTTGTCAGCATATGACACTACCTCCATTCCACAGGAGTGAATGACGTTCGCTCGGGGTGCCACATAAAGGTTAAAAAATGTGGGGCTTTAAGAGGAGTCCTATGGAACTCCACAAGACAGGGAGAATGCTTCACAGTAGTAGCGCTGAAGCTTCACCTTTTAAGATCGTTCCCCTAGGAGATGTTTTGGTTTGTTATTGTTACACACTCACAGATTTCAGGCTACATGGGTTTCAAGAGACAAATCGAAGGCAATGTTTGATTAATCAATTAGTGCATAGGTCAAGGTACAAGACTTACTCTCAGGAAACATAAATCGATCAGATGATATAACACATCAAACATAAATAGAGTAAAAAAATTATCAATACAAGGCCCAAAGACATTTAAAAAGAAATGTATTGAAAAATAACAGTTTGGGAAAAAAAAGCCAATAAAATGAAAGTGAGAAAAATGGGTCTGATTCAAAGACCTCATTGTGTCGAACATATAATAGTGCTAAAGTACTAACTTAACGCAAAATTCAATTCACAAACCAATGAGTATAAATCTCCATCTGTTCTATCATGTTTATGAGGAGGTCATCTGCCATGGAAGTTAACTACTTCGTATGAAAGGTAGGAGGCAGGGATTTAAAATAGAACCTCATAGGAAATAATAAATTAATCTATATTGGCTTTTTAAAGATATTTGTAAAATTAATTTAATGTTGTAAAAAATATCTATAAATAATACATGAATATTATTATTTAGTAAAATATGTTGGTAACAATTTTAATTTAAAAATAAGCATATTTTGTTACAAAAATAATGTAATTTAAATTAATTCTATGCATACATTTTTGTGATTTTGAATACATATATGGGTTACTTATTGGTTGCATGACTCTCTGTATGGGTGCCTCAGTGTTTGTGTGTGTGGGTGGGTGGGGGTGTGTGACTTTCTGCCTACATGTGTGAGTGGATAATTTACTGGGTGTATGGGTTCAATAGTGCATGTGGAAATAGCTGTATAGGTGAGTGAGTGTGTGTATCAGTGTGTTGATGAGTAAATGTATGTCTCAGTGGTATATGTGTGAGTAACTACATATGTGAAACGCAGTATATGTGAGTGTTGGAGTATATAAATGACTATATGTTACTTTTGCCTCAAATTGTAACGTGCTCTGATATCCTTCAGGATCAAGTTTGTGCTATATAAAACTTCATAAATAAAATAAAATATTAAGTTATCATTAACATTTTTCTTTAAGGTGTGATTTTTTTAAAAGAAATCTTTATAAACAATTTTAGTTTAATTTAATATATTAAAATGTATTAAATATTTAATTCCAGATCGACTTAATAGTGCTGGAGCTTTTCTATATATTTTTTTCTACATAAAAAAATAAAATATAAAGAATGTTCATTAATATTTAGCATAAATGTATTTGTACTATTTTTTGAACGTTTAATTAACAATGTAAATTTTCATTACACTTTACCATCGGGAGATCTCGACCCCATTGGCAATGGCAGAGAACTCTGACTACAAGTGGCAAATTAATAGTAGTAACTTTACACTACTAATTTATTTCAGAATTAAATATTTATTTCCTTTAAAAATATTGCATTTAAATGATTTTTTAAAGATTCATTAAAAAATACCTTAAGTAAAATGTTTTATATAATTACTATGTTTCACTGATTCAATGAAAATCAATGGGAACCGCAATTAACACGGGCTACTATGGAACATGATGCAAGTCTACGTGGAAAAATAATAAAGGTTAATCTATTTTCAGGAGGATCTTAGTAAAACATACTCTGTCTCACAAGAAAACATGTTGAAATTGGGGTGTTGAGTTAAACCCAGTGAACAAGGTATCTTTAAAGCTTAAGCGCAGATGTACTATTGTACAGTGTGGGGGTCCTCCCTGCAAAGCAGCTCTCACACACAAAAGGAATGTTTATGCCAAAGGATATACGAGTTTAACCAATGATATTGCATCGCGTACCACCAAGCCCTAATAATATATGCAATGTAGATGTTATAGGGTGGAGCTGTACAAACTCTTATAATTTTCCACTCAAAGTCAGAAAGATATTCTAAAGTAGCATGACCTGACATTGCGTGACATTCTAGTGCCAAATAAAACTAAGTATAAACAATCTGCAAGTGGAATGTTGCATGATACTCTCACTCCTAACATGCCTAATTTCCATGCAACTACACATTTTATGTTGCTTACCCTTCGGCGGTGTTCTGTGTGTTGGATTATGTGCTGGATGATGTACCTCTATTGCAAATTTTACGCAAGACACCACTTGCCCACCTTTTAGCCACTAAGGGCCAGATGTAGGTGGATAAATACCGGTCGGTAACGCCGAAATTCTGTAAATTTCTGCATTAGCCATTCCTAATGTAGGTAAGGAACCGGTAAATAAGGAATTGATAAATACTGATTCCTTACTACCGATTTCTTATTGCTCTTGCATTTAAGGAATCAGTAATACCGATTCCTTGAATGCAATGTAGGAGGCACATTAAAGAGTGCTTTTGAGCCTTAAGAAATCGGTAATTACCACCAACTTCAAGTTGGTGGTAATTACCAATTTTCCTTAAAAAAGCACTTTTTTGCTTTTTGTAAAGTGCCATGTGTCACACATCCATGTCCTTAGGGCATGTATGTGCGCCACATGTGCACACCTGCACATTTCAGGGGTGCAACAGGGTGTCCTTTGGACAACCTGGCACCTTGGAAATACCTCCCGGTATTACCGATTCGTTAATACCGAATCGCTAATACTGAATGTCTTCACATTCATTCCTATGGGCCTCCAAGCCCATTGAAATGAATGGGTAGGTATTCCTTATTACTGAATCTCCATTACCGATTCGGTAATAAGGAATATTAAGGATTCAGTATTTTTTACTGAATCTTTACCTACATAGGAAATACCGATTTCCTAATAGCGAATCAGTGAAATTCGCTATTAAGAAATCGTTTTTTTTCATTTACCTACATCTGGCCCTAGAGGTTGTGCTGAAATTACATTTTGTGCAACATCATCAATGCTCAATCCTAAATAAATTTTATACTGCACAATTTTTTCTTGTTCATGGAATGCAACGCTGATAATTTTCACACAAGAGTTGCATTCCATGAACAAGAAAATCCTTGTACAGGAAGGAGAAACTACCTGCACAAAAACAATCACAAGAGGCTTTTTTCTCTTTCTGAGTTTGCTGCAGAATGCAGCACACATAGAAAGAGGAAAACAGGGAGAAATAAAGATATTTCTCCTTGTTATGCCTCCCTAACGCCTCCCTTGGGGAGGTGTACATTTTTGGTACTTCCTCAGATCTACAAATTCTTTTACATCTGGGATGTGTCAAAAAGCCATGGATGCTGGTGTGAACACCCCTAGCTACGCCCCTAGCAACACCAATGGAGGGCCCCTTTTCCACAGTTTTCTGCATGAAAGGGGCACATAATTTATAAGACCATGAAAAGCCACATAAAATGGCCTCATGTGGACTTTTAAATATGCCAGTGGCACATTACACCACCGGAAAATCAAACAAGCATTGGAAATGCAATAGGTCTCGGATTTTATTTGCGTTAGAGCTAATGGCATTGTAAATGGCAATGTCTTTTAGCCATGTGTTATGGAGTGTATGCATGTGGTGTGTAGTGGAATTATGTGGGTTGGATTGGAATTGTGGCAATAGTGACATGCTGCGCTTTAGATGAATATGTTTAAAAGTAAAGTGCACCATACTGCGATTGCTACAATAGTTAATTGTGGATGCGTTAACAATTGATGTGTGCACTGATCGCTGGTGTGTGTGTGCCTGGTGGAAGTGTGCACTGCCGGCTGGAGGTGTGTGTGCCTGGTGGAAGCATGCACTGATGGCTGGTGGTGTGTGTACCTGATAAAGCGTGCACTGACGGCTGGTGGTGTGTGTGCCTGGTGAAAGTGTGCACTGACGGCTGGTGGTGTGTGTGCCTCGTGAAAGCGTGCACTGACTGCTGGTGGTGTGTGTGCCTGGTGAAAGTTTGCACTGACAGTGTGGTTGTGTATGTGTGTGGTTGCGTGTGTGGTTGCCTGTGTGGTTGTGTGTGGTGGTGAGTGTGTGTAAGTTTGCACTGAGTGTGTGGTGGTGAGTGTGTGGGGTCTTATGTGTGGGGTCTTATGTGTGTGGTGTTATGTGTGTCTGTGTGTGGTGGACTTAGTTCGAGTTTTCGTACCCTGCACACTCACACACTGTTCACCCTACACACTCAAACAATGTTCACCCTGCACACTCACACACTGTTCACCCTACACACTCACATACTGCTCACCCTACACACTCACACACTGTTCACCCTACACACACACACTGCTCACCCTACACACACACTGCTCACCCTACACACTCACACACTGCTCACCCTACACACACACACTGCTCACCCTACACACACACACTGCTCACTCTACACACCCACACACTGCTCACCCTACACACACACACTGTTCACTGCACACTCTCACACTGCTCACCCTGCACACACTGCTCAACCTGCACACCCACACACAGCTCACCCTGCACACTCACAAACTGCTCACTCTATACACTCGCACACTGCTCACCTTACACACTCACAATGCTCACCCTACTCACTCACAATGCTCACCCTACACAATCACACACTGTTAACCCTGCATGCTCACACACTGCTCACCCTGCATACTCACACACTGCTCACCCTACACGCTCACACACTGCTCACCCTACGTAATGCGAAAAGACCTAGCTCTGCCCTTTGGCCTGTGTTGTAATCGTACAGTAGGTTGTGAGTAGTTGCGCTTGATTGGTTGGGGCGTCCCCTCCTTGCTGCTCCCCTCACAGAGGGCCGGCTGCCTCCATGAAGCTCCCAAGACATGTTTTCAGCTGTTCTTTGGTTTAGCTCCTGTGTGTCAATGCACCGTGTAAGCGCACAAGCATACCCTGCTCTCTCTGCACTCACTCTCACTCTGCACTCACTCTGCACTCACAGTCACACTGGCACTCACTCTGCACTCTGAACTCACTCTGCACTCACAGTCACTCTCGCATTCACTCTGCACTCACAGTCACTCTCGCACTCACTCTGCACTCACTCTGCACTCACAGTCACTCTGGCACTCACTCTGCACTCACAGTCACTCTTCACTCACTCTGCACTCACAGTCACAATTACTCTGCACTCACTCTGCACTCACAGTCACTCTGGCACTCTGCTCTCACTCTGCACTCACAGTCACTCTCACACTCACTCTGCACTTACTGTCACTATGCACTCGCTCTGCACTCACTCTGCACTCACTGTCACTCTGCACTCACTGTCACTCTGGCACTCACTCTGCACTCACTGTCACTCTGGCACTCACTCTGCACTCAGTCACTCTCACACTCACTCTGCACTCACAGTCACTCTCGCAATCACTCTGCACTCACTGTCACTCTCGCACTCACTCTGCACTCACTGTCACTCTCACACTTAGTCACTTTCGCACTCACTCTGCACTCACAGTCACTCTTGCACTCACTCTGCACTCACTCTGCACTCACAGTCACTCTCGCACTCACTCTGCACTGGCTCTGCACTCACAGTCTCTCTCGCACTCACTCTGCACTCACTGTCTCTCTGACACTCACTCTGCACTCACTGTCACTCTGCACTCACTCTGCACTCAGTCACTCTCACACTCACTCTGCACTCAGTCACTCTCGCATTCACTCTGCACTCACTCTGCACTCACTCTGCACTCACAGTCACTCTCGCACTCACTCTGCACTCACTGTCACTCCCACACTTACTCTGCACTCACTGTCACTCTCGCATTCACTCTGCACTCACTCTGCACTCAGTCACTCTCGCACTCACTCTGCACTCACAGTCACTCTCGCGCTCACTCTGCACTCACAGTAACTCTCACACTCAGTCTGCACTCACTGTCACTCTCGCACTCACTCTGCACGCACTGTCACTCTCGCACTCACTCTGCACTCAGTCTGCACTCACTCTGCACTCACAGTCACTCTCGCAGTCACTCTGCACTCACAGTCACTCTGCACTCACTCTGCACTCACAGTCACAGTCACTCTGCACTCACAGTCACTCTGACACTCACTCCGCTCTCACTGCACTCACAGTCACTCTGCACTCACTGTCACTCTGGCACTCACTCTGCACTCAGTCACTCTCACACTCACTCTGGGACTCACTCTGCACTCAGTCACTCTCACACTCACTCTGCACTCATAGTCACTATCACACTCACTCTACACTCACTGTCACTCTCGCACTTACTCTGACCTCACTGTCACTCTGTAACTCACTCTGAACTCACTGTCACTCTTGCACTCACTCTGCACTCACTCTGCACTCACAGACACTCTCGCACTCTTTCTGCACTCACTGTCACTCTCGCACTCACTCTGCACTCACTGTCACTCTGCACTCACTCTGCACTCACCGTCACTCTGCACTCACTGTCACTCTGGCACTCACTCTGCACTCACTGTCACACTGGCACTCACTCTGCACTCTGAACTCACTCTGCACTCACAGTCACTCTCGCATTCACTCTGCACTCACAGTCACTCTCGCACTCACTCTGCACTCACTCTGCAATCACAGTCACTCTGGCACTCACTCTGCACTCACAGTCACTCTGCACTCACAGTCACTCTTGCACTCACTCTGCACTCATTCTGCACTCACAGACACTCTCGCACTCTTTCTGCACTCACTGTCACTCTCGCACTCACTCTGCACTCACTGTCACTCTGCATTCACTCTGCACTCACCGTCACTCTGCACTCACTGTCACTCTGGCACTCACTGCACTCACAGTCACACTGGCACTCACTCTGCACTCTGAACTCACTCTGCACTCACAGTCACTCTCGCATTCACTCTGCACTCACTCTGCACTCAGTCACTCTTGCACTCACTCTGCACTCACAGTCACTCTCGCGCTCACTCTGCACTCACAGTAACTCTCACACTCAGTCTGCACTCACTGTCACTCTCGCACTCACTCTGCACACACTGTCACTCTCGCACTCACTCTGCACTCAGTCTGCACTCACTCTGCACTCACAGTCACTCTCGCAGTCACTCTGCACTCACAGTCACTCTGCACTCACTCTGCACTCACAGTCACAGTCACTCTGCACTCACAGTCACTCTGACACTCACTCCGCTCTCACTGCACTCACAGTCACTCTGCACTCACTGTCACTCTGGCACTCACTCTGCACTCAGTCACTCTCACACTCACTCTGGGACTCACTCTGCACTCAGTCACTCTCACACTCACTCTGCACTCACTCTGCACTCATAGTCACTATCACACTCACTCTACACTCACTGTCACTCTCGCACTTACTCTGACCTCACTGTCACTCTGGAACTCACTCTGCACTCACTGTCACTCTTGCACTCACTCTGCACTCACTCTGCACTCACAGACACTCTCGCACTCTTTCTGCACTCACTGTCACTCTCGCACTCACTCTGCACTCACTGTCACTCTGCACTCACTCTGCACTCACCGTCACTCTGCACTCACTGTCACTATGGCACTCACTCTGCACTCACTGTCACACTGGCACTCACTCTGCACTCTGAACTCACTCTGCACTCACAGTCACTCTCACATTCACTCTGCACTCACAGTCACTCTCGCACTCACTCTGCACTCACTCTGCACTCACAGTCACTCTGGCACTCACTCTGCACTCACAGTCACTCTGCACTCACAGTCACTCTTGCACTCACTCTGCACTCATTCTGCACTCACAGACACTCTCGCACTCTTTCTGCACTCACTGTCACTCTCGCACTCACTCTGCACTCACTGTCACTCTGCACTCACTCTGCACTCACCGTCACTCTGCACTCACTGTCACTCTGGCACTCACTGCACTCACAGTCACACTGGCACTCACTCTGCACTCTGAACTCACTCTGCACTCACAGTCACTCTCGCATTCACTATGCACTCACAGTCACTCTCGCACTCACTCTGCACCCACTCTGCACTCACAGTCACTCTGGCACTCACTCTGCACTCACAGTCACTCTGCACTCACTCTGCACTCACAGTCACAATTACTCTGCACTCACTCTGCACTCACAGTCACTCTGGCACTCTGCTCTCACTCTGCACTCACAGTCACTCTCACACTCACTCTGCACTCACTGTCACTATGCACTCACTCTGCACTCACTGTCACTCTGCACTCACTCTGCACTCACTGTCACTCTGCACTCACTGTCACTCTGGCACTCACTCTGCACTCACTGTCACTCTGGCACTCACTCTGCACTCAGTCACTCTCACACTCACTCTGCACTCACAGTCACTCTCGCAATAACTCTGCACTCACTGTCACTCTCGCACTCACTCTGCACTCACTGTCACTCTCACACTCAGTCACTTTTGCACTCACTCTGCACTCACAGTCACTCTTGCACTCACTCTGCACTCACTCTGCACTCACAGTCACTCTCGCACTCACTCTGCACTGACTCTGCACTCACAGTCACTCTCGCACTCACTCTGCACTCACTGTCTCTCTGACACTCACTCTGCACTCACTGTCACTCTGCACTCACTCTGCACTCAGTCACTCTCACGCTCACTCTGCACTCAGTCACTCTCGCATTCGCTCTGCACTCACTCTGCACTCACTCTGCACTCACAGTCACTCTCGCACTCTGTTGGACAGGCCACATGAAGGGCCCGCTCCCCCTCTGCCCGACCAGGCCCGAGCCCGGTCCCTCCAGTGTTACACACCACCCCTTCACGTTTTCCGTCCCCTCCGGGACCCCGGTCTCTGAACATCTCGACCTCGTGGGCCCGATCCACTCCTGGGCCGCGCGCCCGACCTGGGCGCCATCTTGGACACTGCACCACGAGGCCGCGTGGCCTCCGATCGACCCTAACCCTGGGCCTGGCCAGGTCTCAGACATCCCGGCACCACCATCCACCCAGGAGGTGAGTGGACTACTTGGCAGGTCAATGGGAGAAAGAGGTGTCGATGGCTCTCCCCCGCCAGGTACCGCTCGCCCCCAGCTCCCCCGGGCGCTGGCTCCACCCCCCTGCTGGGTGTCTGGACTCCCTCATCCCGGACCTCCCGACCTCCAAGTGCGAGGGTCCGGACATCAAAGGGCATCAGCCCTATAACTAAGGCAGCTTCAGAGCAGGAAGGCAGTTGTATCCTGGAGTCGAGAGACGCAGAGAAGAACTCATCCTTGACGGACTACTGGCGCTGCCGTAGCCCTGCCTTGCGAACTATCGTCCTGCCTGCTGGCGCTGCCGCAACCTTCTGAAACCTTCATCGTCGTCGGGACCTGCTGGCGTGGCCGCGGACCGTTTGTAACCACCATCTTCATCGGGACCTGCTGGCTCCGCCGCGGACCGTCGCTACCTTCGACCATCTCGGGACCTGCTGGCTCCGCCGCGGCCCGATCATCTAGAACGCCGAGCTCGAGGATTGAGAGCTATCCATCCACCCATTTGGTAACAAGACTGTCCCGCTACCCCTTTTCCCCACCAGAGACTCGAACCGAGGGGACCCCTGAGTCCAGACCTCCTTGTACCATTTAACCGTACTCGAAGAATTGCTGATAAAGTATCGTTTAACCTTATCCTTGTGTGGTGTCCGTCTGTGGGGGGGAAGTTACTTGTCTGTACGATCGCTGGAGACGGCTCTCCCTGGAGACCTCTCCCCTGATACTCGGCCGACCCTCCCGGTCCGTCTAACATTGGTGGCCAGCGGCGCGATCCGAATCACCGCATAATCGTACAGATAGTAGCTCACCCCACGACGAAATCACGATGTCAACCAAAGAAAGCGGATCCACCGAGAAATTTCAGATGGAGAAATTGGAAGAATACAGCCATCGCGAACTAAAACAATTCTGCATCGAACTAGGTATCGCTACCACCGGTCTAAGTACCAAAGAAGATTTCAAGCATGCCCTAGAGTCCTGGGCAGAAACCGGGGCCGTCAGACCCCCCGACCAAAATATCGCAGCAGGAGAAAAAGACACCACGACCTCCGAGGAGCGAAGAACGGGTCTCTCGCAAGACGAGATCCAGGAACGAGAAAGAACACGACTACATGAACTAGAGATGGCCCGGCTCAAAATGGATGGTGAACTTAAGTTGGCCGAACAAAAATTAAGCTTAGAGCACCTGCGTCTCCGAGAAGAAAGGGAGGAAAAACAGAGACAAAGGGAGCTTGAGGAAAAAAGACTGGCATATGAACACGAGCGCAACTTAGCTGAGATAGATTTACGCAAGCAGAACAAAGAATTAGGGGTGCCCGAGCAACCCCGCACCCCAGGGACAACAGACAAGAAGGTACACATCCCCAAGGATGTCGTTCGAGAATACTTCCGAGAGGACGACATCCAGCAATGGTTCAAGGCTTACGAAATCGCTATGACCGCCCACCGGATCGATCGAAACGACTGGGGAGCCGGTCTATGGGGGAGATTCCTCAATGAGGGCCGCGATGCCCTGCTACAACTCCCGGACCATCTGATGACCTCCTATGACCACATGAAAGCTGCCCTCCTCACCCGCTATGGGCTCACACCCGAGATGTACCGTCAGAGGTTCCGAGACTGCACCCGCATCCCGGGTACAACTTGGGTGGACTACGTGAACTATTTCAGCCGAGCCTTCGAGGGCTGGATCAAAGGAAGCAATGTCACAACTTACGAACAACTCTTCAATCTCATGGTATGGGAGCATCTATCAAACAACTGCTTCATTGAGCTCCGGCAGCACCTCCTCGACAGCAAATTGACTGATCCACGGCAGCTCGCCGCCGAGGCTGACCGGTGGGAAATCACCAGAGTGGGCCGAAATGGATCCTATGAACAGAACCGGAACAACCACGGTCAGCACCGTCCCCGAGGAGGAGGAGGGGGCCAAGGACGAGGAAGAGACAACGCTCCGGCCGCCCCCGCTACCAGCACCACCCCCCCGGCCAACCGGGGCAGCACCCCGGCACGACCGGGATACAGAGCCAATGTCACGTGTCACCGATGCCAACGAGTAGGCCACTATGCAAACGACCCAAGTTGCCCACAGTACCAGAGCCCAAGACCCCGCCAGGTGGCTGCTGCTGCCCTGGGGGAAGAACAGATCTCCGAGGAGCAGGAAGAATATGAGCAAGAGCATCAAGAATGGGAGCCAGCCGCCATGGCTCTAGCATGCTTAGGGGGGAAAGACATGGTCCCGCGGGTCCCCCTACCCGCTAACACCCGGAAGTACAGCCAATGGGTGAGCATCAACGGACGCCGGGCCGAAGCCCTCCGTGACACCGGGGCCAGTGTAACAGCCGTCCGCTGTCACCTGGTGACCCCAGAACAGTTCCTACCAAATATTCTCTGCCCTGTCCGTTCAGCCGATAACTCGGAGAGTCTGTGTCGGATGGCCTGCGTCCCTTTCGAATGGGGAGGGGTCTCCGGCATGTTGAAGGTGACGGTCCGAGACGATGCCCCCGTAGACTGCCTCCTGGGGAATGACCTTGAAAGCTCTCCGTGGGCAGCCGTAGAACGAAGAGAACACCTGGGGATGTTAGGCATCCCGGACTGGGCGTGCGTCACCACCCGGTCCATGGCCGCCCGTGCCAATCCCCAACCCGAAGAACCTGAATGGCCGGCACCTCCTCCACCGGTCGCTCCCGTAGAAGGCACCGACCGTGCCGTCCCCCCAGAACAAGCCCCCGAGGGACTCGCTCAACCTCCGGACCTTTCCGGCCTGGATCAGTGGCACCAAGAGGGGGGGCCCACCCAAGAACAGTTTCGCCAAGAGCAGAAGACCTGTCCCTCCCTCGAGGGACTCCGCCAACAAGCCCTCGCCCAGAGCGCAGGGGATACCTCCGGAACACATTGGGTCTATTGGGACAATGATCTGCTATACAGTGAACAAAAGATCGCGGAGTTGGGGGCCAGTCGAGTGCTAGTGGTACCCCTCCGTTTTAGAGACTTCTTGCTGAATCTGGCCCACGATGTCCCCCTGGCTGGACACCTGGGTCAAGATAAAACTTACAGCCGCCTAGTGACCCACTTCTTCTGGCCTAAAATGAGGAATGATGTCCTCCAGCATTGCCGATCTTGCCCCACGTGCCAAGCCAGTGGGAAGAGCGGCCGCAAATTAAAAGCCCCCCTGCAACCGTTTCCAGTGGTCACCACCCCGTTCGAGAGGGTCGGGATAGACATTGTGGGGCCCCTGGACCCCCGTACAGCACAAGGACATCGGTTCATCCTGGTACTGGTGGACCACGCCACCCGCTTCCCTGAGGCTGTTCCCCTGCGAACTGTGACAGCCCCGGTAGTCGGCCGGGCCCTGATGGGGATCTTCTCCCGTGTGGGTTTCCCCCGAGAAGTCGTCAGCGACAGAGGCACAAACTTTATTTCAAAATATATGAGGTCCCTCTGGCAACAGTGTGGGGTCACCTACCGATTCACGACCCCCTATCACCCTCAAGGAAACGGACTCGTTGAGCGGTTCAACCGCACGCTCAAAGGGATGATTGGGGGGTTGGAAGAGCCCCTCCGTCGCCAGTGGGACGTGCTACTGCCGTGCCTCCTCTTTGCCTATCGAGAGGTCCCCCAGAAGTCCCTCGGCTTCAGCCCGTTTGAACTCTTGTATGGACACCCTGTGCGCGGGCCGCTCAGCCTAGTCAAAGAAGGCTGGGAAATGCCCCCTCTAAAGAACCCTCCAGATGTCTTCAAATACCTCCTAACCCTCCGCAACCAGACCCGACGGTTCAGAGAGCTGGCAAAAGCAAACTTGGAGGCCAGTCAAGAGGACATGAAAAAGTGGTATGACCAAAATGCCTCCTCCATTGAATTTGAACCCGGGCTACAAGTATGGGTGATGTCTCCCACCGAACCATGCGCCCTGCAAGACAAGTGGACGGGGCCCTTCAAAGTAGTCGAGCGCAAGGGCCCTGTCACCTATCTCATCGACCTGGAATCTTCACGGAACCCCCTCCGGGTCCTCCACGCTAATAGACTGAAACCCCATTTCGTGCGTTCAGAACTCAGCCTCCTGATGGCCACAGATAATGGGGTCGAAGAAGACTCCGAACCCCTCCCTGACCTCCTACGGACTCGGGAGAAAGACGGCTCCGTGGACGGGGTCCGGCTCTCGGAAGCTCTCACCCTGGAACAATGCCAAGAATGTCGAGCCCTTCTGTTGCAGTTCGCCAGCCTGTTCTCCCTCACCCCAGGTGTCACCTCCTGGTGTGTGCACGACGTGGACACGGGGGACAGCCCCCCTATCCGCCACCGGGCCTACCGCGTACCAGATCGGGTACGGGCCTGCATCCAAGAAGAAGTAACCAAGATGCTCACGCTCGGGGTCATTGAGCCCTCAGACAGCCCCTGGGCCAGCCCAGTAGTACTGGTCCCCAAAGCAGCCACCCCCGGCACCACGCCAGAACTCCGGTTCTGCGTCGACTACCGGGGCTTGAATGCAGTCACCAGAACAGAGGCACATCCCAACCCCCGGGCAGATGAACTAATCGACCGCATGGGAGCTGCCCGCTACCTCAGCATTTTCGACCTGACGGCAGGCTACTGGCAGATCGGCCTCACACCCCGGGCCCAAGAACGGTCTGCGTTTTCCACTCCTGACGGCCATTATCATTTCAAGGTCATGCCCTTCGGCATGAAGAATGCCCCAGCAACGTTTCAGCGACTCGTTAATCAGGACTTGGCCGGGCTCGAAGGATTCAGCGCCGCCTACCTAGACGACATCGCTGTATACAGCCACCACTGGTCCGACCACCTCCGCCACCTCCAAGAGGTGCTACAGGCCCTTCAGCGAGCTGGCCTCACGATCAAGGCCAGCAAATGCCAGATCGGTCAGGGGTCCGTGACCTACCTCGGACACCAGGTGGGAAGCGGCCTGGTGGCCCCTCTGCAGCTCAAGATCGCCGCCATCCAGTCCTGGCAGCCCCCCATCACCCAGACCGAGGTACGCGCCTTTCTGGGACTCACGGGCTATTACCGACGGTTCGTGAAGGACTATGGTAGCATAGTGGGGCCCCTCACAGAACTCACGTCCAAAAATCAACCAAAGAAGGTCAACTGGACCCCAGATTGTCAAACAGCCTTCGAACAACTGAAGGCCGCCATGTGCTCCGCCCCTGTGCTCCAGGCCCCCGACTACAGCCGGGAATTCGTCGTCCAGACGGATGCCTCTGACCACGGCATTGGGGCGGTCCTGTCTCAATTGAACCCCGAAGGCCTTGATCAGCCAGTGGCCTTCATCAGCCGGCGACTCCTGCCCCGAGAGCAACGCTGGAGCACCATCGAGAGGGAGGCCTTCGCCGTGGTATGGGCCCTCAAAAAGCTCCGGCCCTACCTCTTTGGCACACACTTTCGGGTACAGACCGATCATCGACCCCTGCAGTGGCTGATGCAGATGCGGGGGGAGAACCCAAAACTACTACGTTGGTCTATCTCCCTACAGGGGATGGACTTCACTGTGGAACATCGACCTGGGCAAGACCACGCCAACGCGGATGGCCTGTCACGCTTTTTCCGCCTTGACGAGGAGAGTCCCCAAGAGGATGGGTGACTCTCCCCGCCTTCAGCTGGGGGGGACGCATGTTGGACAGGCCACATGAAGGGCCCGCTCCCCCTCTGCCCGACCAGGCCCGAGCCCGGTCCCTCCAGTGTTACACACCACCCCTTCACGTTTTCCGTCCCCTCCGGGACCCCGGTCTCTGAACATCTCGACCTCGTGGGCCCGATCCACTCCTGGGCCGCGCGCCCGACCTGGGCGCCATCTTGGACACTGCACCACGAGGCCGCGTGGCCTCCGATCGACCCTAACCCTGGGCCTGGCCAGGTCTCAGACATCCCGGCACCACCATCCACCCAGGAGGTGAGTGGACTACTTGGCAGGTCAATGGGAGAAAGAGGTGTCGATGGCTCTCCCCCGCCAGGTACCGCTTGCCCCCAGCTCCCCCGGGCGCTGGCTCCACCCCCCTGCTGGGTGTCTGGACTCCCTCATCCCGGACCTCCCGACCTCCAAGTGCGAGGGTCCGGACATCAAAGGGCATCAGCCCTATAACTGAGGCAGCTTCAGAGCAGGAAGGCAGTTGTATCCTGGAGTCGAGAGACGCAGAGAAGAACTCATCCTTGACGGACTACTGGCGCTGCCGTAGCCCTGCCTTGCGAACTATCGTCCTGCCTGCTGGCGCTGCCGCAACCTTCTGAAACCTTCATCGTCGTCGGGACCTGCTGGCGTGGCCGCGGACCGTTTGTAACCACCATCTTCATCGGGACCTGCTGGCTCCGCCGCGGACCGTCGCTACCTTCGACCATCTCGGGACCTGCTGGCTCCGCCGCGGCCCGATCATCTAGAACGCCGAGCTCGAGGATTGAGAGCTATCCATCCACCCATTTGGTAACAAGACTGTCCCGCTACCCCTTTTCCCCACCAGAGACTCGAACCGAGGGGACCCCTGAGTCCAGACCTCCTTGTACCATTTAACCGTACTCGAAGAATTGCTGATAAAGTATCGTTTAACCTTATCCTTGTGTGGTGTCCGTCTGTGGGGGGGAAGTTACTTGTCTGTACGATCGCTGGAGACGGCTCTCCCTGGAGACCTCTCCCCTGATACTCGGCTGACCCTCCCGGTCCGTCTAACACACTCACTCTGCACTCACTGTCACTCCCGCACTTACTCTGCACTCACTGTCACTGTCGCATTCACTCTGCACTCACTCTGCACTCAGTCACTCTGGCACTCACTCTGCACTCACAGTCACTCTCGCGCTCACTCTGCACTCACAGTAACTCTCACACTCAATCTGCACTCACTGTCACTCTCGCACTCACTCTGCATGCACTGTTACTCTCGCACTCACTCTGCACTCACTCTGCACTCACTCTGCACTCACAGTCACTCTGCACTCCCTCTGCACTCACTCTCACTCTGCACTCACTATCACTCTGGCACTCACTCTGCACTCAGTCACTCTCACACTCACTCTGGCACTCACTCTGCACTCAGTCACTCTCACACTCACTGCACTCACAGTCACTCTCGCAATCACTCTGCACTTACTGTCACTCTCGCACTCACTCTGCACTCACTGTCACTCTCGCACTCATTCTGCACTCACTGTCACTTTCACACTCACTCTGCACTCACTGTTGCTCTCACACTCACTCTGCACTCACACTCACTCTGCACTCACTCTGCACTCACACTCACTCTGCACTCAGTCACTCTCACACTCACTCTGCACTCACAGTCACTCTCGCACTCACTCTGCACTCACTGTCACTCTCGCACTCACTCTGCACTCACTGTCACTCTCACACTCACTCTGCACTCGCTGTCACTCTCGCACTCACTCTGCACTCACTGTCACTCTCACACTCACTCTGCACTCACACTCACTCTGCACTCACTCTGCACTCGCACTCACTCTGCACTCACTGTCACTTGCACTCACTCTACTCTGCACTCACTTTCACTCTCGCACTCACTCTGCACTCACAGTCGCTCTCGCACTCACTCTGCACTCACACTCACTTTGCACTCACACTCACTCTGCACTCACTGTTACTCTCTCACTCACTCTGCACTCACTGTCACTCGCACTCACTGTCACTCTGCACTCACTCTGCACTCACTGTCACTCTGCACTCTCACTGACACTCTCGCACTCACTCTGCACTCACTGTCACTCAGCACTCACTCTGCACTCACTGTAACTCTCGCACTCACTCTGCACTCACTGTCACTCTGCACTCTCACTGTCACTCTTGCACTCACTCCGCACTCACTGTCACTCTCGCACTCACTCTGCACTCACTGTCACTCTCGCACTCACTCTGCACTCATTGTTGCTCTCACACTCACTCTGCACTCACTCTGCACTCACACTCACTCTGCACTCACACTCACTCTGCACTCACTGTCGCTCTCGCACTCACTGTGCACTCATTGTCACTCTCGCACTCACTCTGCACTCACTGTCACACTCGCACTCAGCACTCACTGTCGCTCTCGCACTCACTCTGCACTCACTGTCACTCTCATGCGCACGGACAGAATTCATGTCCGTATTACTTCATATAGCACACTTGTTGTGCATTCATGCGTGTAGCATGGCGCCGCCCTTTGCCGCTAACATGAGGTTTAAGTTCTCTTTCCTGGCCATCACCTTCCAGGTCAACCGTATAAATGTGTTTGCTATTTTTGTCACCTATGACACCCCTCACCATGACAACCAGGGGATTATTACACACGCCGAAGAGGACGAGTTCATCAAGCTGTACCCATGTAAGTTTTTGTTTTTGGTGTTCATGTATTTACTGGGAGCTGTATAAAGCGCCGCGAGGTGCCTGGGACGACTTTATGGCACTATTACAATAAAGATGATGTGGATTGGTAGAACCCACTGCTTTGAGTTAGACCTAGGTGAACAACCCTACCTGCATAAAGTGGTACGAAGCGATCTACATGGTAGGACATGTAATGTAGTAATGCTGGTAACTTCACATTTTGTAGCATTTTGCAGTTTGCTTGTGTTTTCTGACACTGAAAGTGTCCCTAATAACATTGCCTGCCTTTCAAGCGCTTCTGCTCGACTAAGCATTAACTTGAATTCTTTAAAAAAAACATAGGGGGTGGTCTGTGGTTCCTCACAAGAGTCCAATCACGCAGATGATATTCGTATTTACAGAGAATGTGCGCGCGCATTTTTTATTCTCTCTGAGGAAAGACCATTTGGAAGTGACCGCGGAGAGCATCTCGCGGAGGTAATTGTTTTCGTCACTCACAGGCGTTCGGAGGCAGAGTTGTTTTCTGTTTGGAAGCGTGTAACGGTTTCCGAGTCTGGACAAGGCGCTATCTTGTTCTCCAAGACACAGTGCATTTAGGGCAGCTCCTTGTCATCCAGCTGGCGCGCGCGATATGACTCCCGCTTCTTGTAAATGAGCGCAGCTTGTTTCCCGTGCTGGAAATGCTGGGAGTCACCACGTGCAGACAAACACACCCGAGGCAGCCCGTGACCATCTCCAGGGCAGTTTCAGGCGAGGCTCCGGAAATATTTTTTTTTAAATAGGGCATAATGGTTCGCATTGCAACACTCCAATACGCAATCATCCTGCACATTACAATGGGCTATTATTTTTCTGCGACAGTACATCATGAAAATGCAGATAAAAAAGTGAGCCCTCGAGGGTATATGTGATTATCAGCAGCATGCACATAACTCACTGAGCCATCTTGCTGACAGGGAGAGCTCAGTGAAATGGATTTTAAAAAAACAAGCAGCACTGAAAAACCGCCGGCGAGTGGTGCACGTGCGCGCGCCACTGCCACCATATGTCTTGAATTATCTCCGCCGTGACGGCCGAGATAATTGAAGATATATGGCCTTCTGGTGCGCGTAACAGACACCAATAGGCCATAGGCGGAGCTACTCGACCGCCCATGGCCTATTGCGTGTTCTGTTTCTAAAGCACACGCACACGAAGGCCAATAGCAATGCAGCTAGCAAAAAAATAGCACGAAAAACCACGAGCAGCCTGGAATTCGTAGGTATGTTTTCGGAAGCCCTGAGAAAAGGACTCTTGGGCCACGCCCACTGCTGACACAGTGGGACGGTAGGCCTGAGCCCTAAAAAGTGACGTTCTGGCAGTGCAATGGTATTGGTTGAGCCTCATAAATGAGTCCCTGAGAGTGTACACTTGTGTTTGATGACAAGGATCCAACACTCCTTCCAGGTCAGTTCTAGAGACTTAGGGTTATATTTATGGCCAAGTCACACAGTGCAGGACTGCAGGGCTGTGCTGCATTGAGTGACAGGGAAAGGGAAGGATTTTTTTTATTTAACTCAATACAGCACATTCCTGCCTTTTCCCCTGTGCTGATGCCCTTTAGCTGCCTAGCACCAACTCAGGCACCCTTACAACAGGGTGTAAGGGTGCTTACTTTGTAAGGAGAATTGCTTACGTGCAGGAAGGGGCACCTTTCTGCACAAAAACAATCCCCTGAGGCGTTTCCTCTATCTATTTGTATTCAGAATGCAGTACACATAGAAAGAGTAAATAATTATGAGAAATAACCACATTTCTCCATGTTGAGCCTTTGCTGGGGAGCTGTAGGATTTTGGTGCAAACCCAGATCTACCACTTATGGTAAAATCTGGGACACTGTCTGTATAACGGACATTGATGTGTGCTGTACACTTTGTGCCAAGCTGCTGAAAGACTGAAAGTAAAAACAAAGAAAAGCATATTGAATGAAATGGGAGGATGCCCCTTTAGTACCGTCCTGTCCCTGGGTTCATAAGAGTTACGAGGATGGTCAGTCAGTGGCAGAGGAAACACCCATTATTTACTACACCAGCCCCCTGGGGACCTTCTGTCACTCACCATCACCCAGAGGCTCTGCAAGGGCCCATTTTCCATGTTTGACCAGGGCCCTGGATGTGAACCGTAAAGTACTCACTTACTTTAAGCCGGTGGTTGCAGGTGCGGCCACCATTCACCAGCACTTATTTTCGGGCACTATCACTTATTTTTCCTCATCACACTTTGACCCACAACAAAAGAGAGAAAAACACAAATGGGAAGGATGAAGAGAAAGATGAAATAGTGAGAAAGGGAGGAAGCAGAGACGACCACAATCGTGTGGGAATGGGATGGATGGCAGGGAGTGTCTGGTGATGGATTAAAGATGCATGAATGGTGCTCAAACCTACCAAAGCTTGGCATTCGGCAATACAACCTTCCGCAGCACTGGAGTAGCTTGTGAGCATAACTTTGAGCCCTGGCACTTAATATTTTACAAATTAAGCACTGCACTGATTAATAGATTATCATTCTTCGATGATTCAAGTCTATTGATTTGTTCGAAGTTTCACCACCATAAAAAAATATGTTACACAAACATTGGTAAAACCAATAGGTCTTGGCTTAAAAATGTTAGACTGCTGACTTTGACTATGTTTGTTGGCACTGGCATGTGAAAGCGTTGCTCTAAGATGCCTGAGTATGCATGGCCACCTATCTCAGAATGGTTTTTCTATTAAAGGAAATCTATTCCAAAATGGGTGCAATGTGCACATGTAGTTCAGGATGCATGCTTTGTGTGCACTTCCATTTCCATGTGCACACATGTGACATGATAGCACGCATGCATCTTCTCACTCTGTGGACATTTTTAATTTAAACATTCAAACATGGTGGATTGCCAGTTTGAACAGTAAATTAATTTTTGGGGAAAAAGAAAATCAATCATCAAGTTTAATGAGGTAGTGAGTGGTTTGAAGGGCCCTTTGCAGCTTGGAAAAAAACATTTTTCAAACCAGCAGTATGATGGGGAGCAGTGCGGAGAAGCATTGAGGCATGGGCAGACAAAAGAGAGTGCACCTGCAGGTGAGGCTATGTAGAGGAAAAATGTTGAGAGAGCATGAAAACACATGAACTACGATGGTGTGTGTGACAACAAAGAAACAAGCATTTGCAAGGCAATAGGTCTCGCATTTGCGAGAGTTTAAGCTATTGGCATTGTAAATGACAATCCCTTTTATGTATCTGTCTTGATAATTAACACATAAATAAAAGGCATTGTCATTTACACTGACAATAGCTCAAACTCTTTAAACTGCAAGACCTATTCAATTTTAAAGAAGCGATCACCATTGTCCCGAGCTGCTTGGAAAGTGAAAGCGGTCATGGCACACTGAATGTTGCAGGAAAGCATGTCGTGCCTACATGCCTGCAGTAGGATAAATTTGTTAAAGAAAATAGTGCTTACAGACTAAATAAGACACACCGTGTAACAACAGATATGAAAGGGCCAGAACTCATGGGAGGTTACAAATGAAGACAAGGAGAGACTAATGGGGGACTAACAAGCCAATTAACCCTTTCGATGCTGATGACGAGCTCAGCTCGTCATCACCCACGGGTGGCGTGTGCTGATGACGAGCTCAGCTCGTCATGTAACGCGGTTATTTTTAAAAAGCCGCACAGCGCAAAAATCGCCGGAGCAGCGATGCGGTTAAAGAATCAGAGGCCAGTATTTACAAAGGACAATAACGCAAGCCAATTAAAAATATGGGCGGAGAGTGGGCGGGGCTTCAAGTCCTTCCTCGAATACAGCATGCCTCGCAGCGCATGCGCTGATCAGGCTCAACCTACAAATAGTCCCATCAAGTATATGGTGGAAGGATACAACTCATGCAATTAGGCACTGTGAGACTGAAATATAAGAAAAGGGACCAAAGCCATTCATTGAATCAAAAGCAGACAGCTGAAATAGACAACAAAGATTTCCAATCATGAGCAAGGGGCTGACTCAGTACACACTCCAGGTGTATTTTATGTATTGGAAACAAAAGGCCGGCCAACAAAAAACTAAAGCTGTGTGGAGCCAAATTCTTAAAAAAAGAGTGCAGTTTTTATCGCCAAAAGAAGAGCAACATTTTGTAGCCGCCTGTAGGTTTATCATTGCTTGTTCATCGTAAATGATTCAACAATGTTCCATTGCGGCCTCGCTGTATTGTGATCTCTGAAAGCTAAAAACAAAAAAAGGCCCTTCCTACTTACAGTAACTGTACCTTCGGCCTATTTTTTTTAGAGATTAAGCGTCGATAGCATCTTACTTACCTGTCAAGGGCTGAAACGGTGCCACTGAAAACAGTGCCTGTGATGTCTGACAAGAGCGCTCCTTCTGCCTGAGGGGAGGTGCACCTGTCTGAACTCTGCTAATGGATTGTTCTAATTCATTTTTGATGCATACGCAGTGATAAGCAGGCAGGGTGATGCCCTGGTGCAAAGGTCGGCTCTTTGACAAAGTCGGTCTTTAGAATAAACGTGTCATGCGAGCGAGTAAAAAGATAATTTGCACTTGCTGCGCAGTGTGAACAATTATTGCACAAAGCTGCACGTAGGAACCCATTGGTATGAAGTTTAAATTGCGCGTTACTAGTTGGGGGAACAATATGTCAAGTACTTTATTTTATTTCACGAAGTTAGACACACGGAGATTGCTTGATATGCCCAGAATAACAGGATTTCCAGTCAAGTGCCACAGCAAAGGGGTACCTGAGGCCCTCGTCTCAATGGCCAGAATTTAGTGTCTGTAGAAACGTCCCCACACTTCCAGCGGGTCAATGTCGACACGTCTCACGGGACATTCCCAGCCCTTTCTTCAAAACATAGTAAGCAGTTAAGCTCCCTGCTCATAGAATTTGAAATCCAGTTATTTGTTTTAAATAATTATACAGGGCGGCCATTACTCTGGGCACCGTCATTCAGTGTCTGCTGTCGACGTGCGTCTTGGGTGATGTGCAGGCCACGGATTGGAATCCGGTGGGGCTGACTGAACATTCCACTCGTAAGAGGTTGATAAAATAAGTACGAATGCGATGGATGGCAAACTCAGCAAGTACTCACGCATCCAAGTAGAATTCCTTTTGTGGCATGTCGTATATGAATAATCGTTGTTGTTATTTTCTCACAGGCATGCAGACAACCTAATGTTCTAGAGTGTTTCTAAACCGCCAAATTGAATAAAAAAAATATTCACCTGCATGCCTGCACTAGACGGCCTAGGGTAGCAGAGTATAGGTCTGTCTCAGTAGGGGGGCGTCATCGTGTTCCACAATAAATCTAGACAACCAGACAAAACAGAGCTGAAGAGATTCAACAGTATCACGTGCACACACGACGAGGGGGTCGGGCTAAAGCTACACCGGAGCATGAAATGCAAACAACAGCTGCCCTCGGTGGCCCTGCTTGGAGAGCAGGGCATAGACAGGGGCGCATAGATCTCCATCCTGCTGACTGTTAGTCTTCGCAAGGGGGCTCTGGGGTGGCGGAGACAAACACAGCTCAGCAGAAAACACGCTCAACTTGGCCTTGGCTAGTTGCAAATTGACAGACCAGAAATAAAGGTCACGACCCACGATAAACCAATTACGAAACAACAAACCAAGCACGTTTGTCGAGAGACATTTGAGAACACTCGGAAAGCGTTCAGAATAATGCGGAGTGGAACTTTTTTGGGAATGGCCCCACAACACCTACAATGGGAATAAAATAAGATTATTCAGAAATTATTCCTATCCAGTTACTACAAATAGAAAGGACTGTTTCCTCTTTGCATCTTTACTAATAAGACGTTGGACATTTCAGGCACAAGCCACAAAAGCATGAATGAGTTAAACTAGTAACCCTGTAGCGCCCCTTCTTGTACTCATAACTGCTTTTGTCAATCGGCATTTGCGTTGGGAGAATTTGTTAACATAACTGAAACCACTTTGAATTTTGAAAACATACATATAAAGAAGCAAGCAGTATGTCGTCGGAGATATTGGCAGCCGCAGCCATGCAGGTAAGAGCAGTGGGGCCGGTAGAGGGGGGATTTTGACGAGGTGAAATTATTTAATTTTCCCTCGTGACTGTCACTCGAAATCCCCCCTCACATGGCCCCACCGCCCCACTGCTCTTACCTGCATGGGCCGCGGCTGGGTATATAAGGGGTCCAAATTGTAAACGCCGCTGGTGTAGCCCCTCAGAAGGTCTGCCCTACTAAGGGCAGACGTTCTAATGTATTTTTTCTGTTTGTGATCGTCAAAAAAATACTGGCAGTCATGAACATTACAAAAGTATATAATGATCACATGAAGCATGGTGGGTGCTCAGCACACCTTTGCTGCCCAGAGGTGCCACCATGTGTGAGAAAGTGCCATCTTTCTTGCATTGGTATGCCCCCACTTTTTTCTGAACTGCTGATGTGCTTTGACTGAGTATGCCCTGGGTTCCTGCCAACCAGGTAAAATGTGTTGAAACTAAAACCCAATTGGCATCTCTGGCCACCTATCAGCCCCTAGTAAATGGTACCCTAGGTACCCAGGGTATGATGACCCATGAAGACTGCAGCACTTATTGTGCCACCCTCAGGGGCCCTGTAGCCTGACACCCACAAACTGCCTTTGAAGGCTGAGTATCTAAGTACAAAACTAAACAAATAGTCGATATGGCACACATCCCTGTGTGCCAGGCCCACAGAACCCACTGCCCTGGCATACTTCAGTCACCCCTCTAGCTGGGTGCCCTATGCCAGAGGTGTGGGCACAGGTGAATGAGCCCTGTGCCCCTACAGTACCCAGGGCCATTCCTGGGCACTGTAAGTGCAGTGATGCCATTAAGAGTATATGGTGCTGGGAGGTTGTCATTACGAACTCCACAGCACCATAGTGGCTACACTGAAGTCTGACAAGTTTGGTACCAAACTTCTCAGCACAATAAATCCACACTGATGCCAGTGTGGGATTTCATGTAAAATGCACCAGAGGGCGTCTTAGAGATTCCCCCTGAAAACCTAACCTACAATCCACGTCTGGTCTGAGTGGCTGCAGAGGCTGCCACACAGCAGACATGTTGCTGGACCCCTGGATGGAGAGTCCACCCGCTCTCTTGGGCCTGCAACAATGTACATCCTGGGCGAGGTGCTGGGTCTCCTCCCCCAGGATGGGCAGGGGGAAGCCTCAAAGGCATGCCGCCTCTGTGAGTTTCTCTAGACCATTTGCTGTACCCAGCAACTGCCCCCCACCAGGTCTGACCCCCACTCTGGCGGGAAGACTGTGTGGGAAAAACTACGTCAGGAAAGGGGGTGTGCCAGCCTGTGCCATCCCCACCCCTCAGGTGGGAGAGACGAGATATAGCACGACCCCGGGCTCCGGCCATCGTGAAGATGGGGAGCTCTGCCCAATCACAGCTAGGCTCCTGCCCCCCTCCCACAGGAGAAGAACAGGCTAGAGGGTGTACCCACCCCAGGACAGGGACCTATTGGTCCCTGCCTTTGCCCTACCTGTAACGCCCCTAAATTCAGTATTTAGGGGCTCCCTGAACCTTCCTTCCTCAGATCCCTATAAGAAAAGAAGAAAGAAGACCAAGAGGAAGAAGACCCCCTGTGCAGCTGCTAACAACCGGACAACAACAACTGACTTGGCCCAGCCCTTCCGGTCTGTCGATCCTGGAACCTGCTACTGCATAAATCCTGGCGACTCCTTTGGACAGCAACCTGGGGACACCCAGAGAACCTGCCTGCCTAACCCTCTTAAAGACTGGGACTTCCATCAGCAGAGGCTCTGCTGCAACAACCCCCCTGGTGCAAGCCAGGAAGCTCCGGACCAGCCCACTCTGCAACCGCCGAGCCCGGCCTGGGCCAGAGTGATCCAAGACCATGAGGACGTCCCCCCAGTGCCTTGGACTCAAATTCCAGTGCTCAGAGACCCTCCTCAACGAACCAGACGACGCCTGCAGCCTCAGAACCAGGGACCCCTCCAACCGCGACCAGCCGAGGGTAAGATTTCCCGACACCCAAAGACACCCCTGCACCCGGCACCCTGCAACCCCCTGTTCCTCCCTTTGGGGTACCTACCTCTTCTTCAGGATCCCAACTTACCTCTCAAAGTGGTGGTCGCACCTGAAGAATCATCGTCCCCGAGTCTGCAGTCTTTGTTTCCTTTTTACCTTTCCCATTGAATAACATTGAACGCCCGACGGCTCAAAAGCACCCTGCACCCAGCTGCCGAGTGCCCCTGGCAGTGCAACCTGTACCCTATCCTACTGTAGGTCGCCCCCTAGCCACCGCGTGGTCCTCCCCGTGCTGTGCTGCTGCGCTCTGACCGGCTTGTGCCTGTGACCTGTAGTGCTGTACTTCTTTCGGTTTTCCATTGCAACTTGTGCCTGTAATTTCGTCATTCCCCTTTGCCTTTTGTAATTCTTTCGTTTTTCCCCCATTGTAACCTTGTGCTTGTGCCTGTAATTTCGTTATTCCCCTTTGCCTTTTTGTAACTTGATTGCTATCATTCTGCCCCTCGTTCCCCCTTTGCCTTCTGTGCCCTCTGCTTCTCGCTGCTGCACCCTGCGGCCCCGCCCCCCGCCGTTCCCATTCGCCACCCGCTCCCGCCTCCCAGCTGCTCCTCCATCCCTCAGCCCCTCATATGGAGGCCGCACGGCGGACGCGCAGCGGACATGCACAGCGGGAGCGCCGATTGTGCGCTGAAGGGGCGCCAAAGGGAAGTCCCTCTACGCCCGTCCGCGCCTGGACCGCGCCCAGTGCCAGGACCCCTGGCCCTCAAAGCTGCCACCGCCCTCCACGAACTCAACGCTGACCGAAACACCGCCTGCTACCAAGCCACCCCGAGACACTCCCACGGACCCTTCACCTGCCAAGCCTGCAAATTCACCTGCCTCCGATCCTGCACCGCACCCGCCAAGCCTAGCACCAGCATCAACCACCTGAAGTGCATCCTGCTCAACACCCGCTCCGTCCACAGGCACGCCGTCGAACTCTGGAACCTCCTCGACACCATATCACCGGACATCGCCTTCCTCACGGAAACCTGGAAGAACGCCTCCTCAGCCCCCGACATCGCTATAGCCATCCCGGATGGCTACAAGATCACCCGGAGGGACCGCATCAACCAAACCGGAGGAGGCATCGCCATCGTCCACAGAAACATCATCCACATTACGACCAACTCCGACGACACCCTCATCGCAGCCGAACACCTTCACTTCCAGATCCACACAGACCCCAAGACCGCCCTCAGAGGTACCCTCATCTACAGACCCCCGGGACCACGTACACAATTCAGCGAAGCCATCGCAGACTTCGTCAGTCCTCACGCCCTCACCTCCACAGACTACATCCTCCTAGGGGACCTCAACTTCCACCTGGAGAACAACAAGGACTGCAACACTGCCGCCCTGCTGGACAACCTCGCCAACCTCGGACTCAAGCAACTGGTGAACACCCCATCCACTACGCCGGCCACACGCTTGACTCCGTCTTCTCCTCCAGCAAGCACATCTCCTTCAGCCACTCCACCGGACTACACTGGACAGACCACAGCTGCGTCCACTTCGACTCCAGGAAAACCACGACCTACCACCACCCGCAGCAGGCTCCCCGCAGAAGCTGGAGCAAGAACACCGCCGACCAGCTCGCCACCACCCTCAGCCAGAACCCGCCCACCAACATGACGGACCCAGACGAAGCAGCCCGCAACCTCACACAGTGGCTCACCGACTGCGCCGACAAACTCGCACCACTGACGAACCCTCCCAGCAGACCCGGCAGCAGGAAAGCCTCGTGGTTTACCAACGACCTCAAAAACTCCAAGAAAAACTGCTGCACCCTCGAGAAAGCCTGGCGCCACGACCAGACAGCAGAACACATGGCCGCCCTCAAGAACGCCACCCGCAAACACCACCAGCTGATCCGCATCACCAAGAAGACAGCATTCAAAGAAAGACTGGACAACAACACCCACAAAAGCAAGGAACTCTTCAGCATCGACAAAGAGCTCTCAAATCCCAGCGCCTGCAACAACGACATCACTCCCTCGCAAGACCTCTGCGACTCTCTCGCCTCATTTTTCCACCGCAAGATCGCTGACATACACAACAGCTTCGGCGCACAAACCACAAACCCTACTGCCAAACCAGCACCCGCACCACCACCCTCTGCACCTGGACCCGTGTCAGCACCGAAGACACCACCCGCATGATGAACACCATCCACTCCGGCTTCCCTACCGACCCCTGCCCACACCACATCTTCAACAAAGCCGACTCCATCATCGCACCCCAACTCCGGGACATCATCAACAGCTCCTTCACATCCTCCACCTTCCCGGAGAGCTGGAAACATGCCGAGCTGAGCGCCCTCCTGAAGAAACCCACCGCGGACCCCACAGACCTGAAAAACTTCCGCCCCATCTCGCTCCTCCCCCTTTCCAGCCAAAGTCATCGAGAAGACCGTCAACAGACAACTCTCCTCCTGATCCCTCGACCCCTCACAGTCTGGCTTCCGAGCAAACCACAGCACGAGACCGCCCTCATCGCAGCCACCGACGACATCAGGTCCCTGCTCGACAACGGGGAAACGGCTGCCCTCATCCTCCTGGGCCTCTCAGCAGCCTTCGACACCGTCCGCCACCGCACCCTGATACAGAGCCTCAGCAACACCGGAATCCAAGGAGCAGCCCTGGAGTGGATCGTCTCATTCCTCGCCGGAAGAACCAAGAGAGTACGCCTCCCCCGTTCCGATCCACGGCCACCGAAGTTATCTGCGGCGTCCCGCAAGGATCCTCACTCAGCCCCACCCTCTTCAACGTCTACATGAAACCTCTCGCAGCCATCGCCCGCCAACACAACCTCAACATCATCTCCTACGCCGACGACACCCAGCTGATACTCTCCCTCACCAACGACCCCGCCATCGCCAAAGCCAATCTCCAGGACGGAATGAAAGACGTCCCAGAATGGATGAAGATCAGCCGTCTGAAACTGAACTCAGACAAGACAGAAGTCCTCATCCTCGGACCCTCTCCCTCCGCCTGGGCCGACTCCTGGTGGCCCCCTGCCTTGGGCAGCGCACCCAAACCAACGGACCACGCACCCAACCTGGGCTTCATCCTGGACTCCTCCCTCACGATGACCAAGCAAGTGAACGCCGTCTCATCATCCTGCTTCAACACCCTGCGCATGCTCCGAAAGATCTTCCGATGGATCCCCACTGAAACCAGGAAGACGGTCACCCAGGCTCTCGTCACCAGCCATCTGGACTACAGGAACACCCTCTACGCTGGAACCACAGCCAAACTCCAGAAAAGACTCCAGCACATTCAGAACGCCTCAGCACGACTCATCCTGGACATCCCTCGCCGCAGCCACATCTCCGCCCACCTGAAAGACCTGCACTGGCTCCCTGTCAACAAGAGGATCACGTTCAGACTCCTCACCCACGCACACAAGGCTCTCCACAACATGGGCCGAAGTACCTCAACAGCCGCCTCACTTTCTACACACCCACCCGCCAGCTCCGTTCCGCCAGCCTCGCCCTCGCCACCGTCCCACGATTTCGGAAATCCACAGTCGGAGGAAGATCCTTCTCCTACCTGGCAGCCAAGACATGGAACTCCCTCCCCACTCACCTACGGCTGACCCTGGATCATCTCTCCTTCAGGAAACAACTCAAGACCTGGCTGTTCGAGCAGTAGCGACCCCCCCACCTCCTCAGCGCCTTGAGACCCTTACGGGTGAGTAGCGCGCTATACAAATTCTGTGATTGATTGATTGATTGCCTCCCCTTTTGCCCTTAGCAAGTGACCAGGAGCCCAGCTCCCACAGCTGCGTGGCCTGCTAGCCAGCAGCCACCAACCGAAGGCCCCCTGCCCCTCATTGGATAACATTGGGCCCAACTACCTTTGCACCCGGCCGCCCCTGTGCCGCTGAGGGTGAACCAACTGTACCTACCTGACCCTGGGGACCCCTGAGTCCATGCCCAGAACCATAACTTCACCAGCTGAGTACTCACCTGGAAACAGGTAACTCACTTACCTGCCATTGGATAACATTGACTGGTTTGACTCGAACAAAAATCTTCTAAGTGTCTACTTTTGAAAACCTAAAATATTCATATAAAATCATCCGAATTCCGAAGCACTCACCTGTGATCAGGAGAGAAGCCAGTACTGTACCTTGTAACCAGGTACTGAACCACAAAAGTAATCCCTATCGGGTTTACTAGTAACTTGTATTTTCTCCATAGCAATCCATTGTCTGCTTTTCTATGAAATTTCTTCTGTCTACTTTTGAAAACTAGAAATATTATTTAAAAATCATACGAAATACTGAAACATAATTACTTACCTGTTTTAAGTTGAGACCCCAGTGCTGGCCCCAGAAGCCCAGTACTGGATTACAAAAGTAACACGATCTTACTTTACCTGCAACCTGAATTTTCTTGGCTAGGGTAACTAACATTGACAGATTTCTGTTGAAAAGTTTCTAAGTGTGAACTTTAAAAAAAGCTTTTTATTCCTGAATAATCACTGCAATACCTAAAACATTTTGCTAAACTGTTTTCAGCTTAGACCCCAGGACTGAATCTAGGAGCCAGTCCTGGAATTACCAAAGTAATCTACAAAGTAATCAACTGTGTTTATATAAGAAAATCCATTGAGCTCAATGCTACATTGTGTGTAGAATTGTGTTGCTTACTGCAACCCCTGTGCCTATTGTGTTTACAAAGTTTATTGCCTATCCGCAATGTACTCATCTGAGATCTCTCATATTGAAAACAGTATATTTTTATACCTGTTGGTTCTAGATATAAAACAACTATATCTTTGATATAAAAACAATTGGCCTGGAGTTCAGTCTTTGAGTGTGTGAAACCTTTTGCTGACTGAGTGTGTACAACAAATGCTTTACACTGTCCTCTGGTACTGCCTTATTGCTCGACCAAGCTACCACTTTAGAGAGTAAGGTCACACCTGGCTTTAACCTCTGTTATACCTCTGGGGTTTGTGGACTCCAGACACACTGTACCTTATTCTGGTCCAGTATATATAGAGCCACTTTCTCACACCATGGAGTCAGCCCCTCTGAATGCATAGAGATTTCTGCCAGGGCAGGGGAGATATCTAAATATAGAGGGCTGTAGTCTGCCAGGGCAGCAGGGTACAGCCTTCTGCTGCTCTGGTGAACCGTAGTACAACCTTCCAACCACTTGATGACCCCAATTACTTCGATTTAGGAATTCAAAATAAGTACAAATTGTTGTCACTATATAGATATGTAGAGCTATATGATAGGTAGGTTTTTAGGTGGTAAAGATGCACACTATGGGAGGTATGGAAGATGTGGTACATGAGAACAAGCTAGTCAAGGTGTAGGCTGCTGTTGTGTTGTTTTGAGGCAAGTTCAGGAACAACCACTTACTTATTACGTTTAGGCAAAATACCGTAAACGTCATCATTGCCTCCGGAATCACGGAGAGAGCATCCAAGAATCAAAAGCTGCACTAGGTAGGTCGAAGAGCATACAGTAACATGATGACCTCTCTCTGGCCCCTTTCCCCAATGTACCTCTGTCACCATGTTCCCATTCTGCTGCCTTACTGCCCACCTGGCATCATGTCCCTAATACGCCTTTCTTACTGTTCCCAGTATCCATGGCTTAATGGGCCCTGTTTCAATTTTCTCTAACAATTCCCTCTCATACCCAGTCTCTCTGTCCCCTTAAACCATATCACAATATCCAGAACTACTGAACCTATTTGTATTCATGTCACCATATCTCAATATTCCATCGACCTCTGCACGCCACAACCATGTTGTAGTGCTGCTTAGAACGATCTAGCTTCTTGCAAGTGAGTGCACACAAACACAGTGGGCCTTATTTATGCAGGCCTTGCAGCACTTTTGCACTGCTGTTGTATCATTTTTCCTGATGCGGCAGTGTAAACAATGCTTGACGGACCGTGGATATCCAAAACGGATGGTAAAACGTGCGAGAAAACTAGGTAGCAATGTAGGAACCATTATAACACCCTGTGAGGTAGTTACGTGGCCCCGGAGATGAATTAATAATCTATAATGATTGCACTCCAAACCACATGGTTTGTTTATACTGTTTATAATGTTTTTGTCTGTTGGAAATATGGGTAATGATGTCTATTTTAATCTTGACCACTTTAATACCCTGTGATAGTAATTACGTGGTTTTAATCCAATCCGATTCCATTGCTGAAATGAAATACGTCCCTCGACATAACGCAGGATTTTGGAAATGCTGTATTCCACCCTATACCCTGTGATATTAATTACCTGGTCCGGCCAATATACTATAATTATATCAGTCCAGCTGTCCTAATCATGGAAAACCAACATGCTTACCAGAATTATCTCCCATCTCACTCTCAAAGTGAGAATCGTACTTACGACATAAATAGAGCTACCCTGGTTACTACTGGCAACGTAATTTAATTTAAATTTAATTTTATTTTAAATGGTGCAAATAATGCATTACAAAGGCCACCTTCCCCGTTACTTGAACGCCGTACAAACGCGTCCCGGTAACCATGTCAACCAGCGTAGGCTTTCTTCTATTGCCCTCGCGGTCACATGGTGCGGAAGCGTCTTTATCGCAACCCCCGGTTAACTCGTGCGCCACTCTTTCGAATGCTACGGGAGTTGCAGGATGCCGGGAATGAAGTAGCCTGACCCGCGCCCTCAGGTAAGAGATGCCCCGTTGTAATTTCACCGATTCCATCGAGCCCACTAGTATAGTTTGTACCCGACGCGGTCTGATATACTCCTTCCTTCCTTTACAGCGACCGAGTCAGGAATGGTCTAATACCCGTGTAATGATCGGTACGCTTATATAAAGGTAACAGCCTTAATTCTGTTTCCTGTAAATTGTGAACATCAAAATAATTTTATTTTATCTTACAAGGCAAAAATTATCCTACTCCTCTCTAGATTGTCTACCCATGAGGAGCCCCGGCCACAGGACCAATCCTAGAGTGCTTAAACCAATCCGCATCAAAAAGAATCTAGCAACTTTAGACACTCTGCCTCTTTATCAGGTAATTGTACCAGTAAGGTGCCTTTAGCCCCCCAGCGGAATTATCCAAAGTATCCGATTCTAGCTGTTGTATTTGTCTATCCATTTCTGTAGGAATGACTTTGTCAATTACGTATTCCATCTCACGACAGACCATTAAATGATCTGAACACAAGGTAATTCTATGATTTCTGCGCATGTATTAACAGCTTGATATGTTGACGTCTCCTACTATAATGCCGTGACCCTTTCAACTCTATCTAGTCATGTCACCTGAGACTCTTCCCAGTCATTTGCCGCACTTTTGAATGATTGTAATTTATCATTTACCAATGATCCTGTACGAACAGAAATTAGCCTGCCACTCCATCTTAAGGTCCTCTGGGACCAACCATTGGATCTACCAATGTATGTTGTAATTTTATGTACCTCTGTGTAAATAGTCATCATTTAGTGATCACTAAGTAATCCCTTGTAAATACCTTTCTCCTTTAGGAACCGCCCCCCCCTCCCCTTTCACTGTCCTGAAGAAGACCCGCCATGTAAGGGGTATTATCCCTACAATGAGGGTGAAAACGTCGACTATCAGCCGCAGCACATGATCGGAGTGTGACTTAGTACACCTGTCATTTATGATGCCATACTAATGTTATATATGATTTTTGATTAATTCTGGTTAGGCTCCCCTGGGAAGCCATTTTCAATTGTTGGAAGCAATTTACAATTGGATTGTCACTTGAACCTACCCATACCTTCCCAACACTGCACCACCCCCTCCCCCTTTTTCCTGTTCAGTCGGCACTGTTAAGATGTGCATTAATTATTTATATGTATATACACCCTAGAAATGAAAAAATACAGTGAAAAACGTATTTACACTATCTGAAATAAACAATAGTGTTTCATAAGTAATTTGGTTTAAGATTTTTACTGAATGTAAATTAATCCCATTAGGTCTGGGACCACTCTTTCTATAACACATAACTACCCAGGTCCCTTGACTACCGGGTTGACCCTCTTACTGTCATCCCATACATTAAATATGGCGCATCCATTGTGTCGCAAGGAGGGCGCAGTGAAAACTGTTGCATTGGTGTTTTATTGCAGCAATGCAACCCTTCATAAATGAGGCCCAGTAAATCTTGACCTGCATTTTTCACTGGTATATGCTTTACCATTGTTGCCCTACTTATACAAAGAGATCTGTCTTTGGGGGTGCATTTCTATATAGTCAGCTCCTGCTTCATTCACAAAGGGATATGGTGCCATTGGCCACCCCTACAACTGAACTTTACTGGTGTCGAATCAGATTTGGTGCTAGTGAATATGTCCAATCCTCACCTGCATGTTGCACTGTACTTTTCGGGGAAGCTGCCCTCGAGTGGCACGGATATCACTGCATGAGGATTGTTCCGCAATAGTTATACTCAAGTCTAAAGAAATGGTGCATATAGCAAGCATTATAGCAATTATCCACAAATTGTTGCCAAAGTGCCATTTCTTGAACTCTTCAAATTCAAGTGAGCGAAATCTTGAGATTGCAGAGTGTTAAATTGAGGTTTTTTTTTAGTTCTCAATGCACAATCTGTCCTTTCACACAATGTCCAACAGGTTATTTAATAATGCGGCAATGTCCAGTTGTCTTCGTGTTTTGTATTACTCCCCCTGGTGAATATTTCTCCTATTGAAGACACCCTTTTCCCTGCAGCATATTATAATTATAGCGTGGAAAAACATTCACATAGCAAAAACGTGTGTTAGTGTTGACACGTAGATTTATAATCTCAGCCCCCTCTCTGCGGCCTTGCACTGGTTGTGTCTGGATCCCACCAACCTTCTGAATCATGACTTTCAGGTTTAAGACATGCATGGCTTAAACAATAGGACATCCCATTGTGGCAGTCAGGAATGTCTGATCGCTTAGGCGTGCAGGTCTGAGCACGAACATGTCAACCATCGCCAGACATGATGCTGACATCGAATCCCAAAACGATTTAACCATTTGCTGGGTTAAGTTGAGAATAAAACCTGCAGGGGTTTGGTGAAACTGTCTGGAGAACGCGGCGAGAGTTCTGCTTAGCCTCAGAAATCATGTGCAGAGGCATCTGAAATGCAAACAACTCAAACAGAAAGCCCCACTTCCTCAAAAGTGTCAGCTGTAATATTCCCTGCCCAACTCCGGGGAAGGAATGTGAACTCCCTCGCACCCCAGGGGTGCCACTGGGGTACCTATTAATTGTTATGCCGAGGATTGATGGCAGTAACTTTTCAGTTTCACTCTTCTGAAATCAGATAAGCTGTCTGCAGGGACTTTCAAAGTCTGTTTTGACTGTAAATTGGATGAACTGGGAGTGCAGTCAGCACAGAGGGTTTCTGCACACTGCGTGGGGTGTGAGTCTCTGTGCCTCGGGAGCTGACTGCATACAGGAAGCGGAAGAGAGGGTTGTCACATACTCTATAGCACCTTGACTTGCTCAATGGTGTTTTCTTTTCTGGTGTGTTTCGTGTTTCTAACGGTTTAGTCTGGAAGGGAATTGTAAAACATCTCACCGTCCTCCAGGGAACTCAAGAAGGCTGGAATTTTGACAAACGCCTAAATAACTACTAAGCTAACAAGTAAGTTCATGTCCTCTTGAACCACATCGGTTTATGGGCACAACTGACTTCTCGGTAAGATATACAAAAGGAAAAAGAAGGAAAAAAACATTGACAAAGCCAATAATTCTGCTTCTAAGTGAACCAGTTTCTTCATTGACTGGCTATGAATGTGGATGGATGGGGAGTGATTGAGTGATAGTCGAGAGAGTGCATGGGTGGCTAGCTGAATAGATGAGCACTTGTCTAACGGGGACCCTGGCAATGTGAGAGTGGCAGGACAATGAGTTTTGGGCACGGGCTATGTGGGGGGAAAAGAGTGATGTGCCTGGGTCAGTGTGTGGGGCAGTATGGGGCAAGGGACAGGGTATGGATATTCATACGCCTTAGAAATATTACTGTGTAACCAACTCTACTCTGTGCATTGATGTGAAACATACAAACAAGAAGTACCTCAAATATTCTTGCACAGTATTGCTTCTCCCTATGTTTTGAATAATTACCTTAAGCTTCATCACCCTGAACTCTCTCACATAAGACGAGTTAGCGTTTTTACTTGCTTCTGTAGAGCTGCAAAAATACCAAGATTCCTAACTTCAGTTTTTTCCTTGCTCTTAGCAATTTGCATGTACATAGTTGAACTCTGATACCTTTTGCTTGGTATTCATTTATATATAAACCAATCTAGGAATCCTTACTGTTGTCTAATTTCCCCCCCGGAGTTTTATATAGCGCAAACTTGACCCAAAGGTATCAGAGCTCTTTACCATGAGCACCAGTTGCGTTGCAGACTGACACATACATTTTTTGTTAGGCACGGGAAGATTGAGGGGCCCTATCAGCACTTTTGTGCCACAGAAACGTCATTTTTTGATGTTCGTGTGGCACAATGTGCCACTCGCTTACTTATAAGACCGCATAAAGCCACGTTACTTGGTGTTTCATGGCCTTATGAGTATGTGCCCCTTTCACACAGAAAACTGTGTCAAAGGGGCATTCCATGGGTATTGCTGGGGCCGTTTTCAGCAATATCCATGGCTTTTTGACACTGCCCCAGATTTACAAGAAATCGTAAGTCTGAGGCAGCACCAAAAACGAATGCCTCCCCAGGGGAGGTGTAAGGGAGGCAAAACAAGGAGATATGTGGTAATTTTTCCTCATTCTATGTGTGCTGCATTCTGCAGCACACATAGAAAGAGGAAAAAACCTCTTGTGATTGTTTTTGTTGTGCAGGGAGGTTTCCCTTCCTGCATAAAAATAGCCATCCCCGCAATGCAGGCACCCTTGCACCATGGTGCAAAGCTGCCTGTGTTGACTCACAGCAGTCCAGGGTGTGCTGGTGCAGGGGAAAAGGACAGGAATGCGCTGTATCTAATAGATACAGTGTTTTCCTACCCTTTTCTTTTGCCATGGAGAAGCTCAGCAGCAAGGCCTGCTGCGCTGCCCTACGTCCAAAACCCCATAAATGAGGCCCTAAGTGATTTGCCCAGAACCAAAGGATGTTGAGCATCCCTGCCAAGACACAAACCCCACCCCACAGCTTCTAGGTCCACCTCTCTAGCCATTTGGCCACATCCTCTTGTAGTTCCGTAGTTTGTGGGTGAGGTTCGGTGGTTCCGAACCCGTTCAATAAAGATCGTCTGAAAAAGACGATTTTTGTGTCAGCAGACCGCAAATCACGAGTGTAGTGTGTACGAGTGTTTTCGCATTAATCGATCAATGAGAACACTATGTATTCAGGGATTTCGTTTGAAGCTTCCGGGTCCATTTTGTGTGCGGCAGCCATTTTTTGTGGTTGCCCTCACATAGGCCGATGACTGCGGCCGAACGAGTCTTTGGGACACGTGCACCTTAGCTGACTTCTGAATGACCTGGCCGAACTGACTCCCTTGCCGGAGGCTGACTTCGCTGAGCCAGTTCCTTGTTAAGCAGCTGGTCAGATAAAGATCAAAGAGCAGGACATGCCAGAGTTTACAGTACACTGCACCCACCTTTCTATCTTGTTTCCAATCTGTTTCTGCTCCTTCCTTTACGACATAATCACTGATTTGGGTTGAGGGTTTTATGATGGGTTTGTCTGGCCTGATCGAACAGAAATTGGAATGTGCTTGGTCATTTCTGGTGGGCTGGACAACGGAAAGTGGGATTGTCGTCATACGCTACTTTTAAAATGTCATGTTCCTATTGGTCAGTTTGTATGAACCCAATGCTAATTTGGAATGTTGCCTGAGGCTTGATTTTTGGCATAAAAGACCATGCTCCGCTCATTGAATTTGTGCAGTCTCTAGCGAACCATCCGTGTTGTGCTTCGTAGACCTCTGTTCCTGGTTGCAGCCAATAAACTTTGGTCTTTGACGTCATCGAGAAGTATCCCGTGTCTCTGTTTGCCAAGGCAGGGGAACTCGAAGGCATCGGGCGTTTTCCCTGACGCCACTGGGTTCTAAAACCCGGTCCTTCACTCTCCCGTTGAGAAACTTTTACTTCTCTGTGTTTTAAATGCCCAGGAAAACAATCCCTTTAGGAAGCATTAGGGTTTGAAAGGTAAACCCGACATTCATGCAGCTGCAGCAACATTGTACTACGATTGCCTAGCAAATGATGCCATGAACCAAAAGGAATTTATTTTCGATCTCTATCCCTGTCTACTAAGAATATGCAAGAGTTCATGGCCTGCTGAGAACCATGGGGCATATTTCCAAGGCAGTCGAAATGAAATTATCACCGCTTTTGCGGCCGTTTTCGGCCGCAAAGTGGCGATAATTTCATTGCCCTATTAGTAAGCTGTCGCTAACATCAGTTAGCGACAGCTTTTAGGTGATAGCGAGCGTTTTTGGGCCCGCTTTGCATGTCAGTGATATTTATCACTATTTACATGCAAAGTGGGCGTACCAAACCTGTTAGTGACTGAAAGCAGTCGCTAACATAGCTATCGCCTACTATCAACGCAGGCGTAGTGATTAAAATATTTGTGCTAAGCGCGAATATCGCCAAATCCTAACGCCTGCTCAGACCACTTCTTAGCCTGTATATCCAATGGGAAGTGGATATTCAGGTTAAGTCCTAATTAGCGATAAAGCCTGAATATCGCTGAATTTCCAGCGATATTCACCCATTCCAACGCTATCGCCGGATATTTTATCGCTTTAGAGATAAACATTGCTAATAGCACGTTATCTCTGCGATAAAATCCGGCGATGCGCGGCAATAAAAAAAATGACGCTAAGCTTATTTAGCGATAAATATCGCTAGTTGATGATACTATGTCCCCGTGTTTCTTTGCAAGCATGGTGCCAAGCAGCGCATTCTTCTCACGTACTCAGCCTCAGTCCAGGCAGTGCGGGCACTCCATGATGACTTCTTAACTTTCCTTCACTGAAAGGAACGTGGCACAAGCAGGTCAGGAATCCCTCTTCTCCAGGCTCAAGGCACACTCGGCAGTAAAAAGAGTCTCCAACCCTGCTTCCTGACAGTCCGCGACCATGACCTCTTTCACTGTCCTCACTAGGCCACTGGGGATGTGCACATGCTGCAGTGCACACTGCGTGTATAGACTGGTCTGAAAAATAAACTACCCCATGTGTTTACTTACAAACATAAAAGGACTGTTTCATGACATCAAATGTGAGTTTCATCACGAACCCGGAATAAGCAGCAGAACGGCTCTCCATGACATCTCTGTGAGTTTGGATACCGATAGAAGAGTAGGGAAATGAGCATCACTCAAATCAGTATCCCTAACCCTCTCTGGCTCATGATTTGATGATGGTTCAGGACGTGGAGTCTCCCTGGGCATGGATGGCTGTGAGTTACACCTGAAAACAGGGTACACTGCACCAAAACACATGATAAACACTGCACAGTTGACATACATATCCCCTTATCAGTACAGCACAGAGAGCATGCACTGCACTTCATTACCACAGAACCAAGCATAAACAGCACCTTTCCATGTACAGCAGTGTATCAGCACAGCACTAGAGCAGTAAACAACATAATGCAAGTACAGCACTTTATCAATACATCCAGGAACGCAGGTAAAACCGATTATTATTAGAGCACAAAAGATGTACAACACTTTGTCAGTGAAGCAAACAGTTCTTGCACAGAACTTAATTGAATCAGTCAGTGGCATGTGCAATACTGTCCTGGCAGTATCGGCAGATGCACCATGCTCCTACGCGTAGCGACTGCACACACATCACCATACGCCTTGTCCAGTCTGATTGGGGCTGCATCCTCCTGACGTTTTGGTTCTACCGCCAGGAGATATTCTGAATGTCTGTGTGAAGCATACAGGACATGGTTCATACACACTTTATTTATCCATCCCTCTTAGAGTAGAATAAGGTCTTCTTGGTCCTGACAAAATGCCATGATCCTCTAGGGACTGTAATAAGCATGAAACATGTTGACCTTCTTGATTCACAATTATTGCAGCTAAATAGACCATTACATCTATTCTAGACTCAAACCACAGTTTTATCCATGACAAAGGGACCCTACTAGTAAAAAACCTAAGTTCCCATTCGGATCACCTTAGTCATTTTCAACACACATCATCCTCGCCCATTCTACTCTTATTTCGTTACTCACCCATGGAACTCACATGAGTAAAAAAAAAAAGATCTCCTGCAAAGTGCCCCCTCGCAGGGCCATTTGGACATTGCAACGCCGGCCCAACAAGCAGCTGCCCAATGATGAAGCATGACACCTCTCAGGGTGTGTGAGGACCCTTGCTCCTAAAAGGAGCACTCCCCTCTGTTAACCACTTTTTAGACTTAGATACCCACATAGGAACAGTACACTCCTTGATCTTACAACACATATACAACATCATGAAAATAATATTGTCCCAATCATGGGAGACTTTTTGAATTGCTGTCTTTTTGCATATTTGGTGCTCTACATGCCACAGACATGCCTAGACAATGCTGCCTGTTTGCAAGGCTGCAACGCACGTATCTCAGCTTGGGGTATTTTTCCCACTTGTGTTGGTGGCCCACATGTTCAGCACATGTCTCCATACCCTCCTTGTATCTCTGAATGTTTTCAGAGAGTTGGAGACCAACCTGTAGATATTTCTGCATGTGCTGTTGTAGATGTCAGTAGGAGGCCCGGCTCTTGAATTCTGTGTCCAGTAAGGCATTAATGAAGCAGCAGTGGATAGTGAAGATGATTGAGGTAGGGCAAAAAACAACAGAGGGTTTCAAAGACCCTCTATTTTGGATACTGACAATTTTGACAGGCATAACAAGCAAAAATTAAAATGTTGCCAATGCTTGATCTATCAGAGAGAATCAGTCACCATGCCTGTGCGCAATGGGCAAGGTATGCTATAAGCAGGGCACTGAGGCTGGGCATGGGTCCAGGCCACGCATCATGTCAGATGCCTATTGGACTTGGTTGCAGGTCATACCCAATGGTTACTGGGAGCAGGGTACTAGGTACATGCTATACCCTTTAACCAATGCCTGCTAGGCACCATCATGTCTAGAGAACTGCAGGCATAAGCATTTTGGCTTCAAGGTATGCGAGAAGTGTATGAGCTGGAAATCAGAGGTGCTACAGAATCATATCTATATCTTAGGATCACAGTATCATATATGAAAATGGTAAAATTACTTTTTTAGGTTTTGTCCATACTTATAATGTCCTTCCTTGCAACAGTGGTTTCTACACCTAAATTTCAGGAGAAAGATATCATAACCATGGGTTATTTATCTTTGATCATTTGTAGAAATTACTTTACTGTGTGAATTATACATTTCAACCAATGAAAAGCCCAGAAAGTAGTATATACTATTGCAGAATCCAGCAGTATAATGCAGTACTGTTTCAATATGCATTTTCCTGTTTCAAAATCTGTGGTATATAAAGAGTACATAATGTACAATATGCTATTGAGTTCTAATGACATTTACAATTTTGCCTCAAGGTTGACTGTCATGTCACGAGAAACTCACATTGACATTTGTAATACCTGGCATGTTTGGCGTGGTTTTCCCCCTAACTTTTTGCCCACTGAGCTTCTGATTTGAGTGTTTTGTTTTTGCTGGCCTTAGGACTGTGAATACTTTACCAATACTAAACAGTGCTAAATTGCTTGTGGTCTCTCTTTAAAATATGTTTCATTGGCTTATACCTAATTGGCTTACTTAATTTAGTGTAGGTTCATAGTAAAGTTTCACTACCTGTGCCAAGGGCCTGTAAATTAAATTCTACTATTGGGCCTGCAACACTGATTGTGCCACTCACGTATGTAGCACTTTAAACATGTATCAGGACTGCCATTGAGGCCTGTGTGTGTGTGTCATGCCAAACTGCCATGCCAACTTAGCAAATTAAACCGTTTGCAAGGCCCAAACTTTCCCTTTTTAATACATATATCTCAGCCCTTTGGTGGGCCCTGGAAAGCCCAGGGGGCAGGGTACAATGCATTTAAAAAGTAGGACATGTACATTTGAGCTTTTCATGTTCTGCTAGTGAAAAAATGGTAAATTCGTTTTTCAATACAGCAAGGCCTTCCTCCCCATAGGATAACATTGGAGTTGCCTGATTACAATTTATAAGTGTAATTTTCAAATGGGAACAGGTAACCAGTTCATGTATGGTGTCTCTGGAATTGTAATGAAAAATTCAAATTTATGCTTAAGTTGCATTGTTGATGAAAGTTTTGAAAATGCCACTTTTAGAAAGTTAACTTCAACTGGTTTTGTCTATTTTTAATTAGCAAGGTTGGGCCACTTTAAATTAGAAACCGACAAATTAAGCCTTGTCTGACATCATTTTCTAACACAATCCTTTGATCCATGTGATCACAAAATTTAATTAGCATGGCCACATTTTATTGTATAATATGTACTCTACCAATTTTAACACAAATTGTTAAAAACATCAAGTCATTCTTTGGAACAAAATAGCCATAGTCAAAGTCTGAATGAATTTCAAAACCCCACATCTTAATTACTGCTTGTATCACAAAACATATCCCGAAATTAAAGACAACACTTGTGACTTAGTGACACATTCAACTGTACCAGTTCTCTAATCCATTACATCGGCTTCCTGTCTTTGGTCCAGAAAAATACAGTGCTTCAACCCATGTATAGCTTCACTTTTGGAGTATGCATAATTGAGACAACCATGCTACTCCCTGTGTAATGAATTTAAGAACTGGTACATTTGCATTTGTCAAATTAGATTAAATATATATTATACATTAAAATGTGGTGATGCTTTTTAAATATCATGATCACAGGGATCAATGAATTGTGTTGGTAAATGATGTCAGACAAGGTTTAATTTGTCAATGTTGACTTTTAGAAATTTGGCATTTTCTTGCATTAGCCATTTGGTGCCTGCAACCGGTCTCTGGATCACATGACTGGGTGTAGATGACACTTGGGCATTGTGTATTCCTCCTAAACAGCTACACACAATCGGGAGCTTAGGTGTGACTGGATGGGCCATCACTGGCAGGATAGGAGGGAAGAGCTGGGCCTAGCCTCATTTATGCTTGAATATTCTGTGTCCTGTATCCACATAAAGGGCTGTATACCCCATGTAGTAAGTCTGGAGCCAGGGCCAGGAAGGCAGAACGCCAGTGTACTTCAAAGGCATGCCTCTAGAAGCTTCTCCCCACTTCAGAGGCACAACTGGGTATATTTACTGGACCTCAGACATCATCAATTCACTGCACTTCTGGATCCATGGATACGCTGCCAGGAAAAAGGGTTGCTGTGCTCCCGAAATGACAGCCACTCTGCTGGACTGCTGCTCTGAAGGACTGCTGACCTGCTGTGTTGACCTGCTGCTCTTTATTTTGGTTGAGAAGGACTGAATCTGCCTCTTTTGAATCCAGAGAGACTCAAAAGGCTAGTTGGCTTGCCTTCTGATCTGAAGCCTCGGGGACATACCAGGCCTCCAATAACTTTGCACCTGTACCTGGACTCTGCTATCTGTGAGTCTAACCTGCCAAGTGGTGCCACCCCAGTTCTGGACCTTTGGAAGTAGGCTTAAGGCACTCAGCCAGCCTTTGTGGATCCAGCAGTACTGACGCATTTCTCCAGCTGCGTGTCGCAAACCCGAAAAGAACGACCCACCGCTACTGCTGCATGAATTGGACTCTTTACAATCACCTGCATCGCAGTGCAACCCATTGGAACTGGTGCAGCATGACCAATCCTCGTTGCAGGCCCTCACATTCCTCTTTGGTGGCAGCCTCAATGATTCTGTATTACAGCCTTGCAGCTCCCCTACAACACAGGCACCCTTGCACTATGGGACATGTTTCCGAAGCAGTGGCGGAGAGCAGTATTAGCCAACTTTGCTTAACGCCGTGCTCCACCACTTCTAAAATGCAGGGCTGCATAATATTTACAAGGATATGGTGCAGCCATGCGTTTCCCCCTGCGCTGATTTCAGCTGCCTAGCACCAATGCAGACACTCTTGCACAATACTGCAAGGGTGCCTGTGTTGTAGGGGAAGATTGTTTATGGATAGGTAGGTGTCCCTTCCTACACATAAACTATCTGAAATGGCATTTTGAAACTTCTATGTGTCCTGCTTAATGCAGCACGCATAGACGTTGCACAATATAATTTTTTTTATCGACAAGAAGGTTGCCCTCAAAGAAAAGCCCGCTCAGGTAAGTACTGTCTTTTCATTTAATTTAATATGCAGGACTGCAGGTTGGACAGACAAAATGCACACAAACAGGTTCTTCAGCCAACCGGTTTCAGGCTCCTGTCCTTCGTCAAAGGCTCTATTCTCTCAAACTTGCAACGCCATTCGCGCACTCCTTTAAACCAAGTCTCCGCCCCAGTGGGCGTAACCGCTCTCACAGCTTCTTAGAACTTGCAGTGCACGTAAGTGTTCCTTCAGTGAGGTGGCACGCTGTTTGTCATCAGAGTTTAAAATTCATTTCCACAGTGGGTTTTCGTGCCATATTGACCATGCCCAGCTGCTGCCTTGTAGTCCGCATATCGGCACCTGTCCCTTCTCACGATCACCATCATGGCATCACAGGGTCTGCTATTCTGCAGCGGGGCTCCTCCATGGCTGAGCAACGCCGTACAAATCCAACAAGAAGGTTGCCCTCAAAGAAAAGCCCGCTCAGGTAAGTACTGTCTTTTCATTTCATTTAATATGCAGGACTGCAGATTGGACAGACAAAATGTACACAAACAGTTTTTTCAGCCGACCGGTTTCGGGGTCCTGCCCTTCGTCAAAGGCTCTATTCTCTCTAATTGCAATGCCATTCGCGCACTCCTATAAACCAAGTCTCCGCCCCAGTGGGCGTAGCCGCTCTCACAGCTTCTTGGGACTTGCAGTGCACGTAAGTGTTCCCTCAGTGAGGTGGCACGCTGTTTGTCATCAGAGTTTAAAATTCATTTCCACAGTGGGTTTTCGTGTCATATTGACCATGCCCATCTGCGGCCTTGTAGTCCGCATAGCGGCACCGGTCCCTTCTCACGATCACCATCATGGCATCACAGGGTCTGCTATTCCGCAGCGGGGCTCCTCCACGGCTGAGCAAAGCTGTACAAATCCAACAAGAAGGTTGCCCTCAAAGAAAAGCCTGCTCAGGTAAGTACTGTCTTTTCATTTAATTTAATATGCAGGACTGCAGCTTGGACAGACAAAATTCACACAAACAGTTTCTTCAGCCGACCGGTTTCGGGCTCCTGCCCTTCGTCAAAGGCTCTATTCTCTCAAACTTGCAACGCCATTCGCGCACTTCTTTAAACCAAGTCTCCGCCCCAGTGGGCGTAGCCGCTCTCACAGCTTCTTGGGACTTGCAGTGCACGTAAGTGTTCCTTCAGTGAGGTGGCACGCTGTTTGTCATCAGAGTTTAAAATTCATTTCCACAGTGGGTTTTCGTTCCATATTGACCATGCCCAGCTGTTGCCTTGTAGTCCGCATATCAGCACCTGTCCCTTCTCTCGATCACCATTATGGCATCACAGGGTCTGCTATTCCACAACGGGGCTCCTCCACGGCTGAGCAAAGCCATACAAATCCAACAAGAAGGTTGCCCTCGAAGAAAAGCCAGCTCAGGTAAGTACTGTCTTTTAATTTCATTTAATATGCAGGACTGCTGCTTGGACAGGCAAAATGCACACAAACAGTTTCTTCAGCCGACCGGTTTCGGGCTCCTGCCCTTCGTCAAAGGCTCTATTCTCTCAAACTTGCAACGCCATTCGCGCACTCCTTTAAACCAAGTCTCCGCCCCAGTGGGCATAGCCGCTCTCACAGCTTCTTGGGACTTGCAGTGCACGTAAGTGTTCCTTCAGTGAGGTGGCACGCTGTTTGTCATCAGAGTTTAAAATTAATTTTCACAGTGGGTTTTCGTGCCATATTGACCATGCCCAGCTGCTGCCTTGTAGTCCGCATATGAGCACCTGTCCCTCTCACGATCACCATCATGGCATCACAGGGTCTGCTATTCCGCAGCGGGGCTCCTCCACGGCTGAGCAAAACCGTACAAATCCAACAAGAAGGTTGCCCTCAAAGAAAAGCCCGCTCAGGTAAGTACTGTATTTTTATTTCATTTAATATGCAGGACTGCAGCTTGGACAGACAAAATGCACACAAACAGTTTCTTCAGCCGACCGGTTTCGGGCTCCTGCCCTTCGTCAAAGGCTCTATTCTCTCAAACTTGCAACGCCTTTCGCGCACTCCTTTAAACCAAGTCTCCGCCCGAGTGGGCGTAGCCGCTCTCACAGCTTCTTGGGACTTGCAGTGCACGTAAGTGTTCCTTCAGTGAGGTGGCACGCTGTTTGTCATCAGAGTTTAATATTCATTTCTACAGTGGGTTTTCGTGCCATATTGACCATGCCCAGCTGCTGCCTTGTAGTCCACATATCAGCACCTGTCCCTTCTCACGATCACCATCATGGCATCACAGGGTCTACTATTCCGCAGCGGGGCTCCTCCACGGTGAGCAAAGCCGTACAAATCCAACAAGAAGGTTGCCCTCAAAGAAAAGCCCGCTCAGGTAAGTACTGTACTTTCATTTAATTTAATCTGCAGGACTGCAGCTTGGACAGACAAAATGCACACAAACAGTTTCTTCAGCCGACCGGTTTCAGGCTCCTGCCCTTCGTCAAAGGCTCTATTCTCTCAAACTTGCAACGCCATTCGCACACTCCTTTAAACCAAGTCTCTGCCCTAGTGGGCATAGCCGCTCTCACAGCTTCTTGGGACTTGCAGTGCACGTAAGTGTTCCTTCAGTGAGGTGGCACGCTGTTTGTCATCAGAGTTTAAAATTCATTTCCACAGTGGGTTTTCGTGCCATATTGACCATGCCCAGCTGCTGCCTTGTGGTCCGCATATCGGCACCAGTCCCTTCTCACGATCACCATCATGGCATCACAGGGTCTGCTATTCCGCAGCGGGGCTACTCCACGGCTGAGCAGAGATGTACAAATCCAACAAGAAGGTTGCCCTCGAAGAAAAGCATGCTCAGGTAAGTACTGTCTTTTCATTTCATTTAATATGCAGAACTGCAGCTTGGACAGACAAAATGCACACAAACAGTTTCTTCAGCCGACCGGTTTCGGGCTCCTGCCCTTCGTCAAAGGCTCTATTCTCTCAAACTTGCAACACCATTCGCGCCCTCCTTTAAACCAAGTCTCCGCCCGAGTGGGCGTAGCCGCTCTCGCAGCTTCTTGGGACTTGCAGTGCACATAAGTCTTCCTTCAGTGAGGTGGCACGCTGTTTGTCATCAGAGTTCAAAATTCATTTCCACAATGGATTTTCGTGCCATATTGACCATGCCCAGCTGCTGCCTTGTAGTCCGCATATCGGCACCAGTCCCTTCTCACGATCACCATCATGGCATCACAGGGTCTGCTATTCGGCAGGGGGGCTCCTCCACGGCTGAGCAAAGCCGTACAAATCCAACAAGAAGGTTGCCCTCAAAGAAAAGCCCGCTCAGGTACGTACTGTCTTTTAATTTCATTTAATATGCAGGACTGCAGCTTGGACAGACAAAATGCACACAAACAGTTTCTTCAGCCGACCGCTTTCGGGCTCCTGCCCTTCGTCAAAGGCTCTATTCTCTCAAACTTGCAACGCCATTCGCGCACTCCTTTAAACCAAGTCTCCGCCCCAGTGGGCGTAGCCGCTCTTGCAGCTTCTTGGGACTTGCAGTGCACATAAGTCTTCCTTCAGTGAGGTGGCAAGCTGTTTGTCATCAGAGTTTAAAATTCTTTCCATAATGGATTTTCGTGCTATATTGACCATGCCCAGCTGCTGCCTTGTAGTCCGCATATCGGCACCAGTCCCATCTCACGATCACCATCATGGCATCACAGGGTCTGCTATTCCGCAGCGGGGCTCCTCCACGGCTGAGCAAAGCCGTACAAATCCAACCAGAAGGATGCCCTCAAAGAAAAGCCCGCTCAGGTAAGTACTGTCTTTTCATTTCATTTAATATGCAGGACTGCAGCTTGGACAGGCAAAATGCACACAATCCATTTCTTCAGCCGACCGGTTTCAGGCTCCTGCCCTTCGTCAGAGGTTCTATTCTCTCAAACTTGCAAAGCCATTCGCGCACTCCTTTAAACCAAGTCTCCGCCCGAGTGGGCGTAGCCGCTCTCACAGCTTCTTGGGACTCGCAGTGCACGTAAGTGTTCCTTCAGTGAGGTGGCACTCTGTTTGTCATCAGAGATTAAAATTCATTTCCACAGTGGGTTTTCGTGCCATATTGACCATGCCCAGCTGCTGCCTTGTAGTCCACATATCGGCACCTGTCCCTTCTCACGATCACCATCATGGCATCACAGGGTCTGCTATTCCTCAGCGGGGCTCCTCCATGGCTGAGCAAAGCCGTATAAATCCAACAAGAAGGTTGCCCTCAAAGAAAAGCCCGCTCAGGTAAGTACTGTCTTTTCATTTCATTTAATCTGCAGGACTGCAGCTTGGACAGACAGAATGCACACAAACAGTTTCTTCAGCCGACCGGTTTCAGGCTCCTGCCCTTCGTCAAAGGCTCTATTCTCTCAAACTTGCAACGCCATTCGCACACTCCTTTAAACCAAGTCTCTGCCCCAGTGGGCATAGCCGCTCTCACAGCTTCTTGGGACTTTCAGTGCACGTAAGTGTTCCTTCAGTGAGGTGGCACGCTGTTTGTCATCAGAGTTTAAAATTCATTTCCACAGTGGGTTTTCGTGCCATATTGACCATGCCCAGCTGCTGCCTTGTAGTCCGCATACTGGCACCTGTCCCTTCTCACGATCACCATCATGGCATCACAGGGTCTGCTATTCCACAGCGGGGATCCTCCACGGCTAAGCAAAGCCGTAAAAATACAACAAGAAAGTTGCCCTCAAAGAAAAGCCTGCTCAGGTAAGTACTGTCTTTTCATTTCATTTAATATGCAGGACTGCAGCTTGGACAGCAAGGTTCAAAGTCACGCTCCCAGCGCGTTTCGTACCTCACTTCATCAGGGGTAAGAGGACTGAAGGTAAACCAGCAGAGTAATTTGGCGGCAGTTTAAATGTCCCGGTGTCCGCCTGAGGGCTTGGCCACACGAGTGGCATCATGGTCTTGGTAGTGCCGTTTTCGTTCTCAAGTGAGCTGTCTTGCTGTTAGCCTCCAAATTAAAAAAGTTACATCCATGTGGATCGCTGTGTCTGGTTACCCGGACCAAAACCAATCCCTTTCTCATAAAGCGGCACCTCTTCCATTCAAAGTCTGTTATTCAACGTGCTCGCTGGAGTGTCAAGACAACACCGGGGCGTACCTCCGCGACCCAGACAGGGCCGCATACATCCAACCCAACAGTTTACCTGCTATGGAGGACGCCCACCAGAGGTTTGTATTTGCCAAAGTCGTGCTTTATTGAGACAAAGGTTATTGACAACAGGAAACAGCACAGCAAGGTTCAAAGTCCCGCTCCCAACGCGTTTCGTTCCACACTTCATCAGGGGTGAGAGGACTGAATGTAAACCATCAGAGTAATTTGGCGGCAGTTTAAATGTCCCGGTGTCCTCCCGAGGGCGTGGCCACACGAGTGGCATCATGGTCTTGGTAGTGCCGTTTTCGTTCTCAAGTGAGCTGCGCTGCTGTTAGCCGCCAAAATAAAAAAGTTACATCCATGTGGATCGCTGTGTCTGGTTACCCGGACCATAACCAATCCCTTTCTCATAAAGCGGCACCTCTTCCATTCCAAGGCCGTTATTCAACGTGCTCGCTGGAGTGTCAAGACAACACCGGGGCGTACCTCCGCGACCCAGACAGAGCCGCATACATCCAACCCAACCGTTTGCCTGCTATGGAGGACGCCCACCAGAGGTTTGTATTTGCCAAAGTCGTGCTTTATTGAGAAAAAGGTTATTGGCAACAGGAGTCTGCACAGCAAAGTTCAAAGTCCCGCTCCCAACGCGTTTCGTTCCTCACTTCATCAGGGGTAAGAGGACTGAAGGTAAACCGGCAGAGTAATTGGCGGCAGTTTAAATGTCCCGGTATCCGCCCGAGGGCGTGGCCACACAAGTGGCATCATGGTCTTGGTAGTGTCGTTTTCATTCTCAAGTGAGCTGCCCTGCTGTTAGCCTCCAAAATAAAAAAGTTACATCCATGTGGATCACTGTGTCTGGTTACCCGGACCATAACCAATCCCTTTCTCATAAAGCGGCACCTCTTCCATTCCAAGTCAGTTATTCAACGTGCTCGCTGGAGTGTCAAGACAACACCGGGGGGTACCTCCGCGACCCAGACAGAGTCGCATACATCCAACCCAACAGTATGCCTGCTATGGAGGACGCCTACCAGAGGTTTGTATTTGCCAAGTCGTGCTTTATTGAGACAAAGGTTATTGGCAACAGGAGTCAGCACAGCATGGTTCAAAGTCCCGCTCCCAACGCATTTCGTTCCTCACTTCACTCGGGGTAAGAGGACTGAAGGTAAACCAGCAGAGTAATTTGGCGGCAGTTTAAATGTCCCGGTGTCCGCCCGAGGGCATGGCCACACGAGTGGCATCATGGTCTTGGTAGTGCCGTTTTCATTCTCAAGTGAGCTGCCCTGCTGTTAGCCTCCAAAATAAAAAAGTTACATCCATGTGGATTGCTGTGTCTGGTTAGCCGGACCATAACCAATCCCTTTCTCATAAAGCGGCACCTCTTCCATGCCAAGTACGTTATTCTACGTGCTCGCTGGAGTGTCAAGACAACACCGGGGGGTACCTCCGCGACCCAGACAGAGCCGCATACATCCAACCCAACCGTTTGCCTCCTATGGAGGACGCCCACCAGAGGTTTGTATTTTCCAAAGTCGTGCTTTATTGAGAAAAAGGTTATTGGCAACAGGAGTCTGCACAGCAAAGTTCAAAGTCCCGCTCCCAACGCGTTTCGTTCCTCACTTCATCAGGGGTAAGAGGACTGAAGGTAAACCGGCAGAGTAATTGGCGGCAGTTTAAATGTCCCGGTATCCGCCCGAGGGCGTGGCCACACAAGTGGCATCATGGTCTTGGTAGTGTCGTTTTCATTCTCAAGTGAGCTGCCCTGCTGTTAGCCTCCAAAATAAAAAAGTTACATCCATGTGGATCACTGTGTCTGGTTACCCGGACCATAACCAATCCCTTTCTCATAAAGCGGCACCTCTTCCATTCCAAGTCAGTTATTCAACGTGCTCGCTGGAGTGTCAAGACAACACCGGGGGGTACCTCCGCGACCCAGACAGAGTCGCATACATCCAACCCAACAGTATGCCTGCTATGGAGGACGCCTACCAGAGGTTTGTATTTGCCAAGTCGTGCTTTATTGAGACAAAGGTTATTGGCAACAGGAGTCAGCACAGCATGGTTCAAAGTCCCGCTCCCAACGCATTTCGTTCCTCACTTCACTCGGGGTAAGAGGACTGAAGGTAAACCAGCAGAGTAATTTGGCGGCAGTTTAAATGTCCCGGTGTCCGCCCGAGGGCGTGGCCACACGAGTGGCATCATGGTCTTGGTAGTGCCGTTTTCATTCTCAAGTGAGCTGCCCTGCTGTTAGCCTCCAAAACAAAAAAGTTACATCCATGTGGATTGCTGTGTCTGGTTAGCCGGACCATAACCAATCCCTTTCTCATAAAGCGGCACCTCTTCCATGCCAAGTACGTTATTCTACGTGCTCGCTGGAGTGTCAAGACAACACCGGGGGGTACCTCTACGACCCAGACAGAGCCGCATACATCCAACCCAACAGTATGCCTGCTATGGAGGACGCCCACCAGAGGTTTGTATTTGCCAAAGTCGTGCTTTATTGAGACAAAGGTTATTGCCAACAGGAGTCTGCACAGCAAGGTTCAAAGTCCTGCTCCCAACGCGTTTCGTTCCTCACTTCATCAGGGGTAAGAGAACTGAAGGTAAACCAGCAGATTAATTTGGCGGCAGTTTAAATGTCCCGGTGTCCGCCCGAGGGCGTTGCTACACGAGTGGCATCATGGTCTTGGTAGTGTCGTTTTCATTCTCAAGCTAGCTGCCCTGCTGTTAGCCTCCAAAATAAAAAAGTTATATCCATGTGGATCGCTGTGTCTGGTTACCCGGACCATAACCAATCCCTTTCTCATAAAGCGGCACCTCTTCCATTCCAAGTCCGTTATTCAACGTGCTCGCTGGAGTGTCAAGACAACACCAGGGCGTACCTCCGCGACCCAGACAGAGCCGCATACATCCAACCCAACAGTTTGCCTGCTATGGAGGACGCCCACCAGAGGTTTGTATTTGCCAAAGTCGTGCTTTATTGAAACAAAGGTTATTGGCAACAGGAGTCAGCACAGCAAGGTTCAAAGTCCCGCTCCCAACGCGTTTCGTTCCTCACTTCATCAGGGGTAAGAGGACTGAAGGTAAACCAGCAGAGTAATTTGGCGGCAGTTTAAATGTCCCGGTGTCCGCCCGAGGGCATGGCCACATGAGTAGCATCATGGTCTTGGTAGTGCCTTTTTGTTCTCAAGTGAGCTGCACTGCTGTTAGCCTCCAAAATAAAAAAGTTTCATCCATGTGGATCGCTGTGTCTGGTTACCCGGACCATAACCAATCCCTTTCTCATAAAGCGGCACTTCTTCCATTTCCAAGTCCGTTATTCAACGTGCTCGCTGGAGTGTCAAGACAACACCGGGGTGTACCTCCGCGACCCAGACAGATCCGCATACATCCAACCCAACAGTATGCCTGCTATGGAGGATGCCCACCAGAGGTTTGTATTTGCCAAAGTCGTGCTTTATTGAGACAAAGGTTATTGGCAACAGCACAGCAAGGTTCAAAGTCCCGCCCCCAACGCGTTTTGTTCCTCACTTCATCAGGGGTAAGAGGACTGAAGGTAAACCAGCAGAGTAATTTGGCGGCAGTTTAAATGTCCCGGTGTCCGCCCTAGGGCGTGGCCACACGAGTGGCATCATGGTCTTGGTAGTGCCGTTTTTGTTCTCAAGTGAGCTGCCCTGCTGTTAGCCTCCAAAATAAAAAAGTTACATCCATGTGGATCGCTGTGTCTGCTTACCCGGACCATAACCAATCCCTTTCTCATAAAGCAGCACCTCTTCCATTCCAAGTCCGTTATTCAACGTGCTCGCTGGAGTGTCAAGACAACACCGGGGCGTACCTCCGAGACCCAGACAGAGCCGCATACATCCAACCCAACAGTATGCCTGCTATGGAGGACTCCCACCAGAGGTTTGTATTTGCCAAAGTCGTGCTTTATTGAGACAAAGGTTATTGGTAACAGGAGTCAGCACAGCAAGGTTCAAAGACCCGCTCCTAACGCGGTTCATTCCTCACTTCATCAGGAGTAAGAGGACTGAAGGTAAACCAGCAGAGTAATTTGGCGGCAGTTTAAATGTCCCGGTGTCCGCCGGAGGGCGTGGCCACACGAGTGGCATCATGGTCTTGGTAGTGCCGTTTTCGTTCTCAAATGAGCTGCCCCGCTGTTAGCCTCCAAAATAAAAAAGTTACATCCATGTGGATCGCTGTGTCTGGTTACCTGGACCATAACCAATCCCTTTCTCATAAAGCGCACCTCTTCCATTCCAAGTCCGTTATTCAACGTGCTCGCTGGAGTGTCAAGACAACACCTGGGCTAACGAAGAAGACCGCCTGGTCGAAACGATTCGCCAATAAACAAATTTTCACATGGACCCTGGAGTGCAAGTCTTTTGTGTTTCCTCTGATTTATCGAGTGGGGAACCCTTTCAGATATATATAGATATATATATATATATATTCAAAAGGTTGCGCTCTGCAATTGAGAACACCCACGCTCCGTTCATTTCTTCCCTTTATTAGCAGAACAGCAGCAGCAGAGCTCAATGTTTCTTCAAGCAGTATGTGGCACCCTTTGCCTACGCGTTTCTGGAAAGTGTTCTCCCTTCTTCATGGCTTGGTGCTGGTGGGTGGGAATGGAAAGCAGCAAGATTTATATGCGCAGCATTCTGCAGGTGTCAGTTAGTCCTGCCCTTCCGGGCGTGGTAACAGCAAAGCACTGTGGTCAATGTAGTACCCAGCGCTATCTGTAGTCCATAGTGGAAGCTGCTTTCCTCGCTCCCTTCCCGTTATTCTTTACCTTCGGGTTCCTCTTCAGATTCATTCAGATCGGCTGCTTGCTTCCGCTGATTCTGCCAGGCACGTCGCTCCGTTTAGGTGTGTTCTCACTGTAACACACGGACCCGCTGGAAGCGGGGGGGTTGTTCTCGTGGCCCGAGCCGGCCACTTAATATTCAAAAGGTTGCGCTCTGCAATTGAGAACACCCACGCTCCGTTCGTTTCTTCCCTTTATTAGCAGAACAGCAGCAGCAGAGCTCAATGTTTCTTCAAGCAGTATGTGGCACCCTTTGCCTACGCGTTTCTGGAAAGTGTTCTCCCTTCTTCATGGCTTGGTGCTGGTGGGTGGGAATGGAAAGCAGTAAGATTTATATGCGCAGCATTCTGCAGGTGTCAGTTAGTCCTGCCCTTCCGGGCGTGGTAACAGCAAAGCACTGTGGTCAATGTAGTACCCAGCGCTATCTGTAGTCCATAGTGGAAGCTGCTTTCCTCGCTCCCTTCCCGTTATTCTTTACCTTCGGGTTCCTCTTCAGATTCATTCAGATCGGCTGCTTGCTTCCGCTGATTCTGCCAGGCACGTCGCTCCGTTTAGGTGTGCTCTCACTGTAACACACGGACCCGCTGGAAGCGGGGGGGTTGTTCTCGTGGCCCGAGCCGGCCACTTAATATTCAAAAGGTTGCGCTCTGCAATTGAGAACACCCACGCTCCGTTCGTTTCTTCCCTTTATATATTAAGTGGCCGGCTCGGGCCACGAGAACAACCCCCCCGCTTAGATTAGTGTTGGATCTGAAGATCACTCAAATGATAAAACAGTCTCTGTTTAAAGCCCCAGTGGGCTGGTGCACTGTAGGATGCCAAGGTTGAATTCTCATCAGTCAATGTTGAATAAGTACTTGCAACACCTAAGACAATGATAAAGGCAAAGTCCAATTAAAATCCTCATAATGGAGGAGACTTCACATTTTAGAAAACACACAAAATTTCTTAACCGCATCGCTGCGGCGGCTTTTCCCGCTGTGCGCGGCAAATTCGAAATTACCGTGTTACGTGACGAGCTGGCCTTGTCATCCGCGCAGGACAGGTAAGCGCGATGACGAGCCCAGCTCGTCAATAGCCTCGAAGGGGTTAAACAACATGCAGAAGGTATTAGGGCAGAAAAACAGCATGACAAATGGTTCGACATTAATGTAGGTGTACTGACAATTCCTCGTCCATGTTCAACCCTTGGTGCACCATGGTGTTGAAACGTATTATAAACTTGGACTCTAGCTTTCTAAGTTCCAGAAGCCTATTACCTCCTCTTGTGTTTAGGGGGACACAATCAATTACGACAAATTTCAAGAGATTGGCATTGCTTTTGTGATGCTCTTGGAAATGCCGCGCTACAGGATAGGTTTTATCATTTTTTCCAATTGCTCTTAAGTGTTCCAATACTCGCTTTTTGCTCTTGTGGATGGTGCTACCAATGTAGTATTTGGAACATGGACATTTTAAAGCATAGACGGCATATTCAGTGTTACAGTTCAAATGTTTTTGTATGACCCATGGATTGTTGTTACTGTTGAATTTGATGGCCTTTACACTACTACTGAATTTACAGGCCTTACATTGATTACATGTAAAGAAACCTCTGACAGCATTGTCTTTTTTGGGGGTGGGTATCATATTGCTACACAAGTAATCTTGTAGTGCCCTTGGTTTGCGAAATGTAAGGGATGGGTGCTCTCCTATGTAGTCTCTAAGGTCGTTGTCAGTTTTGAGAACTTCCCAAAATTTACCCAGACTTCTCTTGACTTCCCACGCATGAGTACTATACGTGGTGATGAATCTCACTGTCTGTTCAAGTTTACGTTCAATAGGTTTGGGAAACAACAGGTCTTGTCGATTAAGAGTTTCCACTCTGGTGATGGCTTTATCGACAACCTTGAGGCTGTAGCCTCGTGACAAAAATCTTTCTTTCATGATAGTTTTTTCTTTTTCAAATCTATCTGCTGTACTACAATTTCTACGGGCTCTTCGTAGCTCGCCAAACGGTATGCTGTCAATGAGGTTGCGGGGATGGCAACTGCCAGCATGTAGCAAGCTGTTGCCAGCCGTGGTTTTCCTAAACAGCGAGCTCACGATGGCATTGCCGCTCACCTCCAATTTGAGGTCCAAAAATTCCATGGTCACTTTGCTGATCTGATGTGTGAATTGGAGATTCAACTGGTTATTATTGAGACTTTGCACAAATTCAGTTGCTTGTGCTTCAGTGCCACTCCACACACAAAAGATGTTGTCGATGTAGCGTAGCCAGAGGACGGCGTGGTCTTTAAATAGCCCGATGTTCTGGACTACCTGCTCCTCCCACCAGCCCAGGTAAATACCTGCAAAGCTGGGGGCGAAGCAGGTCCCCATCGCCGTCCCCTGGGTCTGCCTAAAGATGGTGTTGTCAAAGAGGAAGAAATTGTTACTCAAGCACATCTCAATCATCTTGAGTAACATCTCGGTATGTTGGAGAAAACATAATTGCCTGTTGTTAAAAGACTGTCTACAGGCATCTAGACCCAGATGTTGCGGAATGCTAGTGTACAGACTGCACACATCTAGGCCCAGCATGAAATAGTTAGGGGACCACTCAATGTCATTAATTTGTCTTAAGAAATCACTTGTGTCACGAACAAATGATGGAAGTGCTTGTACCAAAGGTTGTAGAAAATAATCTACGTATTTTGACGTATTTTCTAAAGCACTTCCACAAGATAATACTATTGGCCTTCCTGGAGGCTTTTCGGCATTTTTATGAAGCTTTGGCAGCAAGTACATTACAGGGAGTTTAGGATATTTACACGCCAAGTATGAAAATTTGTCAATACTTAATATGCCACAATCTCTCCATTCAGTGATTTGGTTAGCTACACAGTGCATTGCTTGTTCATATTCACTTCTAGTGGTTTTACAGTACCTGTTGGTATCAGATAGCTGTGAGTGTCCTTCTAGTTTGTACATTTCTATCGGCCAAATAACAACATTTCCCCCCTTGTCACTTTGTTTGATAACAAATTCATGATTAGATTCTAATACCATGAGTGCTTTGCGTTGTTGAGTGGTTAAATTGTATCTAATCAGTTTTTTGTTTGATTTGAGTCTCTTAAGCTCATTGATCATGCCTTTTTCAAAACAATTTATTGCTTCGCAATTCACTTGGGATAGGAAAATCGATTTGGGTTTGAATGGGGTAGGAGCCATCAAATCAGTGTTGGCCAAGTTATCAATTGGGTCCTCATTCGACCCACTCACTTCAGCTAGTTCAAAAACTGTGTGTAATGTCTCAATGTCGCCTATTTGAAGGCCTACTTGTTCACTCACTTGTTCACCAATTGTTTTATCCCTTTTATGAGAGAACCACTTTTTGAGTTTCAACTTTCGTATATAGTGGAACAAGTCAATTCTTGATTCAGTGTAGTTAAAATAGGAAGTCGTGCAAAAGGATAATCCTAGCATTAATACCTCCAATTCATTTTCATTAAGAATATAATTAGAGAGATTTACCACAGTTTTGGTCTTCATGTTTTCTTGGCGAATTTGCCCCTTGTTCTCGTTCCCACTGGGCTGTCTGTTGGCATGGAGTAGTTTGGCTTTCTTCCTCCTCTTCCTCCTCTTCCACGCCCTCTTACCGGGCTGGCGCTGGTGGCTGCTGTGATTGACCTTTCTTTTGTCAGCAGCTCGTACTCCCTTAAAAAACGTGCTTTTAGTACTTCTGAATCATTTCCATCAGCTTGCTGTAAAGCATCGTTGTCGCATTGTAATATTTGTTCCGTCACAGAAGATATTCCAGTTGTAGAGGGTGCAGATTCATCAACCTCTATATTACTTACTGGCGTTCCTTCATTGGATTTCATTTGGGTGGTTTGTTCCATTCGCAATTTTTCGAATTTTTTGCCAAAGGTTAGAATTTGGCCATTTCTATAATCTATTTCATCTCTTTCCAATTTGGTTAATTTTTTCATTTTGATTTCTTCTTCTAGTTTCTCCAAACGTTTGTTCATTTTCTCCATCTCTGTGTTAAATTCTTCCTCACAAAGTAATTCTTTCAATTTTACCATCAGTTCCTCGCTTTCTTTTGTAAGTTTGGAACTTTCCTTTTCGGCAGCTTTTATTAATAGTTTTAGCATGTTCAATGAACAGATGTGGTTGTTCTCCATCCATTCTGATATTAGTTCTGGGTCAGGTTGTTGAAGCGTTGGGGTTATAAAAATGCGTAAACCCCGCGGTATTCTATTGCATTCAATGTACTGCTGGAGAGCGGTGGCTTGCCACCATTTAGACCGTTCTTTTTTTAGCACTCTCCATAGCGTGTCCCAAAGCTTTTTCTTGTCTATTACATTGCGCCGGCGGTTTTGGTAATGCTCCCGCCTCCCTCACTTCGAACAGTTTTGTCAAACAATTTTGACGCCGCTTCCTTCCGCCTGGTGTTTCTTGTATCAGCCATGTTAAATCGTACGATCCCTGTGAAAGTCGTACTTCCCCGAACAGTACAGGGCTGCGTGTGCACTCAGCGTTAATAGTTGTCAGAGTCCACAACGCTGTAAATCCGATTACCACGATCCAGCTCACCATTAGCATGAAACTCCCGTAGCGTTACAGTCCGTGTTCGCCGGCAAGCACTGAAAGGATGAATGCAGCTCCCTGCTCCTCCTCCTCTCGACTTCAACCCGCGTCCTGGATCCACGCTGTTCACTTCGTTGCTTGAATGGCGTCTTCGTGTGGGCGAGGGTTTTTGGAACAAATAAACACAAAGTTGTAGCTGAACCCTTGCCTCGGTCTCGGCGGGCTCACGGCAGGGGTAGCCACCCCCTTCAAATCAACACGCTTCACCCGCGTCCTCCTTCTACCAGTATCAGAAAGAACGACACAGGAGCCGTGGCCTCAGTAAATGGTGCAGTTTAATGCTGATACAACGTCCGACGCGTTTCGGAGTAAGCCTACTCCTTCATCACGGGCAAACTTTGTGTATCACAGTGTGAATAATAAAGTAAAAAAACATGTCACGTGATAAAAACATAAACAAAATACTTCGCCTTTGTACAATTTTCAAGTAGTGTTTGTACTATTATTTAAATGACTGGAAATTACATGTGGTATACTCGGCTGTCTACCCATTTCTAAAATTATAGATTATGTGCACCGTTTGTCAAAATTTAAATGCATGATTTCGAATTCATCCAAGACCTCGCGTGAAAGTTAGAACACGGGTCTATGACACTGCTAAACATGAATGATGGTAAAGCAAATCAGTTCAAAAACATATAAAGCATGTTAATTCAGTACATAAAGTAATGTAACCAAATGTCGAAATATAATCAACATAAACATAATACATGCACCTCCTCTGGTGCGGTTAGAATCGAACCCATTCCCTCAAACCGGGAGAGAATGATAAGCAGTAGCTCAAACCCCCAGGCTACGCGAGTTACCGCTTGCTCGAGGCTGATTTTAGGTGCTCTCAGGACACTGCAAATGGAGCTAGTAAAGCATAGCTATGACAGCGTGTTGCCCAAGTGGGCTACCAAATAAGTGTCAAAAGGACTAAACAAAATAATGCCCAAGTGGGCTAAATCCAAGTTAACTGTAAATCATCCCTGACATACAATCAAGATTAGTGTTGGATCTGAAGATCACTCAAATTATAAAACATATATATATATGAAGGCTCCTTGAAGCACCAAATGACAAGTCACTCAAGCAGCAGGTGCCGTTTTTCGCGGTGGTGCTCCTCGATATTCAATGATTTCTCAGCTTTCCCAAGAATAATCCCAGCCGGGTTTGGAAAAAGATACAGCACTCTCGGGGTTCCTGTTACTCAGCAGCAAGGATTTATTAGTCCAAACGATGCGTTTCGGGACAACAACGAAAGACTTACCCGTCAGGGCTGTGATGGCAGTACTGTTCTGGGGTATTTTCACGATTGTAGTTGATGTTAGTACCTTCGGCGGCCGGCACTGGGTCCCTCCATAATTTAGAACAAAGCACACTGGGTCCTTCCGGGTACCTCCTCCCATGGTCAGGTGGCGCGGAAATTCGGCAAACCCAAAGCCGAAAAGTTTCAATGAAAATCCACAAGTTTGCCAATAAGCAAGGTCGCGCACTCAAGGAGATTCAATCAGAAAGGTTTTATTCACAGGATACCGCTACGCGTTTCGACACGCCAAGGTGTCTTGATCACACGATAATCTCTCCCCAATACTCAACATGTTAAATACACAGCAAGTATACAAACAATAAACATAGATGAGGTTTGCATCAATCAACTGAATCAAGGTAAAACTCGTCGGCCATATTGGAATGGAATTTTTCTCCTGTCTGTATGTATGGAAACACATGATCTAGCAATTGTTATTGCACCAGGATGTCTGTAAATCACCCTATTTTCCCAGTAAATATCATATTATTGTTTAAACATATACAAAACTTAGAGAGTGACTTCTAAGTAACGAAAATCAAAAAACTTTTTGCAACAATATAATGTTTCCACCACTACATAGTGAGAAGTGAGCTTAGATAAACTGGGTTGGTTACAGAAATGGAATAGATTCGACATGTTTAAACCATACCCTATTCCCAAGAATGTATTGGTAGAAACATTATATTGTTGCACACTCCCGTAGTGCGCCAGGTGCGCTCCCCGGTACGCGCACCGGGGAGCGCCGGCAGCGCGCCTATAGATATATATGTGTTTTTGAACTTAATTTTCATAAAAACCACTGGAGCAATTTTCACCAAACATAGCAAAGGCACATCTGCGTACCAGTCCCTACAATTTTTCCAAGTTTGGCGTAATTCCGTTCAGCTGTTCGGGCTGTAGACTTGTCAGACCGTCCTATGGAAATTAACATGGAGGAAACACGTTTTGGGACCCCCCTTTTTTCTCAGCCCCCACTTCACGAATCCCCCCGAAACTTTCAGGGAAGGAGCGGAGCGCAGCGAGACCATTTTAAGGAAAATTACAGGCAGATCCCTCAATCGGCGCCAAAGTTATTCCCAATAGAATGTTCGGAATTTCCTATGGTAGCCAATCCTAACTATAACTACCTAGTAGGTAATATATATATTACCTACTGGCGTGTCGCCAGTAGGTATATATAGTTAGGATTATTTGTCTATGGAACTTTTGAAAATTCTATGTCTAATAACTTTGGCGTTTGTGGACGGAATCGGCTGAAATTTTCAGGAAAATGGCACATTTTGTTTCTGAGCAGCCCCCGAAAATTTGGGGGGGTTTCGTCAAGGGGGGGCCGAGAAAAAAGGGGGGTCCCAAAACGCGTTTTTCCCATATTAATTTCCATAGGGCCTTTGGCCTCACTTTTAGCTCGAACGGCTGAATGGATTTGCACGAAACTTGGCAAAATTGTAGGGACTGTTAGCCCGATGTGCCTTTGCTAGGTCTCAATATATGTGCTCCAGTGGATTTTGAGAAATTAACGTTGAAAACAAGATATATATCTGTAACAGCGCTCCGGGCTGCGCTCCGGTCCGCTTACTTTTCGCGAAACGGAACTTTGCGATGCGAAGCTGATTGGCTCCCCGGTGTCTGTCAACATTCTAAACAGTCCGGAGCGGCCACCATCTTATCTCTCGGTAGGATCGAGAGAGAAGAAGAGGTGGAAAACGAAGGGGGAATTTAATGAAAGGGGGCAAGGTATACCCCTCTTGACCCCCTAGGAATCTTGTTGGGGTTATTAAAGGGTCCCGTGGGGAAAATAAAAAAAAAATTATTTTTCACGGTAGAAGAGCTTCCCGGGCCGCGAACTGGGCCGCAAACTGGTAGCGAAACGGGAATTCGCCATTTTGTGCTTCGTTTTAATTAAATTACTAGGTATAAGGGGGTGCGGGAGACCATTTTGTGCTTCATTTTAATTAAATTACTAGGTATAAGGGGCTGCGGGAGACGTATCCTAATCCCTTATGTTTTCTGAGGGTGGCTGAGGAGGCTCATATATGTTGATACATGTCTTCCAGCGGCTGTGCGTGAGCTTTTTTTTTTTTTGCTGCGTGACGTCTGTTAACATTCGATTCAATGGAAATCAGGAAGTGTTGACCACCAATTTGTCAGTGCGATAAAATATTTTGTTATAAATGAATCCTTATTGTTAAACATTGTCTGCGCCATCTTGCCTTTTTTCCAATGCCACAATTTTGTCGTGCACGGCAGCCATTTTAGATGCCAGGCCGGTCCCAGGCTATCACCTAGCCCTGCGGATGTAGTTTATGGCCCCAGCTGTAGAGAATCCAGACATGCCAACCCTCCCGATTCAGGCGTGAGACTACTGATTTCAGTGCTAGTCTCCCGCCTCCCGATTCCTGCAAGCAAAAACCCGGGGGCATATTACCAACAACTAGCGATAATTTTTGCTCTAACTTGTTTAGAGACAAAAATTATCGCCGCACATCGGCGATTTTTATCGCAGATAAACCTTGCTATTAGCAAGGTTTATCGCAAATGCGATAAAAAACGGCCGCAATGCATGAATATCGCTGAAAAGTCAGCGATATTCATGCATTATCCAGCAAATGCTCTTAGCCATGTTATCCACCTCCCATTGGATAACATGGCTAAAAACTGCTCAGGGCAGGTGTTAGCTTTTGGAGATATTCGCGCTTAGCGCGAATATCTCCAAAATTTGGTAATAGGAGATAGCGATGTTATGGACTGTTTCCAGTCGCTAACATCTTGGCACGCCCACTTTGCATGTCATTAGTGATAGATATCACTGACATGCAAAGCGGGGCCCAAGATGGTCGCTATCTCCTTTTAGCTGTCACTAACTGGAGTTAGCGACAGCTTGGTAATAGGGAGATAATTTATCTCCGCTTTCTTGGCTTTTAAAGCCAAAAAAGCGGAAATAAACCCCCTTGATAATATGCTCCACGATTCCTCGGGGGTTTCAGCTGACAGGGCTTGGTATTGTGTTACGTGCTAATTCTTCCTGGAAACGTCAGAGGGTCGATGCAGGGGTTCTAGAAGGGGTGATAAACCATTTAAGCCTCATGAACAAGCGCATGGTCTTTTAAAGATCTGTGAAGTACTCGGGGCGGCGGTGTGTGTGTGCCCTCTTTCAGGAGCGGGCGGGGGGGGGGGCACTGCCAGCAACTTGCCAGGCCAGGCAGTGTTCAACACTTGCATCACCCTTTCTCTGCCTGCTATTGCGCTCCATGCTTCGGAAAGGTAAGAAAAAGAACGTGCATTTGAGTTTGAAATGTCCGATCCTGTAGCAGTACACTTGCAAAGCACACACATGACAATAACCCGATTCAAGGCCCCATTCACCCGATTTTTTTATAATATATAGTACTCCAAAAAAGTAGGATTATAAAACTTTATTAACTTTTAAATATAACGAACGCAACAAAAACTGTAAATATATTTAAACATTTTTTGACAAAAAAAACAACAATGGTCCGAAGCTGTCTTTTGTGCGAATAGTCCCAAGGCAGCACAACGTGCTGAGTTGTGGACGGCACCCAGGTGAAGAACCATCCCTTTTTTAAACCCCATGGTGACCAACTAAGTGCAGGTTTTACATAAAGTAGTGTTTACCTAGAGTGGTGCTGTGTAGGACAGTCTGAATGGAAATTAACCAGAACTATAACGATAACAACAACAACAACAATAATATAACTTTTATGCCCAAATTACGCAAACATTTAGCTAATCTGCTAAAGGGGGGAGTCGCCATTTCTTTTGATAATTTATTCACCCATCCGTAGCCTCTCTATTCTCCATTACAATGTGTTTCTTGCTGAAATTAACCAGAACTATAACCATAACAACAACAACAACAATAATATAACTTTAATGTCCAAATTACGCAAAGATTTAGCTAATCTGCTAAAGGGGGGAGTCGCTATTTCTTTTGATAATTTAGTTATCCATCCGTAGCCTCTCTAATCTCCATTACAATGTGTTTTTTGCTGTCGCTAGCTGATGAAAAAACTAAAGTGATAACTTCCTCATCCTTATTTTGTCTTTCTTCGTTCCTTAAGATGTTATCTGTGTCAACCTTTTCCGAGAATGCTGATGCGTTAGGGATTTCCTTGTGTTTCTTAATAGCATTGGTGTCTGCACACTTCTTTGTCAATTCTGTGAACATGAAAACTGCTTCATAAACAGACGATATCTTTGTTTAGTCATTAGTGTTAAGTGTGTCTGAAACTACAGTGCCCTTCTGTTTTTCTTTCTTCAGGCTCTACAGAGTTTTGTGTGTTGTTCTTTTGAGCGACAATTATTCCAGAGGTTTCAGGTTCACTTGTTTTGTCCTGCAGTGAGTTAACAGCTTTAGAGACTTCATGTTTATTTGCTATGTCCTGCTGTGCGTCAACTGCTTCAGAGACGTCAGCCTCATTTGTTATGTTTCAGTAGATCTTGGACCTGCCCGGCCTCGCCCAAAATGGCGCCGGTATAAATGGGACTCGTAACTCCTTGTTGTGTACTGGTTGCCCAACCTTGATATCACGAGATACGTATGCAGTTTTGAAGCACATGGCGGAGGCTCGTCTGCTGTAGTGGGGCACCCCTTTATCGTTTCAGTTGCCATTCCGCCCGCTTTTGCTACACTGTGCCTTTTCCGCCATTCAGCTGTTTACCGCCCGCTCTTACGGCTACAGCGTCTCGCTCACCATGTAGTTGAGTTGCTCCCACTCTTGCGGTGCAGCGATAGGCGGCTGCCACAGGACTCTTAAAATGGCGGCCGGCTCTTCGGATTTGGGCCTGGTCCAGTAAAATGGCCCTGGGACACCTTGGAACTCGGACGCTTGTCTGCCAGGGCTTGGGTCCTATTCTCGAAAGCGTCCCCTCAGCCTTGAAGATTCTACAAAAGTCTTGGGGATCTCGACTCCCGCAGGCTTCCGGTGGGGAGCGGCTGCCATGATTGCTTGCGGAATGGCCACGACGGAGCTACGAGATGGTGGTGCTCTCATGGTGACGCCAGCTTCAGCATGAAACATCCAGAAACAAGATGGGGCTTTCATCGTTTGGGAAAAAAAAATGTTTTAATCCAATGAAAAGTGTTATTTTTAGGTCACATGACCTAGTCTTACATCATTAGGAAAACAAAAGTAAAATGAACCAATGAAAAGTTTTATTAACAAGTCACATGACCTGTTATGCTTACGTTACGCGCTGCGCGGCGCGCTCTGGATCGTTTCCGGGAAGCTGCGCCTTGCGCACCGGAGCACTTCCGGGTGCGCTAACGGGGCGCATCATATGACGCATTACGCGACAACGCAGGTCCAGAATATAGTCAAAATATCTCCACCAACCAGCGGTCGGAGTACAACCGTTTTCAGCAGTCCAAAAAGTTCTGTTAAATCGCAAGAGCGGGAGCAACTCAACTACATGGTGAGCGAGACGCTGTAGTCGCAAGAGCGGGCGGTAAACAGCTGAATGGCGGAAGAGGCACAGAGTAGCAAAAGCGGGAGAAATGGCAACTAAAACGGTAAAGGGGCGCCCCACTACAGCGTGTCTTCAGGTTAAACGGATTGTGGGACAAGGTCCAGAATGGAAGAGTCATCAAAAGGCAAAAAAATCCGCCGGACCCCGGGAGCCGGCCGCCTATGTCGGGGGCGATCTCAGGCCACACCAGGGCAACACGACTTGGGGAGGGGGCAGGAGCCAAGCGCCCCCTCCCAGTCCGCGCCATTTCACCGCCCCTCGGGGGCCTCCGTGAAGCGGTTTAGGGAGGCACCGTATCACATTGTTTTCTAATGCAGTCAGGTCCACAAACGGACCCCACTTACTTTGAATAGTGAAGCTGCAGCAGGTGCAAATAAGGTGTAGACAGTGTTACAAGCGCTGCTTAGAACTCTGAAGTATGGCACTCAACATCCAGGACTTATGCCATTTATATAAGGCAGTGACATCGAAGCAACTCAGGGACCAAAAGCATGAACGAACACTCACGTATGAAAATCTTACTTGGGGAGGGGGCAGGAGCGAAGCGCCCCCTCCCAGTCCGCGCCACCACACCGTATGTAGAAAATCTGAAGCCATCGTTCTACAAACTCTCAACCAGCCTTGGACGGAAAAATCTTAAAGAATGTACAAACTGAAAACCAGTTTTTGTCTGCATAGCATCAGCAGCAACGCTTGCTATCAGTGCATGAGTTTCATGCTCGATCGATTGAGCTAGCCGGATCGGGCAACAAAAAGTATAAAATAGTTATGTAAATAGTTATTTAATAAAATGTTTTACCCTTTTACTTTGCTGGTGTGTTGTATCTATTTATAATATTTGCATAGGGTTTGTTGTTATTTTGGGCGGGGTGGGTGGCGGAGTCGATCTGTCTTGCAGCCATCATGGTGTGGAGCTTAGTTCATCTCACTATTTTCGTATTTCTCATGAAGGTTTGTTCCTAATGTTTGTATTTTAGCGAGGTCAAAAAGAGATCCAATTAGTGGTCTACTGATTTTGCTCGATTACTTTTATTTTTTTACACGATTTTTCACTATCTGCAAAGACTAAACAGAGTATTGCGACTTTGTGCTTGTTTGTAAATAGAGAATGATCCAAAGAGAACCAATTCTAAAACAGTAAATGCTTGGATAACAATCAATGAAATGGAGAGACAAGCAGGTACGACGGATTACAACGGGGGTAAAGGTCTGCGTTAACTACCCTTCACTATCTGCAATGAGAGAGTACTACTAAGAGAAAAGAGGGGAGGGGGGGGGGCAGCGTTCAAAGCACATCAGCGTGCATAAACACGAAAACGTTTTTACCTATCACGTACTTGACATTTGACAGCTTTTGATATTTGCTATTAAAAAACCATTGAAATTCACAGAAAAAACCATAGGTTATAGTCCATATCTAGTTAGGAATTTGCATTTACAAAACCTTGAAAATTCACTGAAAAAGCCATAGGTTATAGACCATATATAGTTAGGAATTTGCATTTACAAAACCTTATTTTACTCGCATAAAACCATTGAAATTCCATATATAGTTAGATGCGCTAACTATATATCGCGCACCCGCAATCCACTGCTGATGATGTCACATATTACATCATTCATGACATGGTTAGTGACATCACTGATGACATCACTGATGACATCTCAAATGACATCACTGATAAAATCATTGATAACATCTCATTTGACATTACTGATCACATCACTGATGATATCATTCATGTGATAATACCATGAACCTCTTCAGACTCTAATATAACCTTAGATACAATCAGTGTAAACAGACAGTCACAGACTGTCACTCATCCATGGAGTTACTCACACACCTAGTCAGTCATGCAAACAATCAATCAGACTTCCATTTCCTCAACTATACAGTTATACACACCTTATTTATTCAAACATATACTAACACATATTTACTCTGTTATACAATCCCTGATACAAGTTCACAATGACAGACACTCACACATTCACTGGCTCTTATGCACACTTATTTATATATGTCAACTCTCACATGTACTGTGTTTTACATATGTACTTACTTTGACATGTAGCACTGAGATATTCATTCACTCACTAATACACTAATGCACACAGTCATCCGCCTATACAGCTGTTTCCACATGCAGTTTTGAACCCATACATATAGTGAATCAACTACTCACACATCTATGTACAGAGTCACACACCTCCCAGCTACCCATACACACTCACTCAGTGTCCCATACAAATACTTGGACAACCAATCAATAACCCATACAGTTATTCATATAGCTACTGATCAACACATGCAGCAGTTTGTAGAACAACAGATATAATGATGCACAAATTAAGATAGTTTAGTCACTAACCCATGCACTCATTAAGACACATTTAATCATTCTCTCATACAGTCAGTTATGCACCTACTAAATCCTTTTTCCAGACAGTTATACATCCACTCATTCTTCAATATGTAAGTCACATTTTAACTTTACAGAAACATACAGTCACTGGATGTTGTCATCAGTGATGTCATTTGAGATGTCATCAGTGATGTCATCAGTGATGTCACTAACCATGTCATGAATGATGTAATATGTGACATCATCAGCAGTGGATTGCGGGTGCGCGATATATAGTTAGCGCATCTAACTATATATGGAATTTCAATGGTTTTATGCGAGTAAAATAAGGTTTTGTAAATGCAAATTCCTAACTATATATGGTCTATAACCTATGGTTTTTTCAGTGAATATATATATATATATATATATTAGTCCAAAGATCACCTCAATGGGGCATCCTTCGTCCAGTGGGGGTGGCGCGCTGCCGGTGAGGTAGCCGGTATTCAATATGAAATGCAAAACGGCGTTCCAAGCGCGCACTCAGGTACAGCAATAATCCACACCAGGATAGCAGGTCTGTCAAACAAGTAGGGTTTATTCACGCCATAAGCCCGACGTGACGCGTTTCGCACTCCGTGAGTGCTTGTTCACACTATTATTTTGTTATCTCCCCCACTAACAAGGGGGCTGTAAGTACGCGATCCTGACTGCAAGTACGCAATCCTGACTAAACAGTTGTAGCTTTACTGGTTAGTCCTCACATACCCACTATTCAGGGGATATCAGTGTATCTGTGAGCTTTACCTCAGGGTGCCCTAGGGCAAATGAGACTACAATGCATTTTGCATACGTATTTATTTACAGCTAAGCCATTTTGTCACCAAGGGAACCGCAAGGCGTTCCATTGGCCAATCACGTGCTATCAGACCTAGTACGTGATTGGATGACTCAGACACATGGCCCACAATACATGTTGGCGTGGGCCAGCTTAACAACAGTATTATCCAGGGTAGCACCCCTCGTATCAAATTTTTATATACACAAGATACGACACAAGTCCAGGTCGATGTATAATATCAATTACCAAGGTTGAAGTTGTCTGACGATATTATTTTGTGAATTTTTGCACATGTATATTAATTTGGTTATACATACGAGATAATTGATCTATGCTATGATTACAGAGGATAATCTGTACAATTGTCGTGACTACTATTCTGTCAGACCCACTCTAAGATGGCGCCTTTAGTATTGTGTTTTGGCGTGTTAGTCCATCATTGATGTTTAACATGAACACACGGTAAATACAGCAAATGTTATGAGCACTATTGTGTGAACAAGCAATCACGGAGTGCGAAACGCGTCACGTAGGGCTTATGGCGTGAATAAACCCTACTTGTTTGACAGACCTGCTATCCTGGTGTGGATTATTGCTGTACCTGAGTGCGCGCTTGGAACGCCGTTTTGCATTTCATATATATATATATATATATATATATATATATATATATATATATATATATATATATATATATATACATATATATATATATATATTACCTACTGGCAGACGCCAGTAGGTATATATAGTTAGGATTTTTTTGAATAGGGATTTCTGAAAATTCTATGTTGAATAACTTTGGCGTTGATGGACGGAATTGGCTGAAATTTTCAGGAAAATGGCACATTTTGTTTCTGAGCGTCCCCTAAAAGTTTGGGGGGGTTTCGTCAAGCGGCTCCGAGAAAAAAGGGGGGTCCCAAAACGTGTTTTTAGCATTGAGTTTTCCATAGGGCGGTTGGACTCACTTTTAGCTCGAACGGCCAAATGGATTTCCACAAAACTTGGCAAAATTGTAGGGACTGGTAGCCCGATGTGCCTTTGCTAGGTCTCAAGATATGTGCTCCAGTGGATTTTGAGAAATTAGATATATCTGTGACAGCGTCCCGGTTAGCGCCCTGGTTCGCGTACCAGACGCGTAACGGAACTTCGCGAGGAGAAGCGGATTGGCTCTCCGGTGACTCTCAACATTCTAAACAGTCCGGAGCGGCCGCCATCTTGCCTCTCGGTAGGATCGAGAGACAAGAGGTGGAAATAAACTAAGGGGGAAATGAATGAAAGGGGCAAGGTAGACCCCTCCTGACCCCCTAGGATGGATGTGGGGGCTATTAAAGGGCCCCGCGGGGCAAAAAAATAAAATACATTTTTTTTCGATTTTTCGCGGTGGAAGGGCTACCCGGTACGCGAACCGGGTAGCTCACCGGTAGTGTAACGGGAGTCCGCCATCTTGTGTTTCGGACGAATTTAGTCACAAGATGGAGGATAAACAATGTTGGGAATGGGTATAAAGGGGCACGGGAGACATATCCTGACCCCCTAGGTTTTCTCAGGGTGGCTGAGGAGGCCCATATCTGTAAAAAAAAAAACCCTTTTTCTTCAAATTTTCGCACGGCTAGCGCCCGGTCCGCTCACTCCAAGATGTATATTCTTTGAATGATATGTTAGGAGATAGCCAACAGAACAGTTCAATAATAGGAGTAAGGGAGACAAGAACTGACAGGGCCGCATGTACTTCCTTCAAACCCAAGTCTATATTCTTACCCATACTGCCTCATGATGCAATAGATACTTTCCATGAAGTAGTGACCAAGGAACTCATTAAACTGAAACACAAACAGTCCAGAGTAGGAGTGAGAAATTCCAATCTATCTAAAGAGCAGATGGATTTTATTTTTTCACTAGCTGATGACAAAAATATCATCTTGAGGCCCTCAGATAAAGGGGGCAACATTGTCTTGTGGGGTAGAGACCTATATATTACTGAGGCCCTCAAACAGCTAGAAGGGAGCGTCTTCTACTGTAAGTCCAACTCTGAAGAATACAATACTAGTATCACTGAAACTTGGGATAAACTACTCGAATGGAGAAATGAGGGACTCCTTTCCTGGCAAGAATTTTGTTTTCTAAAAAAGGATTACCCTAAGATGCCTATTTTCTACCTTCTTCCGAAGGTCCACAAAGACCTTACACAACCACCTGGGAGGCCCATTATTTCCTCCATAGGAAGTATCAATGAGAATCTATCTATATACATTGATCATTTCCTACGAGAATATGTGTGCCTTCTTCCGTCCTGTACTAAGGATACTACAGATTTCCTCAATAAGATTGAGAACATTTTATGGATGGAGGGAGCATTTCTCATCACGATGGATGTAAATGCTCTTTACACCATAATAGACCATGTGCAGGGTATGGAAGCTTGTTACCATTTCCTTAAACAAAGAGAAATAGGTTACAGAGATCATACAGGCATGCTTGTAAACATGATGAAATTGTGTCTTAGAAATAACATCTTTATGTTTGACGGGTCCCTCTATAAACAAGTAAGAGGTGCGGCCATGGGGTCAGCATTTTCCCCCAATTTTGCTAATCTATTCCTGGGAAAATGGGAGGAGGAAATAAGGAGAGACAGGAATCTTGAGGCAGATTTCACCAAAGTTCAAACCTGGATCAGATATATTGATGATCTGTTCATTATCTGGCAGGGAACAGAAGAGGAAGCTGTCAAGTTCATTGAGAAATTGAACTTAAACAGCTACAATATAACCCTGACATACAATATCAGCAGCAACAGTGTTGAATTTCTGGACACTATCATAGAAGTCACCGATGGTCATCTCACTTCGAAACTCCATAGCAAAGATACATCAGGGAACAGCTTACTCCATGCCCTTAGCGCCCACCCTGACTCATTGAAATGGAGTATACCCTATGGGGAGCTCTTGAGAGCAAGGAGAAATTGCAGTAGTCCAGAAGGTTTCACCAAAGAACAAGAAACCATGCTGACCAGATTCAGAGAACGGGGTTACCTTGAATGGGTCCTTACCAAAGTTGTCAAAAAAGTCCAGAATATAGAGAGATCCAGCACTCTGATACCTAAAACTAGGGATGACAGTGCCCCTGCCAACACAAGAATCATCACTACTTTCCATGAACAATCCAGTACAGTTCAGAAAATCATTAATGAAAACTGGAAAATACTACAAGCAGACAATATCATAGGCCCACAAATTACAGAAAGACCGCAGATCACATACAGGAGAGGTAGGAACCTAAGAGATATCCTGGTCATGGGAGATATCACTGAGACCAAGAAACAACACATTCAGGGACTCAAAGGTTTCTATCCCTGCGGACATTGTCGGGCATGTAGAGCCAGTGTAATGGTCAAAGATATTGCAATCCCAGGTACCCTAGAACGCAGAAAGATCAAGCAATTCTTGACATGCAACACTAACTATGTGGTGTATATCTTAGAATGCCCCTGTAAAATCAAGTATGTTGGTAGCACTACCTGCATGGCTAAAAAGCGTGTACAAGAACACCTTAGAGCTATTACAAACAAAGATCCCAAATATCCCATTGCCAGACACTTCCAAGACTTCCATAAATCCAACAACTCCTTGTTAAAATACTATGCAGTAGAACAAGTGAATGTAGGAAGAAGGGGTGGCAATAGAGAACTGGCTCTTAGAAAGAGGGAATCGAGATGGATCATGGAGCTCGAGACTAGATCCCCGGGAGGGCATAATATGGATGAAGAACTGGCAACTCATCTCCATAATGAATAATGTTGCATGAGTATTTTGTTCTCGCTCTGATTCATTTCTACTTGTAGGTAATCTTTAGTAGAAAATTTGTTCATCCTCCACTGTGTACATTTGTTTTGAAAATCTTGCAAAGTATGATTTTATATAAGATATACTTTTGTATATGTTTTAAATCATTTTAATCATGTTGTTTTTATATATCTCTTTCAGGAGATAAGGATGGGGAACAGCACACTCTTTGACCACTTCACCACGGCCCCACCTTTCTCCATTTTGGATGGAAGAACTCACTTCACCTTGTTAAGATAAGACTTTCACTATGGGCACTTTTCTCCCCCTTTTTCTGTGCAATATAATTCATTTGTCTACATAGATGGTTCTCGGCATTGAGATGCATTCTTCATTTTTTTGACTCTGCGGCACTAGACCTCATGCACTATTCGGACTTGTATTATATCCGGGTGTCTATGAATTTATTATTAGCAGGGCACTAGACCGCTAATATATTTATACATTGTTTCTAGTACGATTATCAAGCTCTCTCATAGTGGGAAGTGAGCTTAGATAAACTGGGGTGGTTACAGAAATGGAATAGATTCGACATGTTTAAACCATACCCTATTCCCAAGAATGTATTGGTAGAAACATTATATTGTTGCAAAAAGTTTTTTGATTTTCGTTACTTAGAAGTCACTCTCTAAGTTTGTATATGTTTAAACAATAATATGATATTTACTGGGCAAATAGGGTGATTTACAGACATCCTGGTGCAATAACTATTGCTAGATCATGTGTTTCCATACATACAGACATGAGAAAAATTCCATTCCAATATGGCCGACGAGTTTTACCTCGATTCAGTTGATTGATGCAAACCTCATCTATGTTTATTGTTTGTATACTCGCTGTGTATTTAACATGTTGAGTATTGGGGAGAGGTTATCGTGTGATCAAGACACCTTGGCGTGTCGAAACGCGTAGCGGTATCCGGTGAATAAAACCTTTCTGATTGAATCTCCTTGAGTGCGCGACCTTGATTATTGGCAAACTTGTGGATTTTCATATATATATATATATATATATATATATATATATATATATATATATATATATATATATATATATATATATATATATATATATATATATATATATATATATATATTGCTATAGTTATATATATGTGTGTGTGTAGACAATAGCATTATAAATCTCTCATTGTTTTATCTATTTTCATGATATTTGCAGTCCGTCATTTATCTGTGAACGTTCGCAGCAACATTCTCTATAAAACTTCATGGCAGAAAAAAGTGACGGGTGAGAGACTTGCAGTGCCATTTGGTGGCTACCTGCGTCAAGCCATGTGCGAACACTAAATATCGGTTAACACGAGCTGGCAACTTAATAAGGATTTACGAGAAATGACAACCTATTTATGTTGATCATATGGCACAAACTGCAAAGATGTATTTATTTTCCCTTAAAACACTAGACCACAGTGCAACTGAGCTAAATTAGTGCATGCTTTGCAAAGTGTACTCTGTTTGTGCACATGTCTAAGCCTGGAGGGTCCTTGTGCTCCATCCTGCAAGAAATCCCTATGCACTTATGGAAAGGCTGGCCGAGCCTCGTTTTATGACGGGCCTCTCTCTGATTGGCTGAGAAGCAGTGCGTGCATGGGGGCACTTAGATGTGAACACTTTCTATATCTAGAGCAAAAGGTTCCCCATGCTTAGATGCCAGACTCCAGACGGCTGAGAGTGGTAGATGGTCCTTACACCATGTTAAACCAAGGCAGCAGGAGTCACTATCAGGGCTGTCCCCACCGCTGATCTTAGAGTCAGTTCTGCTAGCGCCCCTGTTAAAAACCACTAGGAAAACGCGCCTATCCAGGAATATACTTCTTCTAGTCTGATACTGTTGGTTTATACTGGATCCAGCTTTGACATATAGAACGGTGGGTATAATATGTGACTAACAGAAACAGAAAAAAAAAAGAAACTTAAAATAAGAATTTACAATCAAGCGGTAGTGAAAGATCTCCCAACTCAATTCCAAAGGGCATCTGGATTTAACTGGAATCCTCTTCCTAGGAGTCCAGCAGTTATTGAAAACACCAAATGAAGGGCTACTGGAATTATGTTGCAGGTGAGGACCTAATTATCTGCCAATGTTCACCAAAATTACGCAGCAAGAAAAAGCTAATTATGCGGCATTATTAGGCACATTTTCTGATAGTATTTCTTCATTATTTAGCATTATATGCACCTTATCGAGGTCCAGGCCAAGGTTTCACCTCAATAGTACCAATTTAACATCCAAACACAAAGGTAATTAACTGAAATCTATAATTATGGGGAAAACACTGTTGCTGTAGTATTACATAGTTTAGTGGTCCTGGTTATATGGCAGTGGCTGGGGGGGGGGGGGGGGGGGGGTGTATAACTGTCAGTAGGACTTTCTACCAGCATACCTCACTTAACGTCCTGCAACTAAAGGCCAATACAAAAAATCGATATTGGTTTCTCATTCGGAACACCTTTACTGGAGGCAGACTTACACACCCAACACCCCTTGCTGAACCTCCACGCCATCACTGTGTAACTCTATGCCAGGCTCTCATCTCAGAATTTCAGGTCAATAATATAAACGATTTGCATAACCCAGCTGCAAATGGATTATGTCACACTGCTAACAAAGGTCCCAAAACAGCCTGAGGTATTGAATTCAATGCAATGTATGTTTTTAATGTCACTTTCTCCCATCACGGCACGCTTTTCCCACTATTTTGTGAGCACTTGAACTATACCCTTAAGAAGTTAATAGTTGTTGATATATTATGTATGAAATAAATAAGTACTATGTCAATACCATTGGGTGTCACCAAGTACATTGCGAAGCGGTCTTATACTGCTGATTCTGGCAACTACTTATCTCCAGTTGCTACTGGTTGGATTATTTATGCTCTCATAAATTCAATAGCTCAGGCTGTTTTGGGACCTTTGTGGCCTCATATTGTTTCCTGACACTACCATTGACTACCCCAGGTTCAAATATGTCCCCTTGTTCCTTAATATATCTGACGTACACATTGGCAGAATATCTCAAGTGTTTGGGAATTCTTTTGCGTTTTACATACGCAGAGCAAACAATATTTAAGCAGCTTTCCTGACATGCTGCAATGGCTTTGGCTGACAGGCCCTGGCTTCAATAACTCTTTCTCCATCATTTTCACCGTTCTATTTGTGAAACATCCATCAGTTTGTTTAACGATGGGGTATTAACCGTTTGGGGCTGTTAGCACTTACCTCCATCTTAAGCCAAGCATAACAAGCCCTGCCTCATCCTTCCCTAGTGGGATCTGGGACTAAGGGAGCGATCACTCAGACTTTTTAAAGTGCTTTTTCGTGTGAAGGAAAACACATTTTCCGCGCATCCTTGTCGATTCAACCGGACCAAAGGGAAACAGTTCATGACTCATTCTTGATTAAACATGATTCTTTTTAGGAAACCATGTTCATTGTTATCCTGCGTTCATTCCCATATCCCTGGGTGAGTCATCCACCCCAAGCGTTAGTTCTTGGCAGAAGGAAAGCTTCTTTAACTGTTAAAATGTTGCTGCTATCAGCAGTTTCGGCTTGCATAGCTACTTAAGGTCTCACCCTAATTATCCACTTTTGGAGGTTTTGGCATTTAAGTGTGACACACTGTTGATGATTTGAAACAAAGAGACACGATCTATGCTGATTGTCTACCATGCTTATTCATCATTTGTTGAAAAGTCGGATTCGAGGCTGAACAATGTTTTCCTTTTTAGGTTTAAAATCAAGCGACGCTTCTTAAACCCATGCTGATGCATTAGGAGGAGAACAGTAAAGATAATGAAATTCATAGCACATTTTAAAAGTGTCTAATTAGTGCTTCACAAAAACAATTTTCACATTTTTTATGTGTTTTTCAGATTCATCAAATATCATCAAAATCAGGTGTTATGCTGTTGAACAAAATATTTTACAAATCACATGTTACAGAAAATAATATATCTGTGAGACCTATAGGAAGGTGCCTGAGGTGTGCTTCTAAAGTTCAAGTGAAATCATCACATATTGATTTCTACCTATTTATGTTATTAATCCAGAATTGTATCCAAAAGTTAGTGAAAGTGAAATATGGTCGAAGCCTAACACTTACATAGATATGTTGTGGGTGTGAACAATGTGGGACAGTGACTGCTTAGTTTTGCGAGTGCTGCAACAAGTCTTCGTTTTCTCTAGATCTGTCAGAGATATGGGTGTTTCATCTCCATGAGGCACGACCCAGAATCTACAAAGTGCATCATGAAATGTAGAAAGGGATTTTCTGGTCAACGCTTACGTTGTATTAAGAAACTGTTTTCCAAAGTGTTTTCACTAAACAGTAGACATCATAACAATAGTGTTCAGAATGTTATGGTTTTCATGCCAACAATAAACTACAATGGGAGTAAATGAAGGGCAACAGAACATAATATTTGGTTTACTTAGAGTAATCCTCATTATGCCTGGTCTTCTTTCTGTTGCATAAACTAAGACTCTGGCTTAGCTCTACAAGGCTTGCTTTCAAACTCACAGATACCTGAACTTAAATCAGTGCACCAAAGCATGAATATGAAAGTGCAGATTATTGTAGCCCCATACAACCCCACTCAATACATAGTGGTGTCCATGCTTTTCAGTTTATTAACTGTCCATAGGTAAGGGGTTAGTGATTCAGACCCAATTTCAGGCTTTAAAATACCACACATTGAAGTGGCTTGTGAGTTAGAAATTATGGAACCCTTTGGCGCTTAAGGGACTTCGTAGAACTGTGATGCGTTAGAGCAGAATGCATTGAAGGCTTGTTAGAATGTTGTGTTCGCAGTTACACGCAGAAGAATAAAGATGTGTAAAACTAAGTGGCATAGTCATTGGCGGGTACCCTGGCTGAGGAAGACACTACAACTGGCGACGAGTTAAGGGGTAGGTAACACAGAGATTGACAGTGCTCTCCCAGAGATATTGCAGTGGTCCAAGCAAAGTGCTTGTGAGTGTCACATGAGTTGCAGTCGAACTATGGAATCAATTCTTAATGCATGTGGAGTCAAAGTGCAACTCCATTCGCTGTAAAGAAGTTAAAAACAACGAAAGCATTAGAAAGACCTCTTCATTTCCACTACAGAAATCCTGTTGGTCAGACAATACATCAAGGTACTGCGCTGCTACAGAATATACATTCATCTTCAGTCACATGCGTAAACTGGAGCATTAATACAAAAGGCAGTTACAACCAGTTTTGCAAAGAGCAGATATTAATATTCACAAGTTTACCGATAACGGTACAGTTTAAAAATGGTGATGACAAAGTGCTTGCAAAGAGACGTCAAAGAATAAAACTGTTATTTACTCACCAGAACCTGAGTAAAGTGAGCTAATACAACATCAGCGCCAGTTGCTTGAACCAGGGTAGCACTGGGGTTGTGCTTACCACGCTGGTGACAATCCAAAATGAACAAATATATCTTCAGAGCTGTGGAAGGCTAAGAGAACGGAAGCAAAGACTGAGGCAGTCATTTCAAAAGTCATCAAGGATCATCCACAGGCTAGCACATCTCTGGGTTTTAGAGATGGTTCACACGTACCGAACCACTGAGGGAGCCGGAGCGAGCTCCACCCTCAATATCAACCACTCCCAGAAATGGTTACAATGCTGCCACTTTCCTGAAACCACAACCACTACCACTATTAGATATCACCAAATAGCAAAATATTGACGATAGATAGACTGCTTGGATAGAGACATTTGATGATTTCATTGATGCCCTTGAGGAGATTGATAACAAAAAAATTATCAAGTATCTAAAAAATCTTGCTGGTGATGGTGTAAAAGAAGTCATAAAGAAAATGCAGCAAACTGATGTAGAATTCTCATATTATCAAATTAAAGAAGTGTTGAACCTCAAGTTTAATCCAATGCCACATTTTTATTATGAATGATACATCATCAACCAAGAATGCCAGAAAGTTGATGACCAATTGATACGTTTATGGGGAGACTCGCCACTCTCATCCGACATTTTAAGTTCAATTAATTTAATGATGAGTAAGCTCTGTGAGTTGTTGACTGATGCTTGTCAGATTCATTTAGACGATGAATCCTGAGAGAAACTCTTAGTTTGAGGCAAGTGTTAATGACTGCTAGAGCTGAAGAGTGTGATGATAGACACGCTGCTGACATGGAGGTCGGAGGTGTCCAGAATAAATCTATCATGAGTGTGAAAAGTAAGCCAAAACAAAAAACTAAAGGACACCAAGTGATGTTTAAAAGTAAAAAGAATTTGTGTTTTAGATGTGGATTTTCGTTTCCCAAAAATGATAAATGTTCCACTTTTGGACAGATATGCAAAGACTGTGGTAAGGAGAACCAATTTGTGATGGTTTGCAAAGCGAAGGAAAAAGTAAGTGCATCACAACGCAAATACAAAATGGTTGCTAGAATGTTCCAGAAGCCACATTCAAAGCACATCCACAAAGCCAAGCGGGGACATCATTTGAGACAAATCAACACTGAACGAAGTTGATTGTCATCTAAATGATCATCAAACAATTCTTATGTATCACTATCAAGTCCAAGTGATGAAAATGATTGTGCCATGTCAATGTCTACCTCAGAAAAGCATGCGCATGTTGGTTTGGCCGCTCATGAAGAAAAATGTCAGTCAAGAAAAGTTCGACATGCCAAAGCACAAACGTCATTCAAACACTGTCTGAAGATTGCACTGAAAGTAAACAGTTGTTTGATATCTTTCATCATTGACAGTGGTGCATTGATAAACATTATGCCTGATCTATCTTCATTGCAGCATCTTACGCCATCGAAAACTAAAGTATACACTTGGGCTGCATTGATGGTCGTAAAAGCATAAGGTTAATTTGTAACGACAATGAAACACTGGAAAATGATGGTACAAGCACCCATCCATGTGCTTCAGGACACCGCCTCAAGTTTCTGTCTACTCAGTTTTTGCACTGCCGCTAATATAGGACTGATTTCCATGAATCACAACATGAATGCTCACCATGAAATGTCAAGTCGTTTGCCTTTGTTATTTCATTGTTTGGAAAAACTTAAGACTATGAAAGTAAAGTTGCATATTAATGAGGACATCCGTTCTGTTGCTCAAAGACATAGACAAATTGCTTTTCATTTGCAAGAAGCTGTTGAACAAGAACTTGAAGAATTAATTAAGCATGACATTGTGGGGCGTTCAACTGGTCTAACGTCATTTGTTTATCCCATCATGGTAGTGCCTAAAAAGGACAGTAAAGGAGATGTGCGCGAATGCATTGACATGCGTGAGGCAAACAAGGCAATTGAACAAGAACAACATCCAGGTCTACATCTTGCTGAGATGAAACTTCACTATTTGAACCACTTAATCCCAGGCCCAGCTTCGATTTCTGCAGTCCCTCTGGGTTATTTCTATCTACCACTACGCTACAGCAGGCAAGCCGAAAGTGTACAGCAGCAATAACTCCACAATTTGCAAACATCATAGCTCTATTTACAGATGATAACTAAGCATGGGCGGAAAATCCGTTCCGCTCGCGGATTTTGAGGATTTTCGGTACATTCGCAATCCGCGAACTCCAGCGAATTTACCGAAAATCCGCAAATCCGCGAGCGGCGGATTTTTCCGGGGGCAAAAGTTCAAGCCTGGCCTGTTGTAACTATTTTAGGATGGCGCCGGCAAGCTGCCAGCGCCATCCTAAAATAGTTACTAAGTTAGCTTCAACAGGAAGCTCTAATAGATAAAATAAAGCAGGTGCTCGCACCTGCTTTATTTTATCTATTAGAGCTCCCTGTTAAAGCTAATTTAGTAAGTATTTTAGGATGCCGCTGGCAGCTTGCCGGCGCCATCCTAAAATATTTACAACATGCCCTTCCTGTGACCCTTCCTGTGACTCATTCGTCGTCGAGGCAGGTGTGCCTTCTTCCCAAATCTACCGTGGAAAATCAGCTGTGGTGCTGGATAGAGGCTTTTGCATCCTTGACTTTCACGAGCGCAATACCCGTGCTGTTCCTGTGACCAGGAGCTTTTTCTCTTCATCTGCTGAACTGATCTTTCTCTGACCTTTTATGCACACAAGAGGCATGTGAACTCGCATGGAAGCCCCGCACGTTTGGCCCCGTCTTCCCGCCATTCACCCACTATGATGGACAGCTCACTCAAGGGACCCCTGCACCCTTCGGGGCGATTGCATAGTAACACACACATGGTCGCTCGAACTAGTTGATGCTCAAATTCAGTGACTCATTCATTAGCCCAAAAACAATCATGAGCGTCTTCGAGGCTGGACAGGTGTGCCTCTTCCCAAATCTACCGTGAAAAGTCAGCTTTGATGCTGGGTAGAGGCCTTTGCATCCTTGACTTTCATGAGCGCAATCCCCATGCTGTTCCTGTGACCAGGAGCTTCTTTCTCTTCATATTATTGTGTTCGCACGGGTTGCTGCAAGTTCGCACGCGTTTTGTACAATTTCGCAATTTGCGAAATTGTACAAAACCCTTGCGAACTTTCAGAAACCCGTGCGAACATAAAAAAAAAAATCCGCAAATTCGCGAGAATTCGCGGATTTTGCGGATTGCGAGTTCGCAAATCCACAAAATCCGCGAACGCGAGATCCGCAAAATTCGCCCATGCTTAATGATACCCAATTCACTCCTTTATCCGATTTTTCCGAAAATGCTTGACTTTTAGCAAGGCTTTCCAGGACACTTCTAAATGATAACCTTACTCCTGCGCATGTGCTTAAGTCCCCAATTGATTTCTCTCCTCTTTTAACTATCGAACTGCAAAATCTTCCACCCCAGGGTGGATTCATTTCCTTTCTTGAAACTTTGTCGGTATTGCTAGGTAACTGGACAATGACAATTGGTTTGATACCATAAGCAAGCACGATGTGGTGTGTTGCCAAGAGGCTGGGGCAAAAAATGTTTTCCATGTAAACCGTTATTAATCCTATTGCATCCCTGCTGTGCCTTCGTTGTCTGGTCGTTTGAATGGAGGGATAAGGGTCTTTATCTCTTCAATAAAAAAGATTTATAAAATTAGAGTGCTACAGACAACTCCCTGGTATCTATTGCTGTTATTATTTCTCCCTGATGTTTTAACTTTTCTTCTGAGTAATGTTTACTTTTTCACAAATCATCCAACCGACTTGCTATGGAACCTAGAGAGTTTAATTTCCAGTTTTTTTTTTAGAAAAGATGCAGGGTATACATCATATGGCTACTTAATTCTAAAGTAATTAAATATCTTTTACCTGGAGATAGTGTCAGTGGTATAACAGGCTGACAAGATGAGGACATCACTCATTTCATTCATAATCTCTATGTCGAAGCTTTATACCAAAATATTGTTAAATATAATTTGTTATTTAGTTTTGACTTTGTTAAAAAATAAGGCAGTACAAGCTCTGACCTTTACAGGAAGGGGTAGTGGGACAACTATCGATTATATCCTTTTCCGATATGGCCCAGCTGGTGAATGCATATGTATTTTTAAAGTTACTACGGGATTTAGACAGGGGTGCTTTCTAGCCCCCTTTTCATTTCTTTTTTCTGTTAATTCTTTGGACTGTTTTTTACAGATACATGGAAAGGATCTGCCCAGAATAGAAGGCAAGCTAGTGCCTGTGCTCATATACACTGCTTACACTGTGTTATTGTCACGTACAGCAAATGGGTTGCAACTTTAGTGAATGCTTTTAATGATTTTATGATCAACTTCAGTTTGAAGGTAATTCACACCAAATCCTTTGTTAGGACATGTGGATCTAGAAATACTTGCTCACGTAGGTTTGCAATTAATGAGATTCCTATTATGAAAGTATTACCTTTCTGATTATTTTGGAAAAATAATGGATGTGAATTTTAATTCAGGCAAGTTACTGTCTCAGCATAGTTTTAAAATGGAAAACACAATTGATGCAATCTTTTTGTTTGCAAGGAAATTTAAACACAAACCTTTAAAGGATTTAATTGTCCTTTATAAAGCAAAATGTTTTTCTTTGGGCATTTATGGGGCGGTGGTGTGGGGGTACATCAATCCTAACTGTTTACAATCAGAGGAAAGTAAATTTCTTGTCAGATTACTGGCAGTCCCAAAGAGTACATCCAATTGTATTACCCATATAGAGGTCAATTTGGCATACATTAAGGATGCTGTTAAACTAGCCCCACTTCTATTGTGGGTAGAACTTTGAGGTTCACTGCTTACATTTTCCTGCCCCGTTTTTTCTGACTGCACCACTTTAGACCATGGATCTATAATCCCATGGTTGGCCTTCATTAAAAAAACTTTTTCTAATTTGTGAGGGTCATAGTTTTTTCATTCCCAACTGTGATTGACAATAATTGGAAGGTTCTGATTTGTTCCCTTTTATTGTAACAGTAACCTAATTTGGTCAAAAAAAATCCAGAGAGGGAAACTGAGCCATCACATGGAGATTGTCACCCCTGATCGACCTGAATCTTACCTAGACAGGATCCCTAATGTAGAGCATTGTTTCTATTTACACCGATTCAGGTTGAATCTTGTTCATTTCTTGGTTGCTTACCCTCTCCAAGGTAGTTGGTTTTTAGGTTGAGCCTATAGCAAAGCGCATGCACTGCAATAGGAAAACGACCTCTTGGAGCTGACCAGCACTTCGCGCACGAGAGCGCACGCTTGTGCTCAAAGTCCTGACATTCCATTGGCCTTTGCGTGCATCTTCCTTAAAAGACCGCACACAAGTAGGCAAAGGCGGACGCATGCCCAGCCTTTTCCAGCCAATGTAACCACCCATGGCCTAAGGCTTGCGGTTATGCACATGGTTCAAATCTGTTTCCAATTGTCATGCCCAGACGTGGGTGCGATAATTGAAAACAAATGAGCTGCTCACTCTCCAGCGCACGCGCACCACTCGTGGGTTTTCGTCATCCGTTGCCGCCTTCGTTATCAGAAGCTTCAAGTTCTTAACCCGTAATTTCCTAGGTTGACTGAGGGGGGCGATGAATATGTGACATGCATGTCTAATTAGTATTTACTATGTAAGCAGAGGGGGTCGCTATTAATAGACCAGCACGTACAGTGGCACCGGGACACAGAGCAACAAGGGGCTTCTCTTATCCCAATTGGTAGTTGCTTTTAGCTACAAATCCGAGGCATGGGTGCAGGGGAGAATGGCAGTGTCCTTGCTTGTGTTAGGACCAATAGAGCCCTTGCCACTGCCTGTTATCCCCAGTGCCTGGCACGAGTAGTAATGTTCATGTGATGGGACCCAGAAGGGTGTAACTACTATATAAAATACCGCTATTGAAATACATTTTTAAGAAATATTTTTCTAATTGGTTGGTACTAGGGTGGTTGATGGGACATTCATTTCTGTTGGCATTAGCCTCTCAGGGTCTGGGGTGAATGTGTGTGTGTGTGGGGGGGGGAGGGGGATGCAGGGGGCTAGATTCACAGTCACTCTGTGATTACGTTTGTGGGATTAAGTCTGGTGTGGGTGGGCGGTGGAGATGACATCTCGAGAGCTGCTCCCGCCCCCGAGATGATGGTCATAGAGGATGTTGCTATTCAATGCTAATGGCATTAACCTGTCTTTGTGTGTGGGGAGAGGGGCACGCACTGGAGCTGTGGTGCTGCAGATAGTGTTAGCCTTACTGGCCTGTGGAAGGAAGTGGGGCTCCTAGCCCTCTGCATTATTGAATATTGTTTGGTTGAAGGATGGTTTCTCAGTGGGTTCGCTCGTATGTTTGTTTTATGGCGCTCCTGACACCTGGTCCCTTTTCTGGATGTTGTTGCCATGGTGTTGTCCCAATGCTCCGTTCTACAGTCCCTCAGGAAGTTGCATGTTCATTGACCCCTTGCCCTCACCGAAGGCATGTGTCCTGCTTCTCTGGAGCGGCCTTTACCCATCTCCTCACACCATGCGCTCGACCATATGTACAACTACCTCCAAGTTTGGTGCTGTGCAAAAATACTCAGCCCATCCAACTGGAAGTTACCAAAGGACCCCACCCCATGCCATGAAAGACCCGGAGCTTCTCTCCTCGGATTTCCGTTTACAAAACACAGCTTGGGGCATCTGTTTTCTAATTGATGGGTTTCAACACTAGAATTACCAGAATGCATGCGTTTGTTTTATGCAAAGGCCATGACTGAAGCACTGTATAGTGGATGTCAAGGAGTCATCTGGCGCCCTTGTGCTCCATAGACGGAATATTTGTCACTACACCGTGGCCGTGGTCACTCTGCCCAGTAGTGGGGCTGGGGCGCATTTTTTTTTTGGTGGCTCAGCAGTTCACAAGTGTTTACAGAATATGTGTATGAGCAATATTGCTAAGTGACTTAAGTCGGACACACTTATCCTTTGTGATTAGATACCCTGTTGAAATCATGACAAGAAAGGCTCATCCTTATATCCTTCCAATGTCCGTGAATAGAGGCACATTAAAATGAGCAATGGTATCATAAATTATTTAGGGCCAGATGTAGGAAGCCTAATACCGTTCGCTAACGGCCGAAATTACCGAATTTCGGCCGTTACCGACCGGTATTAGGCTTTTCAGATTAGGGGCCTAAATAAAGGATTCGGTAATTTACCGAATCGGTAAGTTAAGGAATAGGTAAATTACCGAATTCTTAAATACCCATTCAGTAAATTACTGAATCCTTAATGTAGGAAGCACTGAAGTGAGTGCTTTTCACTTGTAAGGATTCATTATTTACCATAAACTACTAGTTGGTGGTTGTGAGACTTGGCCCTTTCCCCAAAAATTTTTCGCTTTTTATCCCCTGTTAATTTAGAATGCCCCTATTGAAACAACAGTGTGTAGGCCTTGTGTGGTGGAAAAGGGCCTGTGTAGTTTAAAACTAGTGTTAAAATGCAGGTGCCTTATACCCCTAATATGGCTGCCACAGACCACTGCTGCAGCAGCGTGGTTTAGCGGGCGCATTCTAGTAGCCAGGGGCTGGCTGGAACCCTCAGGCAATGTATCCATCTTAGCCTGCCAGCCTGCCCATAGGTAGAATGGTGGAACCACCTAGCTGGAACAGGTGAGGTGACACCAACTGCCATTACCAACTGTCAACTGGCACTATAAAAGGAAAGGGAGGGAACTTTCCTGAGGAGAGAAGCTGAGGGGAAGACCTGGGGAAGTACCTACGCAGGAGGATAGGCAGTGGGGGTCAGGGCAGGGTCTTATGATTAACCCTGGGCGGAGTTCGCGGAGTGGGGCTTCGCGGAGCTACGCGAAGTGGGCGAGAAACTACGCCCACCTCCGCACTCCGCGTAGCCCCACTCCGCAAAACCACTGGCCGCCAGCCCCCCCACCCGCCTCCCTCCCGCCCTCCCTAAATACTTTAAAATAAAGGAACGCAATAATTTTAAAAGCACTTACCTTGCCGCCGCTGGCCGCCGCGTTCCCCGGGGCTCGTTATCTTCCGTCTTCCGTATTTTGCCGTAATGCGCATGCGCGGGCGGCCGCGCATGCGCATTTTCTCGTGAAAATGCGCATGCGCGGCCGTCCGCGCATGCGCATTACTGCAAAATAAGGAAGACGGAAGATAACGAGCCCCGGGGAACGCGGCGGCCAGCGGCGGCAAGGTAAGTGCTTTTAAAATTATTGCGTTCCTTTATTTTAAAGTATTTAGGGAGGGCGGGAGGGAGGCGGGTGGCGGCCAGCTACGCTCCGTCTGCGGAGCGTGCGTAGTGCCGCCTGGCTCCGCCAGCTCCGCAAAATGCGGAGTGGGCGGCACTACGCACACTCCGCAGACGGAGCGTAGCTGGCCGCCCACCGTTACTTATGATGCTGGAATGACAGGGCCTAGGGTGCTGCTTTACAAGTGTTGAGGTATCCTGTTCCCCCCCCCACTGACCTAGCCCCGCGGCAGGGAACCCCCAGGGACCACTTGAGGGGATTGGCTGAGGAGATCCAACACCAGCCACCAACTTAACCCCCTTCAAGGAATAAGAAACCAAAGGAAACAAGAACCCAACTGCTATTTACAAGGGCGCCAGAAACAGCTGCGCCAAGAAGAAATCAAGGAACAAGAAACCAAGCAAATAAACTAAGGGCGCAAGAAACATCACGCCAAGAAGAGAACTAAATCCCCACAGGACTGTTGAGGAACTTCCCAGGTATTGGTGCTGTGTCGCTCCCTGTGCCCCTCCTGACGCCACCTGGGGTTCCTGCGCTAACCTGCCACTGCTGTGTGGCTTGTCCTGTGAGCTGCCTTTACTTTAAATCCACAATGGATGAAGCGCTGAATCAGAGACTGCCTGTCCTGTCAAGCTGCTTGTAAAGCGCTGTGAACTGTTGCCCTTGAGAAGCGCTATACATGTCTCCCAAGCGCTGGTCTCCCCAGCACTGCGGCACCCTTGCAAGTGCTGTATTTCTCCCCCAGGCGCTGGACTGCCTGAAGACTGTTACTGTAGGAGAACTGTACATATGGCTCCAAGCGCTAACTCTGCTAAGGCTGTCATCTGCTGTGCCCCTGAAAGCGCTATAGTCTACCTATATTAAGCGCTGCATTAGTGCCTCTGAACGCTATCTTGAATGCCCCTGCGAAGCGCTGTGAAGTTGTGAGGCGCTGTACATCTTTTAGCTGTCATCAGTGACCAGCACTACATCAGCAAAGCGCTGTGAGGAGGAATGTGCTGTACCACCCCTGCTGGGTCTCCATCTGAGCGCTACAAAGTAGTTGATGGGCGCTGTGGTAATTGCCTACTGTGGCCCATCGGAGCGCTGTGAAGTGCCTGTAAAGCGCTGCCCTTAAAGCGCTACGAAGCCCCCCCTCCAAGCACCTACCCGTAGCCCCCTAGCGAAACGCTGTGATCCCCGTGGGCCCCTGCTGAGGTGCTGACTGGGCATTCACCGCCGCGGGCCCAGTTCGACTGGAGGGCCTTCCTGCTATTAACTGCCTTGTTGCGGCGGCCCCCGATGTGAGGAGAGGGCCGCCGGAGTCCGTGAGGGCCGCGTTAGGCCTTGAGGCAAGAAACCCCGCCGGAGATTCAGCCAGGCGCACTAGGCCGCTGAGGCCGAGGAGATCCCGCGTCACGTGACGGGGGAACGCCGCCGTGTCACCGGCCACGCCCCCGTCATTGCAGCCTGAGACTGAAGGAGACTGCAGCGCCGGAGCTCGTAAAGAGCAAGAGACCCCCCCCCCCCCTCCCCCCGAAGTTGTCCCTGAATGAACCCCGGGCCCCCGGAGGCAGAGCGAGGCCCGGAAACAAGAGGAGCTACGACCGGAGGGCTCCAGTGTGGGGTAGGAGCCCTCCCCTTCGCCTGAGACCACCGAAAGGGGCCCGGAGAAGGCCCGAAGAGACAGGTAAACCCCGGGGAGGAGGGCAGAGGGTCCTATGATCGCCCCTCCCCGGGAAAACCCTGTTACTTGGCCCGTGGGCCCCATTTAATGTGTACAACCCCCCTTTGGTGGAAGAGAGGGGAATTTAAGTGCCTACAGGCCTGCTGGGCCCTTGAACTGGGCCAGGAGTTTATTTGTAACCCTGCTGTATTGCCTACCGAGCCCCTGTATATTAAAAAGGCCTGGGGGCTGAGAACTGAAATGGGAATAATCTCCTAATGAGAAGTTGATTCCTAGTTGAGGAACTGGTTAGTATTACCTAAAGGAAATGGGTACCCTTGCAGAGTGAATTGGGATCCAAGCACTAATGAGAGGTGTTGCCTTTTTGAGGGATACTACACTGATGGAATGTCTATCCAATTGAAAATGTTTATTCCTGACTAAGGAAGTGTTTTACCTACGCTTAGGGGATGGTTCTTCCTGCTTGAGTGTTACTGGCCTGTTGGTCAGGGAGGGTGGTGAGATGTTTGCTCATTAACCATGGAATGTTCCACCTTGGCTGGATGTTCTGATGTAATAAGGCCCAATGGCAAGTTAAGCCCTAAAATAAGGAACTGTTTATATTTACCTAATGTGATGTGGCTTGATCTGTTAGGAAGTGTTCTACATTCCTGCCTAATGCCATGTTTAGTTAGAACTAATGGGATGTCTACATAATGAGGTGTTTACTTAAGGGGATGCCATCCTTGTTGCATGAAATGCATATTCCTGATTGCTGAAATGTTTTACTCCTATTTAGTGCTATATGGATTTAAAACCTACCGTTAGTTATCTGCATATTTATAGATGTGAAACGCTCACCCTTGTTTGGTGAGGAGTGGGTAAAATGCCCACAGAACCAGTGAGACGCAATGCTATTTGGTTGTCTCTTTAATGTATTTCTTTCAGGTGCTGACTCAAAGCAAGGCGGTAGTCAGGCCTGTGTTCTTCAAATATTTATTTATCTAATATTTAATATTTATTGCATATTCAAGATTCATTCATCTAGTATTTATTACAGAGAAATGAAACATATGTATTTGTAAAGGTAAACTGAAAAGCTAATGTTATAATGAATTTCTTCTACCCTGATCCTGCTCCATCTACCTGATTATCTATCTTAATAAAGTTAACTTGAGTTTTTACCCAAACTCACTGGAGTGGTGTCACTAATTGCGTGCCCAGGTTTCTGACTCAGTGGTTGCGTGTGCTGCATGGTTGCTTAACACATAAGCCTTCGGATGCCTACCCGCTCGTGCCATGCTACCCTAGGGGACTGGTGACCCCAGTTCCAACATATTGGTGTCGAGCGGTGGGATCCAGGACTTGTGACCATGCAGCACCCTCCATTGGGACAGGGTGCACAGCAATTGGGCTGCACAATTATTGTGTGTGTAAGCCAAAGTAATTGACCCCTCCACTGTCTAGCCTGTGAGTGTATCAAGATCTGTTAGACCTAATCCTGTCACCCACATCCTGGTATCTTTTCCCAGATTTATCTGAGACCCCACCTGGCATAATTGAGTTTTGTCAGGGGATGGGGGTGCCTGTTGGGCGGAGAACCAGAAGGAAGGAACTCCGTACCACTTTGGGGGCACGGGTAGGAGCCCACCCAGAGGGGAGAGGGGATGGGGAACAGGAGGGGCAGGTCACACCCAGGGAGGCGGGCACACCAGAAGACCCAGGCCTACTCAAATTGTTGTGTCTGACAATGTGCTACCGGGAGGATGTTCTGGGGCAGGGAGTAGAGTAACTGGGGGTGTGCGCCGTCTAAGATGATAGAGCATGAGAGGGAGAGTGAGAGCCTTGCAATGGATGAGAGGAAGCTGGTGCACAGGCTTCAGCTAACAGAGACAGAGCTGAAGACCTTGAAATCATGTGTGCCAGGTACTTCCATGGTGGCAGCGTACCCGAGGTTCGGGGTTTGGACCAGTCACAATGTGTAGAACCTGGACTGGGGTTTCAGGTGCAGGGGTTGCCTGACCTGGAGGGTGGGGTACCACTAACTAAGGACCCTACCAATGTGACTTCCAGGGGTACCTATCCAGGAGGGAGGGTGCGGAACCCTGGAAGGGGGTGCAGAGGGAGGAAGGACTCTCCTCTGGCACCGGTCCAGCCACGGGGTTAAGATCCTGGGTTGGGTGGCTAGTTTCAGGAGTTGCCTGACCTGGCGGGAGGAATCTCTGTATTCAGAGTTCCTCCGGTTGTGACTTCCAGGGGTACCTATCCAGGAGGGAGGGTGCGGAACCCTGGAAGGGGGTGCAGAGGGAGGAAGGACTCTCCTCTGGCACCGGTCCAGCCACGGGGTTAAGATCCTGGGTTGGGTGGCCAGGTTCAGGGGTTGCCTGACCTGGCGGGAGGAATCTCTGTATTCAGAGTTCCTCCGGTTGTGACTCTCAGGGGTACTACTCCAGGTGGGAGGGTGCGGAACCCTGGGAGGGGGGTGCAGGGAGAGGGAGGTCTCACCCCTGTCACCAGGTCAACTTAAGGGTTTAGACCCTAGGTTGAGGAGGAGAGTGGAAAAAGGTACCACGGGCCTGGGGCGACTGCCCCCCACTCTGAGAGAGAGTAAGGGCCAGAGACATCTGGATTGGAGGTCTGTCCTGGCCGCATCCCACTAGGAACACCAGTGGGGTGGTTGGATTAGGGAGGATGTCATGGTGGTATTGGGCCTGCGTCCACCTTTTTCCACCCCAAGCAGGGAAGCCCGTCAAGGGAATGATCAGTCTACCCTGGCTTTTGGCTGGGGGGGAGATGTGTGAGACTTGGCCCTTTCCCCAAAGTTTTTTCGCTTTTTATCCCCTGTTAATTTAGAATGCCCCTATTGAAACAACAGTGTGTAGGCCTTGTGTGGTGGAGAAAGGCCTGTGTAGTTTAAAACTAGTGTTAAAATGCAGGTGCCTTATACCCCTAATATGGCTGCCACAGGCCACTGCTGCAGCAGCGTGGTTTAGCGGGCGCATTCTAGTAGCCAGGGGCTGGCTGGAAGCCTCAGGCAATGTATCCATCTTAGCCTGCCAGCCTGCCCATAGGTAGAATGGTGGAACCACCTAGCACCTCCTGGAACCTTCTGGAACAGGTGAGGTGACACCAACTGCCATTACCAACTGTCAACTGGCACTATAAAAGGAAAGGGAGGGAACTTTCCTGAGGAGAGAAGCTGAGGGGAAGACCTGGGGAAGTACCTACGCAGGAGGATAGGCAGTGGGGGTCAGGGCAGGGTCTTATGATGCTGGAATGACAGGGCCTAGTGTGCTGCTTTACAAGTGTTGAGGTATCCTGTTCCCCCCCACTGACCTAGCCCCGCGGCAGGGAACCCCCAGGGACCACTTGAGGGGATTGGCTGAGGAGATCCAACACCAGCCACCAACTTAACCCCCTTCAAGGAATAAGAAACCAAAGGAAACAAGAACCCAACTGCTATTTACAAGGGCGCCAGAAACAGCTGCGCCAAGAAGAAATCAAGGAACAAGAAACTAGGCAAATAAACTAAGGGCGCAAGAAACATCACGCCAAGAAGAGAACTAAATCCCCACAGGACTGTTGAGGAACTTCCCAGGTATTGGCGCTGTGTCGCTCCCTGTGCCCCTCCTGACGCCACCTGGGGTTCCTGCGCTAACCTGCCACTGCTGTGTGGCTTGTCCTGTGAGCTGCCTTTACTTTAAATCCACAATGGATGAAGCGCTGAATCAGAGACTGCCTGTCCTGCCAAGCTGCTTGTAAAGCGCTGTGAACTGTTGCCCTTGAGAAGCGCTATACATGTCTCCCAAGCGCTGGTCTCCCCAGCACTGCGGCACCCTTGCAAGTGCTGTATTTCTCCCCCAGGCGCTGGACTGCCTGAAGACTGTTACTGTAGGAGAACTGTACATATGGCTCCAAGCGCTAACTCTGCTAAGGCTGTCATCTGCTGTGCCCCTGAAAGCGCTATAGTCTACCTATATTAAGAGCTGCATTAGTGCCTCTAAACGCTATCTTGAATGCCCCTGCGAAGCGCTGTGAAGTTGTGAGGCGCTGTACATCTTTTAGCTGTCATCAGTGACCAGCACTACATCAGCAAAGCGCTGTGAGGAGGAATGTGCTGTACCACCCCTGCTGGGTCTCCATCTGAGCGCTACAAAGTAGTTGATGAGCGCTGTGGTAATTGCCTGCTGTGGCCCATCGGAGCGCTGTGAAGTGCCTGTAAAGCGCTGCCCTTAAAGCGCTACGAAGCCCCCCCTCCAAGCACCTACCCGTAGCCCCCTAGCGAAACGCTGTGATCCCCGTGGGCCCCTGCTGAGGTGCTGACTGGGCATTCACCGCCGCGGGCCCGGTTCCACTGGAGGGCCTTCCTGCTATTAACTGCCTCGTTGCGGCGGCCCCCGATGTGAGGAGAGGGCCGCCGGAGTCCGTGAGGGCCGCGTTAGGCCTTGAGGCAAGAAACCCCGCCGGAGTTTCAGTCAGGCGCACTAGGCCGCTGAGGCCGAGGAGATCCCGCGTCACGTGACGGGGGAACGCCGCCGTGTCACCGGCCACGCCCCCGTCATTGCAGCCTGAGACTGAAGGAGACTGCAGCGCCGGAGCTCGTAAAGAGCAAGAGCCCCCCCCCCCCGAAGTTGTCCCTGAATGAACCCCGGGCCCCCGGAGGCAGAGCGAGGCCCGGAAACAAGAGGAGCTACGACCGGAGGGCTCCAGTGTGGGGTAGGAGCCCTCCCCTTCGCCTGAGACCACCGAAAGGGGCCCGGAGAAGGCCCGAAGAGACAGGTAAACCCCGGGGAGGAGGGCAGAGGGTCCTATGATCGCCCCTCCCCGGGAAAACCCTGTTACTTGGCCCGTGGGCCCCATTTAATGTGTACAACCCCCCTTTGGTGGAAGAGAGGGGAATTTAAGTGCCTACAGGCCTGCTGGGCCCTTGAACTGGGCCAGGAGTTTATTTGTAACCCTGCTGTATTGCCTACCGAGCCCCTGTATATTAACAAGCATTAGAAATGCAATAGGTCTCGCAGCATTAGAGTTCGTGCTTTTAGAATTGTTTATGGTTTTTTTTGTAAATCTTTAGCATGAGGTTGAGGGTGAGTGAGGGTGAGGGGTTGAGGGTGAGTGAGGGTGAGGCTGAGGGGTTGAGGGTGAGGGTGAGTGAGGGGTTGAGGGTGAGGGGTTGAGGGTGAGTGAGGGTGAGGGGTTGAGGGTGGGTGAGGGGTTGAGGGTGAGGGGTTGAGGGTGAGGGGTTGAGGGTGAGTGAGGGTGAGGGTGAGTGAGGGTGGGTGAGGGTGAGGGTGAGTGAGGGTGGGTGAGTGTGAGTGAGGGTGAGTGGGGGTGAGTGTGGGTGAGGGTGAGGGATTGAGGGTGAGGGGTTGAGGGTGAGTGAGGGTGAGGGGTTGAGGGTGAGTGAGGGTGAGGGGTTGAGGGTGAGTGAGGGTGAGGGGTTGAGGGTGAGGGGTTGAGGTTGAGGGTGAGTGGGGGTGAGTGAGGGTGAGGGGTTGAGGGTGAGTGAGGGTGAAGGTGAGTGAGGGTGAGTGAGGGTGGGTGAGTGTGAGTGAGGGTGAGGGTGGGTGAGTGTGAGTGAGTGTGAGTGTGGGTGAGGGATTGAGGGTGAGGGGTTGAGGGTGAGGGGTTGAGGGTGAGGGGTTGAGGGTGAGGGGTTGAGGGTGAGGGGTTGAGGGTGGGTGAGGGGTTGAGGGTGGGTGAGGGGTTGAGGGTGGGTGAGGGGTTGAGGGTGGGTGAGGGGTTGAGAGTGAGTGAGGGTGAGTGAGGGTGAGGGGTTGACGGTGAGTGGGGGTGAGTGAGGGTGAGTGAGGGTGAGGGGTTGAGGGTGAGTGAGGGTGAGGGGTTGAGGGTGAGTGAGGATGAGGGGTTGAGGGTGGGTGAGGGTGAGTGTGAGTGAGGGTGAGTGAGGGTGAGTGAAGGTGGGTGAGGGTGAGGGGTTGAGGGTGATTGAGGGTGAGGGGTTGAGGGTGAGTGAGGGTGAGTGAGGGTGAGGGGGTGAGGGTGAGTGAGGGTGAGGGGTTCACGATCTTTTTTTCTGTTTGGGGGCTTGGCACCTCGAGCCGCCGTGGGGGCACACTGTCCATGCATGAAAGGCATAAGTGGTATCATTCTATTTTCTTTCAGCCATGAGCTCCAGTGAGAGACACCTCTATGAATTACTCCCAAACAGAGTCAACAATTTCACGGAATACTTTAGTTTTCTTGAAGCTCAGTCACCCTAAATTACATATGCAAAACCGCCAGCAAATGTTTCAATACGTGCTCAGAACCAAGATGAGGGGCTCCCAAATGTTCTTTTCTTGCAGCCTACAAGTACTCTTTAGTGCAAAAAGGATTCCACCTTAGATACACTGATTATGGAGGAAAACATCTCCCATTTTAGTAAAGAGCAAGAAGACCCAGGTCAAACTTGTGAGGAGACCGAAGGCAGGAGCGGGATCTGGTGCAAATCTGGTGCAAATTGACATGAAAGTAAAATATACATAATTGCTCATTCAGATGTTCATCAGCAGCCAAACAATGACTATATGTTCAAAGTGTATGATCAGACTTTGTACTCCCTTCAACCAGAGGGTGAGTAGGTTTTGAGGACACAATATTGTGGCAGGAATAACGTGAATGCGTTGGTGTTCGAGTGGCTTCCCGGACATGGGGGAAAGGGCGTGATTGTGAAGCACTGTCTAGGTGTTTCTCCTGTGAGCAGTTGTAGAGTGTTGGCACTGCCCATCCGAGCACAAAGTAGAAAAATATGACTATAGGTGCACCTTGTTTTTCTAAGTCTGGACAATGTACAGCAGTTACTTTATTTTATGGAGGGAAGAGAGGGGAGGGGGGAGGAGAAATGCGACACTGCGCGAGGGGAGGGGGGAGGAGAGATGCGACACGGCGGGAGGGGGCGGTGCGGCTCAAATAAACAAACTTGTGAGGAGACCGAAGGCAGGAGCGGGATCTGGTGCAAATCTGGTGCAAATTGACATGAAAGTAAAATATACATAATTGCTCATTCAGATGTTCATCAGCAGCCAAACAATGACTATATGTTCAAAGTGTATGATCAGACTTTGTACTCCCTTCAACCAGAGGGTGAGTAGGTTTTGAGGACACAATATTGTGGCAGGAATAACGTGAATGCGTTGGTGTTCGAGTGGCTTCCCGGACATGGGGGAAAGGGCGTGATTGTGAAGCACTGTCTAGGTGTTTCTCCTGTGAGCAGTTGTAGAGTGTTGGCACTGCCCATCCGAGCACAAAGTAGAAAAATATGACTATAGGTGCACCTTGTTTTTCTAAGTCTGGACAATGTACAGCAGTTACTTTATTTTATGGAGGGAAGAGAGGGGAGGGGGGAGGAGAAATGCGACACGGCGCGAGGGGAGGGGGGAGGAGAGATGCGACACGGCGGGAGGGGGCGGTGCGGCTCAAATAAACAAACTTGTGAGGAGACCGAAGGCAGGAGCGGGATCTGGTGCAAATCTGGTGCAAATTGACATGAAAGTAAAATATACATAATTGCTCATTCAGATGTTCATCAGCAGCCAAACAATGACTATATGTTCAAAGTGTATGATCAGACTTTGTACTCCCTTCAACCAGAGGGTGAGTAGGTTTTGAGGACACAATATTGTGGCAGGAATAACGTGAATGCGTTGGTGTTCGAGTGGCTTCCCGGACATGGGGGAAAGGGCGTGATTGTGAAGCACTGTCTAGGTGTTTCTCCTGTGAGCAGTTGTAGAGTGTTGGCACTGCCCATCCGAGCACAAAGTAGAAAAATATGACTATAGGTGCACCTTGTTTTTCTAAGTCTGGACAATGTACAGCAGTTACTTTATTTTATGGAGGGAAGAGAGGGGAGGGGGGAGGAGAAATGCGACACGGCGCGAGGGGAGGGGGGAGGAGAGATGCGACACGGCGGGAGGGGGCGGTGCGGCTCAAATAAACAAACAAGCCGGAGGGAAGAGAGGGGAGGGGGGAGGAGAAATGCGACACGGCGGGAAGGGGAGGGGGCGGAACAGGGGAGGGGGCGGCGAGGGGACATGCACGCGCCCGTGACTTTTAAGGTCAATGCGCATGCGCATAAGCTTAATGCGCATGCGCATTGACCTTAAATTTATCGTGCACTGCAAGGAATCGCCACGATTCCTTGCAGTGCAGATAAAGTGTGGATAACTCGCTATAGTCTCGCCTTGCTCGATGCGCATGCGCATCGACAGGCGAGACCTAAAAAGGCCTGGGGGCTGAGAACTGGAATGGGAATAATCTCCTAATGAGAAGTTGATTCCTAGTTGAGGAACTGGTTAGTATTACCTAAAGGAAATGGGTACCCTTGCAGAGTGAATTGGGATCTAACCACTAATGAGAGGTGTTGCCTTTTTGAGGGATGCTACACTGATGGAATGTCTATCCAATTGAAAATGTTTATTCCTGACTAAGGAAGTGTTTTACCTACGCTTAGGGGATGGTTCTTCCTGCTTGAGTGTTACTGGCCTGTTGGTCAGGGAGGGTGGTGAGATGTTTGCTCATTAACCATGGAATGTTCCACCTTGGCTGGATGTTCTGATGTAATAAGGCCCAATGGCAAGTTAAGCCCTAAAATAAGGAACTGTTTATATTTACCTAATGTGATGTGGCTTGATCTGTTAGGAAGTGTTCTACATTCCTGCCTAATGCCATGTTTAGTTAGAACTAATGGGATGTCTACATAATGAGGTGTTTACTTAAGGGGATGCCATCCTTGTTGCATGAAATGCATATTCCTGATTGCTGAAATGTTTTACTCCTATTTAGTGCTATATGGATTTAAAACCTATCGTTAGTTATCTGCATATTTATAGATGTGAAACGCTCACCCTTGTTTGGTGAGGAGTGGGTAAAATGCCCACAGAACCAGTGAGACGCAATGCTATTTGGTTGTCTCTTTAATGTATTTCTTTCAGGTGCTGACTCAAAGCAAGGCGGTAGTCAGGCCTGTGTTCTTCAAATATTTATTTATCTAATATTTAATATTTATTGCATATTCAAGATTCATTCATCTAGTATTTATTACAGAGAAATGAAACATATGTATTTGTAAAGGTAAACTGAAAAGCTAATGTTATAATGAATTTCTTCTACCCTGATCCTGCTCCATCTACCTGATTATCTATCTTAATAAAGTTAACTTGAGTTTTTACACAAACTCACTGGAGTGGTGTCACTAATTGCGTGCCCAGGTTTCTGACTCAGTGGTTGCGTGTGCTGCATGGTTGCTTAACACATAAGCCTTCGGATGCCTACCCGCTCGTGCCATGCTACCCTAGGGGACTGGTGACCCCAGTTCCAACATATTGGTGTCGAGCGGTGGGATCCAGGACTTGTGACCATGCAGCACCCTCCATTGGGACAGGGTGCACAGCAATCAGGCTGCACAATTATTGTGTGTGTAAGCCAAGGTAATTGACCCCTCCACTGTCTAGCCTGTGAGTGTATCAAGATCTGTTAGACCTAATCCTGTCACCCACATCCTGGTATCTTTTCCCAGATTTATCTGAGACCCCACCTGGCATAATTGAGTTTTGTCAGGGGATGGGGGTGCCTGTTGGGCGGAGAACCAGAAGGAAGGAACTCCGTACCACTTTGGGGGCACGGGTAGGAGCCCACCCAAAGGGGAGAGGGGATGGGGAACAGGAGGGGCAGGTCACACCCAGGGAGGCGGGCACACCAGAAGACCCAGGCCTACTCAAATTGTTGTGTCTGACAATGTGCTACCGGGAGGATGTTCTGGGGCAGGGAGTAGAGTAACTGGGGGTGTGCGCCGTCTAAGATGATAGAGCATGAGAGGGAGAGTGAGAGCCTTGCAATGGATGAGAGGAAGCTGGTGCACAGGCTTCAGCTAACAGAGACAGAGCTGAAGACCTTGAAATCATGTGTGCCAGGTACTTCCATGGTGGCAGCGTACCCGAGGTTCGGGGTTTGGACCAGTCACAAGGTGTAGAACCTGGACTGGGGTTTCCGGTGCAGGGGTTGCCTGACCTGGAGGGTGGGGTACCACTAACTATGGACCCTACCAATGTGACTTCCAGGGGTACCTATCCAGGAGGGAGGGTGCGGAACCCTGGAAGGGGGTGCAGAGGGAGGAAGGACTCTCCTCTGGCACCGGTCCAGCCACGGGGTTAAGATCCTGGGTTGGGTGGCTAGTTTCAGGAGTTGCCTGACCTGGCGGGAGGAATCTCTGTATTCAGAGTTCCTCCGGTTGTGACTTCCAGGGGTACCTATCCAGGAGGGAGGGTGCGGAACCCTGGAAGGGGGTGCAGAGGGAGGAAGGACTCTCCTCTGGCACCGGTCCAGCCACGGGGTTAAGATCCTGGGTTGGGTGGCCAGGTTCAGGGGTTGCCTGACCTGGCGGGAGGAATCTCTGTATTCAGAGTTCCTCCGGTTGTGACTCTCAGGGGTACTACTCCAGGTGGGAGGGTGCGGAACCCTGGGAGGGGGGTGCAGGGAGAGGGAGGTCTCGCCCCTGTCACCAGGTCAACTTAAGGGTTTAGACCCTAGGTTGAGGAGGAGAGTGGAAAAAGGTACCACGGGCCTGGGGCGACTGCCCCCCACTCTGAGAGAGAGTAAGGGCCAGAGACATCTGGATTGGAGGTCTGTCCTGGCCGCATCCCACTAGGAACACCAGTGGGGTGGTTGGATTAGCGAGGATGTCATGGTGGTATTGGGCCTGCGTCCACCTTTTTCCGCCCCAAGCAGGGAAGCCCGTCAAGGGAATGATCAGTCTACCCTGGCTTTTGGCTGGGGGGGAGATGTGTGAGACTTGGCCCTTTCCCCAAAGTTTTTTCGCTTTTTATCCCCTGTTAATTTAGAATGCCTCTATTGAAACAACAGTGTGTAGGCCTTGTGTGGTGGAGAAAGGCCTGTGTAGTTTAAAACTAGTGTAAAAATGCAGGTGCCTTATACCCCTAATATGGCTGCCACAGACCACTGCTGCAGCAGCGTGGTTTAGCGGGCGCATTCTAGTAGCCAGGGGCTGGCTGGAAACCTCAGGCAATGTATCCATCTTAGCCTGCCAGCCTGCCCATAGGTAGAATGGTGGAACCACCTAGCACCTCCTGGAACCTTCTGGAACAGGTGAGGCGACACCAACTGCCATTACCAACTGTCAACTGGCACTATAAAAGGAAAGGGAGGGAACTTTCCTGAGGAGAGAAGCTGAGGGGAAGACCTGGGGAAGTACCTACGCAGGAGGATAGGCAGTGGGGGTCAGAGCAGGGTCTTATGATGCTGGAATGACAGGGCCTAGTGTGCTGCTTTACAAGTGTTGAGGTATCCTGTTCCCCCCCACTGACCTAGCCCCGCGGCAGGGAACCCCCAGGGACCACTTGAGGGGATTGGCTGAGGAGATCCAACACCAGCCACCAACTTAACCCCCTTCAAGGAATAAGAAACCAAAGGAAACAAGAACCCAACTGCTATTTACAAGGGCGCCAGAAACAGCTGCGCCAAGCAGAAATCAAGGAACAAGAAACCAAGCAAATAAACTAAGGGCGCAAGAAACATCACGCCAAGAAGAGAACTAAATCCCCACAGGACTGTTGAGGAACTTCCCAGGTATTGGCGCTGTGTCGCTCCCTGTGCCCCTCCTGACGCCACCTGGGGTTCCTGCGCTAACCTGCCACTGCTGTGTGGCTTGTCCTGTGAGCTGCCTTTACTTTAAATCCACAATGGATGAAGCGCTGAATCAGAGACTGCCTGTCCTGTCAAGCTGCTTGTAAAGCGCTGTGAACTGTTGCCCTTGAGAAGCGCTATACATGTCTCCCAAGCGCTGGTCTCCCCAGCACTGCGGCACCCTTGCAAGTGCTGTATTTCTCCCCCAGGCGCTGGACTGCCTGAAGACTGTTACTGTAGGAGAACTGTACATATGGCTCCAAGCGCTAACTCTGCTAAGGCTGTCATCTGCTGTGCCCCTGAAAGCGCTATAGTCTACCTATATTAAGAGCTGCATTAGTGCCTCTAAACGCTATCTTGAATGCCCCTGCGAAGCGCTGTGAAGTTGTGAGGCGCTGTACATCTTTTAGCTGTCATCAGTGACCAGCACTACATCAGTAAAGCGCTGTGAGGAGGAATGTGCTGTACCACCCCTGCTGGGTCTCCATCTGAGCGCTACAAAGTAGTTGATGAGCGCTGTGGTAATTGCCTGCTGTGGCCCATCGGAGCGCTGTGAAGTGCCTGTAAAGCGCTGCCCTTAAAGCGCTACGAAGCCCCCCCTCCAAGCACCTACCCGTAGCCCCCTAGCGAAACGCTGTGATCCCCGTGGGCCCCTGCTGAGGTGCTGACTGGGCATTCACCGCCGCGGGCCCGGTTCCACTGGAGGGCCTTCCTGCTATTAACTGCCTCGTTGCGGCGGCCCCCGATGTGAGGAGAGGGCCGCCGGAGTCCGTGAGGGCCGCGTTAGGCCTTGAGGCAAGAAACCCCGCCGGAGTTTCAGTCAGGCGCACTAGGCCGCTGAGGCCGAGGAGATCCCGCGTCACGTGACGGGGGAACGCCGCCGTGTCACCGGCCACGCCCCCGTCATTGCAGCCTGAGACTGAAGGAGACTGCAGCGCCGGAGCTCGTAAAGAGCAAGAGCCCCCCCCTCGAAGTTGTCCCTGAATGAACCCCGGGCCCCCGGAGGCAGAGCGAGGCCCGGAAACAAGAGGAGCTACGACCCGAGGGCTCCAGTGTGGGGTAGGAGCCCTCCCCTTCGCCTGAGACCACCGAAAGGGGCCCGGAGAAGGCCTGAAAAGACAGGTAAACCCCGGGGAGGAGGGCAGAGGGTCCTATGATCGCCCCTCCCCGGGAAAACCCTGTTACTTGGCCCGTGGGCCCCATTTAATGTGTTCAACCCCCCTTTGGTGGAAGAGAGGGGAATTTAAGTGCCTACAGGCCTGCTGGGCCCTTGAACTGGGCCAGGAGTTTATTTGTAACCCTGCTGTATTGCCTACCGAGCCCCTGTATATTATAACGGCCTGGGGGCTGAGAACTGGAATGGGAATAATCTCCTAATGAGAAGTTGATTCCTAGTTGAGGAACTGGTTAGTGTTACCTAAAGGAAATGGGTACCCTTGCAGAGTGAATTGGGATCCAAGCACTAATGAGAGGTGTTGAGTTTTTGAGGGATGCTACACTGATGGAATGTCTATCCAATTGAAAATGTTTATTCCTGACTAAGGAAGTGTTTTACCTACGCTTAGGGGATGGTTCTTCCTGCTTGAGTGTTACTGGCCTGTTGGTCAGGGAGGGTGGTGAGATGTTTGCTCATTAACCATGGAATGTTCCACCTTGGCTGGATGTTCTGATATAATAAGGCCCAATGGCAAGTTAAGCCCTAAAATAAGGAACTGTTTATATTTACCTAATGTGATGTGGCTTGATCTGTTAGGAAGTGTTCTACATTCCTGCCTAATGCCATGTTTAGTTAGAACTAATGGGATGTCTACATAATGAGGTGTTTACTTAAGGGGATGCCATCCTTGTTGCATGAAATGCATATTCCTGATTGCTGAAATGTTTTACTCCTATTTAGTGCTATATGGATTTAAAACCTACCGTTAGTTATCTGCATATTTATAGATGTGAAACGCTCACCCTTGTTTGGTGAGGAGTGGGTAAAATGCCCACAGAACCAGTGAGACGCAATGCTATTTGGTTGTCTCTTTAATGTATTTCTTTCAGGTGCTGACTCAAAGCAAGGCGGTAGTCAGGCCTGTGTTCTTCAAATATTTATTTATCTAATATTTAATATTTATTGCATATTCAAGATTCATTCATCTAGTATTTATTACAGAGAAATGAAACATATGTATTTGTAAAGGTAAACTGAAAAGCTAATGTTATAATGAATTTCTTCTACCCTGATCCTGCTCCATCTACCTGATTATCTATCTTAATAAAGTTAACTTGAGTTTTTACACAAACTCACTGGAGTGGTGTCACTAATTGCGTGCCCAGGTTTCTGACTCAGTGGTTGCGTGTGCTGCATGGTTGCTTAACACATAAGCCTTCGGATGCCTACCCGCTCGTGCCATGCTACCCTAGGGGACTGGTGACCCCAGTTCCAACAGTGGTAAATATCGAAAACCCTAAAAAAAGCAATTTTGTGCTTTTTACAAAAGTGCCGTGTATAGTGCATGTGCACCCATGCACTATACAGGGGTGCAACAGGGTGTCAATGTGACACCCTGCTACCCGTGTAAGTCTACCCCCTTTTACCGATTCGGTATTTACCGAATCAGTAATTCTCATTCATTCCTATGGGCCTCCAGGCCTATAGGAATTAATGGGGAATACCGATTCGGTAAATACCGAATCAGTATTTATCGAATGTTACTGGTTCAGTAAAATTTACTGAATCATTAGCTACATATCATTAACCAATTCTAAAATACCGAATAGGTAAAATGTGGTATTTTAGAATCTGTAAATGATGTTTACCTACATCTGGCCCTTTGTGTTTAGAAGTGCCAGTAGTGCAATATGAACCATTATAAAAAAAACAAGTATTGGGAGAGCCAGTAGGTGCAAGTGCTAGATTTTTGGCTTTGCCAGTGTTTGATTGTAAAGCATTGTTTTAAAAAAACAAGCATTGGCATAGCCAATAGGTCTCGCCTTTGGGACCTTGTAAGTGTTTAGCCATGCACAGTTGATGTTGTTGCAGGAAGTATATTGTGCTGCATAACTAAATACTTATAAGGCCCCAAAGGCGAGACCTATTGGCTATGCAAATGCTTGTTATCCCTTCCTTGCAATTACAAGTCAGCAATCTTGTCTGCAGTTTATATTTAGTATTAATTCTGCTCCAAAGGAAACATTTTTTATGCCCAATTTTACATTTTTATAATTGCAGATCTGCCAAACAGTCTTAACTGTTATTAGTGTCTCTCGTCTGGCTTTTCATATTGTTAGAACTGGGGGTCTCTAGTTGGCAGAGGTAGGTACCACTGTCCAAATAGGGACCCTTGCTTCTAGTCAGGGTAAGGAGGAAACCCTCTGAGATAACCCCTGCTCACCCTCTAGGTAGCTTGGCACGAGCAGTCAAGGCTATTCAGGAGGCAATGTGTAAAGTATTTGTACTAACAGTCACAGTAACACAGTGAAAATACCACAAACTGACTCCACAACAGTTTAGAAAAATAAAGGTATTTAATCTGAACTACACAAGACAAAAATGACAAAAATCCAACATACACAGTTCAAGAATATGGTTTCAAAAGAGTTCTTAAGGTTGTAATAAAAAGTTCCACAGTTTATATTTACCTAATGTGATGTGGCTTAATCTGTTAGGAAGTGTTCTACATTCCTGCCTAATGCCATGTTTAGTTAGAACTAATGGGATGTCTACATAATGAGGTGTTTACTTAAGGGGATGCCATCCTTGTTGCATGAAATGCATATTCCTGATTGCTGAAATGTTTTACTCCTATTTAGTGCTACATGGATTTAAAACCTACCGTTAGTTATCTGCATATTTATAGATGTGAAACGCTCACCCTTGTTTGGTGAGGAGTGGGTAAAATGCCCACAGAACCAGTGAGACGCAATGCTATTTGGTTGTCTCTTTAATGTATTTCTTTCAGGTGCTGACTCAAAGCAAGGCGGTAGTCAGGCCTGTGTTCTTCATATATTTATTTATCTAATATTTAATATTTATTGCATATTCAAGATTCATTCATCTAGTATTTATTACAGAGAAATGAAACATATGTATTTGTAAAGGTAAACTGAAAAGCTAATGTTATAATGAATTTCTTCTACCCTGATCCTGCTCCATCTACCTGATTATCTATCTTAATAAAGTTAACTTGAGTTTTTACACAAACTCACTGGAGTGGTGTCACTAATTGCGTGCCCAGGTTTCTGACTCAGTGGTTGCGTGTGCTGCATGGTTGCTTAACACATAAGCCTTCGGATGCCTACCCGCTCGTGCCATGCTACCCTAGGGGACTAGTGACCCCAGTTCCAACAGTGGTAAATATCGAAAACCCTAAAAAAAGCAATTTTGTGCTTTTTACAAAAGTGCCGTGTATAGTGCATGTGCACCCATGCACTATACAGGGGTGCAACAGGGTGTCAATGTGACACCCTGCTACCCGTGTAAGTCTACCCCCTTTTACCGATTCGGTATTTACCGAATCAGTAATTCTCATTCATTCCTATGGGCCTCCAGGCCTATAGGAATTAATGGGGAATACCGATTCGGTAAATACCGAATCAGTATTTATCGAATGTTACTGGTTCAGTAAAATTTACTGAATCATTAGCTACATATCATTAACCGATTCTAAAATACCGAATAGGTAAAATGTGGTATTTTAGAATCTGTAAATGATGTTTACCTACATCTGGCCCTTAGTGTTTAGAAGTGCCAGTAGTGCAATATGAACCATTATAAAAAAAACAAGTATTGGGAGAGCCAGTAGGTGCAAGTGCTAGATTTTTGGCTTTGCCAGTGTTTGATTGTAAAGCATTGTTTTAAAAAAACAAGCATTGGCATAGCCAATAGGTCTCGCCTTTGGGACCTTGTAAGTGTTTAGCCATGCACAGTTGATGTTGTTGCAGGAAGGATATTGTGCTGCATAACTAAATACTTATAAGGCCCCAAAGGCGAGACCTATTGGCTATGCAAATGCTTGTTATCCCTTCCTTGCAATTACAAGTCAGCAATCTTGTCTGCAGTTTATATTTAGTATTAATTCTGCTCCAAAGGAAACATTTTTTATGCCCAATTTTACATTTTTATAATTGCAGATCTGCCAAACAGTCTTAACTGTTATTAGTGTCTCTCGTCTGGTTTTTCATATTGTTAGAACTGGGGGTCTCTAGTTGGCAGAGGTAGGTACCACTGTCCAAATAGGGACCCTTGCTTCTAGTCAGGGTAAGGAGGAAACCCTCTGAGATAACCCCTGCTCACCCTCTAGGTAGCTTGGCACGAGCAGTCAAGGCTATTCAGGAGGCAATGTGTAAAGTATTTGTACTAACAGTCACAGTAACACAGTGAAAATACCACAAACTGACTCCACAACAGTTTAGAAAAATAAAGGTATTTAATCTGAACTACACAAGACAAAAATGACAAAAATCCAACATACACAGTTCAAGAATATGGTTTCAAAAGAGTTCTTAAGGTTGTAATAAAAAGTTCCACAGTTTATATTTACCTAATGTGATGTGGCTTGATCTGTTAGGAAGTGTTCTACATTCCTGCCTAATGCCATGTTTAGTTAGAACTAATGGGATGTCTACATAATGAGGTGTTTACTTAAGGGGATGCCATCCTTGTTGCATGAAATGCATATTCCTGATTGCTGAAATGTTTTACTCCTATTTAGTGCTATATGGATTTAAAACCTACCGTTAGTTATCTGCATATTTATAGATGTGAAACGCTCACCCTTGTTTGGTGAGGAGTGGGTAAAATGCCCACAGAACCAGTGAGACGCAATGCTATTTGGTTGTCTCTTTAATGTATTTCTTTCAGGTGCTGACTCAAAGCAAGGCGGTAGTCAGGCCTGTGCTCTTCAAATATTTATTTATCTAATATTTAATATTTATTGCATATTCAAGATTCATTCATCTAGTATTTATTACAGAGAAATGAAACATATGTATTTGTAAAGGTAAACTGAAAAGCTAATGTTATAATGAATTTCTTCTACCCTGATCCTGCTCCATCTACCTGATTATCTATCTTAATAAAGTTAACTTGAGTTTTTACACAAACTCACTGGAGTGGTGTCACTAATTGCGTGCCCAGGTTTCTGACTCAGTGGTTGCGTGTGCTGCATGGTTGCTTAACACATAAGCCTTCGGATGCCTACCCGCTCGTGCCATGCTACCCTAGGGGACTGGTGACCCCAGTTCCAACAGTGGTAAATATCGAAAACCCTAAAAAAAGCAATTTTGTGCTTTTTACAAAAGTGCCGTGTATAGTGCATGTGCACCCATGCACTATACAGGGGTGCAACAGGGTGTCAATGTGACACCCTGCTACCCGTGTAAGTCTACCCCCTTTTACCGATTCGGTATTTACCGAATCAGTAATTCTCATTCATTCCTATGGGCATCCAGGCCTATAGGAATTAATGGGGAATACCGATTCGGTAAATACCGAATCAGTATTTATCGAATGTTACTGGTTCAGTAAAATTTACTGAATCATTAGCTACATATCATTAACCGATTCTAAAATACCGAATAGGTAAAATGTGGTATTTTAGAATCTGTAAATGATGTTTACCTACATCTGGCCCTTAGTGTTTAGAAGTGCCAGTAGTGCAATATGAACCATTATAAAAAAACAAGTATTGGGAGAGCCAGTAGGTGCAAGTGCTAGATTTTTGGCTTTGCCAGTGTTTGATTGTAAAGCATTGTTTTAAAAAAACAAGCATTGGCATAGCCAATAGGTCTCGCCTTTGGGACCTTGTAAGTGTTTAGCCATGCACAGTTGATGTTGTTGCAGGAAGGATATTGTGCTGCATAACTAAATACTTATAAGGCCCCAAAGGCGAGACCTATTGGCTATGCAAATGCTTGTTATCCCTTCCTTGCAATTACAAGTCAGCAATCTTGTCTGCAGTTTATATTTAGTATTAATTCTGCTCCAAAGGAAACATTTTTTATGCCCAATTTTACATTTTTATAATTGCAGATCTGCCAAACAGTCTTAACTGTTATTAGTGTCTCTCGTCTGGTTTTTCATATTGTTAGAACTGGGGGTCTCTAGTTGGCAGAGGTAGGTACCACTGTCCAAATAGGGACCCTTGATTCTAGTCAGGGTAAGGAGGAAACCCTCTGAGATAACCCCTGCTCACCCTCTAGGTAGCTTGGCACGAGCAGTCAAGGCTATTCAGGAGGCAATGTGTAAAGTATTTGTACTAACAGTCACAGTAACACAGTGAAAATACCACAAACTGACTCCACAACAGTTTAGAAAAATAAAGGTATTTAATCTGAACTACACAAGACAAAAATGACAAAAATCCAACATACACAGTTCAAGAATATGGTTTCAAAAGAGTTCTTAAGGTTGTAATAAAAAGTTCCACAGTTGCGTGAAAAGTTCACAGTTGCGTCACGTTTCAGACACAGTACCTTTAGTTGCGACAAAGTTCCAAAAGCAGAAGCTGGTGCGGTGGAAAACAAGCGATGCGTTGCCCCTGAGACCCTGGGGACGCGATGCGACAGCCCCGCTGCAGCAGCGGGCGTGTTGCGACGAATCCGGTCTGTATGGGGAGGAAGGCCACTTTTATGGATTCCGGTGCGTAGGTTCCGTAGGAAGTTTGTTCTCGCAAAGGCACGATGTGGCGATCACTGGAATTGCGACGATCTCCGGGGCGTCGATGCTCGAACCAGCGGTGATCTTCTCTCTCGCAACTCTTCGATGTGATGGCTTCTACGACGACACTCGCAACGACGTGATGCGGTCTGCAAGCAAGCAGTGCGGGGATCTCACCCAGCGACGAAAGGCTCTGCGCCGACACTCGCAGCGATGTTAGGCTTCCCGCACCGATCGGGTGCGTCCCGCAAACGAAGGATGCAACGGCTCTAACAGCGACAACAGGCGCTGCGACGATCTCGACGTTCGTAGTGTCGGGAAACTTCTCGCACTGTCGGGGATGCGCTCTGCAGCGAGCGATGCGGTAACTTTTCAATTGCAAACAGTCTCTCAAGCTTAGTTTCAAGCTTCCCAGCACAGGTACAACTTCCAGAGGCCCCACAACTGGATCAAGCACTTTAGGAAGGACATAACTCTCACAGCAGAGTTCAGGGAAGTTGGGGGTGAAGTCATTATGCTCCTGGAACTTCAGAAAAGGGAGCCAGCTCTTCTCAGGCCCTTGGAGATTCCTTCAAGACAGGGGACACAGCACAACAGCAAAGTCCTTCCCCTCTCCTTGGCAGCAAAGCAACAGGTCAGTCCGGCAGAGCAAGAGCAGGACAGTCTTCCTTCTTCAGATTCAGCTTTCTCCTTGGCAGATGTTCCTTCTTGATTTCAGGATGATCTAATTTTCTGTTGTCAGGGGTTCTGTACTTATACCCCTTAAAGTCTTTGTTCTCTTTATGCATGTGGGCCCTGATCCCGGTCTGAACCAGTTCTGGGTGTTTCTTGAGTACTTTGTTTTCCTGGCTTCTCCTTTCCTTTCAGAGTGAGGGGCAGGGTCGTCAGCCACCCAGCAGGAGGTGGAGCCAGCATTGTGGCAGGCAGGCACAGCCCTATTCAGGCCCAGGTGCTAACTCCTCCCACCACTCAGGTTGCAAATGCAGTCATTCAGCCTAGGGCTAACTCAGGCAGCCTCCTGGGGAATCCCCAGCCCCTGTCACTCTCAAACCAGACAGTCAATACACAACCAGGCCAAAGCACACAGAAGGGTCAGACAAGAGAACAGCAACTTTCTAAAAGTGCTGTTCTCAAACACAGGATTTAAAAACCACCTTTCCTAAAATATGTGTTATTAAATTCTGAGTTCAGGAATACTAGACTCTTATGTCCTATCTTGTTCCTATGAGAAGAAATGCTGGTAGCCACTGTACCCAGCATCCCCCATGTTAATCAATGGAGCAAGATAGCCTTACAATAGTGAAAAACGAAAATGGCTGCCTTTCACAAACAGAGCATGTCACCTGCACCAATACATGCTCTACCTTTCACATAAACTGCACCTTGCCCAGGGAGGTACCTTGGGCCTTCCGTAGGTGTGACCATTGTGCACAAAAAGGGAGAGTTAGCCCTGGTCAGTGGGGAGACTGACCAGGAGGACATGGCAGTTTACAGACTGCACACAGGCACTGCGGTGGCAGGCCTGAGCCACCATTTTGGGGCTACTCATGTGGGTGGCACAATCAGTGCTGCAGGCCCACTAGTGCTGCCATTAATTGTTTCTCACAATATCAACATCTCACAATCGTTTTAAACAAAAAGTGAGGGGATCTAAGTCTCTTGAATAAATCTTCAATTTTATTGACTTTTTACTTCATTTGAGTTTTTTGATTTTTCTCTAGATATTTTTTTCAGTTTGAAAAAACATATAACATACAAAATATGAAACACATTATGTACACTTAAAACACTCCCCTACCCACACTCTCACATACACTCATTTGTGAATCACAATCAAACACTCTCAGACACACTTTACAATACAAGATACATATTAACAGTTATTCAGAAATCAATATAGATCATTTATCTATAATGCCATAGATATTCCTTTTAGCCTATTTGTAAATTTTCACAAGAAGTTCTTACATTCTTTTACAATCTTATGGCATAAAACAATACAGGTCTACGCGTTTCGAACCCTTCATATTTTTCGAGTTCTCATCAGGACCACACACTGTGAAAACGAAAAAGAGGAAGGGAGACCTGGGTTAGATTTTAGTTCTTAACCAAATATCGAAGTTATTATGTGGCTCAACAGCCGCCTCTCTACCTCTTACCTCTATATAAGTGTAACCAAATTAATTTGTCGAAGTCCTCAGGCACACGGCGCGGGACAACCTAAACGACATTAAAACATAAAGCTCAGCCGAGCTGTTTATGGGTACTCTATGTGTGATGCAATAATTCACGCTCACAGTCTCTTACTCACTGGTGTGTCTTCTTTTGTACACCACCTTTCTGAAAATGGACAATGCGATTTGTATTAGGTAAATTATTATCTATTTTGAAGGAATCAAATACGTGTTATCACATGGAGTCGTTCTTACCTAGGTTATTCTTTTTGTTGGTGGGGGGGTTTATATTCAATTCTCTCTCCTGACATTATAAAGGGTATTGTTACTTCGTTCTGCTCCACCTATTTGATAGAGTGTGACCGTTGTGTATCCATTGTCTAATTACCTTAAAGATAAGGAGTCTCTATGGGGAGCCGGAATTTGTTGTTTGGTAATTTGGTGATGTCCTGAAATGACAAAGCAATATCTCCGTGTCATTTCACTTCCCTTCCGAGGTAGCATTACCAGTCTATTCACACTGAAAAAGGTAAAGTTAGCTTTTTTACCGTGATTCTGGACTTGATTCCATAACGCTCCGGCTCCTGGGGATCTGTTTACTCACGGGTACTCGTACGGCTTGTTCCGGGTTTGCGGGCCGTATATACACCACTTCCGGGTCGCGCCCTCTTGGAGTGTTTTCGTGTACCTTAGTTTCTCTTCCGCAACCTCGATTCAAACTTCGATGTACACTCTATTTTAGCTAAACGGAATTACGGACCTCTTATAGTCTGAAAAAAGTTTTATATTTTATATCAATTCGATTATTGTAATTTTCACGGTGGTGCCGCCATCTTGGAACAGGTTCATAAATCGATTTACCATATCAGTTGGGATGTGCAGGTGAGTCTATCGTGATAATAGTTGGTCATTTCATCAAGCATATTCTTAGTAGCCATTCTGGAGTCTTATGTTTACGATAGTTTGTACATTTCAGAGATTTCATTTAACCCTTCAGTTGCTGAGTTGAATTTGACAATCATCATTGCCTCATAGCGAGATAACTTTGCTTCAAGGTCTCCTCCTCTCCTATCTTGTTCGACTTTGCGAAACGCAAATAAAGGAAGCATCGCAAATAAACTTATAAGAGCATCTATGCCTGCTAAAGAACAAGTTACCCTGAGAACCATGATTGACCAACCACCAATTCAAGGACATCATAAATGTGGCAGCTGCAACTGTTGTGCCACTACAGAGGAAGGTATCACCTTCAAACATGAGGCGATCTCATGGAGACATGAAACATTCACCAACTGTAAGTCACGTTACGTCATATATGGGATAATATGTCCATGTGACTTATTGTATGTGGGTAAAACCAATCAGGAGATTAAAACTAGAATCCAACAACATAAATCAAGAATAAAACGGAAGGTACCCAATGCACCTTTGGTGCAATATTGGCAAGCAAAAAACCATCTGGAAACTGATCTCCATTGGACGGTGATAACAAAGGTCGAACAAGATAAGAGAGGAGGAGACCTTGAAGCAAAGTTATCTCGCTATAAGGCAATGATGATTGTCAAATTCAACTCAGCAACTGAAGGGTTAAATGAAATCTCTGAAATGTACAAACTATCGTAAACATAAGACTCCAGAATGGCTAGAGAAGGTGACTTCAGGATAATACTAAGTATATGCTTGATGAAATGACCAACTAACATCACGATAGACTCACCAGCAAATCCCAACTGATATGGTAAATCGATTTATGAACCTGTTCCAAGATGGCGGCACCACCGTGAAAATGACAATAATCGAATTGATATAAAATATAAAACTTTTTTCAGACTATAAGAGGTCCGTAATTCCGTTTAGTTAAAATAGAGTGTACATCGAAGTTTGAATCGAGGTTGCGGAAGAGAAACTAAGGTACACAAAAACACTCCAAGAGGGCGCGACCCGGAAGTGGTGTATATACGACCCGCAAACCCGGAACAAGCCGTACGAGTACCCGCGAGTAAACAGATCCCCAGGAGCCGGAGCGTTATGGAATCAAGTCCAGAATCACGGTAAAAAGCTAACTTTACCCATTTCAGTGTGAATAGATTGGTAACGCTACCTCGGAAGGGAAGGGAAGTGAAATGACACGGAGATATTGCTTTGTCATTTCAGGACATCACCAAATTACCAAACAACAAATTCCGGCTCCCCATAGAGACTCCTTATCTTTAAGATAATTAGACAATGGATACACAACGGTCACACTCTATCAAATAGGTGGAGCAGAACGTAGTAACAATACCCTTTATAATTTCAGGAGAGAGAATTGAATATAAACCCGCCGCCAACAAAAAAAATAACCTAGGTAAGAACGACTCCATGTGATAAAACGTATTTGATTCCTTCAAAATAGATAATAATTTTACCTCATACAAATCGCATTGTCCATTTTCAGAAAGGTGGTGTACAAAACAAGACACACCGGTGAGTAAGAGACTGTGAGCGTGAATTATTGCATCAGACATAGAGTACCCATAAACAGCTCAGCTGAGCTTTATGTTTTAATGTCGTTTAGGTTGTCCCGCGCCGTGTGCCTGAGGACTTCGACTAATTGATTTGGTTACACTTATATAGAGGTAAGAGGTAGAGAGGCGGCTGTTGAGCCACATAATAACTTCGATATTTGGTTAAGAACTAAAATCTAACCCAGGTCTCCCTTCCTCTTTTTCGTTTTCACAGTGTGTGGTCCTGATGAGAACTTGAAAAATATGAAGAGTTCGAAACGCGTAGACCTTGTATTGTTTTATGCCATTAGATTGTAAAAGAATATAAGAACTTCTTGTGAAAATTTACAAATAGGCTAAAAGGAATATCTATGGCATTATGGATAAATGATCTATATTGATTTCTGAATAACTGTTAATATGTATCTTGTATTGTAGAGTGTGCCTGAGAGTGTTTGATTGTGATTCACAAATGAGTGTATGTGAGAGTGTGGGTAGGGGAGTGATGATTTAAGTGTACACAATGTGTTTCATATTTTGTATGTTATATGTTTTTTCAAACTGAAAAAATTATCTAGAGAAAAATCAAAAAACTCAAATGAAGTAAAAAGTCAATAACATTGAAGATTTATTCAAGAGACTTAGATCCCCTCACTTTTTGTTTAAATCGATTGTGAGATGTTAATATTGTGAGAAACAATTAATGGCAGCATTGGCGCTTTTCTATTGTTGATATATTAGGCTGTGGCTTGGCCTTGCTGCTTGGGAGCCCATAACCAGTAGTGTTTATTCGCAGGCCCACTAGTAGCATTTGTCTTCACCAGCCCTGGCACACTCAGTGCACTTTACTAGGGACTTCATGGTGATACAAATATGCCAATCATGTAGATCCAATCACAATAACAATTTACACAGAGAGCATATGCACTTTAGCACTGGTCAGCAGTGGTAAAGTGCTCAGAGTCCTATTGCCAACAGCCACGGGTCAGGAAAAATAAGGGAGGAAGAAGCAAAAAGTTTGGGGATGACCCTGCAAGAAGGGCCAGTTCCAACACAACCCCCTTCCAGCCTAAAGCCAGGGTAGACCAAACGATACCTCAATGGCATTCCCTGCTTAAGGTGATAGAACACGGAACCTGGCCCAAACAGCAGGGCAGTCCTGTTCTACACCCCTAAACACAATTGTATCACTCAATCCATACTCTCAGGGTCCACCATGCCAATCCATTTGGAACCCTTCTCCTCACCTGTGGACACCACCCGTGCAGCACCTAACCTTAATTTCCTCACAGGTGTGTCCCAACAGACCGACAGCAAGCCACAGTGACCACCAACAGTGATCAGGGATGAGACCCAGGCCTCATGCCTCTCATGGCTCTCAAGCCCCTGTGGCATCAGAGGGTGGGGGGCAGTAACCCCAGGTGCTTGGCACCCTTTGGCCACTCTCTCTCTTGTGAGGTCAGGCCTGACACTCTCGCACTGACCCACCAGTCCTGGACCTGTACTCGGCGGCTGGACAGGAGGCTGAGGTGGGCTTCTCCATACCTGGTCCTTCTCTTCCTTGGGACTCTGTACCCTCCCACCTGGAGCGGTACCCCCTTCTAGAATAGTCAGGGCACCTGTGGCAGGTACCCTGCACCATTCATCCACTAGTTCAGGGGTTCTATCCTGCAACTGGTATTCCAGGTCAGGGGGGAAACCCCGGACCTGGCCCTCAAACCTAGGCTCCAACGCCTCCAGGTCAGACAACCCCTGAACCTGGCTTCCCCACCCAGGGACCAACGCCTGCGGTGGAACACTTGCCTGGTGCATCAGGACTTCACTCACTGGTGTGCCCACACTAGTAGACAGTACCCACCTGGACAACACCAGGGTGTGGCCTAGTCCACCCCCAGGGTCAGACTCCTGCCCTCCTTCTAGGGGCAACCCTGTCCACCAAGACAACCAAGAACACAACTTTCCTACCAGTTCAGGACCTCCCTCCAGCAACTGGTCTCCCAACCTAGGGCCAAACCCCTCAGGTTGTACCTGGGTCAGAGGCGAGGACTCCGTCCCTCTGCACCCCCTTCCAGAGCGCTGCACCCTCCCTACTGGAGGGGTACCCTTGGGAACCATATTGGTCAGGGCATTGGTTATAGAAGCCCTTCCTTCCAGGTCAGGCAGATCCTGAACCTTGTCTCCCAACCCAGGGACCAAAACCTGCAGTTGTGCACTTGCCTGGCACGCTAGGACTTCTGGGGACTCCTTCCCCCTCTCACCCCTCAGTCTGGACTTCTGCACCCTCCCAAATGGAGGGGCACTGCCAGACACCAGAACTGATGAAGGCCTGGTTACAGGCACTCCCCATCCAAAAGACACTAGGAGATCCTCATCAAATGGCCTACAAGTACAGTCTAGGTCCTCAACCTGGTGTTCTCTTAAGGAACTCTCCAGGCCCTGAGACTGGGTTTCAGGCACTGTGAGACACACCTTCCCACACTCATTCCTTCTCCACTGAGACCGGACATGAGCCCCTGCACCCCTCCCACTACACTGGGACCTAACTGGGCTACACTGAGCCTCTTCCACCTCACTGGTCTGGCAGATATCTAAGCCACTCCTTTTGGGATCACTCCCCAATGCCTCCTCCGACTCTCTGGAATCCACTAAGAGGTCTGCCTCCAACGCAAGCTCTCTGGGATCAGAGGACTCACACTCCACCGTGTGTTGGCATAGCTCTGGAAAACAGGGACTTAAATTATTGCTCTCCAACAAAGGAATCACACAGCCCCCCACAGTTGTTAACCAAACTACCCTTTGCCTCACCCTCCAGTGTCTCACACAAGTACCCCACACCACTCTCCTGAGACTGGCAAGACAGTATCTGACTGTCTCTGTCACACAACCCACACTCTTCTGGCTTGTCTACACACACACCAAGGTTTCTACCACGGGGGAACCCCTCTCCCTGTACCTCTCTTCTAGAGTCAGTAGAGTGTCCCTCCCACCACTAGGAATATGGTCCCCTGTGCCAGTCCCCCAATCTACTTCAGGGACACTGCACTCCACTGGAACTACATCATAAACCTGAACCCCCTGGCGTATGTCGACCCCTTCCCTCAAGTCAAGCGCCACATCTCTGGGTGTTTGTACCTTTCTCTCCGCACTAGATATCATATTCATGCTGCCACCATCTGAGCTGGACTCCACCTCCAACTCAGTAAAGCTCCTTCCTTGAGCGTTTCCTTTTTCTTTCTGGTCTAAGGCCCACAGGATCATACCTTCCTTGCTTAGCTGGTCTAATTCTCTGCTCAGCAGCAAGGAGCCATTCATCTTTCTCTTTCTCAGTGTCAGAGAAGTCCTCCTCCTCAGAATCATCTGCTAATGTTGCTTCCCAAATTCTGGCCTCATGGGAATACAGGCATGCCTCAAGATCTCTCCTTGTGGAACCTTTCTCCGCGGGCAGCCCCCTCTTCTTGCAAAAGGCTTTTATCTCCTGTGTAGATGCACAGGTGAAAACAGTTGACTTCCATTTTGGCAGGATTTTACAGGTGCAACACTAGCCAGAGTCTCAATATCCCAAAAATACTTCCAGGAGGACACCGGAAAAAACAAACAGTATGTTCAAGTTCAAGTTCAGGAATTTGTATAGCGCGCTACTCACCCAGAGGGTCTCAAGGCGCTTGAGGGAGGGTGGGTGCATTACTTATCGGAAAGCCAGGTTTTCAGCTGCTTTCTGAAGGAGAGGTGGTTCTGTGTAAGGTGGAGGTGAGTGGGGAGAGAATTCCAGGTCTTGGCCGCCAAGTAGGAGAAGGATCTTCCTCCCATGGTGGATCTATGGATGCGCGGAATTGCGGCGAGGGCTTGATTGGATGATCGTAGTTGGCGGGTGGGTGTGTAGAAGGAAAGTCGAGTATTGAGGCATTCGGGTCCTAGGTCGTAGAGGGCCTTGTGTGTGTGGGTGAGGAGACGGAACGTTATTCTCTTGTTGACGGGTAGCCAGTGGAGGTCTTTCAGGTGACCGGAAATGTGAGCTTGACCGGGGATGTCCAGTATGAGTCTGGCTGAGGCGTTTTGGATGCGTTGGAGTTTTTTCTGTAGTTTGTCTGTGGTTCCGGCGTAAAGGGTATTCCCATAATCCAGTCAGCTAGTGACCAGGGCGTGGGTAACTGTCTTTCTTGTTTCTGTGGGGATCCAACGGAAGATTTTTTTGAGCATGCATAGGATGTTGAAGCATGAAGATGAGATGGTGTTGACTTGTCTGGTCATCGAGAGGGAGAAGTCTAGGATGAAGCCCAAGTTGTGTGCGTGATCTGTGGGTATGGGTGCTGTGCCCAGGGCCAGTGGCCACCATGAGTCGTCCCAGGCAGAAGGGGATGATCCTAAGATGAGGACTTCCGTTTTGTCCGAGTTTAGTTTTAAACGGCTGTTCTTCATCCATTCGGCTACTTCTTTCATTCCTTCGTGTAGGTTGGTTTTGGCGGTGTTTGGGTCTTTGGTGAGGGAGAGGATCAGCTGGGTATCGTCTGTGTAGGAGATGATGTTGAGGTTGTGTTGACGCGTGATGGATGCGAGGGGGCTCATGTAAACGTTGAAGAGGGTGGGACTAAGTGATGATCCTTGTGGTACGCCGCAGATGACTTCGGTAGCCTCTGATTTGAATGGGGGGAGGCGGACTCTCTGGGTTCTTCCGGCGAGGAACGAGATGATCCAGTCCAAAGCTTTTCCTTGCATCCCGACGTTGCTGAGGCGTTGCATGAGGGTGCTATGACAGACTGTGTCGAAGGCGGCGGAGAGGTCAAGTAGGATGAGGGCAACTGTTTCTCCGTTGTCCAGTAGCGTACGGATGTCGTCTGTAGCAGCGATGAGGGCGGTTTCGGTGCTGTGTTTGGCTCGGAAGCCGGACTGTGAGGGGTCGAGGGAGTTGTTGGATTCAAGGAATGCGGCGAGCTGACTATTGACGGCTTTCTCAATGACTTTGGCAGGGAATGGGAGGAGTGAGATGGGGCGGTAGTTCTTAAGTTCAGTGGGGTTTGCTGTGGGTTTCTTCAGAAGGGTGCTGAGTTCGGCATGTTTCCAGCTTTCCGGGAAGGTAGCGGAGTTGAAGGAACAGTTGATGACATCGCGGAGATGGGGTGCGATGATGGAGTCTGCTTTGTTGAAGATGTGGTGGGGACATGGGTTGGTTGGTGAGCCTGAGTGGATGGAGTTCATCAGGCGGATGGTGTCTTCAGTAGTGATTCGGTTCCAGGCGCAAAGGTTGTGAGAGTGCTGTTTTGGTTCGGAGGTGGGTGGAGTGGTCTGGTCTTTGGGCTGGTTTTCAAAGCTGTTATGTATGTCGGGGATTTTGTTGTGGAAGAAAGAGGATAAATAGTCGCAGAGGTCTTGGGAGGGAGTGATGTCGTTGGTGCCGGCGGTGGGGTTGGTAAATTCTTTGACGATGTTGACTAGTTCCTTGCTGTTGTGGGCGTTGTTGTCGAGTCGATCCTTGAATGCTGATTTCTTGGTGGATCGGATCAATTGGTGGTGTTTGCGGGAGGCGTCCTTGAAGGTGGTCAGGTTGTCAGTGGTTGGGTTTTTTCTCCAGGTTTTCTTGAGGGTGCGACATAACTTCTTGGATTTCTTAAGGTCATCGTTGAACCAGGGGGCCTTTTTGATGCCTTGTTTGATCTGGTGGTTTTTCAAGAGTGCTAATTCATCAGCGCTGTGGGCGATCAATTGTGTGAGTTTGGTGGCGGCTTGGTTTGGGTCCGATGGTATGGCAGGAGGGTTTTGGTTAAGTGCTGTGAAGAGTTGGTCGGTGGTGATTTTGTTCCAGTTTCTTTGGGGAATAGGTTGTGGGGGGTTGTGGGTCATGGTCTTTTTGTAGTTGAAGTGAACGCAGCTGTGGTCCGTCCAATGGAGAGTTGTGGTGTCATCGAAGGAGATGTGTTTGCTGGAGGTGAAGATAGGGTCGAGCGTGTGTCCGGCTAAGTGGGTGGGGGTGTCAACAAGTTGTTTGAGTCCTAGATTGGCCAGGTTGTCCAGAAGGGTGGTGGTGTTGCTGTCGTTTTTCTTTTCCAGGTGGAAGTTGAGGTCTCCCAGTAGAATGCAGTTCTCGGATGTGAGGGCATGTGGGCTGATGAAGTCAGTGATGTCTTCGTTGAATTGTGTGCAGGTTCCTGGTGGTCTGTATATGAGGATGCCTCTAAGTGTGGTCCTGTGGTCGATGTGGATCTGGAAGTGAAGGTGTTCGGCGGTCGCGAGGTTATCGTCGGAGCTGGTCATGATTCGGATGGTGTTCTTATGGACGATGGCGATGCCTCCTCCCGTTTGGTTGGTGCGGTCTTTTCGGATGATCTTGTAAGCGTCCGGGATGGCTATGGCGATGTCGGGCGCTGATGAGGCGTTCATCCAGGTTTCTGTAAGGAAGGCGACGTGTCTGTGAACCGAGCGGGTGTTCAGCAGAATGCACTTTAGGTGGTTAGATTCAGAACTGTGTTTGGAGGAAGTGGATTTGGTGTGGGTCCTGGTGCAGGTGAACTTGCAGGAGTGGCAGGCGAATGGTCCATGGGTGTGTCCTGGGGCAGCTTCGCAGCATTGAGGTGTGCGTCCGGGGTTAAGACCGAAGAGGGTAGCGGTGTCATACATAATGTGGGTGGAGTGGGTTTTGCGAGGGCCCGGGGGTCTGGCCTTGGGCGCGGTCCAGGCGCGGACGGGCGTAGACGGGCTTACCTTTGGCGCACCTTCGGCGCGCATGGGGCACGACCGCTGAGCGTGAACGCTGCGCGCAAAAGCATCTGTCATAAGTGGAAAGTGGAAGGGGAGGGGCGAGGGAGGGTCAGCTGGGAGGCGGGAGCGGGGTGGAGATCAGGGCAGGGAGGCACCAACAACAACAACAAAATGGCAGCAAGCCAATAACTAAACAGGACTGGGGCACAAACGGCAATAGCGCATGTAAATGGCAGTGGCGCCGGCACAATCAGGCACAAATTAATCTGCAGGCAGGACAGCACAAATTTGAAAGTCGTATAAGCGCACCTTGGCAATCAAGCGCTACGATCAAATTAAGCTCAGCAATTTAATTATTAATAACAGGCAGACGGGGCAATCTATCGCTACAAATTAAATTGAAATAATTATGCAGGCTAAAGCAGTGCAAGGCGAGATCGCTACGATACCAGGTGAGGCAGGGAGCAGCGTGTGGAGCGACCGCTTCTGCTGGGAGCAGGACGATCACAGCGCTACCACGGCGGAGCGGGGGTAGTCAGTATCAGTGGGAGGGAGGGTCAGCTGGGAGGCGGGAGCGGGGTGGAGATCAGGGCAGGGAGGCACCAACAACAACAAAATGGCAGCAAGCCAATAACTAAACAGGACTGGGGCACAATCGGCAATAGCGCGATGTAAATGGCAGTGGCGCCGGCACAATCAGGCACAAATTAATCTGCAGGCAGCACAGCTCAAATTTGAAAGTCGTACTAGCGCACCTTGGCAATCAAGAGCTACGATCAAATTAAGCTCAGCAATTTAATTATTAATAACAGGCAGGCGGGGCAATCTATCGCTACAAATTGAATTTAAATAATTATGCAGGCTAAAGCAGTGCAAGGCGCGATCGCTACGATACCAGGTGAGGCAGGGAGCAGGAGGCAGGGAGCAGCGTGTGGAGCGACCGCTTCTGCTGGGAGCAGGGCGGTCACAGCGCTACCACGGCGGAGCGGGGGTAGTCAGTATCAGTGGGAGGGAGGGTCAGCTGGAAGGCGGGAGTGGGGTGGAGATCAGGGCAGGGAGGTACCAACAACAACAACAAATGGCAGCAAGCCAATAACTAAACAGGAATGGGGCACAATCGGCAATAGCGCGATGTAATTGGCAGTGGCGCCGGCACAATCAGGCACAAATTAATCTGCAGGCAGCACAGAACAAATTTGAAAGTCGTACAAGCGCACCTTGGCAATCAAGCGCTACGATCAAATTAAGCTCAGCAATTTAATTATTAATAACAGGCAGGTGGGGCAATCTATCGCTGCAAATTGAATTTAAATAATTATGCAGGCTAAAGCAGTGCAAGGCGAGATCGCTACGATACCAGGTGAGGCAGGGAGCAGGAGGCAGGGAGCAGCGTGTGGAGCGACCGCTTCTGCTGGGAGCAGGACGGTCACAGCGCTACCACGGTGGAGCGGGGGTAGTCAGTATCAGTGGGAGGGAGGGTCAGCTGGGAGGCGGGAGCAGGGTGGAGATCAGGGCAGGGAGGCACCAACAACAACAACAAAATGACAGCAAGCCAATAACTAAACAGGACTGGGGCACAATCGGCAATAGCGCGATGTAAATGGCAGTGGCGCCGGCACAATCAGGCACAAATTAATCTGCAGGCAGCACAGCACAAATTTGAAAGTCGTACAAGCGCACCTTGGCAATCAAGCGCTACGATCAAATTAAGCTCAGCAATTTAATTATTAATAACAGGCAGGCGGGGCAATCTATCGCTACAAATTGAATTTAAATAATTATGCAGGCTAAAGCAGTGCAAGGCGAGATCGCTACGATAACAGGTGAGGCAGGGAGCAGGAGGCAGGGAGCAGCGTGTGGAGCGACCGCTTCTGCTGGGAGCAGGACGCTCACAGCGCTACCACGGCGGAGCGGGGGTAGTCAGTATCAGTGGGAGGAAGGGTCAGCTGGGAGGCAGGAGCGGGGTGAAGATCAGGGCAGGGAGGCACCAACAACAACAACAAAATGGCAGCAAGCCAATAACTAAACAGGACTGGGGCACAATCGGCTATAGCGCGATGCAAATGGCAGTGGTGCCGGCACAATCAGGCACAAATTAATCTGCAGGCAGCACAGCACAAATTTGAAAGTCGTACAAGCGCACCTTGGCAATCAAGTGCTACGATCAAATTAAGCTCAGCAATTTAATTATTAATAACAGGCAGGCGGGGCAATCTATCGCTACAAATTGAATTGAAATAATTATGCAGGCTAAAGCAGTGCAAGGCGAGATCGCTACGATACCAGGTGAGGCAGGGAGCAGGAGGCAGGGAGCAGCATGTGGAGCGACCGCTTCTGCTGGGAGCAGGACGGTCACGTGGTGTGTGGTGGCGTAGTGGTCTGCACTCACTAGTGATGTACACCAATCACTGTGGGTCTAGTACAAATACAAGTTCAAATCCCACCGGTGCCACCAATGTTAGAACTGGGGGTCTCTAGTTGGGAGAGGTAGGTACCACTCTCCATATAGGGACCCTTCATTCTAGTCAGGGTAAGGAGGAATCCCTCTGAGATAACCCCTGCTCACCCTCTAGGTAGCTTGGCACGAGCAGTCAAGGCTATTCAGGAGGCAATGTGCAAAGTATTTGTACTCACACTCACAGTAACACAGTGAAAACACCACAAACTGACTCCACAACAGTTTAGAAAAATAAAGGTATTTAATCTAAACTACACAAGACCAAAACGACAAAAATCCAACATACACAGGTCAAGAATATGGTTTCAAAAGAGTTCTTAAGGTTGTGATAAAAAGTTCCACAGTTGCGTGAAAAGTTCACAGTTGCGTCACGTTTCAGACCCAGTACCTTTAGTTGCGCCAAAGTTCCAAAAGCAGAAGCTGGTGCGGTGGAAAACAAGCGATGCGTTGCTCCTGAGACCCTGGGGAGGTGATGCGACAGCCCCGCTGCAGCAGCGACGAATCCGGTCTGTATGGGGAGGAAGGCCACTTGTATGGAATCTGGTGCACAGGTTCCGTAGGAAGTTTGTTCTTGCAAAGGCACGATGCGGCGATCTCTGGAGTTGCGACGATCTCCGGGGCGACGATGCGCGAACCAGCTGTGATCTTCTCTCTCGCAAATCTTCGATGCGATGGCTTCTGCGACGACACGCGCAGCGACGTGATGCTGTCCGCAAGCAAACAGTGCGGCGATCTCACCCAGCGACGACAAGCTCTGCGACGACATTCGCAGCGATGATTGGCTTCCCGCACCGATCGGGTACGTCCCGCAAATGAAGGATGCGACTGCTCTAACAGTGGGAACAGGCGCTGTGATGATCTTGACCTTCGTAGTGGCGGGAAACTTCTCGCACTGTTGGGGATGCGCTCCGCAGCGAGCGATGCGGTAACTTTTCAATTGCAAAAAGTCTCTCAAGCTTAGTTTCAAGCTTCCCAGCACAGGTACAACTTCCAGAGGCCCTACAACTGGATCAAGTATTTTGAGGAAAACAAGTGGTCCCCAGCATAAACAGACAGAATTAAGTAAAGATAATATATAGACCACAATGGGCTGCTATATAGTACAAGAGTCCCTTGTCCAGCCGGACAGGGGGTGTTTATTCAAGTAATAGGTTGTCTCAATGCATAAGTAAGACAGGTAACCAAAGACATGAAGGTTACTGTAAGACACAGTCCTGTGCAGTACGTGAAGAAGGAAGTGAAGAAGACAGTGAGTGCAAACAATATCAGGCAAACAAAAGTGAGCTAACAGGCCACTGACACAAATTCAAATCAACAGTGTGTCCTGGAGTGGATCATCCATACATTAATAAAACAAATTCTAAGTATGGGACACTCTAAAAGCAGTCGACGGACGTTTCGATCCCAAGCTCAATTATAGGGGGATCATCTTCAGGACTTTTGAAATAAAAACTTTTGCCTGAATATAACCTTTTAACATAAAACCGCCAGACTTTTGTCTGTTAGTGGGGCTTTAATCCTGTTGGATGTCTTCACTGGTTAAGGTAATAGCCCGACATCCATTTTGTAAATTGAATTCTGAGCCCAACTTCAAGGTTATGCAGCAAGGATGAATTACAGGTTGTTGTGCAATGCTTTATCAAATCTGGTCAGACTTTAGAATTTAATCCTTTAAATTAATTAAATGTCCCAATGTCATGCGCTTTTAAGAAATTTGTGAGAGATTTTCTGCACCAAAATTGCTTCTATAAAACGGTCTGGGTTGAAGTCTAATCGATAATTTCAAGTATCCCCATTTGGTCGATGCCGGTCTATGTTTTATTTGTAGGGTCTCAATCTGAATTTAGCTGCAGTAGGTGCTGTTCGTACTGCGGTTAGGTCGTTAGGGCTGATAGCTTCCGAAGCGGCCAGGAATCTAAAGGTCAGCTCGAGGTACCGGTGGCTATAGATGAGCCGATGGCGCGTTGGGATCAGCAGGATCGCTTCCGTTTTGGAACTTGAATACTTGATACCCAAGGTCCCAGGCCATTTATTGGGTTCCCCTTGTTCCCCCAAAAAGACTACAACTGGATCAAGCACTCTAGGAAGGACAGAACTCTCTCAGCAGAGTTCAGGGAAGTTGGGGATGAAGTCCTTTCGTTCCTGGGACTTCAGAACAGGGAGCCAGCTCTTCTCAGGCCCTTGGAGATTCCTTCAAGACAGGGGACACAGCACAACAGCAAAGTCCTTCCCCTCTCCTTGGCAGCAAAGCAACAGGTCAGTCCGGCAGAGCAACAGCAGGACAGTCTTCCTTCTTCAGATTCAGCTATCTCCTTGGCAGAGATTCTGTTACATCCTTACATCCTTATCTATCGTATCTATCGTATCTGTTGTTCTGTTATGTTCCTTTAAATTGTGTAGAATGCTGGCTATGCAATCTTGGTAGACCGTGAACTAGCTGCTGGGATAAAGAGAATACCGGTTGCTGGAGCAGGTGCCGGAGCTGTAACTCGGGGGGTTTTAATTACCAATAAACTTATAAGAAATCATCTAAATTGTGAGACTCCACTTTTTAAAAGTGGCGACGAGGGAGAACTCACTTATTTTTGTTTTTACCCCCGAGATAGACTCTAACCGGTATTTGTCATTATACTATCGGTACACCGAAATCGTGAAGAAAAACGTCTCTATTTTTTTGTTTTCTATGGAATTGCCAAAAGCATTTGGGATTGTTTTATGGTGAAGAAGATTAATAACACCGTCCAAACAGTGTAATTGAAGTTTGCCCTGCATTTTTTTTTCCTGAAAACAGTTGCCGTGAACATTGGAGCTGCCTTTTCTGGGTGCTGTGAGTACCAGTGACACGTTGTCTGTTTTTGTTTTGTTTACGGAAAAGACTGTTGGAAAAGACTGATTTTTGTTACATCGAGAACCAACCTGCATTGAACGTTGGACCCACCTGCATTTTTTGAATGCGTCTTCGTGCTGTCGAGTTTCACGTGAGCCCATTCAGATGCGTATGACATTCGTCAGATTAGGCAGCAAGGTCCATTCCTGAGCGCGTCATTCCTCTGCGCAAGGCATTCTGGGTAGCCCAGTGCATTCTGGGGCCCGTTTCCAGGCAACCAAATCCTGTCAAGTAAAACATTGTGTTAAAGCTGTATTTCATCGTTTGGCATTTAAACATCGTTTTTGGCAATTTTAACTTGGCAATTCAAACATCTATTTTGATATAATATTTATTTCAATTAAGTAGCACCTGGGACTTGCATTTCCTCCTTCAAGTGACAGCGGTGACTACATTTTTTATATTAATTTATTGTTTTGAAAGTGAACTTTGACAAAAGATATAATATCAACAGAGAATAAGTTATTTCTGTACATTGTTGTAGTAATTTATGCATGGTATTTAGTATTTGCAATGACTTTACTTTCAAAAGTTATTATGGAAACAAATACCATTTTGGCTCCTCCAAAATTTTTACAGGATCCTGGTGTTCCTCCTATGGTATGGGAGGATTGGCAGGAATCCTTTGAGACTTATTTGGAAGCCATTGGGGGGAAGTTTTTCTGCCTTCACGTAAATTGGCTTTACTAAAACACAGTCTTGGTGTTGAAGGAAGGAAAGTATTAAAAACTTTGCCTATACGTACTTCCAGTACAAGTGGTACCACTTTAAAAGTCAGTGAGGGTGGAGATGAGGATGCTAGTGATGAGGAAGTTGTGTTCGATAGTTCAAAAATTGAGCAATTTTCATCTGATGAGTATTTTGACGCTTTAAAAGCATTAGAGGAAAATTTTGGAAGGAAAACAAGCATTGGGGTGGAGAGGCACAAGTTCTTTTCAAGAGCACAATTAGCGGGCGAAACAGTAGAACAATATGTTGCTGTGTTAAGAAGATTAGCTGCCACATGTAAATTTAAGGGATTGCATGAAGAAAATATAAGGGATCAATTTATCAACAGAACTAATAAAGCTAAGATTCAAGAAAAATTATTAGATCTAAAAGATCCTTCTCTTCAAAAAACTATTAATATAGCTAGAAGAGTTGAGAATAATTCCCGCTACGTCAAGGAATTAAGTGGTGAACATAGCAAGGATCGTAAGTTTTCTGATGGGAAAGATTTAAGCGATGTGTGCGTTGTTGTTAATAACAAACCAAAATATTTTGATAACAAATATAATACAAAACGTGATAGTGTCAAGGGTAAACCTCGAACATTTCCTAGTAACAATAAGAATGCTATGTCACAAAACAAATAATTTCCCAACAAAACACAAAGTTTTAACAAACGTTTTTGTTTTAGGTGTGGGAATAGTAGACATGTTGCAGAAAATTCTTGGTGTCCTGCGTCTAATGTCACGTGTTTCATGTGCAACAAAACTGGGCATTTTGCCAAAATGTGCAGATCTGACAATCCTGGTGCATGGAAAAATTCTGTTAATTTGGTAGATCAGTCTACTTATTTAAGTAGTGATAGTGAAGTTGAAGTTATGGCAATCTGGAATAATGAGGTGAATGAAATATCTGTAGAAACTCAACCTTCTAAATGTGAGATTTTTATCAACAATAGCAGCTTGACAAAAACATGTGGGAGTTATGCGGCAAATGTGATCTTACATGTCCTGAAAAAACTCCTGTGGGTTATTTGGGCATCAAATTACCTGTGATTGGACGTTTTGTTAGTGATATTGTTTTTAAAGGCAGAAATACACAGGGAACAGTTTATGTTGTAGAAAAGGGAAGAGCTTTGTTAGGGTGGAAGGAACAAAAGAATTTGGGGATAATTCTTTATCCAAATCATCTTGATCAAGTTCTGTTAACCTCCAATTGGCATAAGAAAAATTCGGACCAGGTGTTGTTAACTCAAAGTGATGCAGGGTTCGAGTGGCATAAAACATTTCCAGACTTATTTAGTCCAAAATTAGGATGTCTTAAAAAGTTTGAACATCGGATAATCCTTAAACCTGATTGTATACCTGTAGTTCATAAAGTGCGCAATGTTCCTTTGGTGTTAAGATCACAACTAAAGATATAACTGGATAGATTATGTCAACAAAACATAATTGAGCCCATGGAGGCGTCTGATTGACTTAGTCCAGTGGTTTTAGCCCGGAAACCCAATGGCAAATTACGCATGTGTGTTGATTTAAGGGATTTAAACAAGAACATTTGGGTGGATCGCTACCCTTTACCCAGAATCAATGAAATGGTTGCATCAGTTAAGGATGCTGAGTATTTTTCATCGATTGATCTATCTAATGTGTACCACCAGATAAAAGTACACTCGGAATCTCGTCACTTAACATCTTTTATAACTCCTGAGGGAGGTTTTCAGTTTTTAAGAATGCCTTTCAGTTTATCTTCTGCGTCAGCTGTTTTTCAGAGGGTTTTGTGCAGAGTCCTTGAAGGCATATCCAATAAGTTGGTGTTTCAAGACGATGTGCTTGTGTGGGGGAAAAGTAGAATTGACCATGACAAAGTTTTAAATTATGTTTTGTCCAAATTCAGTGTGCTGGCTTGACTGTTGCTGCTGAGAAATGTAAGTTTGCCGTGAATGAAATTGAGTATCTGGGGCATACTTTGTCAGCAGAAGGAGTTAGACCTAAGAAAAATTTGTTAGATGCAATTAAGAATGCTCCATCACCATCTGACAAAGACCAACTGCGTTCCTTTTTAGGTCTAGCGGAGTATTACTCCAAATTTGTGTCCAATTTTGCCTCAAAAGTTTTTTGTTTAAGGTTATTAATGAAAAAAGGGGCTACATTTTTGTGGAATGCTGAGTGCCAATAGGTTTTTGAAGATGTTAAGAAGGACATCATAAATGCTATAGCACTTAAACCTTTTGATCCCAACAAGCAGTCAGTCATTGTAGTGGAGGCGAGTGCATATGGACTGGGGGCTGTTTTAATGCAAGGAAAGGACAAGTTTGAATGGGCACTAGCGTTTGCATAGCGTACCTTAAAAGGTGCTGAACCCTCACACTCGGTCATTGAGAAAGAGGCACTAGCTTGTTTTTGGGGTATAAACTATTTCAAGAATTATGTTTGGGGCACACATTTTGAATTAAGAACTGATCATAAACCCCTTGTGGACATATGTTCAACCAAAGGTGCAGGCAGGGCTACTCCAAGAATTGCCAAATGGATTTACAAACTGCAGGAATATGATTTCCAGTTGAAGTATGTACCTGGCATTAAGAATGTTAATGCTGATTGTTTGTCACGTCTTCCGGTTAGTGATGGTGACATTGTAGTGGATCAGGATGAAGATTGGTCAGTAGCTCCTGTAGATGAAGCTTGCCATGGTGCCATTGGGTTGGATGAGTGGAAACAAGCTGTACAGGATGATTCTGTATTAAAACAAGTGATTTCTCGGTTGACTTCGGTGTTTAATCGTTTTTCATGGAGTGATTGTGAATTATCTGAGTATAAAACGGTTTGGCCAGAACTTTCTTATGATCATGTTGTTGGAATTGTTAGGAGGGCAGACAAACTGGTTGTACCTTCAGGCTTACGTAAAAGATTATTAGATCTTATGCATGAAGGACACTCTGGTATGTCTGGTATGAAGAGAAGGTGTAGGTGTGATTTCTGGTGGCCTGGAATGGACAAAGATGTTGAAAGGTGTGTTAGGAACTGCACAGCGTGTACTTGTAGTGACAAGTCTCATTCTTCTCTGGAATCCAACATCAGTCCTGTTCCATTTCCTGATAAACCGTGGCAGAAATTGGCGATGGATATTTGTGGTCCATTTAGTGTTGGTCAAGTGGTGAGGATAGAGAAACTAACCTCTGGACTGAGCACCAAATTTACAATGAAAAACAACGTTTTCTATTTGAAGTTCATAATTGTTTATTCAGTTCCTCTGAATTATAAATCAGAAGACTCTTCCAACGTTATGTAGTTCAATTCATCAACATAATAGTCATCTTATGTCGAACTCAGTTTAGTACATTAATCCACTTGGTGGCAACACCCAATGCATTTCGGGTCGTACAAAACCATGACCCTTCGTCAGGGGTCTGTAACAAATGGAAACAAACAGGACCAAAGTTAGTCACTCGCTAACTTAATCAACTCAAAAAGCTTCGTGCCATGAATTCACAGTCACCGCTAAAGAAACGGAAAAATGCCAAAAACCGTGCTCAATGAAAGTTACCAACGTACCAAGAGAAAGTTGTCGCTATGCTTTGAGTCAAAAGTTAAATCAAACTATAAGCAGAAAGGTGCTCCACCGCAGTGTAAAAATCCACTAGTTATTTACATTTGCAAGTTAAAACGGTCAATGCAGAGCACTTACGAGCAAATACACGCATCCGCGCTTCCGTGGATTCAAGGATTAGTGAGCAAACTAGCTACAAGGAATCTAATAGGGTACAAAGTTGATCACGTGACCGCGACCACAACCAATGCGGTGATGGTTCCCCGGTCACATGACACGAGTATGGAAGCTTCAAAACAAATCGCGCAAAAATAACTGAGCAAAGTCAAAACGCATACAGAATAAAGCAAACATGAAAGAACATAGCGGAAAGTGCATCAATGAAGAAAAATACATGTGAATCATGTGAAGGCTCAACAGCATATGCAAAATGAATACGATAAATCAGCAAAGGAGGGATGAATTATTAGGGAGCAGGATATAGCGAAAGTCAAAGCAGTGGATAAGAGTGTTATAGGACCCACGAATGTTCAATACGATCATTTAAACCCACAGGATGGGTAGAGTTAAGTTTTTTAATCCAATAGAACTCAGCTTTAAGTCTTTGTTTTATGGGATCCATGTCAGGACGCTGATGGATTACCTCAACCACCATAAACTTTAGTTGAGATATTTGATGGTTCATCTCTTTCCAGTGACAAGCCACTGATGACTTAAGGTTGTTGAGCCTGATATTACTTTTGTGCTCAGTGATGCGAACTTTCAATTTGCGTTCCGTTTGCCCGATATATATCTTCCCACAAGGGCATTTGATAAGATATATGCAGTTTGCAGTGTCGCAAGTGCTTGTGTGTTGTAGTTCAATGAGAAAACCTTTGGTCGGATGCATCAATGTTTTACCACTCATAACGTTGTTGCAGTGGGTACAGTTAAAACATTTGGACATACCTTTCCATATTTTCTTCTCCATGACAGGAGTATTGAGCAATTCCTTAAGATTTTTTGATCTCTGATATGCAAACGTGATGCGCTCATTGTATAGATCCTTTAAATCAGGTTCTGATTGTACCAAATGCCAATGTTTATTAATAGCTTTTTTGATCTTTCCTGAATCAGATGAATATTTGAGTACACATACAGTTTTTTCTGTAATTTGTTTGGTTTTGAATGACAATAGATCAATCCTTTTCATTTTATCTACCTTCATCATGGCTTGTATGAGGATGTCATCAGGATATCCCCTCTGTTTATATCTCACAGTTTGTTGTGAAATAGACTCTCTGGCTTGATCTTCATTAGATGTAATTCTTTTGAGTCTTATATATTGAGATACAGGCAAATGTTTTTTCAATGCCTCAGGGTGGAAACTTTGGAAAAGGAGACACGAATTTCTGTCAGTCGGCTTGTGGAACACTCTCGTGTTGATTTCCTGATTGCATATATTGATTTGCACATCTAGATACGATATGGTGTCTTTGGAGATGGTGTATGTGAACTTTATCCTTTCGTTTAGACCATTGAGAATCTTGATATTGTCTTCCAATTTTTCTTTCGCACCACACCAGATCAAGAAAATGTCATCAATGAACCGCTTGAACATGATGAGACCTTCAATCCAACTTTCATTCTTCAGGATGTGATCCATTTCGAATTTTTGCATAAAAATATTAGCATATGAGGGGGCCCCCCCAAAACCCATTGATGTGCCGTTGATTTGGTTGAAAAATTGTCCGTTCCATTCGAAATAACTATGATACAGGGAAAACTGCATCAATTCTAATATCAAGATTCTTTGGTGTTCTTCCAAATCACTGTGTAATAGACTCCATTCGAGTGCTTCGATACCTTCCCTGTGTGGGATGGAGGTATACAGTGCAACCACGTCTATGGTGCATAACCAATATGTCTTGCCTGGTGATAGATTTACTTTACCCAACATATTCAAAAAATCAGTCGTGCCCTTGATATGTGTCTCACTCCTTTGGACGAGAGGTTGTAGATATTTGTCCACAAATTTACCCACTGGTTCTGAGATAGATCCACAGGTCGAGACGATGGGTCTAAATGGTGGTCTAATGGGGTCCTTATGTATTCCATTCTTTAGAATTCAAGTTGTTTCTCTGAGGTTTATTGAAAGGAATCTTTTGAATATCCGACATTACCGATCGTTCAAATGCCTCTAAGGTCTTATGCGTGATAGGTGCGCAAAAGGTACTTGGTGGTTTGAATTCATACTCTTAGAAATCTAAGCCATGACAAAGATTTAACCTTCCAAAAAGCAGATAAGGGCGGCGCCCTTATAGTAATGGACACAGAATTTTACACCTCTAGTGTAAACAATCATGTGAATGATCAAGGAACATACTTACCACTAACCTCAGATCCTACACAGGAGTTCCAGAAGGTTCTTTATCAAATTTTGGATCACGCTCTAACTATGAAATGGATAAGCCAAAAAACCCATGCTTTCTTTCATTTAAAATATCCCAGGAGACAGCAACTTTACATGTTGCCCAAGATACATAAGGACCCCATTAGACCACCATTTAGACCCATCGTCTCGACCTGTGGATCTATCTCAGAACCAGGGGTAAATTTGTGGACAAATATCTACAACCTCTCGTCCAAAGGAGTGAGACACATATCAAGGACACGACTGATTTTTTGAATATGTTGGGTAAAGTAAATCTATCACCAGGCAAGACATATTGGTTATGCACCATAGACGTGGTTGCACTGTATACCTCCATCCCACACAGGGAAGGTATCGAAGCACTCGAATGGAGTCTATTACACAGTGATTTGGAAGAACACCAAAGAATCTTGATATTAGAATTGATGCAGTTTTCCCTGTATCATAGTTATTTCGAATGGAACGGACAATTTTTCAACCAAATCAACGGCACATCAATGGGTTTTGGGGGGGCCCCCTCATATGCTAATATTTTTATGCAAAAATTCGAAATGGATCACATCCTGAAGAATGAAAGTTGGATTGAAGGTCTCATCATGTTCAAGCGGTTCATTGATGAGATTTTCTTGATCTGGTGTGGTGCGAAAGAAAAATTGGAAGACAATATCAAGATTCTCAATGGTCTAAACGAAAGGATAAAGTTCACATACACCATCTCCAAAGACACCATATCGTATCTAGATGTGCAAATCAATATATGCAATCAGGAAATCAACACGAGAGTGTTCCACAAGCCGACTGACAGAAATTCGTGTCTCCTTTTCCAAAGTTTCCACCCTGAGGCATTGAAAAAACATTTGCCTGTATCTCAATATATAAGACTCAAAAGAATTACATCTAATGAAGATCAAGCCAGAGAGTCTATTTCACAACAAACTGTGAGATATAAACAGAGGGGATATCCTGATGACATCCTCATACAAGCCATGATGAAGGTAGATAAAATGAAAAGGATTGATCTATTGTCATTCAAAACCAAACAAATTACAGAAAAAACTGTATGTGTACTCAAATATTCATCTGATTCAGGAAAGATCAAAAAAGCTATTAATAAACATTGGCATTTGGTACAATCAGAACCTGATTTAAAGGATCTATACAATGAGCGCATCACGTTTGCATATCAGAGATCAAAAAATCTTAAGGAATTGCTCAATACTCCTGTCATGGAGAAGAAAATATGGAAAGGTATGTCCAAATGTTTTAACTGTACCCACTGCAACAACGTTATGAGTGGTAAAACATTGATGCATCCGACCAAAGGTTTTCCCATTGAACTACAACACACAAGCACTTGCGACACTGCAAACTGCATATATCTTATCAAATGCCCTTGTGGGAAGATATATATCGGGCAAACGGAACGCAAATTGAAAGTTCGCATCACTGAGCACAAAAGTAATATCAGGCTCAACAACCTTAAGTCATCAGTGGCTTGTCACTGGAAAGAGATGAACCATCAAATATCTCAACTAAAGTTTATGGTGGTTGAGGTAATCCATCAGCGTCCTGACATGGATCCCATAAAACAAAGACTTAAAGCTGAGTTCTATTGGATTAAAAAACTTAACTCTACCCATCCTGTGGGTTTAAATGATCGTATTGAACATTCGTGGGTCCTATAACACTCTTATCCACTGCTTTGACTTTCGCTATATCCTGCTCCCTAATAATTCATCCCTCCTTTGCTGATTTATCGTATTCATTTTGCATATGCTGTTGAGCCTTCACATGATTCACATGTATTTTTCTTCATTGATGCACTTTCCGCTATGTTCTTTCATGTTTGCTTTATTCTGTATGCGTTTTGACTTTGCTCAGTTATTTTTGCGCGATTTGTTTTGAAGCTTCCATACTCGTGTCATGTGACCGGGGAACCATCACCGCATTGGTTGTGGTCGCGGTCACGTGATCAACTTTGTACCCTATTAGATTCCTTGTAGCTAGTTTGCTCACTAATCCTTGAATCCACGGAAGCGCGGATGCGTGTATTTGCTCGTAAGTGCTCTGCATTGACCGTTTTAACTTGCAAATTTAAATAACTAGTGGATTTTTACACTGCGGTGGAGCACCTTTCTGCTTATAGTTTGATTTAACTTTTGACTCAAAGCATAGCGACAACTTTCTCTTGGTACGTTGGTAACTTTCATTGAGCACGGTTTTTGGCATTTTTCCGTTTTTTTAGCGGTGACTGTGAATTCATGGCACGAAGCTTTTTGAGTTGATTAAGTTAGCGAGTGACTAACTTTGGTCCTGTTTGTTTCCATTTGTTACAGACCCCTGACGAAGGGTCATGGTTTTGTACGACCCGAAATGCATTGGGTGTTGCCACCAAGTGGATTAATGTACTAAACTGAGTTCGACATAAGATGACTATTATGTTGATGAATTGAACTACATAACGTTGGAAGAGTCTTATGATTTATAATTCAGAGGAACTGAATAAACAATTATGAACTTCAAATAGAAAACGTTGTTTTTCATTGTAAATTTGGTGCTCAGTCCAGAGGTTAGTTTCTCTATCCTCACCACTTGACTGTTTCATTAAGGCACATTTGGGCTACGTGCGACGACGTGGGCACCAACCTGAACCTTTTTCAATTTGGATCAAAACACTTATTGAGTGCTCAGGATAACATTGTTTTTTCCATTTAGTGTTGGTAACATTACTGGCAAGTTTGCCATTGTTTTAATGGATTATCATAGTAAGTGGCATGAGGTGGCATTTGTCAGAGAGATTAAAGCTTATAATATAATTTGTTTTTGTGAAGAATTGTTCCATAGAGAGGGGTTTCCTGAGACATTAACAACAGATAATGGTCCGCAGTTTGTGGATAGTGAATTCCAAAACTATTTACAGTCATATGGTGTAAAACATGGTACTACTGCTGAATATTGTCCAAGGGAAAACGGTATGGTAGAAAGATTCAACCATGTTTTGAAAGAGTGCATCCAGTTGGCGGTGGTAGAGAGTGCAGATTGTAAAATTGCTGTTAAGAAAATGATTTGGAGTTATCGCAATACTCCACATTCTGCTACATTAGTGACACCATTCAATCTTCTTAAGGGTCGGTCTGCTTGTAATAAATTAACTCTGGCATGGATATTAAAAACTTCTTCAAGATATGTTTCCAAAGAAGATCTTAGTGAAAGAATGAATGTATATCAAGGAAAGTATATCGACAGACACAACAACAGAATTAAGAAATGTGTACAAAAGTTGTGTGTTGGTGATTGGGTGAGATCTTCTCGTTTTGGTTTGTCAAAGGATGGTTCTTCCAAATGGTCGCAACCAAAAAAAAATTCCGAGGTAAGAGGGAATTGTGTGTTATTAGATGATGGACGGAAATGGAATCTTAACAGTGTTACTTTGTGTAATGATTTAGAAAGTAACATCTGGTTGAAGGAGAATAGTGATGTATCTGTCCAATCAAATTCGGGTGTTGTTCCTTTGAAATCTACAGCAAAGATCAATGGAAAAGTTGAACCTGGAAAGGTTGAATCTCACTCTGTCAACTTTCATCCAAAATCACCTATATCTGTTGATAAAACTGTTCCTAGTACTAGAAGGTTATTGGGGCGGATTGTAGAGAAACCTGTCAAGCTTAATGATTATATTCTGTATTCTTGAATGTATATAGCATGTATTATATTCTGTATTCTTGAATGTATATAGCATGTATATTGTTTTTTGTTGTTGTTTGGTTTCATTGGAAAGGGGGATGTGTTACATCCTTACATCCTTATCTATCGTATCTGTTGTTCTGTTATGTTCCTTTAAATTGTGTAGAATGCTGGCTATGCAATCTTGGTAGAATGTGAACTAGCTGCTGGGATATAGAGAATAGCGGTTGCTGGAGCAGTTGCCGGAGCTGTAACTCGGGGGTTTTAATTACCAATAAACTTATAAGAAATCATCTAAATCGTGAGACTCTACTTTTTAAAAGGTTCCTTCTTGATTCCGGGATGATCTAATTTTTTGTTGTAAGGGGTTCTGTACTTATACCCCTTAAAGTCTTTGTTCTCTTTGTGCATGTGGGCCCTGAGCCCGGTCTGAACCAGTTCTGGGTGTTTCTTGAGTACTTTGTTTTCCTGGCTTCTCCTTTCCTTTCAGAGTGAGGGGCAGGGTCATCAGCCACCCAGCAGGAGGTGGAGCCAGCATTGTGGCAGGCAGGCACAGCCCTATTCAGGCTCAGGTGCTAACTCCTCCCACCACTCAGGTTGCAAATGCAGTCATTCAGCCTAGGGCTGACTCAGCAAGCCTCCTGGGGAATCCCCAGCCCCTGTCACTCTCAAACCAGACAGTCAATACACAACCAGGCCAGAGCACACAGAAGGGTCAGACAAGAGAACAGCAACTTTCTAAAAGTGATGTTCTCAAACACAGGATTTAAAAACCACCTTTCCTAAAAAGATGTGTTATTAAATTCTGAATTCAGGGATACTAGACTCTTATGTCCTATCTTGTTCCTATGAGAAGAAATGCTGGTAGCCACTGTAGCCAGCATCCCCCATGTTAATCTATGGAGCAAGATAGCCTTACAATAGCGAATAACGAAAATGGCTGCCTTTCACTACCAGAGCATGTCACCTGTACCAGTACATGCTCTACCTTTCACATACACTGCACTTTGCCCAGGGGGGTACATTCGGCCTTCCATAGGGGTGACCAATGTGCACAAAAAGGGAAGGGTTAGCTCTGGTCAGTGGGGACACTGACCAGGAGGACATGGTAGTTCACAGACTGCACACAGGCACTGCGGTGGCAGGCCTGAGACACCATTTGGGGCTAGTCATGTGGGTGGCACAATCAGTGCTGCAGGCCCACTAGTAGCATTTATCATCACCAGCCCTGGCACACTCAGTGCACTTTACTAGGGACTTCCTGGTGATACAAATATGCCAATCATGTAGATCCAATCACAATAACAATTTACACAGAGAGCATATGCACTTTAGCACTGGTCAGCAGTGGTAAAGTGCTCAGATTCCTATTGCCAACAGCCACGGGTCAGGAAAAATAAGGGAGGAAGAAGCAAAAAGTTTGAGGATGGCCCTGCAAGAAGGGCCAGTTCCAACACATATCATGTAGTTATATGTTGTATTCGCTTCTCCATTATGATCAGGAAACAAATGGGAATATGATATGTCTCTCTGACTGCATTTTACTATAAACTTGTACTGCAAATACCAGTTATGTAGCACATTTAATTGCATCTTTTGTGGCCTTATAGCCAAATAAAGTCTATTTGATGTGACTTTACTTGATAACACAATTAAATGATCCAAAGGTCTTCTCTTGCCTTGATTTAAATAAGTTATCGTCAGTTAGAACTTGAAGAAAATTGCAGGTACATTACAACCTTTCCTACACATGTTGGTCTGTTTTGATAAAAAAGATTATGTCTTGGTGTGTCATCCGCTTCCGAACTGTTTCAAGACGTCATTCAACGTATCATGCAGCCTTTCATGAATGCGTTCAAGCTTTTACACAATTATGTGATTTGCTTGCTGAAGCAGGTTTGACTTTGAATGCAGGCCACTCTGAGTTCCATAAGACAAAGCTAAAATGATTTGGTCATATCTTTTCTGATGGGTGAATAACACCAGCGCCCGACTGGGAACTGAAACCAGCCCTGGCAAACAGCTCGGCAGGCCCTCCCTGCGGGTGTTAGGAGGGTACGGCCGATATGTTTGCAAGGGCCGGTTTCGGATGATTTTGTTACAGGGGGCCGATTTTGCTGGCCCCCGGTAACTAAAATGGCCCCTAGGGGCCCAAAACCAGTCCCCACCCCGGTGCCCACTACAGCCAGTCCAGCCCTGTATGACACCGTATCCTGTTAATGTAAAAGCGCTGTCAACTTCTGATCCCCCACAAGATGTTTGTATGATGTGTTCATTTCTTAGCATGGTCAGATACTGTTCCAGATACCCACAAGACTTTGCCACTGTAAGTGCTCCAATGAGAGTCTTGATGAAAAAGAATACTTAAATTCATTGTTCACATGAATGTGAGTAAAGCTTTACAGGCCATTGAGAATGCTACAGGAAAAGGAGTACTTCAATCCTAAACTACATACAGAGGTTGTTGTTGATGCTGGCCCTGTAGGGTTAGTGTGATCAAGCAAGGCTTGGGTGCCTAACTCCCCAGACTGGACCACCTCAATATTGAAATAAGCAAAGAGGATGTCTGGGGGTTATTTTGATTAGAGTTGTGATAGACCTTAGACCATTTTTTCTGAAGTTTTCAAGCCTTATTTCGCTTATTTTTGATATTTCAACAAATACATTTATAAATCAATAGAGCATGTCTTTACAAAGAAACACCACTTTAGTAAATCACACAATTCAAAAACTTTCGAAATTGAACTATATACAACATTTACATAGTGCAAAAAAAATTTGGGACAAAAAATAATAATAATATATGGAACGTTTTTGCAAAGAAATAATAACAACAAATCAATAATCACAAGAAAAACATCAATAACTAATGTGTGCCAGCCTGAAATTAAATCAGTCCTGCATTCATATTAACACCAAACGGACAGTTACTCTTTTTTGAAACACACGTTTCCTGTCCTGCTTGTGAGAGGATGGGGATACCTAACCTACTGGTGGGTGTTGTCAGAAACTGCTGAGGGAAATATTATTTAACATTCTCATGACACACTCCATCAACAGTCCCCCACACACAAAGCCAATGCGTTTCGAATCCCTAACAAATCCAGGATTCTCTTCAAGGACTTGGACTTGGTATTTCGGCTCTTAATTGTGGTGTGGAGTTGTTCCACAGGAACTGATGCCCAGAAACTTTGCTTCAAATCTTATATTGTGATCGAAGCTTCAAATGTATGTGTCGTGTGGCTCAACTCAGTGGTGTCAGTCCATTATGTTAATCGATTGCTTCCGGTTTGGAAGCAGAGTAGCATGTTGGATTGCTATTTCCCGCAGTATAGAGAATGAATTACAGGAAACAGATACGGTTTGGGAGCAGCTGCTGTTTAAAAGTGTCTGCATCAATTATGGCTTTTTTCGATTTTAAGATAATGGACTGACATCACTGAGTTGTCCCACACGTCACATTCATTTGAAGCTTCGATCCCAATATAAGATTTGAAGCAGCGTTTCTGGACATCAATTCCTGTGGAACAACTCCACACCTCAATTAAGAGCCAAAATACTAAGTCCAAGTCCTGAAGTGAATCTCGGATTTGTCAGGCATTCGAAACGCGTTGGCTTTGAGTATGGGCGTCTGTTAATGGGGTGTGTCATGAGAATGTTAAATAATATTTCCCTCAGCAGCTTTTGACAACGCCCACCAGTAGGTTAGGTATCCCATCCTCTCACAGGCAGGACAGGAAACATGTGTTTCGAAAATGAGTAACTGTCCGTCTGGTGTTAACATGAATGCAGGACTGGTTTAATTTCAGGCTGGCACACATGAGTTATTGATGTTTTTCTTGTGATTATTGATCTGTTGTTATTATTTGTTCGCAAAAAAGTTCCATATATTATCATTATTTTTCTCACAAATTTTTTTGCAATATGTAAATGTTGTATACCGTTCTATTTCGAACGTTTTTGAATTGTGCAATTTACTAATTTGGTGTTTCTTTAAAACGACATGCTCTATTTATTTATGAATGTCTTTGTTGAAATATCAAAAATAAGCGAAATAAAGCTTGAAAACTTTAGAATTAATGGTCTAAGGCTAATCACAATTCTAATCAAAATAACCCCCCCCCCACCCCCAGAAATCCTGGAATGTTAGGTGCTATCCTTGCCCAGCACAGAGGACAAGTGAATGCTCAAAGGCAAATTGTGGCATATACAAGTAGAAATTGGTCTCATTCAGAAAATACTTACTCACAACCTGAATAGGCGAGCTTAGCTGTGGTACGGGCTTGTGAAGTTATCCATGTCTTCCTGTATGGAAAGACTGTTACGCTAGTAAAGGATCATCAAGCTTTATTGACTATATTTCGCAAACATAGGCCAAAATGCCTCCTCATATTGAAAGAAGGAGGCCTACAGTTACAAGAGTATAAGTACACTATTGTGCATCGTTCAGGGAAAGATCTGAACGCTGCTGACTACTTTTACAGAGTATCTATTTCAGGTCATTGTACTCCCTCCAAGACAGCTGAGGCCTATGTCAATTGCATTGGAAAATTAAACACACCAGCTTCTATTTCATTAGCCCCCATTTTCACTGCCACGAGCCTTGATAGTGACATGTCAAAGCTGAAGGATATAATTACAAATCAGCCATTGAACCAACACCCTCGACCCTAGTGATGGTGAATATCAAAAATACCAAAATGTCAAGTATGAACTGTTTATAGCACAGGAAGCTGTTAACCTTCGGGGTCAAAAATTCAGATTCTGGAGAGCAGAGCCAGAAAATAGTTGAAGCAGCCCCTGAAGGGCATTGGGAAATTGTTGCCACAAAACGAGCTCTCTGAGACCATGTCTGGTTTCCTTTTCTTGATGACAGGTCTGAAGAGGAAATAAAGGCCTATCTTCTATGAAACTGCCTGTAGGAAGGTGGATATCTGACTATGGTTACCCCCAAACGTTTTGCCTGGTGTTTAGCTGGTTTTTGACATAGTTGGCCTGGGATCCTGCTATTCAGGGCCCCAGGCTAATTGCTCTCTCCTTAAAATGGACTCCATGTATCTTAGGTGCATACATAATTGGAACTGGTTCACCTTATAGGCCCCTGAAACAGTGTACTATAGGTACCCAGGGCATAGGTATAGCCAAGGCCTACCAGGGGCTGCAGCATGTATCGTGCCACCCCTGGCCTGGCCTCCATATTTGACACAACTGGCTGATCACTCAGCTGGGGTAAGTTGGTGTAATCACCTCTTACTTAGATATAGTATACCTATAGCTAACCCTAACTGGACACATGTTAACCTATAAGTCACTCCTATGGCAGGCCTTAACAATCCTGGAGGCAGAGTGCGTGGTTTCATGTGAGATGGTGCTCTAGCATGAGCTGAGCCTGTCTGCAGCTGTCGGGAACAACTCCCTTAGCTGTTCCGGGATATTGCCATACAATATACTCTTAAGTGCTTTATAATCCTCACGGTTATATGGTAATTTTGGTTTGGCTTTCTCAAAACAAGTCGAGTAAGGTGTCATACGATTTGGAATACTATCCCCTCGACAGTTCTGTCGATGGGGATAGCATTCCACCCTTCTAGAGGGACACGACATGTACATAACCTCGACCCCGGTTAAAGTTAAACTCGAGCCTAAGCATCACAAAATGGATGCTGCCACCACAGACACAAGTCTGACCTCCTGCTGCTGCGAGTCCTTCCAGCGAGGGAGGCTTTGGCAAAGGGTTTCCTGCCTTGGGAGGTGCGAGCACCACCCCAGACATGATTTTGTGTATTGGGTAGGACAGGGCTGAATAGAATCAGACATGCCCGGGGCACACAAGGTGTCCTTGTGCATAAGCCAGTCCAAACCGGTGCTGGGGCTTTCCAGCCCCAGTCCTGGCACGGAGCTGGACAAAGGAAAGGGGGTGTAACCGCCCCCTTCCTGGCCCCACCCAGAGGAGGGACCTAGCAGGTGATCCACCCCTCAGATTGGGAATAAGAGTTGGAGCAGTGCCATAGCACCTCAGATCATCCTGAATCAACTTGAAACTAAGAAGACGACTGGACTTCGACATTCTGCTGCACAGAAGACTGAAGAGCATCTCCCTTGTGGCCTAGGAGTGGCCACCCTGTGAACACAGGCACCATCCAGCAACTCGATGTCTGCTTTGCCGCCGCCTCCTGCCCAAGCCCAAGCCCAAAGCCCAACGAGACCCAGACTCCCAGACTTCTCAAAGCCCGATCCACAGTCCCTGCAAAGAAGGGACCCGTGGAGGCACCGAGAGACGTGGGACTGGACATCTTGTAAGACTCCAAAGAAGCTGACTGCGCAGCACCCGAGGCACCCTCGATGCTGTGCTTTGGAGTTTGAGAAGCCTCACAACCAAGCAGCCTTTGCACCGAAGATCAGCCCCCCCCAGCATCTCCACGATCTGCGTGGGGCTCTTTTGCATTGTGCCACTTGACGCGCCATCCCGGCCACTTGCCACGTGGTCAGCGGCCATCTTGGCGATGAAACCTACAATTTACACTGCGGGTCTGGTTGCTCTAAACTTGCCCTCGCTTCTGTAAAAAGGAGCAACCACTCTGACCTTGCTGGTCCGAGTGAGAAGCTTGCATCGATTCCTGCGTAGCTTGCATTAGCCAAGGCCTGTTTGCTCCGATCAAGAAGCCGACACCGCCAACAGCTAGAGCCTTTGTGGGACAGCTTGTGACCAATGCCTTGACCTCTTCGTGTCCACGTGGCTGCAGAGACAATCTTCACCTCATCGCCTGTTTGCACCCGACATCGCCTGGTTCCATCCTGGTTCCACAGTAGTCACTGGCTAGTGACTTTGAACATTGTCCCCTCTGCTTTCAGGTCTTCACCACTTCAGATCCACCCTTGGATCCACCAGAACTCTTCTCGTCTTGACGCCTGCAGCATCTTCAGCTCCAAGCACCATCGACCTGGGTGACGAAACCTGACACTACTTCGCACCTGTGCACCCGCTTCCTGTGGGTGAGGTAACTCAGCAATGCCAGTGTTCCTACACTGGTACACACCTCTAGTGCCTAGGTCTTAAGTTTTGTCCTTCTAGGTCAGCCGGAAGGTTCCTTAAACACTAACTTTGTAACTTTTACGCACCATTGACTTTACATTGGTATAGGCGTGCACTTTCCGCACTGCACCCGAATCCCGCGGGCCTTTCCCGACTTCTTCACTGTTAGTCCCGAACAGCTCCAGCGATTTCCAAGGCCCTAGGCCTACTTCCTTTCAGCTAGGTGGTTCTTATACCACTATTTTAGTATATGGTTTAGGTTGCCCCTAGGGCTCATCCTTATTGTGCAACTTTTGTATATTTAAACTGTGTTTTGTTTAAACGCATTTGCTTTTGTGCTCATAAAGAGTATAGGGGATTTTGTAGTAAACAAATATATATATATATATATTCAATATATATCTGTGTGGTGTCCTTTCATTTGGTATTCAAGGGGAATGTTAATCAAAAATACAATATATCGGAAACACGTTATCCCACCTAAAATTCCTGGAACCAGGGTCACCAAACATTGATGATTTACTAATATAAATCAAGTCTTTTCATGAGTAAGTGCAATACATTGTTCAATTCCTTACTTTGTGCAATATTCTCACAATTAAAACCATTTTCCTATCAAAATACAGTACTATACCTTTACCAGCAAGAAAAAATTCATTGCATCTAGCAACATACGGGGAAAATCATTAAAGTGCAAATACGTCTAAAGCGTTATGATTACTAAGATACCAAGATACTAGAATACCACTGCATAAACCCCTTCTGTAAAAAAAATATTACAACTAGTAGCATAAAGGCCTTACTTCTGATATTTTTTTAAGTCTATTTGTTCATTCAAACGTTCACTATTTTTATAAATTGGAGGGGGATACTAACTGTTTTGTGCTTTCAGCTTTTTAACTGTTTTGGTCCTGATTAAGGTTGTACACGTTTCATTTCTCTTAAATTAAGCCTGCCTGTTCTGTGCTACAGCTACCAAGGATTGGGCTCAGGTTAAGGTATTGATTCTTAACTGAACCTAATACGGAATAGTGGCACCATCATTACTTGAAGAGGGCTACCTTTCACTTCAACTAATCCCCTTTCGCATAGTATCACATTTTTGTCATTCATTCTGTTAGCTGCTTATTTCCAAATATTGGATAGAGGGCTCAAGCCTACGAAATTTTGCAAAAAAATACATTTTAAAATGTGAAATATTTTTGGGGTAACTTAATTTCTTACAGTGAATATTGAGGGCATTACGTCATATTTATGTGTCAGGAAGACCGTGCAATAGAAACATTGTTAAGGAAGCAGTGGGTTTTTGATTGGCTATTGGAAGTCTGGTACAGACTAAAAGATTCGTTAAAGCTCCGAAGACTCTTTGGAATCCCCCAAACCTCTGGACTTTTATTTGTTTAACCCACTCGCAACTATTGGAAAGTGCATTCATTATTCAATACGTTTTTCTTACGAAAACAGATTGCAATTCTTCACTTGTAATGATACTCCCAATGCTACCATACCTGACGCAAGGGATATAAATCACCAGCACAATTTCAACACCCTGTCCTCGCCAGCTCCAAATGACTTATCTTTTTTTTTGCTGCGCATCTCAATGTCTACGCCGCTGGAATCTATCTACAGTGGTCTTCGTGTCAAGCGATGACGACCTTCGTGCTGGCTAGAAATTAAATATAGGCATGTCTCTCCCCGTGAAAGCAAGTCTGAGGTAGACTCCATTTTCAGCAGTGATGTAATTGTGTTTACGCGCGCCATCTGGGCTCTGTGGCAGAGCTAGAAATGTATAGCTGTTGAGTGGCACCCGTGTGCTAATCCTGGAGCTTGAAACGGATATCTACCTCACGTATCCTCCCTCGCGCTCCTCTGCCAGCCCCAACTCGACACTCTCTTACCTCGCAAGCAGACAAGAAAAAGGGTTCGGATGGCTCGTCACCCGAAGACTGTCATTTGATTAAGATGGAGATGAGCTATCTTTAACGTCATCCCGAATATAGACGATGACGTAGCCTTTGTGTGAGACCTAGAAGAGATGCGCGCCGGCAGTCTCTTATGACCTCGAAGCATGCATTCGAGTTGTGGACTGTCTCCTGACGTGAATAGAAGGCACATGCTCGCCATAACTGGGCGAATTGCTGGATAGTGACTGATGGTTTCATAGAGCAAACTTAAGGAAGGCGTTCATTCCCCGCCACAGACAGCAAGACTACCGGCTATTCTATTTTTATACACGTTTTTTGGAACCCAAACAAATATCACAGAAGCAGCCCTGTGACAATTTTAAATACCCTCATAGATGACTTTGTAATACGTCTATTTCTCAGAATAATCCCCAAAACTGATATGATCGATCACAAATCGCCGTTGGTAGTAGCGTTAGCACAATACAGGATACATGTATTTTATTCTATTGCAACATTTCTAATGCAATGTAAGGAGCACAGAAAAAGTGCAATTTGGCCTTAAGGAATCACAAATTACCACCAACTTCAGCATGGTGGTAATTTACGCTTTCTTTAAAAAATTCATTTTTTTGCATTTGCAATGAGGTGCACATACATGCCCTTATTTCAGGGGTGCAACATGGTGTCCTTTTGACACCCTTGCAACCTTGACACTGCATTCTCAATTTGGAATAATCGCAAATTGAGAATGTCTTCCCATTCATTCCTATAGGCCTCAAGGCCCATTGGAATGAATGAGGAGGGTTTCCTTAACCTGTTCCGTGCTCCCGTTGGCCAACAGCGGATGGGAGCACTCCCTCTCTGGTGCTGCGAACTGCTAGCGGCTGTCGCAGCCCCGCCCACCTTTTAGAACGCCCGCACCGCTGCGGAATTGCCGCCGCGGTTAAGGCGTTAATTGCAAATTGCACTTTGCGATTCGCACTTAAAGAAAATGTAGGATTCGCAAATCTTTTTGCTAATCTTACATACATCTCATTTTGCGATTCTCAAACAGCGATTCTCTAAAATTCGCTATTTGTGAATCCCAAAACCAAACTTTCATACATATGTCTCTTAGACTCTTGGTGAAGGTGCTAAAACAAGTGCATATGATATTTGCATCCATTTCACTATTCGCACCGATGGGAGCTGAGTGCAAATTCTATTCACAGTATTTTTTGTCAAAGCAATAACTACCAGTTTTTAGCTGGTGGTGACTTCCTGCTCAAAATATTGAAAATAGTTAATAATGTGCACTAAAGGACACAAAATATGTACCCTCGCTTCTCGCGATTGTTTGAAGCACTGAAGCATAAAATTAGGTGCAGAAACTCACTCTATTCTCCTGCAAAAATAGTTGTGCCAAGGTGCTTTTGCATAAGATATTGGGGCCCATACCTAAACAAGACTCATAGAGTCTGATGCTAAATCTGCGGTGTTGCCCTAGATGTACTAAATATATTGCTGCAGTTAGGATATGCAAAATTACATCAGATGTAGCATTTTCTGAAGATATGTGGAGAGTAATAAGCAGTAATCACGTTTACCATAAACCTTCTGTATTTATGTACAGAGGTTTTAACACAGGGGCAGGGGGAGTGACTGTGTTGATTCTGTTAAGTAGCTTACAAGTACTGTCTTGGAATGAGTGGTAAGGCTGATCGAGGATTCCAGGACAGCCATAGAGATGAAAATTGAAACAGTGGCAATAGATCTGGGGCTTTTGAGGGCTGACCAGCGAAAGACAGGGTTGCTTGGGCACCTAAGAACTGCAGTAGTTTGCAGGCTCCAGGAGTTCACAGACCTCAGAACACCTGCATGAAGCATGCAGCTGTGGGCTAAGACCCTACCAGGCAGGTCGTTCCCCCTCCGCACAGCACAGCCTGTGTGTCCCTGCCCCAGCTGCTGCTGCTGAGGAAGTTCGAGGCCCTCCACCACCTACAGGCTACCACCTGCAGCTCATCCCTGGTGGCCAGTGGTAGGCCGTAGGTAGGTTTGTTCATCCTCCGCTTTATTGCTTTTATTGTATTGCCTGTATTTTCATTGTTGTGTCTGTGACTGCTGTTGCCTGTACGTGGTCTGTGCCCCTTTTTTTCTTCCCTCTGTTCCCCTCGCTGTCCCCGTGCTCTCTCTGCCTGGTCTTTCCTTCTGTACTCCTCGCTGCCCCCGTGACCCTGCCATGCTTTCCCTTCTGTTCCCTTCACTGCCCCCGTGCCTCTCTGCCCGTTCTGCCTTCTGTTCTTAGCTGCCCCTGTATTTCTGTATTCTGTATTTTGCCTCTGTGCCACTCGTTTTTCCCTCGTTTTTGTGCCTCTTTTGCCTTCTGTTCCACTCCTTTTTTGTGCCCTTCTGCCCTATGTTCCACTCGTTTTATGTGCCCTTCTGCCCTCTGTTCCACTTGTTTTTTTGTGCCTTTCTGCCCTCTGTTCCACTCGTTTTTAGTGCTCTTCTGCCTTCTGCTCTCGCATAGCCATTGCTTACGCAATATGCTAGGCGAGACCTAACAAGGGGCTTTTCAATGCAGATTATGGACAGTGCATGTGCTTCGTGCGCGGGCTCGCCATTTGTCCCTCCCCATCAGACTACTTGTAAGGAAGCCGCTCGCACACCACCATTCCACCATTTGTCTGAGCTTCGGCATCAGACTTCAAAGGAATGCCTCCCGCTCCCGCTCCCCCGCCCCCTGACTCACCAGATGCTTCTGAGGGCCCTCTCAATCCCTGTCAGCTCTCTCATCAGTGTATTGCTCCTCCCTCCCTCTCTGTGGTCCTCACACCTCCAGCCGCGTTCTCTCCGCGCTTACTGCAATGTGTCCCCCCTATAGTGCTGTTTTTGATGCTTCCGACTTCAAAGGCTAACGCTCCCCGCCCCCCCCGCCACAGCAATGCTGAGGGCTTGTTTTCTCTACTTTCCGTCAATTTGTCTGTTCTCCTTTTTTTTAACTGTCTCTTCTTCCTCTTGATGTGCTGTCGCAGGGCCCTTGTCTCTTTTCCTCCTCTGTAAGAGCTCTCAAACTTTCTCTCATGTCTATATTCCTGGTCCTTCGCCTCTGTCTCTCCCCTTAGGTTTCTCCATCTGTATACTCCAGACTCTTTCACCCCCAGTCTGTTGCTCTTCCTCCCCACCAAGCTCTCTCCATCCCTGGCCTCTCTCCCTGTTGCTCTCTCATCAGTGTATTCCTCCTCTCTCCCTCTCTGTGCCCCTCACACCTCTAGTCGCGTTCTCTCCATCTCTATATTTGTTAAGTGAACTAGTAAAGCGCTTACTGTAATGTGCCCCGCCCTGTAGCACAGATTTGACGCTTCCACAAGTCATTGTTTTTGGTTGTGTTCGAACCCGTACGGTTTAAGGGGGCATGATATTGGGCTGAGACCCTAAGGTTAGAACCATCTACACCCCACCAATAATTTAAATGCGAGAACATCTCCCACCCCCGCTAGGATACTTTCCAACTCGACGTGATACCACCACAAAACTGGGTAACGTAACTAAGGCTTTCTTCTGAGGACACACTAAAATCACTATCCAAAAAATACTAACCTTGGTTTCCTGTAGCGTGCTACTCTCCTTAAAGTGCTTCTACGCCCTCTCAGGACAGTAGGCACTATATAAATGCAATTACACAACAATAGCCAAGTCTATTGTTTCATGATGGGAGTCAGCTTCAGAGTTCCTGACAATCATGCTGCCATATAATGTTAACATATATAATGCGACCAGCAGGGCGCAAAGAGAGGCTTAAGGGAGACCGAAAAGGGAAGGCATGCAGATTGGCAGGAATGCTGGGCAAGAGAAACACAATATTTTGTAAAATAAACAACTTTTTGGGGGACTTTCAAAACAGAGATGCATGTGTGCTTTTGTGGTTGTGCGCATGCACAAATCCCAGGTGAAATCCGACAGGCATCTCACCATAAACGACTAAAAGATCCTTTCCGAAGCTGTGCCCTTAATGATGGATTATACTGGGACACGGGTCGGTTAGATTGTGCAATGAATGACATCCCTCTCTCTGTCAATTTTCTTAACTCCCTGTCCCTCTCAGCCTCCATACTATAGTGCCATATTTAATCTATGCCTCTCGCTTCCTCCCTCACATCCTCACCCTCAACCCCCTCACCCTCACACCCCCTCACCCTCACACACCCCCTCACCCTCACTCACCCTCTCACCCACCCTCGCCCACCCTCTCACCCACACACACCCACCCACACCCACCCTCATCCACCCTCACACCCCCTCACCCTCACACCCCCTCACCCTCACCCTCACACACACCCTCACCCTCACTCACCCTCTCACTCTCCCTCACCCACCCTTTCACCCCCACCCACACACACCCTCTCACCCACCCTCACCCAGCCTCACCCACCCTCACACCCCCTCACCCTCACACCCCATCACCCTCACACACTCTCACACCCTCACACACACCTTCACACCCCCACCCCCCTCACCCTCACATGCCCTCACCCTCACACCCCTCACCCACACCGTCACAACCCCACAACCTTACCCTCACAACCTCACACCCTCACCCTCACACTCCCTCACCCTTGCACCCCTCACCATCACACACCACCTCACCCTCACCCACTCTCACCCTCACACCCCCTCACCCTCACACCCTCACAACCCAACACCTTCACCCTCAAAACCCCACACCCTCCCCCTCACACCCCCTCACACCCACTCACCCTTGCACCCCTCACCCTCACACACACCACCTCACCCTCACCCCCACCCCCCCTCACCCTCACACCCTAACCCTCACACCCCCTCACCCACACCCTCACAACCCCACCCCCACCCCCTCACCCTCACAACCCCACACCCTCCCCCTCACAACCCCTCACACCCGCTCACCCTCACACGCCCTGACCCTCAAACCCACTCACCCACACCCTCACACCCTCACAACCCCACACCCTCAACCTCACAACGCAGCACCCTCCCCCTCACACACCCCCTCTCACCCTTGCACCCCTCACCCGCACACACCACCTCACCTTCACTCTCCCTCTAACCTCACAGACCCGCTCACCCTCACACACCCTCACACACCCCCTCACACACCCTGACCCTCACCCTCACACACCTCACCCTCACACCCCCTCACCCCCGTCACCCTACCCCATCACCCTCACCCTCACCCTCCCTCACCCTCACACCCTGTCACACTGTCATCCTACCACCCTCACCCTCACAACCCTACACTCTCCCCCTCAAAACCCCACATCCTCCCCCTCACACTGCACACCCCACACCCTCGCACCCTTCACCCTCACACACCCCCTCACCCTCACACCCCCTCACCCTCACACCCCCTCACCCTCACCCCCTCACACACCCTCACAAACCCTCACCCTCACACCCCCTCACCCTCATGCACCCTCACCCTCACACATCCTCACCCTCACACACCCCACACACTCTCACACACCCTCGCCCACATAGCGTAACAAAACATAGTATAGCATAACAAAACACAGCATAGCATAGCATAACAAAAAAAGCATAGGATAGCAAAACATAGCATAGCATAAAAAAACAAAGCATAGGATAGAAAAACAAAATATAGCATAACAAAACACAACAAAGCATAGCATAGCAGAACAAAGCATAGCATAGCATAACAAAACAAAGCATAGCTTAACATAAAGCATAGCAAAACAAAACATAGCATAGTTTAACTAAACAGCATAGCATAACAAAACACAAAACATAGCAAAACAAAACATAGCATAACATAACAAAACATAGCATAACATAACATAAAACATAGCATAGCATAACAAAACATAGCATAGCATACAAAAACAAAGCATAGCATGGCTAAACACAACAAAGCATAGCATAGCATAACAAAACACAACAAAACATAGCATAGCATGACAAAACAAAGCATAGGATAGCAAAACTAAACATAGCTTAGCAAAACTAAACATAGCTTAGCATAACAAAACAAAGCATAGGATAGCAAAACACAACAACACATAGCATTACATAACATAGCATTGCAAAGTAGAGCAAAACATAGCATAGCATAACAAAACACAACAAAGCATAGCATAACAAAACACCACAAAACATAGCATAACAAAACATAGCATAACAAAACATAGCATAGCAAAACAAAGCATAGCATAATAAAACACAACAAAACATAGCATAGCATAACAAAACAAAGCATAGCATAGCAAAACACAACAAAACATAGCATAGCAGAACAAAACACAACAAAACATAGCATAGCATAACAAAATAAATCATAGGATAGCAAAACACAACAACACATAACATAACAAAACATAGCAAAACACATCAAAACATAGCATAGTTTAACAAAACAGCATAGCAAAACAAGACATATACTAGCATAGCAAAACATAGCATACCAAACACAACAAAACAGAGCATAGCATAGCATAACAAAATATAGCATAGCATAATAAAACACAACAAAAGATAGCATAGCATAACAAAACATATAATAGCATATCCAAACATAGCATAGCAAAACATAGCATAGCATAACAAAACATAGCATAGCATAACAGAACAAAACATAGGATAGCAAAACAAAACATAGCATAGAATACAGCATCACTACGCACCACCACAGCATCACTCAGAGGCACCACAACATCACTATGTGCTACCACAGTATCACTGAACGCCACAGTATCACTCGTTCGCCATCACAACATCACTCAGCGCCACCACAGCATCAATCTGTGCAACCATTCAACAACACCTGATTCAAATATGTTCTCTCAATGTTTCAAGCTTTATTACAAATGTAACAAAAGATGTTAATATTTCACTTCTGTTCTTGGATTTTCATCACAATAAAATACACTAAACATAATCTTCATAAAAGCTATTTACAAAACTTTAAGCTATTGCCATTATAAATTAAAATAACTTTTATTTCAGTATTAATTATTGAAAAAAATTAAAAGCCATTGTTATTTGTGATATCAATACATGTAAGTCAGGTAAATACAACATATATCGCATTACAAATGCTATAGGTTTCACATTTGCGAAAGTTATAACTATTGGCATTGTAAATGACAAAGCTATTAATTTCGCTACTTTCAAAAACAAAACATAAATAAAATATGTGTCATTTACAACACCAATAGCTCAAACTTTCCTAATGCGAGACCTATTGCAATGCAAATGCTTGTTCCTTTGGTTACCTTTGTTGTCCCTCACCGCCCTCTCCGCTGCGTCCCCTGCGTCCCCTGCGGCCCTGCCCCCCTGACTGCCCACTGCCCATTCGCTGCCCCCGCCTCCCAGCTGCTCCTCCCTCCCACCTCCCCATATATGCCGGCTGCCAGAACCTCTGACCCCCGCACCAGTCACGACGACCGCCGCCACTACGACACCAGCACACTGCACGCTCTCAACTCCGGACAGAGCCACACCTGCTTCAAGGCCTCCCCGAAACGCACACACGGCCCCTTCACCTGCCGGAGCTGCAGCTACACCAGCCTCAGAGCCGACAAACCACCCGCCAAGAAAGACCCCAACCACCTCCGAAGCATACTACTGAACACCCTCTCCGCACGCAAGCATGCCGACGAGCTCTGGGACCTGCTATACACAACATCCCCGGATCTCGCCTTCCTGACAGAGACCTGGTTTACCGACTCCTCCGCACCTGACATTGCCATAGCCATCCCAGTAGGCTACCAGATCACCCGCAGTGACTGCAACAACGAAGTCGGAGTAGGAATCGCCATCGCCCATAAGAACAGCATCAGGGTCTCGACTAGCACCGATGTCGCGCTTAGCACCGCTGAACTCATGCGTTTCCAGATCCACACATACCCTAACTCCACTCTCAGAGGCACCCTCGTGTACCAACCCCCCGGACCCTGTCCCCAGTTCAGCAACTCCATCGCCAACTTGATCAGCACGCACACCCTGACCTCCACCGACTACCTCCTCCTCGGAGACCTGAACTTTCACCTTGAGAACAACAACGACAACAACTCCACAACCCTGATCTATAACCTCGCCAACCTCGGACTAAAGCAACTCGTCACAATGCCCACCCACTCCGCTGGCAACATGTTCAACCCCGTCTTCTCCTCAAGCCTGCATGTCTCCGTCAGCCACACCACCAAACTCCTCTGGACCGACCACCGCTGCTTCCACTTCACCTTCCAGAAACCCACCACCCACCACCGCACCCAACAGATCCCTTGCCGCTGCTGGAGCAAAATCACTGAAGACCAACTACATGCAAACCTCGCTCTCAGTCCACCCACCGAACCCTCCAACACCGACGACGCTGCCTACAGCCTCAGATGCTGGATCAAGCACTGCGCCAACACCCTCGCCCCGCTGAAGAAACACCCCCACAGAGATACCAGCAAGAGGGCCAGCTGGTTCACCCCAGAACTCCTAGCCTCCAAGCAAGCCTGCCTAAAACTAGAGAAGAAATGGCACAGTGAATAAACTCCGGACAGCCACGCAGCACACAAGGATGCCACCCGCAACCAGCCCCACCTCATCAGGGCGGCCAAGAGGACCTCCTTTAAAGACCGCCTCGACAACAAGGTACACAATAGCAAGGATCTCTTCAACATCGTGAAGGAACTCTCCAACCCTAGCTCCAACACCAACGACATCCCGCCGTCGCAAGACCTCTGCGACTCCCTCACCACAGCAAGATAGCAGACATCCACGACAGCTTCAACACCCAGACACCCCAACAGACAGCAACACAACAGACCCTCCGCACACCATCGACCATGACCCCCTGCTAGCCTGGGCCAGCATGAGCATAGATGACATCATCAAGACCTTGCGTACAATCCATTCCGGCTCTCTGTCAGACCCATTCCCGCAACACGTCTTCAACAGAGCAAGCAGCTCCATCGCATCTCACCTGCGCAACGTCATCAGTCGCTCCCTCGAGACCGCGACCTTCCCAGAAATCTGGAAACAGGCGGAGATCAACGCCCTACTAAAAAAACCTAAGGCAGACCCAAGAGACCTCAAGAACTTCCAACTCATCTCTCTGCTCCCCTTCCCGGCCAAGGTAATCGATAAAACCGTCAACAGACAGCTAACCCGATACCTCGAAGAAAACAAAATCCTGGAACCTTCCCAGTCAGGGTTCCGCAGCAACCACAGCACCGAGACTGCCCTCATCACCGACGACATCAGGGCCCTGCTGGACAACGGAAAGACCGCAGCACTCATCCTCCTGAGGTTCTGAAAATTACGAATTTGTTCGTGCTCTGCCTCCATATTGTGATCACCGCCATTTTATGTTGCCCTCACTCAGGCAGCTCGGCGAACGCAATGTTTTTGTTGTTTCTGCCTTTGTGTGTCTGGTGGCTTCTTTGCCTATGTTTACTAACGAGTGTCAGGGTCTGGCCGAGTACACTAATTCCTGTCTGAGCTGATTAATCCCCATCCGGACTACATGTTGGTTCACACCATTGTTTCCTTTAAGTTATCTTATCTGCTGTCCTTCGCTACATGTCTCATGCATTCTCCTGTTTCATGACTGTCCTTCTACAACACGCAGCTGTGTTTTCCCTACTTGTAAATCGAATTGTGTGGATTCATTTGTTATGTACTTAAGGGGTCGAGTGACAAATGGAACCGGGAACTTGAGTTGCCTTAGTCTTAAAACATTGTCTATAACGTTTGCCTATAGCTCATGCTCTTGTGTGATTGCATTTTGCATTGTATTATATCGTGTATAAACCTGTGCGCCACGGAGTTAAGTGGCAGTCTCTTTTGAACCTCACTGTACTGACGACTTCTAAGACCACTGTACTAGCTGCAGCTAATAAATACCATCTTCTATGCCAGACGAAGAGTCCGTGTCTCTGTTTTTGACAAGGCAGGTGTATCCCGGGGATTTCAGGCCTACCCTGCGCCGCCGGGCCATAAGGATGCGGTTCTCCAACTGGCGCCCAACGTGGGGCGACTTCAGTGGTAGCGGTTGAGCCCGAGAGTCGTGAGGAGCTCCGCAAGAAAATTCCGGAGGAAGCGCACCATGTGATCGACCCCTGTATGTCGGAAGTGGACCGAAGGTCTTTGACAGCGCGGCTACTCCTCTCCAACGGCTGCTGACGACTGCTGCCCTGACTGTCGCCCTGCCTTGGACCCTTCTGATGATGTTTGGTAAAGCAAGACGATAGACGGACCTTCGCTGGTGTAGAAAGATCCTTAGTTAAGTATTTGGTGGGTCGCTCCCACAGACCTTTGTTTTTGTTTTTGGGTTTTTATTCAGGTATTGCAATAACTGAAGCCAAGGGGTAAGTACGATTGTACTGTTTCACTGATCTATACCCTTTGTTGTTTGTGATCAGTCTAGAGAAGGGACGATGCCTGGGCTGAGTAAGTTTAAGAGATTTTGTTGTTTAGGTTGCACGAGGGATTCCCAGTTGGAAGAATCATGTCCGATACCTCCGGTTGGAACTCCCACTTATGAGCTCTATTTGAAACATGCTATTGGTCCCATTACCTTTAATGAGACATGGGTCCGATATACGAAAAATAGTGAAGTTTTGAGATGGCCCCAGAATGGTAGCTTTGACCCCGCTATATTAGACAATTTGGAAACAATTTTGTTTAAAAGAAAGGCCCGACCGGCCATGTTTGACTCCTTCCGCCTTTGGCTTGAAGAAGCCAAACAGAAAGAAATCAAACAAGCAAAAAAGGATAAGAAAGCACAAGACATGTCGATTTTACAGGCTGCCCAGCAGTTTAAAGATAACGAAGTAGATGGTGCGAATGAGGTACTAGAGAGACAACATCGTATGGCGATAGATAGATGCTTTCCGACGCTGCCTACTTCCTCTTCAGATAAAAATAAGGAATTAGAAGAAGATGCCCTAATGTCTTGTTTATTGAATTACCCTCCGCCTTATGTCCAAAATGCTAACGCACCTCCGTTACCCCCTCCCGTTGCTCAACAAGTGGTTGCTCAATTGCCGATTGTTCAGCAACCGGCTCAGCCTATTAATGCTTCTTTGCCTGCTTCTGCTCCATTCTCACAGTCTGTGATTCAGCCCCCACCTTCTCCCGCTCGTACTCTTCAGTCAGCTACGTTTCAGTCTCCGTTGCCTTCTACATCTGTAATGCCTCCTATCCTCTTGAGGGATTCTCCTACTTCACAGAGGAGGATAGCAGATGCTGTTTCAAGTTTCTTTTCTCCTCTTCTTGGGTCTTTAAATCTGTCTCCAGCTTTCTCTAAATGACAATCTCGTTGTCAACTTCCTCTTACGGACGAGAAAGTAGTTTTCGGTTCTCTTGCTCGTAAATGGATTGAGCATGGACTAGAATATAGTACCAAAGATATCATGAGTTGCTTTGATCAATGGGTAGAGCCCACGCAGAGATATGTTTTCAATGTTATGTGTAAGCATGGGCGAATTTTGCCAATCTCGCGTTCGCGAATTTTGTGGATTTGCGAACTCGCAATCCGCAAAATCCGTGAATTCTCGCGAATTTTTTTTTTTGGGGGTTCGCAAGTGTTTCTGCCAGTTCGCGAGGATTTGGTACTAGTTCGCAATTGCGAACTTACTTGTTGGCTCGCAACGGTCGCGACTATGTTGTTTCTACGTCTGGTTCATCATCACAGCCTCCCAGCACCCTCTGTTTCACCACTGCCACCCTCTCTTTGACCCATGCCACCCTCTGTTACATCAATGCCACCCTCTGGTTCATCATCACTGTAGAAGATGCGGGGGAAAAGCAAGCCCACCTGCTCTGCTTGAACTGACATGAATTAATTTGGGGTTAGTTTATTAACAACACCTGCCCCGCCCCAACTGACAATAATGAATTAGGGGCTAATTAATGTGTCACTGAATTTGAAGTTCCAGCCTGGCACCTGCTTGTCTGCTCCCTTAGCTGTAAATCAGGACCTTTGTGGCATACAGTTAAGGTCAGAGCAGGGTCACACAATAGTTGCAAGCAGGCAACCGAATTCTGGAGGGCCCCCTCAGGAAGCACTACAGGGAATCGTTACAAATCATGAGGTTGACCTTTTGCACCTGCTCATTGCTTTTGCTTTTGCAAAAATCGTTTTTCGGTTTTTTCGCGCTATTCGCAAGGCGCGGCGTCGTGCGAAACCGACCGCAGAAGCCGCCAATTCGTGCGAATGAGCTTTATATTTTTTTGCGGCTTGTTGTTTCGCGAGTTTTTTTGCAGTATTCGCGAGCCGCTTGCAGCGCAACACGCGAATTTACCCCAAGGTCGAGTACGGGCGCGGCCATTTTGTTTGCGTGACGTATTTCCGTTTCCACCCGCTATGTATAATCTCGCGAAGTAAGCGCATTGCGAGTACAAGTTCGCACGAGATCGCGAGGAAAATCTCGTTCGAACTTACTTTTGCGCTCGTGAACGGGCGGCCATCTTGTTTTTCATTCATTTCCTGTGTCTGGGCATGGTGTTTAATCCTCTTGCTATCTTTGCCATCCTTTGCTTGTTTTCAGTTTTTTTGAACGATTTTGCTTCTTATCTATCCCTCTCTTTTCCTAGCTGTCTATTTTTGTCTTTTCTGCTATTTTTCTTTACTTTTAAACTACTTTTTTAAACTCTTTTCTTTTCTTCTTCCCTATCCTATTCCTTCTTAATTTTCTACTTCCTACCTTACCTGCCCAGACCATGGTGAAGCCAGGCGCCGTGAAGCTGCCCAGGCACTTGAGGGCCGCAGCGGCGGCGGGGAGGAGGAGTCCTGGACCCCGTGCCAGGACAGCATGCGGTCGATTGAGGGGGGAGCAGGAGACGCGACAGGAGATCTTCAGCCCGGAGGAAGTGGGCGCGCTGGTCTACTTCGTCCAGCGCCGCCTGCCCAGGACCATCGCGGGAGGCGGCAGGATCGCGGCCGGCGGCTACAACATCCGGGAGCGCCGGAAGCGGTGGGAGAAGGTGTGCTGGGCCATGTCCCACCTCTACGGGGTCCAGCGCACCTACAGCCAGGCCACCCACCGCTGGATGGACCTCCTGGACCGGGAGCGCGACCTGCTGGACCAGCTCGGCTTGGAGATCCCCGGGCTTGGTGAGTAGTAGTAGCTATTTCATCACTCACTACAATGTTTTCTCCTGCTCTGTGTTGTTGTATTGCAAATATTTGTTTTTTACATGGAGCAAGCCAATAATGCCGCTGATGACGATTACATTGTAGTTAAATTATATTTCAAAATCTTCTGTGCATTTCAGGTGCACTGCTCTCCTTCTCAGTGGCGTTGCTACTATGCTTATTTGTTTTCTATTTTGTGGTCTCATTGGCCTGAGTAACTATTATGTATGAGTGTACTTTACAGAACTGCGTAATGCTAGACACTAGGGGCAGATTACATTTACAAGCTCCTTGCGCCACGTTTATGTTGCCTTGCGTGACGCAACAGCGGCGTAAACGTGGCGCATCCCTGCGAGTCATTTACAGCGTGACACATCTAGGGAGATGCGTCACGTTATAAAGCCATGGGCCTGCACCACAATGGGTGCGTTCCTAGTACGCAGGGTGGGCGGTCCGGCGGCTGTGCGCCTCGCAAAAGTGCCTGCGTGAAATTTACAAGATTTAACGCAGGCACTTCTGCGACGCTGCTACGTCAATTCAATTCCTTATGCCTGCTTGAAGCAGGCGTAAGGACTGACACAGCATGTTAAGTATTGGGTGGCGCTGAGCATTACTGGAATTGCATTGCGTTGGCGACGTGACTCCAGCGATGCGCCGCTCTTACCTGATGAGATGCGTCACGCAAGTGCCTACCCTTGCACCAGGGCGCGCCGCATTGTAAATGAAGCGCATCTGCCGTGTCGCAAGGGTAGTTTTGCGTGACGCATTTGATCTGGCGCATCTCTGGAGATGCGCCAGAACGCGTAAGTAAGTATGCTCCTAAGGGGCAGAATTGCAAAAACCGTTGCATCCCTGCAAAGTAGCAGGGATGCGCCATTAATTGTGCGGCCCGCTGCCACCACCAAACATGGTGCGCCGTATTTGCAATGCGGCGCACCATGGGCCCAAAACGTCACCGAAGCTTTACTGCTGGAGTTGCATCACAACGATGGCGCAGCTCCAGCAATGCTCTGGGGTACCCTATCTCCCCAATGCTGGGTCAAGCCGTACGTCTGCTTCAAGCAGGTGCAGGGTTTGTGTGACGCATCATTGTCCTAAAGGTGACTGATTGAAATTTTGTGGATTTCCCTCAGCCACTTTTAGGATGTGTTCCAGCTCAGGAATGCCCTCCCTTGCGCCGGAACGCCCCCTGATGGCGCAGGGCTTTATAACGGGATGCATCTCCCAAATGCGTCACGTTGTTATAATATTATACGCCGCACCATGGCGCCTCTTTTGTTTAGCTGCTGCATCACAAAAGTCACGCAAGAACGGAGCAAAAGAGCCGCAAGGGGCTTAAATCTGCCCCTTCCTTTGTACCCCTGACAATAAGAAAAATAGTGGCGGTGGATTGATAGTTTGACTATTTAAATGACTGGTTATGTAGCAGGCAACTGTTAGTGTTGTCACTGATCTGACTGAAATCACAATGGAGTTTGTCTGTCACTTTGCGTCTTGCCTGCGGACTGCTGCCTGCCAGTCCTAGGTGAACCTTTCAGTGCTTTGTTTAGTGAGTTACGTGACTTTCGAAGTCGCGGGTCTGCAAATCAGTGAAAACTAACCCTAATCAATATAATTTAGTGGAAATATTTTGTTATTGTTGTTTTGAAATGTTTGATTTGGTTGACATTGACAAGCAACAATCATCCATGTTTTCTGTTCTTTCTTTCATGTTGTACGTCAGCTCCCCCCAGGGGCGAGGGGAGGACACAGGAGCAGCAGGCGGCGGATGCTGTTGAACAGGGCCAGGATCGGGCAGGCGAGGGCTCCTTTGCTGGCCCCAGTAAGTTTTCATTTTAGACTAGTACCTATTTTTCCTAGCGTTCCTCATTTGATTTTTTCAAAATCGTCTTTGATCTTCTTGTAGACTCTATCTAAATTCTTATCCTGCCTCTACTATGAATCCCCTGTGGTATTACTAGATTATTCTTATTAGTCTGTCTGTGTAGCTAACTAAGATTGCACGGTTGGCGAAACTCCCATTCTAGTCAGCAATAGCTCTATCAACTTAGTGCAGTGCAGTCCTCTGGGATTGTCCATAATGTCTTTTGAAGTGTTCTATCTGCTTTGAAAATTCCCAACTATAAAATGTGAATGACCACCAAGAAAGAATAAGATACTACCTTTTAGTTTGGATAGGAGGACAATGCATACCACTACTGTTGAGGGGACAATTCTTCTGCAGAAACAACTATGGACAATAAATAGTGCATTGCTTATCAATTATAATAGGCGCTGTTAGAGTTTCCACAACCTCTGTGATAAGAGACTTTGAACCCCCAATGTCCTTACTGAGTGACTACATAGTGTGGCACAGTCATTTACCTCCCGAATTCATCCATGATTGATCCCCAATGATGATTATCCAACGTAGCTCAAGAGTACGGAGTCAGAGTCAAGAAGTGTCAGAGGCACGGACTCATGCTTGCAAAAATTGCAAAACCTTTCGCTCAGTCACTCTAGTCTGGACCAAAAAACACAGAGTCTGTTTAAGTTTAAAAGCTTTATTAAAAGTAAACGCATTTATTAAAATGAAGTCATAATAAAAAAACTAAACGTTTAACTGAGACTGGAAAAGTGGTTAGTGCTGACGATTAATTGAAGACATTTCTTGTGGTCGAGCCGAGCTCTCACCTTGTTTCAACTTGATCTTGTTGTTAGATGTCCATCTTCTGTCTGTGTGGAGAAAAATGGTGCGTGTTAAAAAGCCAGCCTTCATCAGTTGTGCCAAAAAGTGCAGCAAGACAACACCCTTCCCTGGAAAAAGGGACATTTTTTTTTAACTTTAGAGTACACAGTCACAAATTAGATTGTTTTCACATGTCTTCATTCCTAGACCAAATACTAGTGAGTGGTTTATTCTAACATTCTTAAATGTACTTTGTAGGTGGAACATCTGGTGGCGGGGCCAACGCGGAGGTGGTGGTGCGCGACACGGAGGCGGAGGGCAATTCCTCAGGGGAGGATGCGGCGGTTCCAGTGCCGGCTGTGAGAGTTCAGACGGTGGTGGTGGCGGGCAGAGGTAAGCTCTTATATATTCCTTACTTATTGAGATTGAAGACGTGGCTGGGAAGGAACGAATATGAGATGCATGGCTGGGTGAATGATGAAGCAATTATTGGTGGAAGGACAACAGCCTGGGTGGGTGACACAGAAACTGTATGTGTCCATAATATACCTGGATCATGCTACTATCTGACTCTTAGATAGCATATGTGTATCTAGAGCAGGGGTACTCATAGTACGGCCCGCGGGCCGGTGGCGGCCCGGCAAGCCTTCCTTGGCGGTGCGCAGACCTTGCAGACAATCACTGCTCCCCCGGCCCCCACAGAGCAGAGGCTTTGTTGTATTTCATCTGTTAGCACCCCTGCATCTCCACTCTGACAATCACTGCTCCCCCGGCCCCCACAGAGCAGAGTGGAGATGCAGGGCCACAAAGAGGTGAAATAGAACAAAGCCTCTGCTCTGTGGGGCCGGGCAAGCAGTGATTGTCAGGGTGGAGATGCAGGGGCGCTACAACAAACAAAGCCTCAATAATATGTTAATGGTCTTTTAAAGACCTGTAAGGTACTTTGGTGTGGCTGTCTGTGTGTGCGCGTTGAGGAAGCTGTCTCAGCCCGGGCTGAAGGCTGACACAGACAGACACACACACAGTGAGATGACAGTGGGGGAGGGAGAGGGAGGGCAGGAGGGAGAGAGAGATGGAGAGGGAGGGCAGGAGGGAGAGCAGGAGGGAGAGAGATGTTTGTAAATGCTGGGTCTGGTGGCTCAGTGGATGAAGGCATATGCTGCAGGGACCTGTGTGCAACCTCATGGTCACAAGTTTTGTTTTGCTTTAGCCCCGCCCCCTCTGACTCCGCCCCCACCAGTGCGGCCCTCGGCCACAAACTACACTGTAAATTTAGCCCCTGAGAGAAAGTTTGTGAGCACCCATAATCTAGAGAGAGTAGACGGTCAGTGGATGAACTAAGTGTAACTTTGAAGAGCATGTAACACTGCACCCACACGTCCGTTCCAGTGTAGGAAAGGCAAGGAAAAGAAGTTGTAATTGTGTCCAAATACTACCATCAATAGTAGCAGTAGTTTGTATTGCAAGCACAGCATAGATCCGGTTATTACGGTGGCCACTCCCTACCTCTCTTAATAAGTTTAGTAGTACTCAGTCATTCATGTGTGGATGTATCACTGGTCACTCAATAAAAAGCAAAGCACCTAAAGTCATCCCATATATAAGCAAAAACATCCCATGTGAAGTGATAGATAATCAGATTATTTATCTTCTTCAATTTTCCATTTCTAGTACTCATTTGCACTGTAGGGTGAAAGTTAAATTAATTAAGCAGTAGCCCTTGTAACAGAGTATTCTCCGTGCCACCCGTGATAGAAAAGTAAGAGCTTCACCACCTGCATGTACTGGACCGGTACAGTAACGCAACGCAAGTCTAGGTCACTCATCATGGCGTGCGTCTCTTTTTCTCGGGTGCAAGTTCACTGCGCTGGCATTATGCCGGCTTGCAGAAGATAACGTACCAATTTTCCTAAACAAGAGACAAGAAGAAGAATAAGACTGGTGTACTTTCATAGTCAACTCCAATGGAAGTCCATAGTGCTCGTAGAATTTGTTCCTTAAACTCCCACTAATGTTAGAGCAAGGATGAAGAGGTGTGAGGTTAGATAGATACTGGCCTCAATAGTTATGTAATGCGCTTGCAAGTTGCTAGTTGTACTGCAACACAAATTTCTGCTGAATGATTGAGTTAATCTTAAAGAGCATTGGTTACAGACTATGTCTTTCTTTCTTCATATAGATGCTCCTTCCAAACAAACAAGGAAGAAGGAGCTGGCTAGAGCGGCCCGGCAACGGAGGATCGATGCCACTGTTGCAGAATATCGGCGGCTGGTGGCCCTGGAGGACGACGAAAGTGTGCATTCGACCACAACAACATCGTCTGCATTGGCCTCCGTGCCCCCACTGGCTGCCACCCAGCACAGTGCTCCACCCAGACTGAGCCGGGCTGCCAAAGCCAAACGCCACCGCCGAGCAGCAAGGACAACAGCTGCCTCTCACAGCCATTGCACCTGCAAGGCAGTGAAGGTACGCCTGCGCCGCAGTACCCTGAGGGTGTCCCGCCTTCAGCAGGAGCTCCACCACTTTACAAACGTGTTGGAGGGGCTCCGCGTAGAGCACGCCTTGCTCCGCCAGGAGTATGATGCCCTGGCCCAAAAAGTAAACAGCATCCACCCATAGTGTCCCTTGCCCCTTTTTTAGAGACTTTTGGGGGGTGGGAATTGGGAGTTGGGTTTTTGGGGACTTTTGAAGGACAATCGTTGGGGTTAGGGAGGGTCTTGCGGGAGATTATTTTGTTAGGGATATAAATATACTTTTTCAAACTTTATCGGAGCATACCTGTTTTTTACTGCTTGCCTGGTGGGTGGGGGTTTAACAGTGACTTTGTTTTCCTGAAAGTTTAGTTCCATTTTCTTCCTTTAAGTGTAAATGCCCAAATGTTTTCAACACTAAGTGCCTCTCACAGAGTAAGTGAAGTGAATTCAAGAATCCTAGGACTTTAGTAGTACTACCGTCAGTCTCTCGTCTCTCCTAATACTCCATTATACTCCCAAACCACCAAACGCTTATCTTACCTGTAATTTGTGTTTGAAAGTAGGGCTAGACCCAGGGCTGGCTCCACGGGAAACAGCGAATAAGGTTGGCAATCCTTGGCGGATAAAATTTCCTCATAGCGGTGGTACTAGTGGTGTGACACAGTGGCAGTTGCATGCCTATGAAAAAAAAGAAAATGAAATCTGGTTTGTCCTCCTGAGCAATACAACGGTACAATAGAGAATATAGCAGGTGACAGAAGTACACTAGAACAGTGCCACATTGTAGCCTAACAAATGGTAAAGTATAACTACTAATTCGGTTGAAGTTCTTTGACATTAGCCATGGGTCTTTGTCAAGCAGAGTAAGAATATATCCTCGGATTTCTTCACCAGCCTGTTGGTATCACCTTATCCTCCCCAGCAAATGTGTGGATTTATTGCTGTAATTTAGTCACACATCAATCAAAACCACACAGCCCGGGGGAAGAGGGTTAGGGTTTGAAAAATGGATGGGTACGGGGGTTTTTGGGAAAGGTTTTGTGAGACAAGAAAAAAAAGCACAGCATGGACAAACAATTGATTACCTACGGAAACGTGGAGCTTGCTAAGGACACCGCCATCCCCTTGTGTGGAAGCCTGCTCCTGCCGCCGCGCCTCGCCGGACCCGCTACGCGGGTCCCGCTTCGCGGTTTGTTGTGCAACTCAGCATAGTCAAGGGGACAACCTCGGACTCACTGGCAGGGCTGCGAGCGATTGCGGGGGACTCCGAGGACCAGGAGTCCCCGCGCGCCCATTGACCAGCTGGGCTGCTCTCCCTGCCGGCCCCGCCCACCCTTCTTCACCGTCAAAAAGCGCTGTGACCGGGTGATCAGTGGATTACCTACGGAAACGTGGAGCTTGCTAAGGACACCGCCATCCCCTTGTGTGGAAGCCTGCTCCTGCCGCCGCGCCTCGCCGGACCCGCTACGCGGGTCCCACTTCGCGGTTTGTTGTGCAACTCAGCATAGTCAAGGGGACAACCTCGGACTCACCGGCAGGGCTGCGAGCGTTTGCGGGGAAGCCCGGGACAAGGGCGGGAACGTCTGTGGCCGTCAGAGGCCGAAAGAGGCTGGGCTGGGCCAACCCTCTTTCAACTGATTCATCTCAACTCCAGCTGAACCGAGCAACTGAATACGGAGATGCCCTCACCGGCACCATGTGAAACCCCATCAAGGGCGGGGGGAAGCAACACAGGGACGTTGGACAATTATTTTAAATTCGCCAAAGGAGATGGGGGCAAAGAAAACTCCTTGGAGAGGCGTAGGGCGGAGCGTCGTCGCTCCATCGAATCTATGAAGAGTAGACCCCTGACCGAGATAATCCCGTATCCAATTTCCCAAGAGGAGGGTACCCCCACTGATAGCCAAAATCTACCAACTCTAGAGGACTTTCCTCTATTACTACGGGAAACTCCAAACACCCCTGGTATCCTGCCTGAAAAGATCACAGAGATCACCCCATCCTTATCATCCAATATGGCAGTGGACTTGGTTACCCAAACCCCTCCACTGAACAAAAATAAGAAAAGCAAGCCAAAGCAAAGTGCTGTGGTGGAGCTGCATGGGCCTACACCTAGCAAACGCAGAAGGAAGACAAGGGGGGGGGGGCAGGGGAAAACCAAACTATCCCATCTAGATTTCGGTAAAAAACATAAAACCGCACTCCCCCTTGGCAGGGATAATGATATTGCGCTTATCGCTACCCCCTCTAAGGATTCAAGTCCTAACACAGCTGCTACCAACAGTGACCTAGTGGCTAACACGTCTAATATAGCCCCCTCTCCTACATCCTTAGGGAGTATAGAATTCTTATTTCGTTCACTTTTGCAGCCCATTAGTGATAGCTTGAAAAAAGTTGAGATCAGGCTTACCATTTTAGAGGCATCCCTTACTACCTTGAACACCTTAGTTAGTAAGCAATCCAAAAATGCGGGGCCCAATCCTCCTACAGGTAACTTTCCAAAAACAGGAGTCTCACAGGGTGCCACCAAAGTCCCTCCTCAGGGTGCTCCCACTGCCCCCCCCTTGCAGCCACTCATGGCTATTCTAGTCCAGGCACCACGCAATAACCTAACCAAAATGCCTCTACAACCAACAGACCCTGCCCCTCATAGTTTACAGACAGGGACCAACTCTGGCTTCCCCCAAGCTGTCAGCACTTCCTCTCCCTCTCCGGCCCGCCCCAAGACCACGGAGACCAGATTTGCCTCCTGAAGCCAACAGGCTAACGGTGGTGTTAGCAGGCGCCCCCCAATTACAAAGAGGAGAAAACGAAGATTTCCAATCCCTGAAGAAAAAAGTCATCAAATGCCTGAATTGGAATCGACCCCTACCACCACATTTTAACAATGAGATTATTATGGTCAGAAGGGTCCCCTGGCTAGGGAAGACTAGAAAAACAATAATAGGGGACTGTATTTTGGTAACCTTCAAAGACCCGGGTACTGTTTTGCATATCTGTGAAGGGGTGAATCGTTCACTGGATTCTACCATTCAGACCCTGCCAGTATCCTTTTTCTTTCCTCCTATTCGCATGCATTATGATCCACCGCATGAAGAATGGACAAGGGTGGAACGTAGACGCAGACACAAAGATTATGCACAACGCCCAAATTTTCTATTGCCTGACACACCCTATTTTCATTTTAACCGCTTTAACTGCTTGAATGGTCTGGATGGGGTCGACTGACTGTCCACTTACAGCCTTGTGACTCTGGATAATGGCTCCTGCAGACTCCCTGAGCCATCCGCCCCCACTGTTGGCAATGCTCTTGAACCACTGACTGATCCAGTGTTTGAAACCCTCTCCGCCCACCTCTCTGGCACGGCAACTGACACCCCTGAACACGAGATTAATCTGGTGGAATGTTGCCGGATTGGCTAACAAATTGGCCGACCCCCACTGGGCAAACTACATTGAGACTGGAGACGTTTGTATGTTCCAGGAAACCTGGGCAAGAGAAGACTATGGGCACCAAGGTTATCAGTCATTTTTTATTCCAGCAAGGTGGGAGGGTAAAGGCCGCCCGTCAGGGGGGCTCACGACCTGGGTCGCATCTCACCTAGGCTGTGAGGCCACACGGTTACCGGTCACCTCTGATGATATTCTTGTGGTCTTACTATCCTGGCCAAACCAAGCTAAACTTGTTTTAATTAACATCTATTCCAGGCCAGTGGGAATTGCCAAGGAATCACCGACCATAGATGAACTCACGAACTATCTATCTGAGCTACCAAGTGACTTATTCTATGTGGTGGGAGGGGATTTTAATTCTCACTTTGAGCCATTGCCAGGTCTTCTAGAGGGGTTCTCAATGGAAGAAGAGGCTAGATGGGCAGTGCCTACGGTAGAAGCTCCCCCCCCGAAGGCATGGACCCCACTTGCATGACAAATCACAGCCCTCACCCTAAAGTTCGGAATTAGAGCCTGTAATGGGCGAATGAGATCAGACATACCCAGCAGAACCACCTATAATAGAGTGGGAAGAGAGTCTCGCTTGGATTATGTCCTGGCCCAAATAGTAAAGTGGTCAACCATCCGGGACTTTAGGGTAATGGAAAGGGTAGATAGTGACCATAATGCACTCGAGCTCGACCTTGTCCACCCTGGCCTCCAGACTCCCATGACCGCTTCGGAGGGAAACAAACCTGCGCTTCTCCTAGAAAATAGCAGGAGAAGAATCAGGTGGGAGCATCTGGTTACAAGTAAGAAGAAACTTCCCATGCTCTATGACGGGATAATTCCCATCTTGGAAATTGTGGGGAACTTGGATACCAAGGTGAACAATAAAGACTCCCAGGCTAAATTATATAAGGCTCATGAGGACCTCATAAAAGCTGCGGCCCCTAACCTCTTCAGTAGCACACGGAAACCAAGTAGGGGGCGGCAATGCAAATCATCATGGTACAACTCAGCATGCAGAAGAGCAAAAGGGGAACTCCTTAGATCTATCAAGGAGGGTCTAGGGGGGGACAACCTAAGAGAAAGCAGACGGGCCTATAAGAAACTCGTTGCCCACGCTAAAGCCGAATGGGAGGAAAACCAGTGGGAAGAACTTACTAAGGCCCTAGCGACCAAAGACCACCACCTGTTTTGGAGGATAGTGAGTGGGGGGTCGGGAAATCTCCAATCAGCAATTGAGCCAAACATCGCTCCAGGGGTGTGGCAGGCACATTTCCAGTCCCTATACAGCTCTGAGCCGGGAGAATTTATCGCTGACACCGGGGTTGGTTGGCCAGATTATGAAGGGGATCCAATAACACTGGGCGAGGTTACTGCTGCCATAGCAGGACTCGCCTCGGGAAACAGGAGCCCATTGTTTGGGCCCCCTACCTTGCCGCTCTCTTTAACCGAGTTCTTAGCGGCATGGAAATCCCTAGTACTTGGCTGGGGGCGGAGGTGGTGCCCATTTTCAAAAAGGGCTCGCCTCTCCTCCCAGCCAACTACAGACCCATCAGTTTAATTGATGTAGCACAGAAACTGTTTGGCAGGGTTTTGCTGAATCGGCTCCAGGACTGGGTGGAAGAGGTGGGTGTCCTTAGTCCCTATCAGGCGGGATTTAGGAAGGGAGTTTCCACAGTGGACCAGGTTTTTAGATTGAACATCATCTATTGGAGGGCAGCAATATTCGAGGGCGGTAGTCTCTACACAATTTTTGTGGACTTACGGGCCGCCTTCGATCTGGTGTCTAGAGGGAAACTTTGGAGCGTCCTGGCAGAGATGGGCGTTCCTCCGGACATCCTATTATTCTTGCAGAGGCTACACCACAATAATTATGCTCGAGTGAGGTGTAGGAGGTCCGGGGAACTTACTGAAAGATTCCCCGTTGACCGAGGGGTAAGACAGGGTTGTGTGTTGGCACCAACCCTGTTTTGCCTCTTCGTCAACGGGGTAATCGCCCACCTGAATGCCATTGACTACACCGACGCCCCCAAACTGAATGGTAGCAGGGTGCCTGCAATTATGTTTGCAGATGACACCCTGCTGCTATCTAAAACCCCTATGGGGATACAGAGGATCCTCGATTCATTTGTGGCCTTCTGCACTGACAGGGGGTTAGAAATTAATGCGGCCAAAACCAAGTTTATGGTTTTGAATCCGAGCCAAAAACTGCGGCCGAACCCGCTATTGGGAGCAGCACGGCTCGAGAGAGTCTCCACCTTCGAATACCTCGGTGTGACCCTTAATGAAACCATGTCTTGGGGATCCCATCAGAGCAGGGCGAACCTCAAATTGACAAAAACTACTGGGGGCATCGCCCGGATGATGAATGGCTCCTCATACCGTCCGCTGGGGTCGCTCATCCAGATATACAAGGTCCAGGCCAGGGGAGCGACCATGTACGGGGCGGAACTGTGGGGACACACATCTTGTCGTAGTCTGTCATTAACGGAGAATAATTTCATCAGACAGATAGCCGCGCTTCCGCCCAGCACCCCGCTACTCCCCTTGAGGCTTGATCTGGGTCTACGACCAATAGCCGATGAAATAGGTTTGAGACCCATAGCCTTCTGGCGTAGGCTGTGGAGTAGTAACGATCTTGCAGCCTATAGGGCGGAATTGGTGGAACTACTGTCCCACCCGAAGGCGCTTCGGATCCCCTGGATAAAACACATCCAAAGTATTTGTATGGAAATGGGGTTCTCTGATTTATGGACTGATCCTGCCAATGCCGCACTAAACATTTCTAAAAGATCCCTGGCCAATGCATACCATGAACAAAAACTATCTAGGGTCCTAGATAGCCAGGCTGAAGGGTCATTATCCTCTGTATTTGCACAAAGTAAGGACCTATACAGGTTTGAGGGGGTTTTGGATGCTATTTCCCCTGTGCTTGCCAGAAAGCTGTTTCTCCAATGGAGATACGGCACATTGCCCTTTCGGTCTTTCACCAGCTCCTGGTCATCACCTCCCACCACAAAGCAGTGTCCGGCCTGTGACGCCACGGAGGAAACTGATTTACACGTGGCCCTCTTTTGCCCAGCTTATAGGGTTGCGAGGAAACATTGGCTTCTTCCATTGATTAGAAACATGGGCTGTAGGGAATATGCCCCAATGTACAGGATTTTAAAATCTGATGTCTCAGGCCCAACTGTGTTTGCACTGACAACATTTTTTACCAATGTCTGGCACATCCGTAACCGCATTTTAAAGACGCTGGTTTCCTCCTAATTTTAAGATTCATAGGGCCCGATTCACAGAATGAACTTAAGACTCAATCCTAAACTTACTACTATTTTGGTATTCACAGAATGCACTTACTCATTTCGGTATTCACAGAAGGCACTTACTCATTTCGGTATTCACAGAAGTTAGTAGTCCTAACTTTAGGACTACTAAATGCCTTCTGTGACTACCGAAAGTCTTAAAATTAGGATTTTTCTCAATTTAGTAGTAGTAAAGTTAGGACTCCTAACTTTAGGACTCCTAAATGCCTTCTGTGAATACCGAAAGTCTTAAAATTAGGATTTTTCTCAGTTTAGGAGTCCTAAAGTTAGGAGTCCTAACTTTACAACTACTAAATTGAGAAAAATCCTAATTTTAAGACTTTCGGTATTCACAGAAAGGCATTTAGGAGTCCTAAAGTTAGGACTACTAACTTCTGTGAATACCGAAATGAGTAAATTCATTCTGTGAATACCAAAAGTAGTAAGTGCATTCTGTGAATGCCAAAAGTAGTAAGTTCATTCTGTGAATACCAAAAGTAGTAAGTGCAATCTGTGAATAACAAAACAGTAGTAAGTTTAGGATTGAGTCTTAAGTTCATTCTGTGAATCGAGCCCATAGTTTTTAAGGCATTTTTAGCAATATGTAATTCCAATGTTTTATATTGTTTAAATGTGATGATCTATTGTGATTGCATATGTGCATTGTTTATCTTTTATGGCCAATGGCCGAAATAAAGATTGGAAATGAAAAAATGCCCAAATGTTTTCAACACTAAGTGCCTCTCACAGAGTAAGTGAAGTGAATTCAAGAATCCTAGGACTTTAATAGTACTACCGTCAGTCTCTCGTCTCTCCTAATACTCCATTATACTCCCAAACCACCAAACGCTTATCTTACCTGTAATTTGTGTTTGAAAGTAGGGCTAGACCCAGGGCTGGCTCCACGGGAAACAGCGAATAAGGTTGGCAATCCTGGGCGGATAAAATTTCCTCATAGCGGTGGTACTAGTGGTGTGACACAGTGGCAGTTGCATGCCTATGAAAAAAAAGAAAATGAAATCTGGTTTGTCCTCCTGAGCAATACAACGGTACAATAGAGAATATAGCAGGTGAAGGAAGTACACTAGAACAGTGCCACATTGTAGCCTAACAAATGGTAAAGTATAACTACTAATTCGGTTGAAGTTCTTTGACATTAGCCATGGGTCTTTGTCAAGCAGAGTAAGAATATATCCTCGGATTTCTTCACCAGCCTGTTGGTATCACCTTATCCTCCCCAGCAAGTGTGTGGATTTATTGCTGTAATTTAGTCACACATCAATCAAAACCACACAGCCCGGGGAAGAGGGTTAGGGTTTGAAAAATGGATGGGTACGGGGGTTTTTGGGAAAGGTTTTGTGAGACAAGAAAAAAAAGCACAGCATGGACAAACAATTGTGAAAATAAACAAATCTTTGGGTACAAACCTATCCATCAATCTTTGAAAGTGCATGCACTACTGCATGCATGTCAGTGAAAAGTCAGTAGTACTTTCGACAACTGTGGAAGAAAGAATGCGACAGTACAGGGCGTGTGTGGAAATATTGATAACTATATTCAACATAGGTTCTCTGTTGTCAGATACCTGAGAGCCGTGCTGGTCACTATAAATCCATTCACAACACTCAATGGGGTTGGTCTGGAAGGTGTAGTAGATAGAAAAGGAGAAATTGCTCTTTTTCTAGGTGTCCCCTCACTCACCAGGGTTGCCCCTTGGTGACATGCTTCATCATTGGGGCCATCCCAGTCCTCTACGGGCTGGGGCGTGCTGCGACTTGCGAATTACGTAGGAGCACTTACAAATGACTATGTGTGGTGTAGATGTGATAGTGGAGTGGACTAATTGATGTGTTAAAGGATCAATTTAGAAGCAGAGAGAGATCCAAGAAATGCAGTCACAGTCCTAGAAAAACACAATGGATAGTGTATCTGTATGTTGTTGTAGTTGTCCTGTTGAATTTGGTAAGTAAGTTGCATGCAGAAAAAACATCCTCTTATTAGCGGCACTCCTCCATTGCAGCTGACGCTACGTCCATCGATGTTGGTCACCACCAGAAGACACCCTGTAAAAAAAGCACAGCATGGACAAACAATTGAACATAAACAAATCTTTGGGTGCAAACCTATCCATCAATCTTTGAAAGTACATGCACTACTGCATGCATGTCAGTGAAAAGTCAGTAGTACTTTCGACAACTGTGGAAGAAAAAATGCGACAGTACAGGGCGTGTGTGGAATTATTGATAACTATATTCAACATAAGGTCTCTGTTGCCAGATACCTGAGAGCCTTGCTGGTCACTATAAATCCATTCACAACACTCAATGGGGTTGGTCTGGAAGGTGTAGTAGATAGAAAAGGAGAAATTGCTCTTTTTCTAGGTGTCCCCTCACTAACCAGGGTTGCCCCTTGGTGACATGCTTCATCATTGGGGCCATCCCAGTCCTCTACGGGCTGGGGCGTGCTGCGACTTGCGAATTACGTAGGAGCACTTACAAATGACTATGTGTGGTGTAGATGTGATAGTGGAGTGGACTAATTGATGTGTTAAAGGATCAATTTAGAAGCAGAGAGAGATCCAAGAAATGCAGTCACAGTCCTAGAAAAACACAATGGATAGTGTATCTGTATGTTGTTGTAGTTGTCCTGTTGAATTTGGTAAGTAAGTTGCATGCAGAAAAAAAATCCTCTTATTAGCGGCACTCCTCCATTGCAGCTGACGCTTCGTCCATCGATGTTGGTCACCACCAGAAGACACCCTGTAAAAAAAGCACAGCATGGAAAAACAATTGAACATAAACAAATCTTTGGGTACAAACCTATCCATCAATCTTTGAAAGTACATGCACTACTGCATGCATGTCAGTGAAAAGTCAGTAGTACTTTCGACAACTGTGGAAGAAAGAATGCGACAGTACAGGGCGTGTGTGGAATTATTGATAACTATATTCAACATAAGGTCTCTGTTGCCAGATACCTGAGAGCCTTGCTGGTCACTATAAATCCATTCACAACACTCAATGGGTTTGGTCTGGAAGGTGTAGTAGATAGAAAAGGAGAAATTGCTCTTTTTTTGGTGTCCCCTCACTCACCAGGGTTGCCCCTTGGTGACATGCTTCATCATTGGGGCCATCCCAGTCCTCTACGGGCTGGGGCGTGCTGCGACTTGCAAATTACGTAGGAGCACTTACAAATGACTATGTGTGGTGCAGATGTGATAGTGGAGTGGACTAAGTGATGTGTTAAGGGATCAATTTAGAAGCAGAGAGAGATCCAAGAAATGCAGTCACAGTCATAGAAAAACACAATGGATACTGTATCTGTATGTTGTTGTAGTTGTCCTGTTGAATTTGGTAAGTAAGTTGCATGCAGAAAAAAAATCCTCTTATTAGCGGCACTCCTCCATTCCATCTCACGCTTCGTCCATCAATGTTGGTGACCAGAAGACGCCCTGTCCACTGCCTGCCTGGCGGATGCTGAATTGCGGCTCGCTAATGTGAAGCCTGACTCCATCCTTTTTTCCCCATGGCACAGACTGAAACCCGGCCTGTAATTATTCAACGAAAAACAGGAAGTGATATAATATTACAACACCACTGATAAATAAATATAAGGTATGTAGGCTGTGGAGTGCAAAAAGTCACACTTTGATTTTCCTAGTAGACAGTACAATATTTTTGACAGTGCGTACTCTGTCTGAGTCACCTTTTGAAGGATAAATAAGTATGGGCAAATTAATGTAGCGGATCTTTCCCCTCAAGCTCGGTGTACTGTAAACTGTGTTTTAGAACAAAATTAGATCTTCCCAGCAGTGCTCCCACCAAGACCATTACTAAAGCCAGTCGCAAAAATGTAGAAGACCCCCAATCAAATCGGAAAAAACGAGGCCTAGCAGAAAACTGGTGACAAAACGTACTTTGAAAGTAAAAGTAGGCCCAAATACCCCCTTACCCACCGTGGATTGCATTCAAACCACTTGCAAGCAACCAAGTAAAAGTATCCATAGCCAGCATCGCTCCAAGACTCGAAACCCCCCCACCCAAACACATGCAATAGAAATACTGCTAACCCTAACGAACCCTAAGTTAAGAGTAGTGGCAAAGGCTTTCTTTAACTATGCCAAATCCCCCCTTTCCCACCCAGGATTTTCTTCAAATGACTTGCAACCAAAATTACACATTCTCATGAGTGCTCTAAGACCCCAGAACTCAGTTGCAAAAATGTAGAACACTCCGAAACACATGCAATCCTGCTGCTAGGGCTAACGAACCCTAAGTTACAAAAAGTGCCAAAAGGCTTTTCGGCGTGGATTTTGTCCCAACCACTTCCACCCGGTATTAGACCTTCCCAGGAATGGCCCAAGACCCGCCAACCCACCCGGCAAAAAGCATAACACCCCCAAACAGGCCAAAAGCAACATCTCCTACTTACAATGTTTCTCGGCCTTCAGTCCAAACGTGCTGCGTAGCTAGGCCATAAGTCGGGGTTGCCACCACGGATTTCCTGAAAACCAAATGCAATCAAGATTAGAGTGTCCCAGCAGTGCTGACAGACCCCGAAACTCACCCACAAAGAGATGGAACCCCCCCTAAGAGCACCTCAAAGGCAAGCAAGTCAGCAAAAACACTAAAAAATTTGCGCCTCGGATTTGGTCCAAACCACTTTTATCCGGTATTAGAGCTTCCCAACAATGGCCCCAGAGCCGTCAACCCAAGAGAAAATGAGTAGAAGACCCCCAAACAGCCAAAGAGCAAAAGTACAAAAATGGGGATTTAGTCACTTTTTCCCAAATTTCCCAAATCACTCCGCGCGCGCTCTGCAGCTAGGCCCTAACTCCCCTCTGCCACCATGGATTTGCTTCAAACCTCTTGCAATGTAAAGTATCCATAGCCAGCAGTGCTCCCAGACCCCGAAACCCACCCACAAACACCAGGAAGCCCCCCAAACCGGCCCCCGAAAACGCTACATTGAGCAAAATGTCAGAAATAGCAACAACAAAAAATCGGCCTGGATTTTGTCCCAACCACTTCCACCCGGTATTAGACCTTCCCAGGAATGGCCCAAGACCCACCAACCCACCCGGCAAAAAGCATAACACCCCCAAACAGGCCAAAAGCAACATCTCCTACTTACAATATTTCTCGGCCTTCGGTCCAAACGCGCTGCGTAGCTAGGCCATAAGTCGGGGTTGCCACCACGGATTTCCTGAAAAGCAAATGCAATCAAGATTAGAGTGTCCCAGCAGTGCTGACAGACCCCGAAACTCACCCACAAAGAGACGGAACCCCCCCTAAGAGCACCTCAAAGGCAAGCAAGTCAGCAAAAACACTAAAAATTTTGCGCCTCGGATTTGGTCCAAACCACTTTTATCCGGCATTAGAGCTTCCCAACAATGGCCCCAGAGCCGTCAACCCAAGAGAAAACGAGTAGAAGACCCCCAAACAGCCAAAGAGCAAAAGTACAAAAATGGGGACTTAGTCATTTTTTCCCAAATTTCCCAAATCACTCCGCGCGCGCTCTGCAGCTAGGCCCTAACTCCCCTCTGCCACCATGGATTTGCTTCAAACCTCTTGCAATGTAAAGTATCCATAGCCAGCAGTGCTCCCAGACCCCGAAACCCACCCACAAACACCAGGAAGCCCCCCAAACCGGCCCCCGAAAACGCTACATTGAGCAAAATGTCAGAAATAGCAACAACAAAAAAATCGGCCTGGATTTTGTCCCAACCACTTCCACCCGGTATTAGACCTTCCCAGGAATGGCCCAAGACCCGCCAACTCACCCGCCAAAAAGCATAAACACCCCCAAACAGGCCAAAAGCAACATCTCCTACTTACAATATTTCTCGGCCTTCGGTCCAAACGCGCTGCGTAGCTAGGCCATAAGTCGGGGTTGCCACCACGGATTTCCTGAAAAGCAAATGCAATCAAGATTAGAGTGTCCCAGCAGTGCTGACAGACCCCGAAAGTCACCCACAAAGAGACGGAACCCCCCCTAAGAGCACCTCAAAGGCAAGCAAGTCAGCAAAAACAGTAACAAATTTGCGCCTCGGATTTGGTCCAAACCACTTTTAGAGCTTCCCAGCAATGGCCCCAGAGCCGCCAACTCACCTGCAAAGAGGTAGAACAACACCCCCACAAGTGCTGAGTCTTTCTTCATTGGGCGTAAACCAGCCCTGTGCTTTGATGGAAATAGGAGTCTGGAGGAGGAGGATAGAGGAGCATGTTCTTCTGAACTTGTGAACCTGAGGAATGCAGACTGCGGCACCTTCAAATCAATTAGCAAACAAGTGAAGACAGTTCTGCTGATGGGCTTGTTTTTGTGATTATCTGATTAAAGTTTGAATTATATTAACTGTGCACAACAAAGAAAGACAGACACACAGGAATAAAAGTGAATAAGGACGAAAAAGAAAGTTATTGATTCGTTGTCTCATTTTCAGGGCACTGTATCACGTTCCAGGAATAAGAATAAGGCTTTGTCATCATACTCTGCGAATTTAGGCAGGGTGAGCTCAGTGTCACCTGACAGAGTAGAAATACCCTCATCTATGTTGCTGGCCACCTCGTCTTCATCCGGCGTGCTTTCCCGTACTCTGAAATCTGGTGGTATGAGGTGCTGATTCATCTTGATCATTGTTAACCTCTCCACATTTTTGGGCGAGAGGCGGCTCCGTTTGGAAGTTACAATGCCACCAGCAGCACTGAAAACACGTTCAGAAGACACGCTTGCGAGTGGGCAAGACAAGTAGTTTAAAGCCAGGTTGGTGAGCTGTGGCCACAATTCTTTTTTCCCATGCCAATACGCCAATGGGTCAGCATTAACATAAACCTCTGTTGAGTCATTCAGATAGTCCTTGACCATCGAATCAAGGTTCTCCTCCAAGGTTCCTCCTCTTTGCTTAGCTGTTGCTGTGACCTTTTGAGAACCAAACCCAAGCCGAGCTAGCCAATCCTCTTCAGCCTCCAATGTTACTGTTGCGTCTGGTGGTGCAGATGATCCGGTTGCCGGTCTCTTTAACGGCTGAGAGGTCACTTGTGCCGCAGCCACAGGTGCAGAAGAGGATTGTTGTGACTGGGGATGGCCTGCTGATGTACTGCCTTCTCCTTCAATTTGCTGCCGTTCTCTTTCAAACCTCTTGACTGAGGAGGCTATCCACCGTTTGTAAGTTGTAACATCTTCATCAGCAAAAGGAAAGAATGCTTGGCCTGCCAGCGCCTTTTTGTAGCGTGGATCCAGAATAGTAGCACAAATGTAATGCTGTTCTGAGTGGATCATTTTAAGACGTTCATCACCTTGTAGGAGCTCTAATAATTTCTCAGCCAGAACAAAAGAGTCTTGGTTTTTTACATCTTTTTCAAACACAGAACACACCTCCTTCAGTTGGTGCTCCAGCATGTTAAACAATGGGATAGCTTTTCTCAAATTACAGTCCTCCTTGCTGACTGCACGCGTGAAGAACTCAAAAGGACGAAGCATGCATGTCAGGCTTTTAACTATGTTCCATTGCGCCGCACCCATCCTCAGGTCCTCCTTCTGAGCTGTACCCTCTGTTAAGAAATAGTGATCGAGTACCGTATACTGCTCATGCAGACGCTCAAGCATGTAGAAGGTTGAGTTCCAACGTGTTACCACCTCCTGGATGAGTGCTTTCACTGGCATTTGACGTTGATATAGCAGGCTCCTCAGCTGCTTCCGAGCCTTAAACGAACGGCTGAAATGGTTGCACATTTTTCGGCAGGTGTCCAGTACTCTGTACGCTGCACTGTCTTTATTACCCAAGAATTTTTGGACAACCAGGTTTATACAGTGCGCCAAACACGGCACTCTGAAATACTCACCCAGCCTCATGGCCTTAACTATATTGGCGCCATTGTCCGTGGAAACATAACCAACCTGGCGTTTTTTGGGGGACAGCCAGTTAAGGACCTTTGTGTTAAAGACATCCAAAATTATTTCTGCCGTGTGACGTTTCTCCAAACCAAACATGGCTAGTGTTGCATGTTTCCGAGCAGCTTTAAAAACAATGTCCGGGTCAACACCTGCGTTTAGCTTTGCTTTAGCCCCTGAAAAAGAGACCCAGTGTGCAGTGATGCACATGTAATCAGCGCCTGCGCCACTGGTCCACATGTCTGTTGTCAGATGTATAGTGTGAACAGCAATCTTCTGCAAAGCTGCTCCAATCACCTTCAGAACATCTTCATGTAGTGCTGGAACCGCAACTCGGGCAAAATAGAACCGGCTAGGAACCTTCCATTTAGGGCAGAGCTCTGCCACTAATTCTAGAAAACCAACCCCTTCTACAAAAGAAAAAGGGAGAAGGTCCAGAGCTAGCATTTTAGCCAGCTTAGTGTTATACAGACGCGTCAGTGGGTGGTTGCGTTCATATTGCGCTTCTGTAAACAACATCTTTTTAATGTTGCCCTGGACCAAGGATTTACGGGATGATGATGATATCTTCGACCCAGTTACGCTCGCTGATGAACTTTTTCGCATTGATGTCTCACTCTCTCCCACACTCTTAGTGTGGCTCACATGGGGTGTGCTGCTGACAGGGGTACTGGGTGTAAGTGAAGTGTTTGAATCGTCTTCTTCCTCCTCGTCATCATCAGATGAAAAATCAACGTTTTCATTACGTGCAATTCGGGCTTCCTTGACCGCCTCTAGGTGCGCAAACCATTGGACAGCGTGCGTTCTCCTAAGATGACCTCTCTGGCCTCCGGTACCATAGTTGGTACCAAACTTACCACGACTAACTCGAAGCTTACAAATGCTACAAATGGCTACGTTTTCCTTTTTTGGGCAAACACTAAAGAAGTCCCAAACTGGAGACTTGAAATGTCTTTGGGGGCCGGAGGAGGCGGCGATACTTGTGGTGGTGGTCCTGCTGCGAATGCCAGATGAAGTGGAGGATGTGGATTGCCGAACTTCAGTACGTTTTGCGCTTTCACCACCACTAATTGAGGTCGAGGTGGATGGAGGTCCCACTCCCTTCTTGCGAGGAAGAAATATGGAAGAGGTAGGTGTTGGTGTACTAGTTAACTCCAAATCCAATGATTGTTGTGTTTCCATTGACTCCTCGTCGACATCATCATCACACTCAGCAGCTTCTCGGGATAGGGTCAAAATGTCTCTTTGCTGCATGCCCGCTGGGGCTGCATTCACCATTATGATGACTGGATCGTCGTCGTGAAGGGCTTCATCAGCAGCAGTATGCGTCACTTCTTGTTGAGCCTCATCACACTCCATAGGTATGAGTTTTTCGACGACCTTCCTTTTACGCTTAGGTATCTTTGTCAGATCATGGTGTGTGCCTCACTCTCAGACAGCCTTGGTGGTTCCCCATCTTCATCCCGATCATCAGAAGGAGGGTAGCTTGAAGAAGATGTAGACCTCACCCTTGATCTCTTCCTTGCTAGGGGTGTGGAAGACAATGAATGATCATCAGGAGGAGTGGCTTCCTCAAATGATACCTCGCCTTGATTGTCGATTTCCTGATGTTCCCCTACGTCGGGAGGAACAACTATTGTGGGCACTTGTGACCCTCCATGCACCTCTGCTTGCGCATCTCCTTGCGCTGCCTCTCCTTCCACATGTACTTGGGCTTGTACTTGCACATGGTGTTGTTGTTGCGGCTGTGGTTGTTCAACACTTGTCAGATGACTTACAACAAGCTGTGTTGATTCAGGGACATTGCTGCTACTTTCTTGCGATGAGCCAACATCACTGGTCGATGGTGATTGGAGAAGTACACTGACTGCCTCTGAAGCACTCAAGGGCTTTGACTTAAGTTGGCGTGGTAGTGGAGGCACTGAACCCAATGGAGCGGGGGTGCTGCTCCCAGCTTGGTCCCCAGCAGATCCTGCTGCTGCAGGCGTACTTTTTTTTTTGCTCCCAAAAAACGGGGCGGTTGGCACACCAGCCTCCTTGGTAACTTGCTTCTTCTGCTCCTTACTAGCAACTTTCTTGCTAGAGGAGCTACGGAGACCTTATTTTGGAGCCATCTTCTTCAGAGCAGGTCAGACAGCAGGCCGCAGTTGCACGAATTGAAGAGTTGTCTGAGGCCAGACGTGACGTTGCGTGACGGTATGCTGCACACACTCACCGCTGCAGGACTTCTTCCTGGCACTGATGGTTCTCTTGAGTCTTGTGCACCTAAAAACAATGGAAGACAGAGGAACATCAGTTCAGTTATACACCCCAAAAAAATCGAAAAAACAACAGAAAAATCAGCACAATCCCATTCCATCCATGCCCTCCATGATGTTTAAGTTCAAGACACCCCACAGAAAGACTGGGCCCATGCAAGACTCAATACCCCTGGTGAAAAGGCCACAAGTACAGCCCCAAAAAACGAAAATCACTGAAAAATCAGCACAATCCCATTCCATCCATGCCCTCCATGATGTTTAAGTTCAAGACACCCCACAAAAAGACTAGGCCCATGCTAGACTCAATACCCCCGGTGAAAAGGCCACAAGTACAGCCCCCAAAAATGAAAATCACTGAAAAATCAGCACAATCCCATTCCATCCATGCCCTCCATGATGTTTAAATTCAAGACAACCCACAGAAAGACTAGGCCCATGCAAGACTCCCTACCCCTGGGCATAAAGGTTGAAAAGTAGGCAAAATGGTTGCAGGCCTAACATCAATGCCTGCATTCAAAATGGCCACTTGCCTCCCAGCACATGGCCAGGGCCTGTAGCAGCACTCAAAATGGCCCCCAGCCACATGGCCTGTCCCTCCCCATGAACACCCCCAAAAATCGAAAAACACTGCAAACTCAGCACAATCCCATTCCATCCATGCCCTGCATGATGTTTAAGTTCAAGACACCCCACAAAAAGACTAGGCCCATGCTAGACTCAATACCCCTGGTGAAAAGGCCACAAGTACAGCCCCAAAAAACGAAAATCACTGAAAAATCAGCACAATCCCATTCCATCCATGCCCTCCATGATGTTTAAGTTCAGGACACCCCACAGAAAGACTAGGCCCATGCAAGACTCACTACCCCTGGGCATGAAGGTTGAAAAGTAGGCAAAATGGTTGCAGGCCTAACAACAATGCCTACATTCAAAATGGCCACTTGCCTCCCAGCACATGGCCAGGGCCTGTAGCAGCACTCAAAATGGCCCCCAGCCACATGGCCTGTCCCTCCCCATGAACACCCCCAAAAATCGAAAAACACTGCAAAATCAGCACAATCCCATTCCATCCATGCCCTCCATGATGTTTAAGTTCAAGACACCCCACAGAAAGACTAGGCCCATGCAAGACTCAATACCCCTGGTGAAAAGGCCACAAGTACAGCCCCAAAAAACGAAAATCACTGAAAAATCAGCACAATCCCATTCCATCCATGCCCTCCATGATGTTTAAGTTCAAGACACCCCACAGAAAGACTAGGCCCATGCTAGACTCAAATACCCCTGGTGAAAAGGCCACAAGTACAGCCCCCAAAAACGAAAATCACTGAAAAATCAGCACAATCCCATTCCATCTATGCCATCCATGATGTTTAAATTCAAGACACCCCACAGAAAGACTAGGCCCATGCAAGACTCACTACCCCTGGGCATAAAGGTTGAAAAGTAGGCAAAATGGTTGCAGGCCTAACAACAATGCCTGCATTCAAAATGGCCACTTGCCTCCCAGCATATGGCCAGGGCCTGTAGCAGCACTCAAAATGGCCCCCAGCCACATGGCCTGTCCCTCCCCATGAACACCCCCAAAAATCGAAAAACACTGAAAAATCAGCACAATCCCATTCCATCCATGCCCTCCATGATGTTTAAGTTCAAGACACCCCACAGAAAGACTAGGCCCATGCAAGACTCAATACCCCTGGTGAAAAGGCCACAAGTACAGCCCCAAAAAACGAAAATCACTGAAAAATCAGCACAATCCCATTCCATCCATGCCCTCCATGATGTTTAAGTTCAAGACACCCCACAGAAAGACTAGGCCCATGCTAGACTCAAATACCCCTGGTGAAAAGGCCACAAGTACAGCCCCCAAAAACGAAAATCACTGAAAAATCAGCACAATCCCATTCCATCCATGCCATCCATGATGTTCAAATTCAAGACACCCCACAGAAAGACTAGGCCCATGCAAGACTCACTACCCCTGGGCATAAAGGTTGAAAAGTAGGCAAAATGGTTGCAGGCCTACCAACAATGCATGCATTCAAAATGGCCACTTGCCTCCCAGCACATGGCCAAGGCCTGTAGCAGCACTCAAAATGGCCCCCAGCCACATGGCCTGTCCCTCCCCATGAACACCCCCAAAAATCGAAAAACACTGAAAAATCAGCACAATCCCATTCCATCCATGCCCTCCATGATGTTTAAGTTCAAGACACCCCACAAAAAGACTAGGCCCATGCTAGACTCAATGCCCCTGGTGAAAAGGCCACAAGTACAGCCCCAAAAAACGAAAATCACTGAAAAATCAGCACAATCCCATTCCATCCATGCCCTCCATGATGTTTAAGTTCAAGACACCCCACAGAAAGACTAGGCCCATGCAAGACTCACTACCCCTGGGCATGAAGGTTGAAAAGTAGGCAAAATGGTTGCAGGCCCAACAACAATGCCTACATTCAAAATGGCCACTTGCCTCCCAGCACATGGCCAGGGCCTGTAGCAGCACTCAAAATGGCCCCCAGCCACATGGCCTGTCCCTCCCCATGAACACCCCCAAAAATCGAAAAACACCGCAAAATCAGCACAATCCCATTCCATCCATGCCCTCCATGATGTTTAAGTTCAAGACACCCCACAGAAAGACTAGGCCCATGCAAGACTCAATACCCCTGGTGAAAAGGCCACAAGTACAGCCCCCAAAAACGAAAATCACTGAAAAATCAGCACAATCCCATTTCATCCATGCCCTCCATGATGTTTAAATTCAAGACACCCCACAGAAAGACTAGGCCCATGCAAGACTCACTACCCCTGGGCATAAAGGTTGAAAAGTAGGCAAAATGGTTGCAGGCCTAACAACAATGCCTGCATTCAAAATGGCCACTTGCCTCCCAGCACATGGCCAGGGCCTGTAGCAGCACTCAAAATGGCCCCCAGCCACATGGCCTGTCCTTCCCTATAAACACCCCCAAAAATAAAAAAACACTGAAAAATCAGCACAATCCCATTCCATCCATGCCATCCATGATGTTTAAGTTCAAGACACCCCACAAAAAGATTAGGCCCATGCTAGACTCAATACCCCTGGTGAAAAGGCCACAAGTACAGCCCCCAAAAACGAAAATCACTGAAAAATCAGCACAATCCCATTCCATCCATGCCCTCCATGATGTTTAAATTCAAGACAACCCACAGAAAGACTAGGCCCATGCAAGACTCACTACCCCTGGGCATAAAGGTTTAAAAGTAGGCAAAATGGTTGCAGGCCTAACAACAATGCCTACATTCAAAATGTCCACTTTCCTCCCTGCACATGGCTAGGGCATGTAGCAGCACTCAAAAGGGCCCCCAGCCACATGGCCTGTCCCTCCCCATGAACACCCCCAAAATTCGAAAATCACTGAAAAATCAGCACAATCCCATTCCATCCATGCCCTCCATGATGTTTAAGTTCAAGACACCCCACAAAAAGACTAGGCCCATGCTAGACTCAATACCCCTGGTGAAAAGGCCACAAGTACAGCCCCAAAAAACGAAAATAACTGAAAAATCAGCACAATCCCATTCCATCCATGCCCTCCATGATGTTTAAGTTCAAGACACCCCACAGAAAGACTAGGCCCATGCTAGACTCAAATACCCCTGGTGAAAAGGCCACAAGTACAGCCCCAAAAAACGAAAATCACTGAAAAATCAGCACAATCCCAATCCATCCATGCCCTCCATGATGTTTAAGTTCAAGACACCCCACAGAAAGACTCAGTCCACCCACCACTGAGTACCCCTGGGCAAAAGGCCCCAAAACAGCCCAAAAATCGAAAATTCCAAAATTGTAGTTGTAGCAACTGTAATGCCCCAAACAAACTTACTTGTAAAATTTCTAATCCAAAAGTGATCCAAAGAAAGTCAAAAAGGCCTCAAATCCAAATATCCAGCAGCATCCACAAAAAGTAATCCTTCCAGCTCCAGATCCAAATGAAAAGTGACCAGGAGATGGACAAAGCACTGGGAGGAGCCTGCTGGACAGGAACAGGAAGTTGAAGACTGTGGGGCACTTCCTTCCTCCCACCCCCCTCCCCCTCCCCAAAATGGACTCCTCGCAAAAAAAGTGCAGGCAAATGTCAACCTAAGGAGTTATTCAGATAAAAATCATCATTTCAAGAAGGTTTATGCTGCTTACTGGTGGATTTCTTGTGCAGAATTGCAAATTTTATATTTTCGCATGTGCAAGATTGTTGCTGCCATCTCAAAGCTCGCAATTGCGAAGTACCGCGAGACGTGATCTCGGCGTACTCGCGTTGACAAACGCTAGCTGCAAAAGTTGGCAAGCCGCGATTACGTAATCGCGCTTGCCAAATTCCCGCGGTATCCCGCAGCAAGATCCAAAATGGCGCAGCACTCGCAAAATATCGAGAAAAACAACTCGGCAAACGATGATAAACGCCGCGCGCCGCAAAATTGTATCACCAAGAAAAAAAAAATCCGCTGCATGCGAATTTGCGGATTTTGCGGGAAATTCGCAAATCTCTCGGATTGCGAATTTACCGAAAATCCGCAAAATCCACGAGCGTAACGGATTTTCCGCCCATACTTAGTTATGTGTTAAACTCTTATTAAAGGTTGGGAAGATATGGAGTCAGATACAGTTCCTTCGGAACTACTGAAATTACAAGCTGATTTTCATAAAGGTTTTATTGTAGGGCATCTAGTTGAAGAGGCAGTGAATAGACTCATTGCATTTCTAACAATGTTTTTGTCCCTGTCCTTTTCCGAGACTAATCCCACCAATAAACAAGGTAGTAAGAATTATCCAATGCGTGAAGTTCCTCCCGTATGGAGAGAAGAGGTGATTGGTCCACCTCATGTCCCTGCTCATTTCCAGCGTATATGGGTCCACGAACCCTGGAAAAAGTCTGAAGTATTGGCGCTCAAGCAAACTCTTCCAGACCCCCGTAAAAATCCTGCTGGATATTATAAAGAATTGTCCCAAACAGTTGATGCCTGTATTATGAATTTGGACGACATTGATATGCTATTTGGAAATGTTGTTCCGCAAGGTATATGGGCACGGATTCGTAAGGAAAAGCATGTGGCTGAATTAGGTCGTGATTGGGCTGCTATCAGAGCTGCGGATGCGAATCAGGTGGGTGGTGCGAACCCGAAGATTTGATTACGGCTCTTCCAGGTAGAATAATTGAATTGATGAAGACAATGATGCCTGTGGTGCGAGTAAATTGGGATAAGCTGGCCGCATGCAAGCAGAAGAAAGATGAAAGTGTCTCGGATTTCTTCACTCGCTTTGAAGAGACGTTTATTGACCACAGTGGTCAGGATTTGAGTGTAAAGGGTGGTCAGCGATTGTTTGTGGACAAGTTTGTATATAACTTGCTTCCCGAGTTATCGAATAAATTAAAGAGTTCCGAAAGCGCATGGGCTGTCTCTTCCCCTGCTAAAATATTGGCTACTGCACAGTATTACGAGAATAGAGATAAGGAGAAACAAGAGAAGAAAAATAGAGATTTAAAAACAAAGGTTCTTTTACAGCAGGCGTATCCGCCTCGCTCGAATCAGCATAAGCAACCTTCCCAGTTTCAGCAGCCTCCACAGTTTCAGAGATTGTTGCAGAAGCCCGAGTATTTTACGCTGCGACCTTCGTTAGGTCCTAATCAATGTGCATATTGTAGGGAAGAAGGACATTTCAAGAATAGTTGTCCGGTTTTATTACAGCGTAATAATGGGATGTCCGCTCCCCGAGGTCGTGGTAATTTTCAGACAGGATCTAGAGGTAGAGGAGAAGGTGCGTCCTCTCAGGAGCAGCGTTCTTTTCCTCCATCTACCTCGAATTACTTTGACCAACAGACAGTTCCGTCCACACAATATTGCAATGATGATTATCATGTTGAAGATAGGGCTGATGATTTTCAGATTGAAAGAACAGCCATGGACGAAGTAAGGGAGTTGTGTCGATTCCAGTAGATCAAAATGGGCCGTATGTTACTGTCAATACTATGGGTGTTTCAGAACTGTTTCTTTTGGATACTGGTGCGATGAGAAGTTCTATCATTCATTCTAAACTCCCTGGGGCACCTTTGTCTGGCTTAATGAATACCTCAGTGGGATTTTCTGGCGCCCCAGTCCGTAATCTGGTTTCTTGCCCTTTGCCGGTCTCGATTGGTCCTTATGATTTGGAAGCTTCACTTATCCTGACAACTGGTTGTGGTGAGACTTTGCTGGGTCTAGATCTATTGAAAAGACTGCATGCAACATTGTATTGTTCCCCTCATGGTGTGCATCTTATGTTGGGAAAGAACTTGACGTCTTCCATGTATTTGTCCCGAGACCAGTTTCCACCCGAGTTGCTTTCTCTCCCAGACAGTCTTTGTGCCACAGGGCCGAATGACGTGGGTCGTCTTGCGATCCCACCGTATGTTGTCACAGTTAAAGAGAATGTTAGAATGCCACGTATTCCTCAATATCGTATTTCTAGTGATGGAGAGAGAGCACTGTTGGCTATTGTTGATGATTTTATTCAGAAAGGTGTGGTCGAAGAGACCCGATGCAATGTTTGTAACAGTCCTGTTCTTCCGATCCTTAAGAGAACAGATCCTTCACAGCCTCCTGTCTATAGATTTGTTATTGACCTGAGAGAAGTCAATAAAATAGTGGTGCCACAGTTCCCTGTTGTTCCGGACATCACAGCCTTATTGACGATGATCCATGCTTCGGCGACTTGGTTTTCAGTGAGAGACCTCAAGAACGCTTTCTTTAGTATTCCCATTGCTGAAGAAAGTAGGGATATCTTTGGTTTCTCTCTAGGTGGCCGAAGTTTCCGATTTAAAAGAGCTCCTCAAGGCTATTGTGAGAGTCCCTCTATCTATAGCAAAGCTCTTAAGTCTTGACTTGATACTTTCTCTTTGCCCCCAGGTGCTATGGTTATTCAGTATGTGGATGATTTACTGGTGGCTGCTGATACGGAAGATGTGTGTAAGAGTGTGACTGTTGCGTTGTTGCATCATTTGTCTGCTTTGAATCATAAGGTGTCACCCTCTAAGCTGCAATATGCCCGCCAAGAAATGACCTATTTAGGTCATCTCTTGTCGAAGGAGGGTAGGCGATTGACTCCAGAACGTATTCAGGCTATTTCACAGATGTCTGTACCTACCACACAGAGGGAAGTACATGCCTTTTTGGGTATCACTTCCTACTGTAGACAATGGATTCCCAATTTTTCACTTTTGGCGAAACCATTGGTGGCACTAACGTTGAAAGATACGCCCCATCTGCTCCCTTGAACGGATGAATGTCAGAAAAGTTTTGTTGACTTACGTACTGCCCTGTGTTCTGCTCCAGTGTTGGGTACCCCAGATTATAGTAAGTCCTTTACACTGTACGTTCACGAGAAAGAAGGTTGCACGTTGTCAGTTTTGCACAGCAATTCGGAGATAAGCAGAGGCCAAGTGCCTATTTCTCTGCTACATTAGACCCAGTAGTTAAAGCTTTGCCCAGTTGTCTCAGTGCTATGGCAGCTGCCGCAATTTCTATTAGACAGTGTGCCGGATTAGTGTTGGATAACACACTTATTGTTATGGTTCCACATGCAGTGGATACCTTGCTGAATAGAACCAAGATGCAGCATCTCACGAGTGCTCGCTTGTCTGGTTACGAGCTGACACTTTTAGCGAGCCATGTACGTATTGAAAGATGTAACACGTTAAATCCAGCTACATTGTTGCCGCTCCCAGATGAGAAAGACGATCAGGAAAAGCATGATTGTTTTCTTCGAACAGAAGAAGAAATGAAGGGTAGGATTGGTTTAAAGGACACTCCGCTCAAGTACCCGGACGGGATCCTATGGGTTGACGGTTCTTGTTTTAAGCTTCCAGATAGAGAAACTACTTCTGCCTATGCTGTTACCCCCTTATGCACAATTGTTGAGACAGCACGTATTGGACATAATTCAGCCCAAGCAGCTGAATTGATAGCCTTGACAAGAGCGTGTGTGTTGTCGAAGGGAAAGAGAGTGAATATGTACACAGATAGTCAGTACGCTTTCGGTGTTGCACATAGTTTTGGTAAGTTGTGGAGGGAAAGAGGATTCTTTACCTCCCACCGGACAAAGATTCAGCATGGTCAGTTAGTGACTGATCTTCTTGAGTCACTTACCTTACCTACACAAATAGCGATGATAAAGTGTAGCGCACATAAGAAAGTTACAGATGATGTGGGTCGTGGAAATGCGTTTGCAGACGAAGTAGCGAAAACTACAGCTAGAAACACCATTAGTGGAATGTATATGGCAGGTCCTGCAAATTGGGTTAGGGAAATTGGAATGTGTGAAGAGACGGCTGAAAGTGTGAAAATGATACAGGGAGAGGCTACTGAGAAGGAATTGAGTACCTGGAAAGAAAATACGGGAATGTTAGATTCGATGGGTTGTTGGACGGAGTTGTCGGAACATCAGCAATGGTTGTTACCGGACGCTTATGTGTTACCGGTTGTGACTATGGCTCATGGTCCAGCCCTTATTAGTGCAAAAGGCATATGTAAGCTCTTGGCTCCGGTATGGCAGAATGAAGGAATTCCAAAATGTGCAGAAAATGTGGTTAAGCATTGTATTGTTTGTTTAATGCATAACCCAGGAAAGGGTACCCCAACTCCGGCAGGTCATTTTGCTCCCCCGTCATATCCTTTTGAAGTGTTGCAGATTGATTACATTCATATGGATCGCTGCAACAACCTCAAGTATGTTCTGGTGGTGGTATGTGCCTTTTCCCGTTGGATGGAGGCCTACCCCTTGAAGGATAACACTGCTCTGTCGACTGCTAAAGTATTGATTAAGGAGTTCTTTCCCAGATTTGGTTTGCCGCGAGTTGTCTGGAGTGACAATGGGAGTGAATTTGTGGGCCAAAATATGCAGAAAGTATGTTCTGATCTCGATATTAGACAGAAATTCCATGCAGCAAACCATCCACAGTCAGCGGGTTTGGTTGAGTGTTACAATGGTACACTCAAGCTTAAGCTGGCCAAGATTCAAGCCAGTACGGGTCTTGCTTGGCCAGATGCCTTGCCCCTAGCTCTTTTGTCAAGCAGAACTACTGTGCACTCTCGTATGGGACTTGGCCCATATGAAGTGGTATTTGGACGCCCAGCTAATGTATGGGGCGTCCCCCGCCCTAAAAGATATTCAGACATACCATATCCTTTGTTAATTGACTATTTACATGATTTGACTACTAAATTAAGTGTTATTCGCCAACAGGTACAAAGTGGTTTGCCGGAGGCTTCCACGGACCCAGGTCACACCATCTTGCCCGGTGACTGGGTCTGTATAAAGAATTTTCAGCGGACGAAGAATTTGGAGCCTCGCTGGTCTGCGCCTATGCAAGTTTTGCTCGTTACCCGCACGGCTGTGAAAGTGGTTGGCAAGCGTAACTGGGTGCATGGAGTGCACTGGAAAAAGGTGCCACTGCCATTACCCTTCGACCAGTGGATTCGTAGTGGTAGAAGGGAATCGGACACTGCAGAGGTTCCTTGTTTTGTTCCTTTCAGTGATGCTCAAATTTATGGGACTCAGTCTGAAAAAGCAGACAATGATATTCTTCAAGCCGCTGTGCCTGTGCATCGTCGAATAGACACTACCGATCCAGAAACTTTATTCAGAGACCAGACCGTGCCGAGCAATACACACTACAACTTAAGACCAAGAGCTAACAAACAGAACTGAACATTTTTTGAACTCTTCTTTTCATTACTTAAAAGAAATTCCTTTTTGGGTCCTTTTTGCTTCCTTTTAGGTATGATATTAGTATTAGATGTGCCACCTGTCTCCATCGCAGGGTCACGGTAGGAGACTCAGACTGTAACCTGATTTTTGTCCTTTTAGTAAGTGGCTAGTGCCTCAGGATACACAGAAGTGAGTAGCTGAGTGATTAAGGAAGATTGCCATGAGCAACATTTTTTTAGATAAAGATGGATGGTACAACAATCGTAGGTAGGGAAAATAGGAAGCAGGAAATGAGATCAAAGTATTGTAAATTATTGCGTAGTCGATTTGGTGTAACTTTGTGTTTTCTTATATTTTTGTGTATTTTATCAGCTTGCACAGGTTGGATCATACATGTTTTGCAATCGCGAAATGTTGCTAATTCTACAACTTCTTTGCCTTCTCATCTTTCTGTTTTTTCACACAAATGCATACTCTACCCCCTCATGAACAGATAAGGAGAGCCGAATATATGAATAATACGTTTATTCAGTTGTTGCACCAACATCAATTGGCTATTAATATGACTGATTGTTGGGTGTGCGGACTTATGCCACACAATACACAAAAGGGAATGCCATATCTCGTTCTTGCTTTCTCATACGAAGGTTCAGCTTGGGCCTATCTGACAATGTTTTCAGCCGCATACCACAACAGACTTAGAAGCCCTGTAAGAACTTCTGGGAATGGAATAGATTTCAGTCACAGCTCTTTGAATAAAGGTATAGTGGTAATGGCTAAGATTATAGAGAAGAATAAGATTCCATTAGATGAGAAGAGAGCTTATGATGGATGGAATGTTACCCACTATGTCTCTATCCTTGGTGACAAAACTAAGAAGGGTGAGTCTTCTCTAGTATGGACTGTACCCCATCAAGGTAATTTTTGTCTCCAAGTCAACAGCAAGAAACTGACATCAAGCAGAAATGTTTATACACATACATTTTCTCGTCCTCTGATTTCTCTCCGCTGGTTCCGTCTCAAGGAACATATTTTGTCTGTAACGACCGAGCTTATACATGGCTCCCTTCCAACTTTTCTGTGACCAGTTACATAGCTTTTCTCCTTCCCCCTACATATACGGCTCCGTCAGACCACCACAGAGTTAGACATAGCTGAGGTGTATTTGATGCTAAAGACACGGCAGAACAAGAGGGAGGAGATTTCCTTTAAGGATTCCTTCCCTTTTGGGGTCCGATGATCAACAGCAGACACATTAGGCAACTGGTTCGAATGGTTGAGACCACTATTTATGTTACTGCAGGTGCGATAGGTAACATTACAGCAGAGCTTCAGGCTGACCGTCTTATGACGTTGCAAAATCGAATTGCGCTAGATGTGATCTTAGCAGACAGAGGAGGTGTCTGTAGATTGATCGGATCTAGTTGCTGCATTTATATTCCAGATGACGATCCAGCAGTATACCAAGCCATTTCCAAATTGCACACGGTCTCCGAGTCGATTCATCAGGACGAAGGAGATTGGTCTTTTATGGGATGGTTTTGGGGAATATTGTCAACTTGGGGATGGAAGATTTTAACGTTCCTTGGAGCAATCTTGGCCATCATATTCTCTTGTTGCCTATGCGTCCAATGTGGTCCTGCAGTTTGTGGCCTGTTGGCTACTTTATGTGTAGCACAATCTGCGACTCAGAAGACAGAGAATATTAGAATGATGCTGCAGCAACAGCTTGAGGATTTCATGAACATCAGTGTTGATTCCGACTCAGATTAGCATGAGTTGGTTTGTTTTTGCCTGAGTAATGGCAAAAGGAGGGGCTGAGGTTCTGAAAATTACCAATTTGTTCGTGCTCAGCCTCCATTTTGTGATCGCCGCCACTTTATGTTGCCCTCACTCAGGCTGCTCGGCGAACGCAATGTTTTTGTCGTTTCTGCCTTTGCGTGTCAGGTGGCTTCTTTGCCTATGTTTACTAACGAGTGTCAGGGTCTGGCCGAGTATACTAATTCCTGTCTGAGCTGATTAATCCCCGTCCGGACTACATGTTGGTTCACACCATTGTTTCCTTTAAGTTATCTTTTCTGCTGTCCTTCGCTACATGTCTCATGCATTCTCCTGTTTCATGACTGTCCTTCTACAACACGCAGCTGTGTTTTCCCTACTTGTAAATCGAATTGTGTGAATTCAATTGTAATTTACTTAAGGGGTCGAGTGACAAATGGAACCGGGAACTTGAGTTGCCTTAGTCTTAAAACATTGTCTATAATGTTTGCCTATAGCTCATGCTCTTGTCTGATTGCATTTTGCATTGTATTATATTGTATATAAACCTGTGCGCCACGGAGTTAAGTGGCAGTCTCTTTTGAACCTCGTTGTACTGACGACTTCTAAGACCACTGTACTAGCTGCAGCTAATAAATACCATCTTCTACGCCAGACGAAGAGTCTGTGTCTCTATTTTTGACAAGGCAGGTGAATCCCGGGGATTTCAGGCGTACCTTGCGCCACCGGGCCTTAAGGCTGCGGTTCTCCACTCCGAGACCTCTCTGCCGCCTTCGACACCGTCTGCCACTGCACACTATGTGGACACCTCCACGCCGGAGGGATCCGAGACAAGGCTCTGGATTTGACCACCTCCTTCCTCTCAGGCAGAACCCAGAGCGTCCGCCTCCCCCATTCCATTTCAAAGCCTACGAGATAATATGCAGTGTACCCCATGGATCTTCCCTCAGCCAGACGCTGTTCAACATTTACATGGCCCGCTCGCACACGTAGCCCGACAGCATGACCTCAACATAATCTCCTATGCCGACAACACTCAGCTGATCCTCTCCCTCACCGAGGACCCCATCACTGCCAAAGCCAACCTCCACGAAGGAATGAAGCCCGTCACCGACTGGATGAAGACCAGCCATCTGAAGCTGAACTCGAACAAGACGGAGGTCCTCATCCTCGGCTCCAACCCTTCAGCCTGGGACGATTCCTGGTGGCCGACGGCACTGGGGGCAGCCCCGACACCCACCAACCACACAAGCAACCTGTGAATCATCCTCGACTCAACAATCTCAATGACCAAGCAAATCCACACCATCTATTCCTCCTGCTTCAACACCCTCCGCATGCTCCACAAGATCTACTGATAGATCCTGACAGATACAAGAAAGACAGTCACCCAGGCCCTCGTCAGCAGCAGACTCGACTACGGAAACGCCCTCTATGCGGGAGCCCCGACCAAGCTCATCAAACGACTACAATGCATCCAAAATGCCTCAGCACGACTGATCCTCGATGTACCACGCCACGACCACATCACCCCCACCTGAGAAACCTGCACTGGTTCCCCGTCAACTAAAGGATATCCTTCAAGCTCACACAAGGCACTCCACAAGACCGGCCCAGCCTACCTCAACAGACGGCTCTCCTTCTACATCCCCAACCACCAGCTACACTCTGCCGACCTCTCACAAGCCATCGTCCTGCACATTCAAAGAACAACCACCAGTGGGAGATCCTTCTCCCACCTTGCAGCCAAGACATGGAACACCCTCCCACTGAGCCTACGACAGACCCAATACCTGCTGACCTTCAGGAGGATAATCAAGACCTGGCTGCTCAATCAGTAGCGCCCCCGCGCCTTGAGACCCTCACAGGTATGTAGATGATTGATTGATTGATTTATTGAGAGAGTCTCTCATCTGGGACTGTTCCTTCATGTGAACATAGGTTCCACCTTCTCTCTTCACTTACAAAATGGTAACCGCCTGCTTTAGGGTTTACAGCTACCATTTAGGGCAACTCTGCAGCTGGTTCCCTTCAGGTTTTCCTTCTCTTCTCTTTTCTTTTCAATTTCCATCATGGTTGTACCTCTCTTGGTTTCTTCCAGACTTTCCCAAATCATTATGTTTCCTGTCATGCTGTGTTTTATGTCATTACCTTTTGCTGTACTTTAACTTTTTAAAGGCCTCAGTCTGGTTGGATGGGGCATCACAAGGCTGTGTTCATTCACTTATTTCTTTGCTCCGTTCCCTTGCTGATCTCGATTCCTCAGTGGTGTAGCAAGGGGGATGGGCAGGGGGTGGTCCGCCCGCGCTTTTACCTGTGGCTGGGTTGGGTAGCAAACTCAGGATTCCTTCGGCAGCAACACCCCCACTCTTACGTCCCCAGAGGGGTGGCAAAGACTAGGACAGCCACAGGCAGCAAAAGGCCTAGGTACGCCACTAGGTCTCCTCACTCCTGAAGGATTCTACTTTCGGATTCCAGATTCCTGGTTTTCTTCAAACCTCTGAAGGTTTCGTTCAACAAGGAGGCATTTACAACTGTGGCTTTTTCCTTCTGAGAAGGTGGCAGCTTGCCAATTACATATTCGAGTGTGTGGTCACATTGTGGCTTTTAAACAATTAACCCGTACATCAGACAGAGGAAGTAGCAGAAAAATGTATGGGTAAGCATCCAGAACTGAACAGTAGCTGAGGTTCGACAACAATTCGTGGAACTTCAGGTGAGAGTTCTATGTCTTGAGTTATGGGTGGAAGCTGCTAAAGGGTGTATGTGCTGAACTAACATTTTAGTGTTGGGGCTTCCTAAGAAATTGGAGGGACTAATATGGAGATCACCGTGTCTTCTAAGGGGTTAGCCGAATTTTCCATAGGTAAGGCCCAAAGGGCCCCAGTGCTTCATCTGCTTCTTGGTGCTCCTCCACAGTCACTGATAAACTGTTGAATTACAAGGATCACATTATAGTTCAGTGTGTAAAGTCACAAAGGTCCTTCCAAGATTGAGGTTGCATGTGTACTGGTCTTCCTGGATCATACAATTATAGTGCTGCAACAAAGGTAATATGTCCCGCAAGAATCTTAGCGCCATGCATTTACCAATATGTGCTTCTCTTTCCTGCAAAGCTACGTGTCAGTGCTGGTCGGAAGTCATAGGCTTCAGCAGCTTGGGGTGGGCTGAATCCTCCAAAGCCTCCACTGGGCTTCCTCCAAACAGGGTGCCGGTACAAAAGAGGAGATCTGATGGTAGAAGCAAATGATGATCCAGTCGAGTCTGTTTGTCTATGAAGCAGCATACTGCAGCTGAGAAAGCGGTTTGATTGTATCTATGATGACACCGAAAAGCAGCAATCCATACCATATTCCAAGCAATGCTGCTGGTACTTCTTAATTTAAAGGAATGAGTGACTTATTTATACTAGTCACACCCTTTGCCTGCCTGATTGGCATGTGGCATGCTGGGCCTGATGCTGATTAATGTTGGTAACACCCCCCTACGCTTCGCCACCAACACCTGAGGCTTCCTAAGGGACCTCCAACCTACCCTCATAGGGCTGCCCTTCTCTCCTCCCCTGGGGCTCCAGAGAGTTCATTGCCTGGGTCCGCTCCACTCGGTGTCAACGGGTCTATAGCGCCGCCTCATTGCCTGCTTCCTTCACCGCATGTAGGTTCGTAAGCTCCTGCCCCTGACCGCACCCATGGCCAAATGACTTTGAGGTTCAAGAAATACCGATTTCTCAAGGGAGACCAGCAACAAAAGGAAGGCCTTTCTGGCCCTACAAACCCTACTGCAGAAACTGCAAATCAGATTTGGCCTCTATAAGCCCACCCGCATCTAAATCGAAAAGGTTGGCAGAACTAGGGACTCTCTTGATACAGAGGAGCTCCATTCCTTTCTGGATGGCTTCGTGGACCAGAGGATAGACACAACACGGCACCGGTGAAACCCCAGATGGCGCCCGGCTCGATGACTGGTCTCCTTCCTTGGCATCAGGACAGGAGTCCCAGGGGAATCACTGCCAGGACAGATCACAGGTCCACTCAGCCAGATCCCACAGCAGGAAGGACAAGGCAATAAGGGCAGTTACAGAACTCATACAGGATTGAACGTGTCACAAATCTCAGTCACTGCTGAAACCCAGCCTGCCGAGGACCGAAGCACTGATGTTGCCCTGCCAGCTGTTGTCTGCTAGCCTGTACTGCTGCCTGCCTTCATCAAAGGTGCCTCCTAGATGGACGACTGAGTTTTATCGCATTGCCTGACTGTCTGTCACATACAATGTTGTCATGCTGTTCTTTTTTTGGGGTGAACATTTATCACATGCTGTTGCATTGTATTGCTGCTTGCTGCCTAAGCGGGCGTTGTCTGTTGCCCTGTTGCCCTTCTGCTCTATTCAAGCCCCCGAAACCTTAAATGTGGGTCTCATCCCCATTTCTCCTCCTCCCCTAGCATACTGTCTCACATGCATGCACCCGGTGCCACACCATCTTAAGGGCATAGTAAGGTATGGAATTTTAATTCCCACTACTCTGATTGGGCATCCCACGCTGTTAACACTTTTTCAATCTCAGGACACCGGGGCCCCCCAACCTCACCATTGCAGCGCCCTTCTCCCCCTCCCTTCCAGGGGAGCCATCCTTCTTGCTGACTCTGCTTCTTATTTTCTCCTCAGTGGGTAGATGCCTGCCTCCAAGAGCCCTGGATATCCATGCTGCCAGTGATTGGGCTTCCCAACTGCTCTGTCTTGACTCCGTCCTTTGTCCTTCTCCCCCCCCCCCCCCCAGCTCCTATCACCTTTACTCCCCTGTGGCTGCTGTAGTTTATCAAGAATATTTACAACAAGGGGTGGTGAGGGACAGAGTCTCTGAATTAAACAGAATACTCTCACCCAGTCAAGAGATCAGGGCTAGATCCAACACCGTTTTTTAGCTCACTGCACCATCCCAGTTTCAGAACCCGGCTGTATGCAAATTAGTCTGTTCCTGTCCCAGTGCATGATGGGAACAGGGCAAACCAAACTACAAAAGCCAATTCTTACACTGGGAAGGAAACAAGCTACCGGGGACCGGTTTCTGGCATTTCAGCCGTCTTCGGCCCGGCTTGCTTGAATCCTGATGGTGCAATGAGCAAGGGACTCACATCTGAGTATACCCTTCCACGCTTAGGGTGGACAAAAATATTTACAACAAGGGGTGGTGAGGGACAGAGTCTCTGAATTAAACAGAATACTCTCACCCAGTCAAGAGATCAGGGCTAGATCCAACACCGTTTTTTAGCTCACTGCACCATCCCAGTTTCAGAACCCGGCTGTATGCAAATTAGTCTGTTCCTGTCCCAGTGCATGATGGGAACAGGGCAAACCAAACTACAAAAGCCAATTCTTACACTGGGAAGGAAACAAGCTACCGGGGACCGGTTTCTGGCATTTCAGCCGTCTTCGGCCCGGCTTGCTTGAATCCTGATGGTGCAATGAGCAAGGGACTCACATCTGAGTATACCCTTCCACGTTTAGGGTGGACAAAAATATTTACAACTATAGGTGTGGCAGGGTATACTCAGACATGAGTCCCTTTCTCACTGCTCCATCAGGATTCAAGCAAGCCGGGCCGAAGAGGCTGAAATGCCAGAAACCGGTCCCCGGTAGCTTGTCTCCTTTCTGGTGAAGAATTGGCTTGGTAGTTTGGTCTGCCCTGTTCCCATGATGCACTGGGCCAGGGACAGACTAATTTGCATATAGCCAGGTTCTGAGCTGGGATGGGGCAGTGAGATAAATAACGGTGATGGATCAAGCCCTGATCTTTGGACTGGGTAAGAGTGGTCTGCTCAATTCAGACACTCTGTTCATCACCACCCCATTTTCTGTATCGTTTTTGGCCACTATAGGTGTGGCAGGGTATACTCAGACATGAGTCCCTTTCTCACTGCTCCATCAGGATTCAAGCAAGCCGGGCCGAAGAGGCTGAAATGCCAGAAACCGGTCCCCGGTAGCTTGTCTCCTTTCTGGTGAAGAATTGGCTTGGTAGTTTGGTCTGCCCTGTTCCCATGATGCACTGGGCCAGGGACAGACTAATTTGCATATAGCCAGGTTCTGAGCTGGGATGGGGCAGTGAGATAAATAACGGTGATGGATCAAGCCCTGATCTTTGGACTGGGTAAGAGTGGTCTGCTCAATTCAGACACTCTGTTCATCACCACCCCATTTTCTGTATCGTTTTTGGCCACTATAGGTGTGGCAGGGTATACTCAGACATGAGTCCCTTTCTCACTGCTCCATCAGGATTCAAGCAAGCCGGGCCGAAGAGGCTGAAATGCCAGAAACCGGTCCCCGGTAGCTTGTCTCCTTTCTGGTGAAGAATTGGCTTGGTAGTTTGGTCTGCCCTGTTCCCATGATGCACTGGGCCAGGGACAGACTAATTTGCATATAGCCAGGTTCTGAGCTGGGATGGGGCAGTGAGATAAATAACGGTGATGGATCAAGCCCTGATCTTTGGACTGGGTAAGAGTGGTCTGCTCAATTCAGACACTCTGTTCATCACCACCCCATTTTCTGTATCGTTTTTGGCCACTATAGGTGTGGCAGGGTATACTCAGACATGAGTCCCTTTCTCACTGCTCCATCAGGATTCAAGCAAGCCAGGCCGAAGAGGCTGAAATGCCAGAAACCGGTCCCCGGTAGCTTGTCTCCTTTCTGGTGAAGAATTGGCTTGGTAGTTTGGTCTGCCCTGTTCCCATGATGCACTGGGCCAGGGACAGACTAATTTGCATATAGCCAGGTTCTGAGCTGGGATGGGGCAGTGAGATAAATAACGGTGATGGATCAAGCCCTGATCTTTGGACTGGGTAAGAGTGGTCTGCTCAATTCAGACACTCTGTTCATCACCACCCCATTTTCTGTATCGTAGTTTATCAAGAGACCTGGCTGTCCATCCCCTTTTCCTCATTCTCCTCTGGAGGCAACTTCCTCCTCCAGATTCCCCCACCAGGGCCTCCGGTGGAGAGTGGGCTCCCACTTTTGGACCAGAAGCTCAAGCTTACACAGTACCTACCTTCCAGATCCCTTTGATCAGGCTCCAAACATCTTGTTGTGGTTCCTCAAGTAAGGAAAGCTAGATTAGGAGGAAGGGCCCTTGTACTGTAGTTCCTATATTCCCATTAGGCTCTGCGCATTAGAAAAATATATCCTATAGATTTGACAAAGGACTGAGGTCGACTAGGTCTCTATCGAATATACTAAACTTAATAGTGAGTGTCAGCTAGCTCAGAGGTCACTAGAAACTTTCTCGAATTCACAAGAAGCGATTAGTTTCTGAAAACCGCATAAACATGACAACTTTGTTTCCCAAGTATCAGAAATATATCTCTAGAGTTGCGGAAACAATAGATAAGTATTTCACTCAGTCAATCGTGCATGCTTCATTTCAACAGAGTTGCAGATAAATAAAGAGACAGGTGCTTTCAATAAAAAGGTTTATTGAACAGTCTTCTTTCTCATACAAGAGAAGTGAACTGCTACAGTCGTTAAGCAGACTGCAAAGTATAATGCGTACAGCGCGAAGAAAATTATAAAATAATACTGTAAAAGCATTGTATGGTTTCTAAGCCATATAAAAATACATACATAAATAACACTGACTAAAAATACTCAACTTGTGCTTCTAAATACGCCCACCCTAATGTACCTAACCTAAGTCTAGTACGCGGGAAGAAGTAAGTATTGTGTAGGATAGGTTTAGTTGTTTTTGCCAAGAATCTACCAAAGGTTTCTATAGGTTCTAATCAGCTCCATACCTTGGTTTAGAATGAAGGAGGTCTGGTATCTCTGTCTCAGGACTCGATTTCCCAACACCTCGCAAGGGGAGCTTGGAAACACCGGAGCTGGATTCTCAGCACGAGAAAGGCAGCCTCTTGATCAGTGTGTCAGCTGAAGGGTCGGCTTCATCCGGCACTTTGTTTAGCAAGCTGCGTCGGGCATGTTGATAGTTGAACTGCTCAGAACCACCATAGTTTTCCATAGCAAGTGAAGTTATATTTATACCTTTAAGGTGTTTAGGAATAGAATGCCATAGTTTTGAAGTAAAGTCGGGCATAATAACGTCAGGAAAGAACCCCTAGGGAATAGTTGTTCTTTGCAAAGTACATGAGTTCTTGGACAAATCAATATTCAAGCAAGGGGAAGTTCCCTAACTGCTTAAACCGAGTTTCCAAGAAATCGTTGTGACGTTTGGTATGGGTGGAAGTAGCCTAGCCTGTATTTGGTCTGCATGGGCTAAGTCTAAATAAGGGATTGATTTCTATGCCTATATAAGGGCAATGTGAACTGTACCTATATAAGGGCACGAATCGGGAGAATTCACTCTGAGCCTAAAACGCCACACAACACCCACTCCACTTTATTATGTACGACATTACTAAGTTCTAAACACATAAAAACATATCTAAACATGATGTGTTAAAAACCCACCCAAAATACATAGAGATGCATTGGTACTGTTTGTACACGAAAAGCATTTGTGCTGTACGCATTTAAAGCATTGTTTCCTTCAAAGCATATAGAGGACATTTGAAAATGCTATCCGAATGAATCATGAAAATACATTAATGAAATGGCTCTTAAGTACTAAAGAAAAAGTCGAGACCATTCCAAGGCAGATTATATTAACTGTTTGAATGTGGACAAGGTCAAATATTGTCTCTTTGAAGTTTTTCAAAGAATTCTAGTTCTCTATGAATAGTTCTACTATGAGCAGATTACTTTGTGCCAAAAAATGAAAAATACAAATTTGGAAAAACATTTATCATAAAAAAAATAGAGTTCCATAGTTAGAAACTTGTTTTGAAAAATGAAGGTCAATTTCAGAGTCTCTCAGAACACTGTGTGCCAAATCAAAAGTCAGTGTTATTGTTTGGAGAAATCATCAAATCTTCTAAGTCTGAAAAGAATTTGTCTACCATTGTAGGTGAAATTTGTATTATCTCGTGAAGAAGATTAATTGCACAAAGATGCGAAGCATCGCAGTCAGCATTGTTCGGGTTAACAATGTTCAAATTGGATTGGACCTGTGTGCCGCTTTCCTCTCATACCTCACCGTCAGCATTTTGTGTCTGTGAGATCTCAATGAATGCCATCATCAGAAATGGAAGCCGCTGGGGACAACACTGTGCAATGGCCTTTACCGAGTCCAGCAAAGCATCAACATCCATTGGCAAGACTGATAGGAGTGTGAGACAGATGTCTAACACGCATTCTTCTACACATACCAGGTATCGTAAAACAGATAAGATGCAATCTTGCTAGATTGGTTTGAATGACATAAACCATGTGGTATTTAATTCTCTTGAACAAGTTAATTCCAAAATTTGGACTATGCGCTCAAGACACTTCATCGCCAGAAGAGTGTTCTCCATGGTGAACTGGGTATCGCTTGTGATTTGGCTTGCCATATTGGAGCAAAAGGAGCAAAATAGTGTCCCTGCTGCGAGTCCCAAAACGAGAGGCAGTCCGTCAAACACAGAGTGCACGAAGTTTGGAAAAATTCTTAGGACTGCTTCAAACGGTGCTAACAGTCCTGAAAAACATCTTAAATACATGTACAAAACCACTCATATCAGGCATGTTTAAGATACGACCTAACATTTCTGAGAAATGTACAGGGCAGTTTGTAGTTAATAGGGTGTGTATCTCTGCAGAAGTCCTTGCGACTTGCAGATCATAGGTTTCTTTGGCTGAGGTCAATGGCACAGTTTTTTGTAAAAGATTGGCTTTCATTCTGCTCAAAGTATCAATTCGTATAGAAGAGATGTTCAGTGAAGGTCTTACCAGCAACTCCCGGTCTGTCTTGGTTTTTGGAAACAATACTTGCATACATCAAGTGACCCTGGCTGACACAGTTACAAGACAGGCTAAACTTGGCAACATGCCACAGCAGCTGTGATCATTCAACATGATGTAACTTCCATATGAAAGTTGCCTACAAATTGGATCAATCACTGCAGCTGGTGAACCTTGCAGGTGGCAGGATAAATTGTTAGAGGAACCATTGCAGGCCCCGTGTAAATTTATACCCTGGCATAGGAGGGAACCTCTTTGTGTGTTTTCACAATTATTGCCACTAAGAAACACTTCTTTCCCCCCACTCTAACATCAGTGTGTGTAAGGTAATTTCCAGGATGTCTTGATGTATTCTTTACCCAACCTTTCATATAGGCCTGCTGGTATACGTTTTAAGCAATACTGAAAATGGAAAATTGTAACAGCAGAGTGATTGTACCATGTATTATCCATTCAATGGCTGGTTTTTCAGCGTCTGTAAATGGCAATCTTTCCAGTTGTTCAATGCTCAGCACAATATAGTCTGCTCCCCTCGGTGCCAATTTGATTTGTTTATCTGTGAGATTAAATTCAGAAAACAGTGACGTTGTGTTGATTAAACGCCAAGGCACATAGCCTGAATTAAGGTTTTGAAATGTCCAGCCTAATAGCATGATCGAACATAATTGCGACTGACCATGTTGCAACATGACCAAGTCCTGTTCCATTGTGTCTATGGTAGAGGATACTATGCTGTCCACAGAACATATCCTGGATGACAGAGTTGTTAACCCATTGTCAACTACAGAGTGAGATTTCTCTAAATGAATACAATCAATGTCTCATATTCGTTCTGCAGTCTCTGCTTGTGTAATCTTCCATGCTTCATTATATAGGGCATAGATACCGGCGTATATAAAACGTTTAGGACACAATTTTTTAGATTCTTGTAAGAAGTCCCTCAGGTCAGCGCCATCTTTAAGTAAAGATAAGTGTTGTTTTACTTCCTTCAGTGTAGACTTGTGTAGCCACTCAAGGCACAGTTTCCCTACACTGTATGATGTTACTATCGCTGGATGCTGTCTTTGAACATATCTTGGATCTGGCCTAGTGTATGTGAATGCTTGTGCCTTATTCAGGAATCTATCTTGACAGTTGTTTGTGTCTGTGGGCCAGATTAACCATTTTTTCCAATCAGGATCTGTTGTGTTGTGAAGCAAAATAGTATGTACGTCGACCTTCCCCTCTGAAGTGTTACTGCTATCAGGTGTAGGTGTAGGTATGGACGGTTTGTTTAAATATTTTATCTTGTCTAAACCAAGACAAGATGTCTGCTAAACAGTGTCATTCAAAAACATTATTTGCTCTGGAATGATGCAGGCTCTAAATAAAGCTTCTAATCCCTGCACTTGCCAGTCTTTTGTGCCCAAGACAGTTTTTGTCTCAATGGTGTCTCCACAAAAGTTAAAACCTAATGTGGACAGATTAGCATAAAAGGCAGCAGAATAAATGTGCTTTGTATTTGTCAACATACTTTTCATTCCTGTCCTATTAACATTTTAAAAGTAAAAGGATTCTGGATTTGAAACATTATACCCTGAAAAGTATGGAAATTTGCCAAAAAATGTTATTTCAGCGACCCTTTGGTGGCGTAGGACAATGCCCATTGGTTATAAGTACATACATTTCTAAGATTTGCTGATTTGTGCAAGAAATGATGACCATAGTGATTATAACAATACATTTGTTCATAATCTTATGAATATTTTAAGTATTCATGATTTGTAATTTTGCACATTTCTAAGTCTGAGATCATATTATTAACAGTCTCGAAGTCCCAATCATCAGAAAAGGTACTAGATGAAACAAAGTCACTCAAGGAAATCTTGAATTGGTAAGGAATCTTCAACAGTGCCGCCGGATCAAGAATGTCATATTCAGTACTGTTCCAAGCTATACCACCAGGTATACGAACGGCTGTGATGTTCACTGATGACAAGTCTCTTTGTTCACGATGAGATGATTTGTGTGGCTTGAGGAGTAAGTTGATGTTCTTACTTGCTGTGTCCTTTTTAACAACTCTTCTATTTATCAGCATTCCCAAAGTAAATACAAGAGTCAACCAAAGTAGAAGAAAAATGACGCCCAACACAATCCAAAATTCAATCCATGGTGAAACCAGATAAGTCTTTTCCAGTTGATAAAAAAGTTCTATTGCTTGTACTTTGAAAGTTCTTTTTACTTGCGTCGTTTCAGGTTCGCTGGGATCCTCGTAAAACGTATCAAAGTTAATGAAATAGCCAGAGGCAGTTCTGTCAATTGTAGGGATTGCTTCAGGATTCGTTGAAATCGCTGGAACTACTTGATACATTTGTATAGTCAGTTGCTATTTCATTGTAGACAGGCATTTCTTGACGAACTGTTATTTGTGTCTCATGAGGTACAAGTTCCATGGCTTTGTTGCATAGTCCTTCTTTTCGCACTGCAGATTCTTCAAAGGTGATGAGTCTCTCAGTTTGAACCTCTTGGATAGTAGCCAGATTTGGGCATCTGCTACATCTTAGGAGTACACTTGGCCTTCTACTTATGTTTGCCCACATGTTGTGGTTTGACCAGGTCGATGGACACAAACCTGTTCTCCTTTTTACCAGCAAGGGGTGGCAGTAATACTGTTCTTTATCCGTGGATGGCTAGGACAGGTACTGGTTGTCTGTAAGAAGGCCCAAATTCCTTCTTGTCTGCGATCTTTTCTTTGACTAGATCCCCCCCCAGTCTTTGGAATCCAGACAGGTCTTGCTGGGACGGATGGTATTTCTTCAAGGGTTGTTGGCTTCAGGAGTACGTTACTTTGTCTGGATCTTATTTCATTGAAGTCCTGCAAAATAACCAAACGATCTCTGATATCAAAGGGTTTTTGTTCTAACACTAAAGTGTGACAATCGAGGTCCTGCACAATCATTCTAGTTCCAAAAAGGATTTCATATGGAGTGATATCCCCTAGAGAACTTCTTGGCAGATTGTTAAGACTATGTTGGACACTTATTAGTTGTTTGACCCATCTGTCACCCGAGCCTAGTACCCTATCTGTTATAGATTGCTTTATGTCTCGGTTTTTTCTCTCCACTACCGAATTTCCCTCAGGATGGAATGGACTAGAATACTGCTATGCAATGCCCACATTGGCCATGGCCTCCTTGTAAGCTTGAGATCTAACGCAGGACCCTGGTCAGAATGTAGTATGCCGACTGCGTATGTGCCGATAAAGACTCGCAAATCTTTTATAACAGTTCGAGCGTCAGCCAAGCGCTGAGGCCACATCCAAATTAATCTTGAGCAAGAATCCACTGCGACCATGATATATTTATAGTTACCATCCCTTTGTAAGGGACCACAGTGATCCAGGGCAACGCAAGCTAATGGTTTATCTGAAATTAACATGGGTGTCTGTGCAGTACGTTTTACTGTAGAGACTTTCATCTTTTGGCAGATTTCACATTCCAAAACATAGTTTCTGGTTTGTTTCCTCATGCGTGGCCACCAGTATCTCTGTTTTAATATTGATATTGTAGCGGAAACACCTGCGTGTGCAGAGGCAAGCCCTTCATGTGCCACTAAGATTAGTCCTAATCTACGTTCCATGTTTGGTGTTACTCTATCCCCCAATCCAGGGATTCAAGCAAAAAGAACATTATTTGCATCATTTATATATGAGGATTTGAGTAGAAAGCCTTTTGGTAATGTTTTACCTCTGTCTTTGCTTGAAGCCATCTATTTTCGTTTTTGAACGAGTGATTGCAGCTACGGAGCCATTTGCTCAGCTGCCTTCACGGCTTTATCAGCCAATGAATTTCCCGCAACCTGAACGCCATCACGTTGATGACTCAGTGTATGTATCACGTTAGCCTTTTGTAGTTTTTGTAGTAACTGAACTATTTGTTCCCAAAGCAACTTATGCTTGATTGTGCCACCTTTTGCATCTTAGAAGCCATTTTCAATCCAGTTCTGCAAGTATTCATTGTAAGATTGAACACAGCAATACGAATTGCACACTATGAGTGTGGGGAATTCGCGATCAGTATTTTGAAGCGCAATCTTGAATGCTTTTAGTTCAGCTCGCTGAGCTGTACAGTCTCCTAGAGTTTGAGTTTTAGTGACCATTGGTCGGAATTCGCCATCGCGCCAGCGACCTTTAACGATCGCGCACTCAGCACTATAAGCTTGTTTACCCCCAATAGGCAGAGGACATTCTTGTTCATATTGTAGAAATTATTGTGTTTTCAAATAAGGGTTAAACACGTATTCAACGTCTGTTGCAGCAAGAGAATTAACCCATTGTATCCATCTCGGATGTAAAGCTTTTGCATTCGGAATGCTCACTTTCGTCACTGCCTCTAAGGCAGGTACAGGAGTAACAACCATAATGCATTTACCCTGTGCGAGGGCTCTCTTTTGCTACTGCAGTTTGAACCTCTGTCAGAATTTTTTCTGTAGAAATGAATTTCATTTCAGCTTGTGTGTATAAGTGAGATTTGTAAGCTATTGGTACTTTTTCTCCTTTATTAAAGGTTAAGTACGTGAATCCGCATCTTCCTGGAATGTTTTGGATCACTAAGTTGCATATGTTTACGCGTGTTTGCAAATGTTTTGTTGCTAACATGTCTGTTTGGCCTAATGCAACATTTCAGTGTGTTATTGAGTCCAATTAACTGTTTTAAAATCAGGTTTGATTAGTTTGTAGAGAGGTTTAACCCTTTCTGCATAATTTAGAATGTATGTTCTTCGAAATTTAGGAAACCTAGAATCAACTGTAAGTTTTTCAGTGTTTTTGGAGGTTGGAGCAGCGCACGATTCTCTAGAAAGTTTGTTGCCCTTATTTTAGGGGTGCAACAGGATGTCTTTTTGACACCCTTGCAACCTTGAAACTGCATTCTCAATTTGGAATAATCGCAAATTGAGAATGTCCTCACATTCATTCCTATAGGCCTCAAGGCCCATTGGAATGAATGGGGAGGGTTTCCTTAACCTGTTCCGTGCTCCCGTCGGCCAACGGCGGATGGGAACAATCCCTCCCTGGTGCTGCGAACTGCTAGCCACTGTCGCAGTCCTGCCCACCTTTTAGAACGCCCGCACCGCTGCGGAATTGCCGCTGCGGTTAAGGCGTTAATTGCAAATCGCACTTTGCGATTCGCACTTAAGGAAAATGTAGGATTTGCAAATCTTTTTGCTAATTCTACATACATCTCATTTTGCGATTCTCAAATAGCGATTCTCTAAAATTCGCTATTTGAGAATCCCAAAACCAAACTTTCATACATATGTCCCTTAGACTCTTGGTGAAGGTGCTAAAACAAGTGCAAATGATATTTGCATCCATTTCACTATTCGCACCGATAGGAGCTGAGTGCAAATTGTATTCACAGTATTTTTTGTCAAAGCAATAGCTACTAGTTTTTAGCTGGTGGTGACTTCCTGCTCAAAATATTGAAAATAGGTGATAATGTGCACTAAAGGACAAAATATGTGCCCTCGCTTCTCGCGATTGTTTGAAGCACTGAAGCATAAAATTAGGTGCAGAAGCTCACTCTATTCTCCTGCAAAAATATTTGTGCCAAGGTGCTTTTGCATAAGATATTGGTGCCTGTACCTAAAGAAGACTCATAGAGTCTGATGCTAAATCTGCGGTGTTGCCCTAGATGTACTAAATATATTGCTGCAGTTAGGATATGCAAAATTACATCAGATGTAGCATTTTCTGAAGATATGTGGAGAGTAATAAGCAGTAATCACGTTTACCATAAACTTTCTGCACTTATGTACAGAGGTGTTAACACAGGGGCAGGGGGAGTGACTGCGTTGATTCTGTTAAGTAGCTTACAAGTACTGTCTTGGAATGAGTGGTAAGGCTGATCGATGATTCCAGGACAGCCATAGAGATGAAAATTGAAACAAAGGCAATAGATCAGGGGCTTTTAATGGCTGACCAGCGAAAGACAGGGTTGCCTGGGCACCTAAGAACTGCAGTAGTTTGCAGGCTCCAGGAGTTCACAGACCTCAGAACACCTGCATGAAGCATGCAGCTGTGGGCTGAGACCCTACCAGGCAGGTCGCTCACTCTCCGCACAGCACAGCCTGTGTGTCCCTGCCCCAGCTGTTGCTGCTGAGGAAGTTTGAGGCCCTCCAACACCCACAGGCTACCACCTGCGGCTCATCCCTGGTGGCCAGGGGTAGGCCGTAGGTAGGTATGTTCATCCTCCGCTTTATTGCTTTTATTGTATTGCCTGTATTTTCATTGTTGTGTCTTTGACTGCTGTTGCCTGTACGTGGTCTGTTCCTCTTTTTTTCTTCCCTCTGTTCCCCTCGCTGTACCTGTGCTCTCTCTGCCTGGTCTTTCCTTCTGAACCCCTCGCTGCCCCTGTGACCCTGCCCGGTTTTCCCTTCTATTTTCCTCGCTGCCCCCGTGCCTCTCTGCCCGTTCTGCCTTCTGTTCTTAGCTGCCCCTGTATTTCTGTATTCTGTATTCTGCCTCTGTGCCACTCGTTTTTCCCTCGTTTTTGTGTCACTTTTGCCTTCTGTTCCACTTACTTCTTTTTTGTGCCCTTCTGCCCTATGTTCTACTCGTTTTATGTGCCCTTCTGCCCTCTGTTCCACTTGTTTTCTTGTGCCTTTCTGCCCTCTGTTCCACTCGTTTTTTGTGCTCTTCTGCCTTCTGCTCTCGCGTAGCCATTGCTTACGCAATACGCTAGGCGAGACCCAACAAGGGGCTTTTCAATGCAGATTAGGGACAGTGCATGTGCTTTGTGCACGCGCTCGCGATTTGCTCCCCCGCCCCCCCCATCAGACTACTTGTAAGGAAGCCGCTCGCACACCACCATTCCACCATTTGTCTGAGCTTCAGCATCAGACTTCAAAGGAATGCCTCCCGCTCCCGCTCCCCCTTCCCCTGACTCACCAGATGCTTCTGAGGGCCCTCTCAATCTCTGGCATCTCTCCCTGTCAGCTCCCTCATCAGTGTATTCCTCCTCCCTCTCTGTGCCCCTCACACATCCAGCCGCTTTCTGTCTGCACTTACTGCAATGTGTCCCCCCTATAGCGCTGTTTTTGACGCTTCCGACTTCAAAGGCTAACGCTTCCCCACCACAGCAATGCAGAGAGCTTGTTTTCTCTACCTTCCGTCAATTTTTCTGTTCTCCTTTTTTTTTGCTGTCTCTTCTTCCTCTTGATGTGCTTTCGCAGGGCCCTTGTCTCTTTTCTTCCTCTGTAAGAGCTCTCAAACTTTCTTTCATGTCTATATTCCTGGTCCCTCGCCTCTGTATCTCCCCTTAGGTTTCTCCATCTGTATACTTCCGACTCTTTATTGTTGCTTCCTTTGCATCTATCCCTTTCACCCCAGTCTGTTGCTCTTCCTCCCCACCAAGCCCTCTCAATCCCTGGCCTCTCTCCCTGTCGCTCTCTCTTCAGTGTATTCCTCCTCCCTCTCTCTCTGTGCCTCTCACACTTCCAGCCGCCTTCTCTCCATCTCTATATTTGTTAAGTGAACTAGTAAAGCGCTTATTGCAATGTGTCCCCCCCCTATTGCGCAGATTTGACGCTTCCACAAGTCATGGTTTTTGGTTGTGTTCGAACCCGTACGGTTTAAGGGGGCATCATATTGGGCTGAGAACCTAAGGTTAGAACCATCTACACCCCACCAATAATTTAAATGAGAGAACATCTCCAAGCTAGGCATGGGCGGAAAATCCGTTCCGCTCGCGGATTTTGCGGATTTTCGGGAAATCCGCAATCCGCGAGATTTGCGAATTTCCTGCAAAATCCGCAAATCCGCGAGCAGCGGATTTTGCTCGCACTGCTCGCACTGTTCGCGTGAGTTCGCGCCCCGCGAATAAGTGCGAAATTGCAGAAATACGATCTAAGCAAAACTGAAAGTAACTACTTACCAGGTTCAAAAGTTCAGGCACATCATTAGTAGCCATTTCCTGTAGTGCTTCCTGAGGGGCCCCTCCAGAGTTCAGTTGCCAGTTGCAACTATTATGTGACCCTGCTCTGAACCTCAGAATAGTTACACATATGCCACAAAGGTCCTGAATTACAGCTAAGGGAGACAAGCAGGAGCCAGGCTGGAAGTTAAAATCCATTAATCAGCCCCTAATTCATTATTGTCAGTTGGGGCAGGGCAGGTGTTGTAACTAATTTTGCAACAATGAAAGCACTTAGCAAGTGCAAAAGATCACTAATCAGGGCGCACTAAGGAAGCAGGTGCCAGCTAAAAAAATATTCTGTGACACATTAATCAGCCCCAAATTAATTCAGGTCACTTGAGGCAGGGAAGGTGTGCTTTGCTTTGCCGAAAATAATGTACACTGGACAACCAGAGGGTGTGGTGATGAAACAGAGGGTGGCATGGGTGGGCCAGAGGGTGGCATGAGTAGTCAGAGAGTGGCAGTGGTGACAGAGAGTGGCAGTGATGAAGAAGAGTGTCCCAAACAGGTTGGACACGTAGAAACAACAAGTTCGCAAAACTTGCGACCCGACAGGTAAGTTCGCAAATTGCGAAATTGTAAAAACCCTCGCGAAATGGCAGAAACACGGGCGAACACAAAAAAAAAAAAAAATCCGCAAATTCGCGGGAATTCGCGGATTTTGCGGATTGCGAGTTTGCAAATCCGCAAATTCGCGGATTGCCAATCCGCAAAATCCGCTCATGACTACTCCAAGCCCCGCTAGGTATACTTTCCAACTCGATGTGATACCACCACAAAACTGGGTGACGTAACTAAGGCTTTCTTCTGAGGACACACTAAAATCACTATCCAAAAAATACTAACCTTGGTTTCCTGTAGCGTGCTACTCTCCTTAAAATGCTTCTACGCCCCACTCAGGACAGTAGGCACTATATAAATGCAATTACACAACAATAGCCAAGTCTATTGTTTCATGATGGGAGTCAGCTTCAGAGTTCCCGACAATCATGCTGCCATATAATGTTAACATAGATAATGCGACCAGCAGGGCGCAAAGAGAGGCTTAAGGGAGACCGGAAAGGGAAGGCATGCAGAGTGGCAGGAATGCTGGGCAAGAGAAACACAATATTTTGTAAAATAAACAACTTTTTTGGGGACTTTGTGTTTTTGTAGCTGTACGCATGCACAAATCCCAGGTGAAATCCGACAGGCATCTCACCATAATCGACTGAAAGACCTCTTCCGAAGCTTCGCCCTTGATGATGGATTAAACTGGGACACGGGTCGTTAGATTGTGCTATGAATGACATCCCTCTCTCTGTCAATTTTCTTAACTCCCTGTCCCTCTCAGCCTCCATACCATAGTGCCATATTTAATCTATGCCTCTCGCTTCCTCCCTCACACCCTCACCCTCACACCCCCTCACCCTCACACACCCCCTCACCCTCACTCACCCTCTCACCCACCCTTACCCACACACACCCTCTCACCCACCCTCACCCACCCTCACACCCCCTCACCCTCACACCCCCTCACCCTCACACACCCTCTCACCCTCACTCACCCTCTCACCCACCCATACCCACCCTCTCACCCTCACACACCCTCTCACCCTCACTCACCCTCTCACCCACCCTCACCCACCCTCTCACCCCCACCCACACACACCCTCTCACACCCTCACACCCACCCTCACACCCCCTTACCCTCACACCCCCTCACCCTCACACCCTCACAACCCCACACCCTCACCCTCAAAACCACACACCCTCCCCCTCACACCCCTTACCCTCCCCCTCACACACACCACCTCACCCTCACCCACCCTCACCCTCACACCCCCCTTACCCTCACACCCCCCTTACCCTCACATGCCCTAACGCTCACATCACCTCACCCACACCCTCACAACCCCACACCCTCCCCCTCAAACCCCACACCCTCCCCCTCACACCCCCTCACCCTTGCACCCCTCACCCTCACACACCACCCAACCCTCACCCACCCTCACACCCCCTCACCCTCACATACCCTCACCCTCACACACCCCCTCACCCTTACACCCCTCACCATCACCCCCACACCCCCTCACACCCCCACACCCCCTCACACGCCTTCACCCTCACAGCCCCTCGCCCACACCCCCTCACCCTCACACACCCCCTCACCCTCACTCACCCTCTCACCCTCTCACCTACCCTTACCCACACACACCCCCTCACCCACCCTCACCCACCCACACCCACCCTCACCCACCCTCACACCCCCTCACCCTCACACACCCCCTCACCCTCACTCACCCTCTCACCCACCCTCACCCACCCTCTCACCCCCACCCACACACACCCTCTCACCCACCCTCACCCACCCTCACACCCCTTACCCTCACACCCCCTCACCCTCACACCCTCACAACCCCACACCCTCACCCTCAAAACCCCACACCCTCCCCCTCACACCCCCTCACCCTTGCACCCCTCACCCTCACACACACCACCTCACCCTGACCCACCCTCACCCCCACACCCCCCTCACCCTCACATGCCCTAACCCTCACACCCCCTCACCCACACCTTAACAACCCCTCACCCTCACAACCCCACACCCTCGCCCACACCCCCTCACCCTTGCACCCCTCACCCTCACACACCACTCAACCCTCACCCACCCTCACACCCCCTCACCCTCATACAACCCCTCACCCTCACACCCCTCACCATCACCCCCACACCCCCTCACACCCCCACACCCCCTCACACGCCCTCACCCTCACACCCCATCACCCACACCCTCACAACCCCACACCCTCACAACCCCATACCGTCGCCCTCACATACCCCCACTCCTCCTCACCCTTGCACTCCTCACTCTCACACACCACCTCACCCTCACTCACCCTCTCACTCCACAGACCGTCTCACCCTCACACACCCCCTCACCCTCACATCCCCTCACCCTCACACCCCTCACCCTCACACCCCCTCACACCCTCACACACACCCTCACACACCCCCTCACACACCCTCTCACACACCTTCTCACACTAACACACCCTCACACACCCTAACCCCATCACCCTCACCCCGTCACCCTCACCCCCATCACCCTCATCCTCCCTCACCCTCACGCCCTGTCACGCTGTCACCCTCACACCCTCACCCTCCCACCCCCACCCCCGCCCTCACCCTCACAACTCCACACCCTCCCCCTCACACCCCACACCCCACACCCTCGCACCCCTCACCCTCACACACCCCCTCACCCTCACACCCCCTCACCATAACCCCCCTCACCCTCACACAACATCACCCTCACACCCCCTCACCCTCACACCCCCTCACCCTCACACACCCTCACCTTCACACATCCTCACACACTCTCACACACCCTCACCAACATAGCATAACAAAACATAGCATAGCATAACAAAACACAGCATAGCATAGCATAACAAAAAAGCATAGGATAGCAAAACATAGCATAGCATAACAAAACAAAGCATTGGATATCAAAACAAAATATAGCATAACAAAACAAAACATAGCATAGCAAAACACAACAAAGCATAGCATAGCAGAACAAAACATAGCATAGCATAACAAAACAAAGCATAGCATAACATAAAGCATAGCAAAACAAAACATAGCATAGTATAACAAAACACAACAAAGCATAGCATAACAAAACATAGCATAGCATAACAAAACAAAGCATAGCATAGCTATACACAGCAAAACATAGCATAGCATAACAAAACACAACAAAACATAGCATAGCATAACAAAACAAAGCATAGGATAGCAAAACTAAACATATCATAGCATAACAAAACACAGCATAGGATAACAAAACACAACAACACATAGCATAACAAAACATAGCATTGCAAAGCAGAGCAAAACATAGCATAGCATAACAAAACACAACACAACATAGCATAGCATAACAATACACAACATAGCATAACATAACAAAACAAAGCTTAGCATAGCATAACAAAACAAGGCATAATAAAACATAGCATAGCAAAACAAAGCATAGCATAAAAAACACAAGAAAACATACCATAGCATAACAAAATATAGAATAGCAAAACACAACAACACATAGCATAACAAAACATAGCATTGCAAAGCAGAGCAAAACATAGCGTAGCATAACAAAACACAACATAGCATAGCATAACAAAACAAAGCTTAGCATAGCATAACAAAACAAGGCATAACAAAACATAGCATAGCAAAACAAAGCATAGCATAATAAAGCACAACAAAACATACCATAGCATAACAAAACATAGAATAGCAAAACACAACAACACAAAGCATAACAAAACATAGCATTGCAAAGCAGAGCAAAACATAGCATAGCATAACAAAACAAAACATAGGATAGCAAAACAAAACATAGCATAGAATACAGCATCACTCTGCACCACCACAGCATCACTCAGGGGCACCACAACATCACTATGTGCTATCACAGCATCACTGAACGCCACAGCATCACTCGTTCGCCATCACATCACTCAGCGCCGCTACAGCATCAATCTGTGCAATCATTCAACAACACCTGGTTCAAATATGTTCTCTCAACGTTTCAAGCTTTATTACAAATGTAACAAAAGATGTTAATATTTCACTTCTGTTCTTGGATTTTCATCACAATAAAATACACTTAACATAATCTTCACAAAAGCTATTTACAAAACTTTAAGCTATTGCCATTATAAATTACAATAACTTTTATTTCAGTAATAATTATTGAAAAGAAACTTAAAAGCCATTGTTATTTGTAATATCAATACATGTAAGTCACGTAAATACAACACATATTGCATTACAAATGCTAGAGGTTTCACATTTGTGAAAGTTATAACTATTGGCATTGTAAATGACAAATCTATTATTTCGCTACTTTCAAAAACAAAACATAAATAAAAAATGTGTCATTTACAACACCAATAGCTCAAATTTTCCTAATGCGAGACCTATTGCATTACAAATGCCTGTTCCTTCTGTTACCTTTGTGTCCCTCACCGCCCTCGCCACTGCGTCCCCTGCGGCCCTGCCCCCCTGACTGCCCACTGCCCATTCGCTGCCCCCGCCTCCCAGCTGCTCCTCCCTCCCACTTCCCCATATATGCCGGCTGCTGTGCATGGACCGCACCCAGCGCCAGATCCTCTGGCCCCGCACCAGTCACAACGACCGCCGCCATTACGACGCCAGCACAATGGACGCTCTCAACTCCGGACGGAGCCACACCTGCTTCAAGGCCTCCCCGAAACGCACACACGGCCCCTTCACCTGCCGGAACTGCAGCTACACCAGCCTCAGAGCCGACGAACCACCCGCCAAGAAAGACCCCAACCACCTCCGATGCATACTACTGAACACCCTCTCTGCACGCAAGCATGCCGGCGAGCTCTGGGGCCTGCTATGCACAACATCCCCGGATGTCGCCTTCCTGACAGAGACCTGGTTTAACGACTCCTCTGCACCTGACATCGCCATAGCCATCCCAGAAGGCTACCAGATCGCCCGCAGTGACCGCAACAACGGAGTCGGAGTAGGAATCGCCATCGTCCACAAGAACAGCATCAGGGTCTCGACTAGCACCGATGTCACGCTTAGCACCGCTGAACTCATGCATTTCCAGCACACATACCCTAACTCCACTCTCAGAGGCACCCTTGTGTACCAACCCCCCGGACCCTGTCCCCAGTTCAGCAACTCCATCGCCGACTTGATCAGCACGCACGACCTGACCTCCACCGACTACCTCCTCCTCGGAGACCTGAACTTTCACCTTGAGAACAACAACGACAACAACTCCACAACCCTGATCGATAACCTCACCAACCTCGGACTAAAGCAACTTGTCACAATGCCCACCCACTCCGCTGGCAACACGCTCAACCCTGTCTTCTCCTCAAGCCTGCACGTCTCCGTCAGCCACACCACCGAACTCCTCTGGACCGACCACCGCTGCTTCCACTTCACCTTCCAGAAACCCACCACCCACCACCGCATCCAACAGATCCCTCGCCGCTGCTGGAGCAAAATCACCGAAGACCAACTACACGCAAACCTTTCTCTCAGCCCACCCACCGAACCCTCCAACACCGACGACGCTGCCCACAGCCTCAGATGCTGGATCAAGCACTGCGCCAACACCCTTGCCCTGCTGAAGAAACCCCCCCACAGAGATACCAGCAAGAGGGCCAGCTAGTTCACCCCAGAACTCCTAGCCTCCAAGCAAGCCTGCCTAAAACTAGAGAAGAAATGGCACAGTGAACAAACTCCGGACAGCCACGCAGCACACAAGGACCCCATCCGCAACCACCACCACCTCATCAGGGCAGCCAAGAGGGCCTCCTTTAAAGACCGCCTCGACAACAAGGCCCACAATAGCAAGGATCTCTTCAACATCGTAAAGTAACTCTCCAACCCCAGCTCCAACACCAACGACATCTCACCGTCGCAAGACCTCTGCGACTCCCTCAAAACAGCAAGATAGCAGACATCCACCACAGCTTCAACACCCAGACACCCCAACAGACAGCAACACAACAGACCCTCCGCACACCATCGACCATGACCCCCTGCTAGCCTTGGCCAGCATGAGCATCGATGACACCATCAAGACCTTGCGTACAATCCATTTCGGCTCTCCGTCAGACCCATTCCCGCAGCACGTCTTCAACAGAGCAAGCAGCTCCATCGCACCTCACCTGCGCAACGTCATCAGTCGCTCCCTCGACACCGTGACCTTTCCAGAGATCTGGAAACAGGCCGAGATCAACGCCCTACTAAAAAAACCTAAGGCAGACCCAAGAGACCTCAAGAACTTCTGCCTCATCTCTCTGCTCCCCTTCCCGGCCAAGGTCATCAAGAAAACCGTCAACAGACAGCTAACCTGATACCTCGAAGAAAACAAAATCCTGGAACCTTCCTAGTCAGGGTTCCGCAGCAACCACAGCACAGAGACTGCCCTCGTCACCACCACCGACGACATCAGGGCCCTGCTGGACAACGGAAAGACCGCAGCACTCATCCTCAGACACCTCTGCCATCATCTGCCACTGCACCCTGTGTGCAAACCTCCAGACTGCAGGGGTCCGAGACAAGGCTCTGGATTGGACCACCTCCTTCCTCTCCGGCAGAACCCAGGGCATCCGCCTCCCTCATTCCGTTTCAAAGCCTCCGAGATAATCTGCGGTGTACCCCATGGATCCTCCCTCAGCCCGACGCTGTTCAACATTTACATGGCCCCGCTCGCACACGTAGCCCGACAGCATGACCTCAACATAATCTACTATGCCGACGACACTCAGCTGATCCTCTCCCTCACCACGGACCCCATCACTGCCAAAGCCAACCTCCATGAAGTAATGAAGGCCGTCGCCGACTGGATGAAGACCAGCCATCTGAAGCTGAACTCGAACAAGACGGAGGTACTCATCCTCGGCTCCAACACTTCAGCCTGGGACGACTCCTGGTGGCCGACGGCACTGGGGGCAGCCCCGACACCCACCAACCACACACGCAACCTGTGAATCATCCTCGAGTCAACGCTCTCAATGACCAAGCAAGTCCACACCATCTATTCCTCCTGCTTCAACACCCTACGCATGCTCCACAAGATCTACAGATGGATCCTGACAGATACAAGAAAGACAGTCACCCAGGCCCTTGTCAGCAGCAGACTCGACTACGGAAACGCCCTCTATGCGAGAGCCTCGACCAAGCTCATCAAATGACTACAATGCATCCAAAACACTTCAGCACGACTAGTCCTCGATGTACCACGCCACGACCACATCACCCCCACCTGAGAAACCTGCACTGGTTCCCCGTCAACTCGAGGATATCCTTCAAGCTCACACAAGGCACTCCACATGACCGGCCTAGCCTACCTCAACAGACGGCTCTCCTTCTTCATCCCCAACCACCAGCTACACTCTGCCGACCTCTCACTCGCCACCATCCCGCGCATTCGAAGAACAACCACCAGTGGGAGATCCTTCTCCCACTTTGCAGCCAAGACATGGAACACCCTTCCACTGAGCCTACGACAGACCCAAGACCTGCAGAACTTCAGGAGGATACTCAAGACCTGGCTGCTCAATCAGTAGCGCCCCCCTCCCTCAGTGCCTTGAGACCCTCACAGGTATGTAGTGCGCTTTACAAATGATTGATTGATTGATTTATTGAGAGAGTCTCTCATCTGGGACTGTTCCCTCTTGTGCACATAGGTTCCTCCTTCTCTCTTCACTTACAAAATGGTAACCACCTTCTTTAGGGTTTACAGCTACCATTTAGGGCAACTCTGCAGCTGGTTCCCTTCAGGTTTTCCTTCTCTTCTCTTTTCTTTTTTCTATTTCCATCATGGTTGTACCTCTCTTGGTTTCTTCCTGACTTTCCCAAATCATTATGTTTCCTGCCATACTGTGTTTTATGTCATTACCTTTTGCTGTACTTTTATTATTTAAAGGCCTCAGTCTGGTTGGATGGGGCATCACAAGGCTGTGTTCATTCACTTAATTCTTTGCTCCCTCCCCTTGCTGATCTCGACTCCTCAGTGGTGTATCAAGGGGGTTAGGCAGGGGGTGGTCCGCCCTGTGCGTCATGAGTTTCGTGGGTGGCAGCCTCCCCCGCTCTTACCTGTGGCTGCGTGGGGTAGCAAACTCAGGATTCCTTCGGCAGCAACACCCCCACTCTTATGTCCCCAGAGGGGTGGCATAGACTAGGACAGCCACAGGCAGCAAAAGGCCTAGCTACACCACTAGGACTCCTCACTCCTGAAGGATTCTACTTTCGGATTCCAGATTCCTGGTTTTCTTCAAACCTCTGAAGATTTCGTTCAAAAAGGAGGCATTTACACCTGTGGCTTTTTCCTTCTGAGAAGGTGGCAGCTTGCCAATTACATATTCGAGTGTGTGGTCACATTGTGGCTTTCAAAAAATTAACCCGTACATCAGACAGAGGAAGCAGAAAAAAGTATGGGTAAGCATCCAGAACTGAACAGTAGCTGAGGTTCGACAACAATTAGTGGAACTTCAGGTGAGAGTTCTATGTCTTGAGTTATGGGTGGAAGCTGCTAAAGGGTGCTGAACTAACATTTCAGTGTTGGGGCTTCCTAAGAAATTGGAGGGACTAATATGGAGATCACCCTGTCTTCTAAGGGGTTATCCGAATTTTCCATAGGTAAGGCCCAAAGGGCCCCAGTGTTTCATCTGCTTCTTGGTGCTCCTCCACAGTCACTGATAAACTGTTGAATTACAAGGATCACATCATAGTCCAGTGTGTAAAGGCACAAAGGTCCTTCCCAGATTGAGGATGCATGTGTACTGGTCTTCCTGGATCATACAATTATAGTGCTGCTCTAGTCTTTTGTGGCAGCCATTTTGTGCGCTCGTGCCTTTCACTCTGCGCACTTCAACTGTCGTTTTCCTGACGGAAAGACGCTTCTCGGTTAGCGCGTCTTTTTGAGTTTAGTTTCAGTCCGTTCTACCCTTGTCTTGAGTAGCCTACCCCTCCGCAGTCCCAACCGCTAGTCCTTCGTTTATTTGTGAGTGCCTCCCCCGTTTCTTCCGGTCCAGAAATTCCGCTTCAGCAGCCTCGCAGTTCCCTTGCCTCAAGGTCCTGGTAGGACGCTCCTTCTTTTGGGACTTGGTCTGCTTGAGGGAGGTAAGAACTTGATTCTATGTGGTTCCCATTTGTGTCCAGTATTCTCCGGGGAACCTTTTCAGCGCGAGTGTCTTTTCTGGCGCTCAGAACTTGTTTATGAGTTGGTAACTCTCCAGAAGCAGAAGAATGACAGCATTGGTGTTTTGCTAACAGCCGGTGTCAGACAATTAACTGTGTATAAGAGTTACTTGACTACCAAGAGCTAGAGACTCTCAGAGGAGTTTGGATCAAGCAGCAAGTGTTCTTCATCCTTCCTGAGCCTAGATGACAACAAGTATAGGGTTGTATATTTTGATATGCATATTAATTATACAGTGTTATACCACCGTGAATTCTGCAGCAAGGGTTGAAACTACCAGAACTGTTTGAACTCAACTCAAGTCTGGACTAATACTACCTACCTGACTATCACCTTCCAGACTCATTTATAGAGAGAGGCTAAAGTCTGCACACATTCAGGTACTAGAATTTAGATAATTATGGGAGAGAGTCAGGTGATAGTGCCCGAGTGTAGTGGGGAACTGTAGTAATATTTTGCTTACTTTTACAGGAGATGTCCTTCCTGAATGAAGAGTAACCGAAGGTTATTTGTGTGGCAGTCTCTGTTTGTTATCCACTTCCCCTTTCCCTTTCATTCCTGGGCTCAGAGTCCTCTGGGTACAGGGGTGTAGGGGAGTTGGGAAATTAGCATCTAGCAAGAACCTCCTGGTCACCTGCTCCCACGGATTCAAAGGAATTCAGGTACGCTTTCTGACAGATTGAAGTGCCTTAAACATTTCTCTCCGTCTGGGCAGGATGGCAGAAGGTTTAGATGTGAAGGCTTTGGCAACCATTCTTGAGGATTTGCAAAAGCAGCTTAGTGATACTAGGGAAGAGGTTAGGAAGTCCAATCAGGAGGCTAGTTTCCTTAGGCAGCGAGTAGAAGAGCTTTCAGTGAGTCCCAGTCCTAATTTTGGAGGGCTTAAGGCTCCAACCTTTACACCAACCTCTTCGTCATCATCTGCGTTAACTACACAAGTTGTCCATGCCATGTCTCCTACCATTCCTTTGGCCCCTCCCGAAAGATTTCAAGGGGATCCGCATAAAGCCCAAATCTTTTTGACCCAGTGTTCCTTGCATTTCCTCTGTAAACCCATTTTATTTAAAGAGGATCAGTCAAAAGTGGCGTTTGTGCTGTCCTATCTTAGTGGTGATGCTGCAGCGTGGTCAATGCCTCTGGTCTCCTCTAATGATCCGGTGTTGTATAAATTTGAAGATTTCAAGGCAGAGTTTCTTCGAATCTTTGATCGTCGAACAATTTCTCAGACTACAGATAACGAGTTATTGGATCTGAAACAGGGAAACAGAGAACTAGTGGCGTATCTGGCACAATACAATAAGTTAATTGTGGAAACTAATTGGCCTGCAGCAAAAAGAGCGGCAATTTTCTATCGAGGTCTAAGGGATGAGTTAAAGGATGAGCTGTCCCAAATTCCTAGATGTTTCTGAATTAATCGATTTGGTCCTTCAAATTGATCAAAGACAAGCGGAACGTCGGAGTGAGAAACGAAAAGATGTAAAACCCTTTCCACCACGTTTTGATCGAGTTCGTTCGGAGCCCATAAAGAATAGTGAAGTTCATACTAGTGAAGAACCCATGCAGATTGGGGCGGTTCGTGGCCCATTGTCTCAGGAGGAGAGAGAAAAGCGACGCCTTGGAAAATTATGCATGTATTGTGGTCAGTCAGGTCACTTCGTCAAAGAATGCCCAAAGAGACCAAAGACCAATTCATGGGTAAAAGACAAGCTCCACCAGTAGACGGAGTTGCACTGGTGGGAGCAGCCCCTGAGACAACTCCCGAGACTCAGCTATTAGCAAATGAATGGCAAGCTGTGGCCCCACATTTGATCTTGTCATGTACAATATGGTTTGGTAGGGGTCGGAAGGAAAAGGTGTCTGTAATGTTGGATTCTGGTGCCACTGGAAACTTTTGTGATCTACAATTTGCTAAAGTGGTGGGCATCCAGTTTGAAAAGAAACTAAAGCCAGAACCGGTGCGAGCTGTGGATGGAACAGAGTTATCATCGGGTCCAATAGTGTATGATACCGAAGTCATTACTGTCGTAGGTCCAGAGGAACATCGGAGTTTTATCAGCTTTAACCTCATTGACGCTCCTCAGTTTCAAATGATTTTGGGGCTGCCCTGGCTCACTGAGCATAACCCAAGGATCGATTGGGCCAAACGTACTGTGGAGATGACTTCCGAATTTTGTACAGAACATTGTTTTCATGCACCGGTGGATGCTTCGCCGACAACTATGTCTTCAAATTTGGCAAATCTAATGCCCATGGTTTGTGCTGTGGAAGCTCCGGAAATTCCAGAAGTTTATTTCGATTTGAAGGAGGTCTTCAACGAAAAAGAAGCCAAAAGATTACCTCCTCATCGGGAATATGATTGCCGTATTGAGTTGGAGCCTGGAGCCACTTTACCGTGTAGTCGCATCTATGCACTATCGGAACCTGAGAACCAACATCTTAAAGAGTATATTGAACAGAATTTAGAGAGTGGGTTCATCCGACCCTCTCAGTCGCCAGTGTCTTCCCCACTCTTTTTCATTCCTAAGAAGGATGGGACGTTGAGAACTTGCATAGACTATCGTGCCTTAAATCTGGTTACCAAAAAGAACCGCTATCCTTTGCCTCTCATTTCGGAGCTCCTTGATCAAGTAAAGAGTGCTAGAATCTACACCAAATTGGATTTGAGGGGAGCGTACCATTTGGTGCGAATGGCGGAGGCTGAGGAATGGAAGACGGCGTTTCGCACTCGTTTGGGTCTGTTTGAGTATCAAGTCATGCCTTTTGGATTATGCAACGCTCCTGCAGCCTTCCAGCATTTTGTGAATGATATTTTGAGAGAGTTTTTGGATCGCTTTGCTGTTGTCTATATTGATGACATACTCATTTTCTCAAACAATCTGGAAGAACATGTTAAGCATGTTCGTGTCATCTTAGAACGTCTGCTGAAGAATCAGTTGTATGTGAAACTGGAGAAATGTGTCTTTCATACAGCCAAGGTGGAATTTTTGGGTTTCATTCCCTCTCCAGAAGGGGTCAACATGGATAATTCAAAGCTGGAAGCTATAAGGTCCTGGCCCGCTCCCCGCTCCATCAAGGAAATTCAGATTTTTTTGGGATTCGCCAATTTTTATCGGCGTTTTATTCAGAATTTCTCTGAGAAGGTTAGCCCAATTACTCGACTTCTAAAGAAGAATGAGCGTTTCGTTTGGGGAAAAGAACCTGAAGAGGCCTTTCAACAGTTAAAGGAAGCCTTTGTATCTGCACCCATTTTGCAACACCCCGATTTGAAGGAACCCTTTTTTGTGGAAGCGGATACTTCCAATTTTGCAATTGGAGGCATTTTATCTCAGCAACAGAAACAAACGGGTCAATTACATCCTGTGGCCTATCATTCTCGGAAGCTTTCGACTGCTGAAATAAATTCCCCCATTTCTGACAAAGAACTCCTGGCTGTCAAAGAGGCCTTTAAGGTTTGGAGGCATTATCTGCTTGGAGCTCAACATGTCATTACAGTGTTCACTGATCATCGCAATTTGCAGTTCTTAAAGTCAGTCAGAACCCTCTCCCCTCGTCAGTTGAGATGGTCCCTGTTCTTCGCGGACTATGACTTTGTGTTGACTTACAAGCCTGGATCGGCCAACGGAAAAGCAGATGCCCTTTCTCGTCTAAGCCTGGGAGATGTTACCGACAAGAAGGAGGAAGGCTTTATCATTCCACAGAATAAGATTGTAGCTGTTATCGTGGAGGATGAGTTGGAAAAGCGGGTGCGAGAAGCCTTCCAAGGAAAAGAATTCATCAATTGGATATCTGAAGGTCCAGAAAGAGAACTTAAGGATGGGAAACCATACTTTCAAGGGGAAACTGTTTGTTCCAGTTGAAGAATTACAGTCAGCAATTATCCAACAGTTTCATGATCATCCACTGGCAGGTCATAAAGGAGCAGCCAAGACGCTGGAACTGGTGAAGAGGAGTTATTTTTGGCCTGGCATGGAAGCACAGATTGGGCAGCACATCACCACTTGCGAACAGTGTATTAAGGGGAAAAGTTCTAGACAGCCACCCCAAGGGTTACTTAGGCCTTTGCCCGTAGCACCTTCTCCTTGGCATACCATTTCTATGGATTTCATTGTAGAGTTACCCTCTAGTCAAGGTTATTCTGTAATCTGGGTGGTGGTTGACCAGTTCACTAAGATGAGTCACTTCATTCCCCTAAAAGGTCTCCCAACAGCTTCCCAATTGGCAGAATTGTTGGTTCAACATATTGTGCGACTGCATGGAATCCCTAAGATAGTGATTTCCGATCGAGGTCCACAGTTTGTTTCCCGATTTTGGAGATCATTTTTGAAAGGTTTGGGGGTGGATTCTCGTCTGTCCACCAGTTTCCATCCAGAAACGGACGGGCAGACTGAGAGGGTGAACCAGGATTTGGAACAGTATCTTCGTTTGTATTTGATGGATCAAGAGGGAGAATGGCCCTCTCTATTGAGTACTGCGGAGTTTGCTTACAATAATTCAGTCCATTCTGCCACCGGATACTCCCCATTCTTCCTTAATTCAGGTAGACATCCAAATATGTTAGTGGGAAGAGTAGAGGTAGAGGTCCCTGCGGCAGAAGAGGTAATCCAAGATTTACATAAGGCCTTTCAGTCAGCATCTGCGAATCTAGTTAAAGCAAAACAGAACTATAAAAAGCAGGCAGACAAGAAGCGTAGGGAGAGTCCAGAATTTGAGGCAGGAGATTTGGTTTGGGTGTCCACTCGCCATATGCGGTTGACTGGGAACAGGAAGTTTGTAAATGTAAATGTAAATGTATAGGCATTTATATAGCGCACTACATACCCGTAGGGTCCCAAGGCGCTTCGACCGCTGCGAAACCCTTCCTGGCTTCCCTGAGAGATGGTCCCTTAATGGGTATCTCCAGGGTGAGACCAGGCATCCCCGGCGGTCTGGTGGGGCCGTTAGTGAAGATGAGGCAAGCTAATGCCCAGAGTTGCCGAGTGTGATCGCTGATCAGAGTGGGCACCGAGGCGAGAGAATTATCGAGTCCGCTGACCCTGGTCCAGAAACCTGCCGCGCCGGGAATCGAACCCTGGTCCCGGGCCGTCCTCTGCTCTCGGGTCTGCCGCCTCTAACCGGTGAGCCTCGATATGTGGGTCCATATCCCGTAGTGGACATGGTAAATCCTGTCAGTGTGCGGTTGGCTCTTCCCAAGTCTATGAAGATTCATCCTACCTTCCATGTTTCCTTGATTAAACGTAACCCCCCAAATTTTCGACGTTCCCATCCTCCTGCTCCAGTTCAAGTCGAATCAGCTGAGGAGTTTGAGGTTAAGAGAATTTTGGACTCCAAATTGAGAAGAAACACTTTGTTTTACCTTGTAGATTGGAAGGGTTTCGGTCCTGAAGATCGTTCATGGGAACCCAGCAATAATGTTCACGCCCCGCAGTTGGTAGCTGAGTTTCACAAGACACATCCTCAGAAGCCTAGAGAGGGGGCTTTAGTGGGGGGTACTGTCAGGTCCCAGCGGGTGGTAAAGGGTGCTGCTCCAAGACTGCGGTATAAAGTCAAATCTGGTTACAACCACACGCTCTCTGCTTGCTTTTGGAGGCAGATAGTTGCTCAATCGAGGTTCAAAGATACACTTCCTGTTTGCGCCACTGACTAGTTGCCTTAACGCTCTAGTCTTTTGTGGCGGCCATTTTGTGCGCTCGTGCCTTTCACTCTGCGCACTTCAACTGTCGTTTTCCTAAGGGAAAGACGCTTCTCGGTTAGCGCGTCTTTTTGAGTTTAGTTTCAGTCCGTTCTACCCTTGTCTTGAGTAGCCTACCCCTCCGCAGTCCCAAGCGCTAGTCCTTAGTTTATTTGTGAGCGCTTCCCCCGTTTCTTCCGGTCCAGAAATTCCGCTTCAGCAGCCTCGCAGTTCCCTTGCCTCAAGGTCCTGGTAGGACGCTCCTTCTTTTGGGACTTGGTCTGCTTGAGGGAGGTAAGAACTTGATTCTATGTGGTTCCCATTTGTATCCAGTATTCTCCGGGGAACCTTTTCAGCGCGAGTGTCTTTTCTGGCGCTCAGAACTTGTTTATGAGTTGGTAACTCTCCAGAAGCAGAAGAATGACAGCATTGGTGTTTTGCTAACAGCCGGTGTCAGACAATTAACTGTGTATAAGAGTTACTTGACTACCAAGAGCTAGAGACTCTCAGAGGAGTTTGGATCAAGCAGCAAGTGTTCTTCATCCTTCCTGAGCCTAGATGACAACAAGTATAGGGTTGTATATTTTGATATGCATATTAATTATACAGTGTTATACCACCGTGAATTCTGCAGCAAGGGTTGAAACTACCAGAACTGTTTGAACTCAACTCAAGTCTGGACTAATACTACCTACCTGACTATCACCTTCCAGACTCATTTATAGAGAGAGGCTAAAGTCTGCACACATTCAGGTACTAGAATTTAGATAATTATGGGAGAGAGTCAGGTGATAGTGCCCGAGTGTAGTGGGGAACTGTAGTAATATTTTGCTTACTTTTACAGGAGATGTCCTTCCTGAATGAAGAGTAACCGAAGGTTATTTGTGTGGCAGTCTCTCTGTTTGTTATCCACTTCCCCTTTCCCTTTCCTTCCTGGGCTCAGAGTCCTCTGGGTACAGGGGTGTAGGGGAGTTGGGAAATTAGCATCTAGCAAGAACCTCCTGGTCACCTGTTCCCACGGATTCAAAGGAATTCAGGTACGCTTTCTGACATTAAGGTGTTTTGGAATGGAATGCCATAGTTTTGAAGTAAAGTCGAACATAATAACGTCAGGAAAGAACCCCTAGGGAATATTTGTTCTTTGCAAAGTACATGAGTTCTTGGACAAATCAATATTCAATCAAGGGGAAGTTCCCTAACTGCTTAAGCCGAGTTTCCAAGAAATCGTTGTGACGTTTGGTATGGGTGGAAGTAGCCATGCCTGTATTTGGTCTGCATGGGCTAAGTCTAAATAAGGTATTGATTTATATGCCTACATAAGGGCAATGTGAATTGCACCTATGTAAGGGCATGAATCGGGAGAATTCACTCTGAGCCTAAAACGTCACACAACACCCACTCCACTTTCTTATGTACGACATTACTAAGTTCTAAACAAGGGGTCTCCAAACCGGTCCTGGAGGGCCGTATCCATGCCAGATTTTAAAAATGACTACATGTATCTCAATGGGGATATCCAAAAAATGTGGCACGGATCCGACCCTCCAGGACCGGTTTGGAGACCCCTGTTCTACACACATAAAAACATATCTAAACATGATGTGTTAAAAACCCACCCAAAATACATAGAGATGCATTGGTACTGTTTGTACACGAAAAGCATTTGTGCTGTACGCATTTAAAGCATTGTTTCCTTAAAAGCATATAGATGACATTTGAAAATGCTATCCAAATGAATCATGAAAATACATTAATGAAATGGCTCTTAAGTACAAAAGAAAAAGTTGAGACCATTCCAAGGCAGATTATAATAACTGTTTGAATGTGGACAAGGTCAAATATTGTCTCTTTGAAGTTTTTCAAAGAATTCTAGTTCTCTATGAATAGTTCTACTATGAGCAAATTACTTTGTGCCAAAAAATGAAAAATACAAATTTGGAAAAACATTGATCATAGAAAAAATGGAGTTCCAAAGTTAAAAACTTGTTTTGAAAAATGAAGGTCGAATGCAGAGTCTCTCAGAACACTGTGTGCCAAATTAAATGTCAGTGTTATTGTTTGGAGCAAACATAAAATCTTCTAAGTCTAAAAAAATGTGTCTACCATTGTAGGTGAAAGTTGTATTACCTCGTTAAGAAGATTAATTGCACAAAGATGCAAAGTTTCGCAGTCAGCATTGGCCGCGTTAGCAATGTTCAAATTGGATTGGACCTGTGTGCCGCTTTCCTCTCATACCTCACCGTCAGCATTTTGCGTCTGTGAGATCTCAATGAATGCCGTCATCAGAAATGGAAGCCGCGGGGGACAACACTGCGCATGGGCCTTTACCGATTCCAGTAAAGCATCAACATCCATTGGCATGACTGATGGGAGTGTGAGACAGATGTCTAACACACATTCTTCTCCACATACCAGGCATCGTAAAACAGGTAACATGCAATCTTGCCAGATTGGTCTGAATGACATAAACCATGTGGTATTTAATTCTCTTAAACAAGTTAATCCCAAAATTTGGACTATGCACTCACGACACTTTATCGCCAGAAGAGTGTTCTCCATGGCTTGCCATATTGGAGCAAAATAGTGTCCCTGCTGCGAGTCCCAAAACGAGAGGCAGTCCGCCAAACACAGAGTGCACGAAGTTTGGAAAAATTCTTAGGACTGCTTCAAACGGTGCTAACAGTCCCGAAAAATCATCTTAAATACATGTACAATACCACTCATATCAGACATGTTTAAGATACAACCTAACATTTCTGAGAAATGTACAGGGCAGTCTGTAGTTAATAGGGTGTGTATCTCTGCAGAAGTCCTTGCGACTTGCAGATCATAGGTTTCTTTGGCCGAGGTCAATGGCACCGTTTTTTGTAAAAGAATGGCTTCCATTCTGCTCAAAGTATCAATTCGTATAGAAGAGATGTTCAGTGAAGGCCTTACCGGCAACTCCCGGTCTGTCTTGGTTTTTGGAAACAATACTTGCATACATCAAGTGACCCTGGCTGACACAGTTACAATACAGGCTAAACTTGGCAACATGCCACAGCAGCTGTGATCATTCAACATGATGTACCTTCCATGTGAAAGTTGCCTAAAAATTGGATCAATCACTGCAGCTGGTGAACCTTGCGGGTGGCAGGATAAATTGTTAGCGCAACCATCGCAGGCCCCGTGTTAATGTATACCCTGACATAGGAGGGAACCTCTTAGTGTGTTTTCACAATTATTTCCACTAAGAAACACTTATTTCCCCCCACTCCAACATCAGTGTGTGTAAGGTACTTTCCAGGATGCCTTGATGTATTTTTTACCCAAACTTTTATATAGGCCTTCTGGTATACGTTTTAAGCAATACTGAAAATGGAAAATTGTAACAGCAGAGTGATTGTACCATGTATTATCCATTCAATGGATGGTTTTCAGCGACTGTAAATGGCAATCTTTCCAGTTTTTCAATGCTCAGCACCGTATAGTCTGCTCCCCTCTGTGCCAATTTGATTTGTTTATCTGTGAGACTAAATTCAGAAAACAGTGACAATATGTTGATTAAACACCAAGGCACATAGCCTGAATGAAGGTTTTGAAATGTCCAGCCTAATAGCATGATAGAACGTAATTGCGACTGACCATGTTGCAACATGACCAAGTCCTGTTCCATTATGTCTATGGCAGAGGATACTATGCTGTCCAAAGAACATATCCTGGATGACAGAGTTGTTAACCCATTGTCAACTACAAAGTGAGATTTTTCTAAATTAATACAATCAATTTCTCATATTCGTTCTGCAGTCTCTGCTTATGTAATCTTCCATGCTTCATTATATAGGGCATAGATACCGGCGTATATAAAATGTTTAGGACACGATTTTTTAGGTCCTTGTAAGAAGTCCCTCAGGTCAGCGCCATCTTTAAGTAAAGATAAGTGTTGTTTTACTTCCTTCAGTGTAGACTTGTGCAGCCACTCATGGCACAGTTTCCCTACACTGTATGATGTTACTATCCCTGGATGCTGTCTTTGAACATATCTTGGTTCTGGCCTAGTGTATGTGAACGCTTGTGTCTTATTCAGGAATCTATCTTGACAGTTGTTTGTGTCTGTGGGCCAGATTAACCATTTTTTCCAATCAGGATCTGTTCTGTTGTGAAGCAAAATAGTATGTACGTTGACCTCCCCCTCTGAAGTGTTACTGCTATCAGGTGTAGGTGTAGGTATGGACGGTTAGTTTAAATCTTTTATCTTGGCTAAACCAAGACAAGATGTCTGCTAAACAGTGTCATTGAAAAACATTATTTGCTCTGGGATGATGCAGGCGCTAAATAAAGCTTCTAATCCCTGCACTTGCCAGCCTTTTGTGCCCCAGACAGTTTTTGTCTCAATGGTGTCTCTACAAAAGTTAAAACCTAATGTGGACAGCTGAGCATAAAATGCATCAGAATAAATATGCTTTGTATTTGTCAACATACTTTTCATTCCTGTCCTATTAACATTTTTAAAGTAAAAGGATTCTGGATTTTAAACATTATACCCTGAAAAGTATGGAAATTTGCCAAAAAATGTTTTTGAGTGACCCTTTGGTGGCGTAGGACAATGTTCCCATTGGTTATAAGTAAATACATTTCTAAGATTTGCAGATTTGTGCAAGAAATGATGACCACAGTGATTATAACAATAAATGTGTTCATAATCTGATGAATAATTTAAGTATTCATGATTTGTAAACTTTGCAGACATTTCTAAGTCTGAAATCATATTATTAACAGTCTCGAATTCCCAATCATCAGAAAAGGTATTAGATGAAACAAAGTCAGCCAAAGGAAATCTTGAATTGTTGAGGAATCTTCAACAGTTCCGCCGGACCAAGAATGTCATATTCAGTACTGTCCCAAGCTATACCACCAGGTATACGAACGGCTGTGATGTTCACTGATGACAAGTCTCTTTGTTCACGATGAGATGATTTGTGTGGCTTGAGGAGTAAGTTGATGTTCTTACTTGCTGTGTCCTTTTTAACATATCTTCCATTTATCAGCATTCCCAAAGTAAATACAAGAGTCAACCAAAGTAGAAGAAAAATGACGCCCAACACAATCCAAAATTCAATCCATAGTGAAACCAGATAAGTCTTTTCCAGTTGATAAAAAAGTTCTATTGCTTGTACTTTGGAAGTTCTTTTTACTTGCGTCGTTTCAGGTTCGCTGGGATCCTCGTAAAACGTATCAAAGTTAATGAAATAGCCAGAGGCACTTCTGTCAATTGTAGGGATTGCTTCAGGATTCGTTGAAATCACTGGAACCACTTGATCACTTGTTACATTTGTATAGTCAGTTGCTATTTCATTGTAGACAGGCATTTCTTGACGAACTGTTATTTGGGTCTCAAGAGGTACAAGTTCCACAGCTTTGTAGCATAGTTCTTCTTTTCGCACTGCAGATTCTTCAAAGGTGATGAGTCTCTCGGTTTGAACCTCTTGGATAGTAGTCAGATTTGGGCATCTGCTACATCTTTGGAGTACACTTGGCCTTGTACTTATGATCGGCCACTTGTTGTGGTTTGACCAGGTCGATGGACACAAACCTGTTCTCCTTTTTACAGGCAAGGGGTGGCAGTAATACTGTTCTTTATCTGTGGATGGCTAGGACAGGTACTGGTTGTCTGTAAGAAGGCCCAAATTCCTCCTTGTCCGCGATCTTTTCTTTGACTAGATCCCCATTGTTTGGAATCCAGACAGGTTTTGCTGGGACGGATGGTATTCCTTCAGTGGTTGTTGGCTTCAGGAGTATGTTAGTTTGTCTGGATCTTATTTCATTTAAGTCCTGCAAAACAGCCAAACGATCTTTGATATCAAAGGGTTTTTGTTCTAACACTAAAGTGTGACAATCAAGGTCCTGCACAATCATTCTAGTTCCAAAAAGGATTTCATATGGAGTGATACCCCTAGAGAACTTCTTGGCAGATTGTTAAGACTACGTTGGACACTTATTAGTTGTTTGAACCACCCGTCACCCGAGCATAGTACCCTAGCTGTTATAGATTGCTTTATGTCTCGTTTTTTTCTCTCCACTACCGAATTTCCCTCAGGATGAAATGGACTAGAATACCGCTATGCAATGCCCATATTGGCCATGGCCTCCTTGTAAGCTCGAGATCTAAATGCAGGACCCTGGTCAGAATGTAGTGTGCCGACTGCGTATGTGCTGATAAAGACTCGCAAATCTTTTATAACAGTTCGAGCGTCAGCCGAGTGCTGAGGCCACATCCGAATGAATCTTGAGCATGAATCCACTGCGACAATGATATATTTATAGTTACCATCCCTTTGTAAGGGACCACAGTGATCCAGGTAAACGCAAGCTAATGGTTTATCTGAAATTAACAGGGGTGTCTGTGCAGTATGTTTCACTGTAGAGACTTTCATCTTTTGGCAGATTTCACATTCCGAAACATAGTTTCTGGTTTGTTTCCTTATGTGCGGCCACCAGTATCTCTGTTTTAATAATGATATTGTAGCGGAAACACCTGCGTGTGCAGAGGCAAGCCCTTCATGTGCCGCTAAGATTAGTCCTAATCTATGTTCCATGTTTGGTGTTACTCTATCCCTCAATCCAGGGATTCAAGCAAACAGAACATTATTTACATCATTTATATATGAGTATTTGAGTCGAAAGCCTTTTGGTAATGTTTTACCTCTGTCTTTGCTTGAAGCCCTCTATTTTAGATTTTTCACCGAGTGATTGCAGTTACGGAAGCCATTTGCACAGGTGCCTTCGTGGCTTCATCAGCCAATGAAATCCCCGCAACGTGAACGCCATCACGTTGATGACTCAGTGTATGTATCACGTTAGCCTTTTGTAGTTCTTTTAGTAACTGAACTACTTGTTCCCAAAGCAACTTATGCTTGATTGTGCCACTTTTGCATCTTTGAAACCAGTTCTGAAAGTATTCATTGTAAGATTGAACACAGTAATACGAATTGCACACTATGAGTGTGGGGAATTCGCGATCAGTATTTTCAAGCGCCATCTTAAATGCTTTTAGTTCAGCTCGCTGAGCTGTACAATCTCCTAGAGATTGAGTTTTAGTGACCATTGGTCGGAATTCGACATCGCACCAGCGATCTTTAACGATCGCGCACGCTGCACTATAAGCTTGTTTACCCCCAATAGCGGGCTGTGCTGATCCGTTTGTATAAATTATACATTCATTCAGTTCTAGGGGCAGAATCACAATAGGCAGAGGACATTCTTGTTCATATTGTAGAAATTCTTGTGTTTTCAAATAAGGGTTAAAAACATATTCAATGTCTGTTGCAGCAGGAGAATTAACCCATTGTATCCATCTCAGATGTAAAGCTTTTGCATTCGGAATGCTCACTTTCGTCACTGCCTCTAAGGCAGGTACAGGAGTAACGACCATAATGCATTTACCCTGTGCGAGGGCTCTCTCTTTTGCTACTGCAGTTTGAACCTCTGTCAGAATTTTTTCTGTAGAAATGAATTTCATTTCAGCTTGTGTGTATAAGTGAGATTTGTAAGCTATTGGTACTTTTACTCCTTCATTAAAGGTTAAGTACGTGAATCCGCATCTTCCTCGACTGATTTGGATCAATAAGTTGCATACGTTTACCCGTGTTTGCAAATGTTTTGTTGCTAACATGTCTGTTTGGCCTAATGCAACATTTCAGTTTGTTTTTGAGTCCAATTAACTGTTTTAAAATCAGGTTTGATTAGTTTGTAGAGAGGTTTAACCCTTTCTGCATAATTTAGAATGTATGTTCTTCGAAATGTAGGAAACCTAGAATCAACTGTAAGTTTTTCAGTGTTTTTGGAGGTTGGAGCAGCGCACGTTTCTCTAGAAAGTTTGTTGCCAGGCTTTTGCCTTCACTCAATAACTCATATCCTAAAAATAAGACATTTAGGTGGGAAATTCTCAGTTATTTTAAATTGAATTTATACCATTCAGAGGTGAATCCCAAAATAATGGTGTTCACTCTGTTCAAGGGCCTATCCAAGTCATCATCTGTCAGATAGATGTCATCCACATATGATAATGCTTCATCATCATAAGTTTGTAGTAGCTCTGTTACTCTTGCTGAAAATAACCCTGGACTACTCTTGAATCCCTGAGGGGGAGGACAGAATTGACTCTGTGTCCCCATGATTGAGAAAGCAGTCAAGTACCTACTTTATGGTGCAATGTTTTGACAGAAGAAATCGTTAGAAATATCGAATGTGGTTTTATATTTTTTACGCACAATGTTCTTCATTAGTGCTGCACTGTGTGCATTTTGTACGGCAAAAGTTTTGCAACAAGAGTTTAAATGTATGTAATCCAAAACTAGACAATATGTATTGTCTGGTTTGGAGACAGGAAACAAAGGATTGTTCATGAACGAGGTGCATGTTTCAATCACCCCTTGGTATTCAAGTTGATCTAATATCTCTCTGACCTGTTTTTTAGCTTCTTGCTTAACTGGGTACTGCCGCTGTGGAGTTGCTTGATTTTTTAACTGGATTTTATAGTGAGGAGAATCCTCATCCCATCCTACATGATTTTAATATAATGCAGGAGCCTGGGCTACTGCCCATTTCCTGGCATAAGTATATTTTAAATGAATAGGAATGTGGTTGGAGAAAGCTGGCATAATTATGTATTCGCCATGTGGGCACTCCCTGACAAATTAAGGTGGCCAGTCTTGTTCAGCTAAAAGAATGTCATAACCCTGAGAGAGCTTCTCCCAAAAGTGTGCTCTTATTTTTCTAGTTATATCCCACTCCATCCGCAATGTTACTTCATATAACTTATGTGGGACACTAACCCTGGTATCTGCAGTTTCAACTTGGATGTACTCATTCAATTCCACTGTCTTCAGATGATCCTTCAAGTTCTTGCGAGCTATGGTGACTTCTGCTGCACTGTCCAACATTGTTTGAGCCCATTCCCCATTCTTGAGATGTGCCCTCAGGATCCTCAGCATGTCTGATTATTAGACATGCTACCTTCTTTTTGGTGTATTGAGTTTTCTTATTTTTTGGAACGTGTTGGTCGTCTTTGGACTTCACGCGTTTTTCCTTTTGTTCTGATCGTCCTCTTCTTTCGGATTTCTGTGAGGAAGTCTGAAAGGTACGAGAGGAACTTGTATAAGTATCTTGATATCTATTAGGTTTTCTAAAATGATCCCTATTCCTGAGGTTATACCTCCTTTCAGAGGGCTCCTTTTGAGAAGACCTACCTCGGGATTCAGAACGCTTCTCTTCAGAAGTTTGTTTAGTGTTCTCCCACTTCTTTTTGAGAGGTGTAGGAGTGTTTTTAATAAAGACCTTTAACTATATAATTCTACTAAATAGTGTATATAACCTAGTAATTTATCGCCTGACATTGCTTCAATGTCAGGGTCAGGTCTGTAGTTGGCTAAAGCTAGCCATGTTGCTCCTGGTCTACCTAGTGGACCGAGCCTGATAATGTGATGTGTATGTTTTAGGGCGCCTTTAAACCAGAGTTCCTGCTCTTGGTATGTTAGTGGAATTTCAACATCTTCAAAAGGAATGTACTCCTCTGGAGCTTCATCTTATTTGTAGAAGTGAAACACTTTTTTTCTAGGATTTGCTTCAGGGAAGACTATCCATGAATAGAATACCTCTGTCTGATGATATGCGTGTGCCTCTATCATAAAAACTACCCTACCACCTCTAGATGATAGGCCATTTCTTATAAGTTTCATAGTGATGGCTTTCCTTAAAGTTTCTGTAATGCTTATAGCATACGCGTCGGTCTCTTGGAAACTTGTAAAGTTTAAAGCGTGTATGGCATTGCTGCCTGTAGCTTCACCGTTTTCAGTGTTGCCGCCGTTATTCGACATTGTTTAATGTAAGTTGCAGAGCAAGTTTCAAGGAAACAAAGATAAGGTGCACAATATTTAGAACACTTTATCCTTCAACGTTGAAATAAACCAAAAACTAATACATAGGATTTTCGTCCTACTCAGCTATGGCGGATATTATCCCTTTACCCACTCCAGATGTCTAATGGAGTATTTTACGGTAAAAGGGGTCTCTGAGAAAAGCACGACTGAGTTACTTTAGTATCTAGAGTTAAATTAGTGCGTTACCAAACGATGGGCGCAATGTAGTGTAGCTCCTATATTTCCAATAGGCTCTGCGCATTGGAATAATATATCCTATAGATTTGACGTAGGACTGAGGTTGACTAGGTCTCTATCGAATATACTAAACTTAAGAGTGAGTGCCAGCTAGCTCAGAGGTCACTAGAAACTTTCTTGAATTCACAAGAAGGGATTCGTTTCTGACAACCGCATAAACATGACAACTTTGTTTCCCAAGAAACAGAAATATATCTCTAGAGTCGCTGTAACAATAGATAAGTATTTCACTCAGTAAATCGTGCATGCTTTGTTTCAACAGAGTTGTATAGAAATATAGAGACGGGCCTTTTCATTAAAAGGTTTATTGAACAGTCTTTTTTCTAATGCAAGAGAAGTGAACTGCTACAATCGTTAAGCAGACTGCAAAGTATAATGCGTACAGCCAGAAGAGTATTATAAAATAATACTGTAAAAGCATTGTATGGTTTCTAAGCCATATAAACATACATACATAAATAACATTGACTAAAAATACTCATCTGGTGCTCCTAAATACGCCTACCCCAATGTACCTAACCTAAGTCTAATACGCATATGTTTAGTTGTTTTTGCCAAGAATCTACCAAAGGTTTCTCGAGGTTCTAATCCGCTCCATACCTTGGTTTAGAATGAAGGAAGTCTGGTATCTCTGTCTCAGGAACAGATTTCCCAATACCCTGCGAGGGGAGCTTGGAAATACCAGAGCTGGATTCTCGGCGTGAGAAAGGCAGTCTCTTGATCAGTGCATCAGCTGGAGGGTTGGCTTCCTTCGGCACTTGCTGTATCGAGCTGCGTCGAGCAAGTAGATAGTCGAACTGCTCCGAGCCACCGTAGTTTGCCATAGCAAGGGAAGGTATATTCATGCCTTGAAGGTGTTTAGGAATGCCATAGTTTGACGTAAAGTCGGGCATAATAACGTCAATAAAGAACCCCTAGGGAATAGTTGTTCTTTGCAAAGTACATGAGTTCTTGGACAGATCAATATTCAAGCAAGGGGAAGTTCCCTAACTGCTTAAGCCGATTTTCCAAGAAATCGTTGTGACGTTTGGTACGGGTGGAAGTAGCCATGCCTGTATTTGGTCTGCATGGGCAATGTCTAAATAAGGGATTGATTTCTATGCCTATATAAGGGCAATGTGAATTGTACCTATATAAGGGCATGAATCAGGAGAATTTACTCAGAGCCGAAAACGCCACCCAACACCCTCTCTCATCTTGGCCTGCGGTATTGGAACGAGCTCCCCATACTCTTGAGACAATGTACTGGTCATTTACAATTCAGGGAGTTGCTTAAGACTACTCTTTTCTGTTCCTGATCCAGCTGTAGCTGCAATATATCCACGCAGTCCATCCCAAGCACAGAGATACCCTTTTGGGGGTCGATTCAGGTGCTATACAAGTAAATAAATAAAGCTTACCGGACTTCCTCGAGGCACCAGCTTCTGGCTCCCCGCCTGTTGATCTCTCTCTCTCACCCCTCCTCTTTTTTTTCTGGGAGTCTTCCAGCAGCCTATATGCTTCTCTCAGGCCACAACCTCCATCCCAGCTCCTAAACCATTACCCCCTCCTGTTTTCTTCCACCCACCTTTCCCTCATCCTTTTTTCCTCCTCCCTATCCTTTCTTACCTTCTCTTCTTCTCTTTTCTCATCTCTCTCTCTTCCCTCATCTGTTTCCTTTTCCCTCTCCTTACTTCCCTCTCTGCCCTCCCCTCCCTGTTCTACCTTCATCTTACCACTGCTGCTCCCTGATGGTCTCCTGTGACCCACACCCCTTTGAACCTTTACGCACAATCTCCTGAAACATTAGGGACCTCATGCAATTTATTAAGTGCAAGAAGATACTGGCTTACCTCCAATTGAAGTGGGTAGACGTGGCCCTCTGCCAGGCGATGCACCTCTCCCAGGAGGAGTGAGAGAAATTAAGGTGCAACTGGGAAGGCAGGGGTGCAGTGGTTCACACCAGCTGCCCCCTCTCTGCATCTGATGAGCCCAGTCACCCTCAGAAATGTGGTGATCCTCCGGCAGCGATCTCTACCCTTCAGCATCCTCGGTACATGGACCCATCTGGATGGACGCTATGTGTTCGCAAAGCTACGCCTGGGTGGGCAGATGTGCATGGTCTGTGTATGTGCTGACCAGGCCGAAACGCCAGTTTATAATTTGGCCTAATCATCTCCTCACTGGAATTAGGGCTACCCACTGGCTCATTGGGGGGTAATGGAGCCTGGACGGTGATGTGGTCCTGGACCGCACTGGACTCCTCGTTTGGACTAACACAAACCGGACCCTCCTAGGAAATGTCATGGTTGATAACGGTTTAGTAGGCCTATAGCATCTTTCCCACCTAGTGGGCTGAGAGTTCACCTTTTTGTAGCCGTTGCACTGCACCCTGTTTTGGCTAGACTACTTCCTGGTCTCCCATTCAGTGGTGAATCTCTCGCAGCAGTGAGTGACACTCAAGGGCATGATTTCTGATCACTCCCCGGTCCTCCTGTCCCTGGAGCTAGGGCTCTTCTCTCTTGTCTGAAAATATTAGTGCCTCAATGTCTCAAGCTATCGCCCTCTCCATGGGCAAATCCAAATTACAATCTCACGTCTCCTCATACCTGAAGCACAACAGGGGATCCATTGCTTAAACGTGTATCATACGAACGTCTGTAAAGGTGGCCATCCAGGGCCAATTGATGAGATATGCAGCCCTCGCCAATGCCCTGAGGGCAGTGCAGCAGAGGGTCCTGAAGGACGGACACTCTTGTCTCATCCGCTATCCACACCGCTAACCCCTTGGTGTCTCTTCACCGCCGCCTCAAGAAAGCCTGCATGGATCTTAATGCGCTCTCCAAGATTGAATGTGTGTTGCAGCAGTTGAGAATCTGCCCCTGCAAGCATGGTGAGAAGAAGGGATGGCTCCTAGCGGCCCAGTTAAGAAAACAGGTGGTGGCTCTGGCCTTCCTGGCAATTAGGTCCACAGAGGGCGTCATTCTCAATCATCCATAGGACATTGTGACTGAATTTACAGCTTTCTACCGGACTCTGTACATCCCAGAGGTGGCGAAGGACCCTACTCGCCTGGACATGTGCTCCGATGGGGTGCGTCTTCCCCATCTCAATGAGTTGGGCTGGGGCCTACTCCAAGGGGAGATCACCAAACTGGAAATCGTGCAGGGTATGTAAAAGCGCCCATACCATAAAGCTCCAGGGGAGGATGGCTTCCTGGTGGGGGTCTACAAATGGTCGGGCGAGGACATGGTGACATCTCTATAAGAGGCCTTTCAGGAGGCAGAATGCACGGGCTCCCTCAAATTTATCTCCAACAAAGCCTTGATCGCAGTCCCCATTCAAAATCTGATAAGGACCCCCTCCTCTGTGGCAGCTGTATGCCCATATATCTGCTTAATGTGGACATCTAAATCCTGTTTGGTTTCCTAGCGGTTCGCCTCCAGGGGGTAATTCAGGCCCTGATCCATCATTGGCTTTTGGGGTTCGTCCCTGGGTGGTCTTCCCGGAACCTGTTCTACTCACTGGCTCATGCCCTTTGGGGTCCACCAAGTAATTATACAGGAAAAATCGTCCCTCACAACACAAGTCATAACACTATTGCACACAGAGATACAATGATATCTATGTTATAGGAATCCTGATGGACCTCTTTTTTCTTTTTTCCCTCCTTTTTCTTTTTCTTCTTCCAGCAGGTATTTTTCCTCAGGCAGTACTTCTTGTCTCATAATGATGAATTCATTGTCATGTTAGGGATCAAAACGTTGTCGACCTAAGTACCTTGACATTCACTTGTTGATTTATTTACTGTAAATATGTGCAATGGTGCTATTTCAATGTTTGTGACCTAATTATTGATTGTATTTTGGCCACACGTTGCTATGCCGGAGTTCGGAAACTCCTTCTCTCAGTGAATACTGTCCCACTTTTCATTATTTCCTGTTGTTTTAGGTAAACAAAATTACAATTCCAATCGGGGTATTTATAACATGGATATCATTGTATCTCTGTGTTTATTACTGTCTATGACTTATGTTGTAAGGGACCATTGTTCCTGTATAATTACTTGCATTCCAGGTCCCTTCCAGATTACTTGGGTTCCCTTGTCTCTTGAAAATCTGTAATCCACAAAAAACATGCCAGAGGAGACACCATCCCTCTCCCTGGATGACAAGAATGAGTTTGACAGAATAGAATTGGGGTACCTCTTAGAGACACTTCAGATGTTTGGCCTAGGGGATGATTTTATAGCTAAAGCCCTGTGGTTCTATGAATCACTCACTGCCCAATTCAAGCGTAGGGGCTTCCTTTCGGACCCCTTCCTGGTCCATCACGAGACTCAACAGGGCTGCACGCTGTCTCCCTTCTGTTACTCCTTGCCATGGAACCCCTGGCAGCCTTCCTTTACAAATCTGGGTAGATCACAAGCATCCCCAACCCTGGGGGGCTGTTCACTTCATACCTATATGCAAATGACATCCTGCTTATTCTCTCAGACCTCCTCCACTCAATCCTGGCTGTTTTGGACATCGTCTCAGACTTTGCGTCTCTTTCGGGACATTGGATCCACTGGGACAAGAGCAAGGCCCTCCTAATTACTTGGGTGACCACATGTGCAGCCGTCTCCATCTATCCTTTCTAGTGGATGCCCTCTGGCCTTAAATATCTGGAAAGTTACGTTAATCAGGGACTGGAACTCATGGTTACAGACAATCTTGCCCCCCGGTGGCATGCATGAACCTGGACTTCGATAAGTGGTCCCACTGTGGTTCTGGATGGTACCCTTGCTAATATTCACCTACATCCTAGGCATGCTTCTTCTCCTCATGCCTCTCTTACTCTTACAGTCGGTGGACAGGAAAATACGGTCTTTCATCTAGGGATCGTTGCAGCCTGAATGGCCAGTAGTAAACTTAGTGCCCACCGTTTGTTTGGTGACTTCCCTCGGTTGCCCACTATGCCTTGACCCTGCAACTGGCATAGCTCACCTACATGCTCCCAGACTGCCCACTGTGGGTCACAATAGATCTTGCCATCTTAGAGTGCCCGCTGGGCTCCACATTCTCTATTAATATGATCCTCCCATACCCTGCCCTTGGAGCCCAATGCTTCAGGCAATGGCAAAATCTTAAAGGTGAGCCCACAGCCTTTTTTCCAGTGGACACTCACCTCCATGACCATGCTCCCCTATGGGGGAGATTTGCATTCAAGTATTAAACTGGGAGGTCTGGCGCACCACAACAATACACACCCTCCAGTGCGTGCTGGACCAGGGAGCTCTCAAATCTTTTGTAGCGCTCCGCAACGAGTTTGGCTTTCTGTCTCACCAATCCTGGTGGTACCTTGAACTGAGTCATTGCCTTTCCTGCTGCCTGGGCCCACTGCCTTGGACTTTCCAGACCTCCCTGTGGTCTCTTATCTCAGAATTTGGGGTCGCTCCTGAGGGGTAATGTCAGGTTTTTACAGCCTCTTGATTCGCCATTTGTAATCTGTACTGCAAACCAGCCTCCACTCTAAATGGCAAGTCCGGCTACAGATGAACTATACACTGGAGGACGGTGAAGACCTGCTGGTGGCTTTGGACCGCACTGCCAGGGAGATGTGGCTGAGGGTCTGCCTCTTCAAATCATTGCATGACTGGCACTGGACCCTGATGAAGATAAGGGCGGCACGTCTATTGCCCCACTCTAACTGCTGGAGCTGTGACGATGGTCACTGTGACCTGCTCCACATCCCCTATGATTGTACTACAGTCCTATTGGGAGGAAGTCAGCGCCTTACTGAGCCTGGTTTTGCCCAACCTCCGGTTTTACTCCATGATCTCTTGGACACCCTAAACCTCTCCCAGCACAAGGGCCATCGTCTCGACACAGCACTTGCAACTCCTTCAGAAGTACATACATAGCCACCGGCCCTGGGGCGATCCATCCCCTGCCCCACCCAGGAGGCCTGCTGCTTGGCCCCTGCGGCTGTATCCATGGCCCATGTCAGCTTATGAATCTCTCTCCCCTTTTTTTCACTTATTCACTCTCCAGTTTCTGCCTCCCCCTTCTCTCTCTCTCCCTTTCTGTCCTTGCTTACCCCCCAGGCTCAGGGGGCTTGCTACCCCTCACTCCCTATCACCTCTCCTTGCCCCTTATTTCATCCCCCTAATTTTACTGCATGTGGCTACCCCGAGCTGTAGAATTACTGCATTGTTGTACCGTTGACATGTTTTTCGTGGGTCCGCATGCATATTGGTTTTGGTGGGCTACTGTTTCTGCAATTTTGCACAGTTCTGTACTTGCTGGTGCATCTCTTTTATTGCATCTCCCCCCGTATGGTTCCGGGTTAAAAAGAAAGGGAGTTAGTGTTTGGGTGGCCAACTAGTCCCAAAAAAAATATGCTATAAATATATTAGCATCTGGCTACAGGATCATTTGTCGTATTGATTACAGCTTAACGCATTGAAACCAAGTATTTCCTTCCTAATCACAGAATTCCAGTTATTACATCGCAAACTACATAGCCCAACATTCCTGCCGTTTCTTACAGTGGGAAAAGCAAAGTTGATCCCATCAATCCGTTTCAGGACAGAAGCTTTTCCTGGAAAATGTGGGCCCTTTCTTAACCCTGGACGAAGTAAGGTATTCCTTCTTCATTTTCATCTTCCTCAAAATGTATCGCAATCTCAGATTTGGTTGGGATTTGGCTTCAACAACCAAGAACTGGTACAAAAAGGCTCCATACTTAAGTATATATGGGCCATATGTATCAACATCTCAATTTGCGATTCTCAAATAGCGATTTTTTGCGAATCGCTATTTGAGAATCGCTAAATGCTATGTATGTAGGATTTGCAGTTAAGGAATACCTCACCATTCATTCCTATGGGCCTATGAATGGGAAGACATTCTCAATTTGCGATTCGCAATTAGCGAATTGCAAATTGAGAATGCAATTTCAAGGGTGCAGGGGTGTCAAAAGGACACCTTGTTGCACCACTGAAAGAAGCATGGGTGCACATGTATGTGCTGCACATAGCACTTTAAAAAATGCAAAAAAGTGAATTTTTCAAAGATATCGTAAATTACCACCAACTTGAAGTTGGTGGTAATTCGCGATTCCTTAAGGCCAAATTGCACTTTTTTGTGCTTCTTACATTGCATTTAAGAAATCCCAAAATCTGCGATTCCTTAATTGCAGTCGCAAAATAAGGAATGACAAATTTTGCGATTCCTTATTTTGTACGCAGATTTGCATAATTTCTGCGTTTGCAAATGCAATTCGTCTTCATACATATGGCCCTTAATCATTATTAAGATCTTCAGAACAAGCCACACTACATTGCCTGCTATGGAAAGAAATACAAATTGATACATCAACAAAAATAAACAGCTGGGCTTTGGCTTTTGAGCAGACACCAGATGATTTGAATGTAAATGAAATATGGCACTTGGCATTACCTCATAATTTTTTTAAAGGTGTTTTAAAAAAAAACACAAGACTGTCATTGAATAAAGATAAAGAGGAGTTCAATAAAAGAAGACATGCCTGGGCCATCTTTGAATCTTATAAACAGTCTTGTTCAGAACTGTATTTAACAATTTAATTAGATCTTTTTATAAAAATAAGCTGCTCCACCTGCGCTTTGGCCTGTGTAAAACAATTGACTATATTCCCAAATGGCTGCCAAAACCTTGAACTACTAATTTCAGGCTTTGTCATCTCCATGAAGAAAATCTGACGCTTATTTTATCGATTTGCCCTAAGCTGTTAATTAAACGCAAGGGTTTGCTCCGGAGAATTGTAATTAGCATTCTGTCAGTTAATATCAACCTGCACTACTTTTCTGTTTGAAGAGAGAATTTCCTCAAGTAACTGCACACTTAATAAAGTTTATTACAAAGGCAGAGAAGTTAATAGCAGCGAAAAATTTCATGAAAGCTCTGCAGCAGGCACAGTAAAAAAATGTGAGCTGTAGTTATGGGACATGTTTTTAGTTTTTAATTTGACTGCAATGCACTTTTAGATACATTTGCACTATCATCTCCACCCTTGAGTGTTGCCCAAGGAATTTGGAAAATAGTGATACAGAGATACAATGTTTACAAATGTATTGCACTGTACTTAGTGAGATTTGCACTTTAATCTGAAGTGGAACAGTAATAATGATTGATGATAAATAATGATACTGTCTCTATTAGGGCCCGATTCACAGAACTAACATAAGACAAAATCCTAAACTTACTACCATTTTGGTATTCACAGAAGGCACTTACTCATTTTGGTATTCACAGAAGGCACTTACTCATTTCAGTAGTCACAGAAGTTAGGAGTCCTAACTTTTGGACTCCTAAATGCCTTCTGTGAATACCGAAAGTCTTAACGTTAGGATTTTTCTCCTATTTACCCAGCCATGCACATGCCCAAAGCAGGAAGAAATCACATTATTTTTAACGCGTTTGTGCATGTTATCCCCATCTTTCACGACAATGTGAAGACAGAGCGCAAAAATACACTTGATGCGCAATGAAATTATTATTTGCAAATGGATGGTTCTGTGCCGCCTATAAAAACATTGGTCTAAGTGATTCCCTATGTTTGCTATACGACTGGAGGCCCATAAATTGTGTAAAAATGGATCTTGAATTTGATCTTGTAAACTATCATTGTTGAAGGCAAAGATTAAAAAAACCTATGTCTGCATTTAAATTATTCGTATTTCATTAAATGTCCATTAATAAGAAAGGGGCATATTATCAACAAATAGCGATATTTATCGCTAAGTAGGCTTAGCGGCAATTTTTTTATCACCGCGCATCACCAGATTTTATCGCTGAGATAACGTGTTATTAGCAACCTTTATCTCAAAAGCGATAAAAATCCCGGCGATAGCGGCAAAATCCATGAATATCGCTGAGAATACAGCGATATTCATGCATTATCGCTAACAGGGTCTTAGCCATTATATCCACCTCGCATTGGATATAATGGCTAAGAACTGGTCTGAGCAGACGTTAGTTTTTGGAGATATTCGGACTTAGCGCGAATATTTCCATCGCTACGCCTGTGTTGGTAATAGGCGATAGCGATGTTAGCGACTGCTTTCAGTCGATAACAGATTGGGTACGCCCACTTTGCATGTCATTAGCGATAAATATCGCTGACATGCAAAGCGGACCCCAAACCGCTCGCTATCGCCTACAAGCTGTCGCTAACTGCTGTAAGCGACAGCTTGCAAATAGGTTGCTAACTTCCTATCGCCCCCTTGATAATATGCCCCAAAGTGTTCTAGGGAAACTGTAAACCTGTTGTGTCCAAATTTCAAAAGTCCAAGGTATTGCATTGTCACATTTTCTTTGATGGTATCAGTTTTGCGTAGTGCAAAGGTAATAACTTTATTTATTTTTTATGAAGGATTGAGAAAAAAATCGGCAATGTTTGAGAGAAAGAAAACGTTCCTGCTACCGTTAAGAGCTGTGAGTTGGTTGTTTGGCCACAGTAGCAATTTATCACCCCTATCACAGATTAAATGCGGTCTACACTGGTCAACCAGTGATCACGATTCAGAGTTATGCCTTCAAGTTCATGTAACAGAAAGTTATAAAATAAGTCTGTTGTTTCATGTTATACAAACGTTGGGTCAATCAAGTACCAGATTTGCGGCAAAACCCTGTAGGTACTGTGGAAAGCAACATCTGAGGTGGGGGAGGGGGTCGGGGGGGGGGGGACGTTTGGACTCTGGAGGCATTTGCCAGTGTTAGATAATCTGGGCCAGTCAGACGTTTGCCTCGGGAGGCAGCCTTCAGCATGGTATCACAGAGTAAATAAAATACACTGCTTGTATTTTTCAAAAGGTAATTTACTGTGCGCCGTTCGACAATCTCAAGAAACACGATTAACTAAAAGAAACAAATCAAGCAGCACATTTTATTTACTCACTGACAGTGAAGAATGCATGTTTTTAATGTACTAGCTAAAGTAACTAGCCATTTGTTTTAAAAGGGGTTTGCTTTGAGTGACTTTCAATCTCACTTATTCATTTCAGTGTGAAAGAGATGTATTTGAGTTACAGAGGGTAAAAGGGTATTGAGTTTTGGTGTGAGTTGTGTGTCCACGTGCAAGGAAGGTGTATGTGTGATGTTGTTCATTCAGGCATTTTAGCTTCAGGCAGCAAATGTTCTATAGCCAACCCTTTTTAGGTCGAGACCTGCGTAGGCTGTGCTTGCACAGTCGCAGGGAGAGATCTTATGTCGACAGTGGGGGGGCTTGAACCCGCCCCTCTTCTCCATTGGCTGGCTTCCTAAACGGAGGAGGAGAGGGGCGTCACTCAGTTCAAGACGGGATTCGGGGGTGTGTTTTATACTTTCTTTCTGTTTTCTTTCTCTCCTCTTCCCATTGGCTGGAATTTTACCTTCCAGCCAATGGAAAGAGGAGATAAAGAAAATCACGCCCCGAATCCGAAAAGGACGGGGCATTTTGGAGATCCATTTCTGGCCTACAGGCGGAGAGGGTGGTGCAGAGACTGCTGGATCCGGCTTTCCACGGCTCATGTACGAACCTCCAACCTCACATCCCAGGACCCGCCATGGAGCGCTTGCATTTTTTTAATAATTGACTTCCCTCGCCGCTGCTGTCAGCCCCCCGAGGCCCGGGACCCGTCCTTGGCCTCTGCAGTGTGGCAGGTGTAATGTAGCCCATCCCAGGGCTTTCAGCGCTCCTTCGCCACCTCTAGATGCGCATGCTTTGCCTCGGTGCCCGCCTGAGAGCCCTGCCCGCCCCCTGTGCTCGGCACACACTGGTTTCAGAGCGGTAGCCGCTCGCCCATTGTGCCGCTCTGAGCCGTATTAAGGTCAGCGCTTCCCCCGCCGAGCGCTCCGAGCTGGGGCCATCAGGGACCAGCGCACACCAGGGCCAGGAAGTGGAGTCCCATGGGGGCGCCTGAGGGCCGGCCGACTCCGCTGTGTGCGAGGGAAGTCGCTCTGAGGTAAAGGTTTATTAGGGTGTTTCGATGAAGGCTGGCCTCCTACCCCCCTTCTCGGAGGAAAGATAGGTAACCTAGGTAGTAGTTAATAGCTCCAAACAGAACTGCAGTCATTAAGTGCGCGTTTTCTTTTGTTTTATTCAGGTTTGCGGTGTCTCCGTGTGCGCTTCATTTTTCCTTCCCCACAGATGGCTCACCTACCATTATTTTTGCCATATTTAGGGCTGCGCTTGTATTTCAGGCATTGGCTTCAAAAGGTTGCCTCCCGCCACCGAGAGACATCGGTCGAAAGTACCGGTTGCAGTTACGCCCGCAGCTGCCGAGTTACGTGAGCCTTTGGTTTGCCCGAATTATGCATTTTTATGTTGGGATTAAGGACAGCCCTCCACTGACTGGTGATCGTGTGGTTTGGTGATCCCATACAAGGCACTTGGGTATTATATTTTTGAAGGGGGTGGAGTAATCATCCTATGGAAGTCAATGTGACCTGTTTATTTACAGGTTGAAGATGAGGCCTAGGAGGATGACCGGTGAGGGGTGACTGGTAAGGTGGAGGAGACGGGTGTCTGAGGGCCGGCCTACTCCGCTGTGTGCGAGGGAAGGCGCTGCTCAGCCTAGCCCGCCTCCAAGCCACCCTCTCCTCCGCTGGAGGTGAGAGGCTGCGGGGCTGGAGCGTGCGGGGTGCACCGCAAGAACGGGGTCTGTCACAGGCAGGGCTCTGCTGCACTCCCGTGAACACCTGGCTAGCAAGTGGCACGCTTGGACCTAGTGTGGGTGCTGTGTGGAGTTTCCTGTGAGAAGGAGGCCAGAGGGGCGCTCTGGATCCATTACTGGCTCTACCAGGATGCTGCTTGTGTTCAACACCCGGGGGCACCGTCAATAACTCGCGCTCTCTCTTTGCCCAGAACTTCTAATGGCGACAGCTGGAAAACTTCTACTTCAGGGAGAAGAAGTTTTCGGTGGAAGTTCATGACCCGCGCAGGTAAGAGGTGCTTGAATTCCCATGCCGTGCGATGTTTGGAGGGCTGGGGAGGGGGTGCTGTGTGAGGTGAGGGGGTTCTGTGTGGGGTGCGGGGTGCTGTGTGAGGTGAGGGGGTGCTGTGTGAGGTGAGGGGGTGCTGTGTGGGGTGAGGTGAGGGGGTGCTGTGTGGGGTGAGGGGGTGCTGGTTTTTAAAGTGTGTTTCTCAAAGGCCTGTTTCTATAAAGTGTGCACCAAAAACGGCACTGCATGTTTTTATCCACCTTAGGATAGAGTGGTTGTATCGGATTCTGGCTGCTGGCTGGGCTGAGATTTCCCAAATTGCTTTTTTGAGGAAAACAACTGGGAGGGACTGCTAGTTGTTTCTTTGAAGTGTTCAGTAACTAGTCTGCTGATTTAGAGGAGCTAAATGTGTTTAGCTTTTCCTTCCTTGTTGTCCGCCTACCGCGCCGCCCTCCGCCCTCCCTTCCCGCCACCGCCGCTTTTCCCCGCCCCTTTTTCTTTTTTGTACCCTCCCCGCTCCCGCCTCCCAGCTGCTCCGCCCACCCGCGCATTTGGCCTTAAATGGCGACCGTGCGACGCAGGTGAGTGTGACCCACTTGTGGGACACCCCCGCGCCGCACGGCCACCAGCTGCTGCGTGTGCCCCTTGCCTGCCTTCTGCCTCGCTGCTGACTCGTTTGCCGGCTGCCGGCTGCCTCCGCTGCGGTTGTTTTGCCCTTTGTTTTGTCGTGAATTTGTGCCTGTACTGTTTTTTCGCGTTTAGCCCTGGTTTTGCCGATATTTTGTGCCTGTTTTTGTATTTTTTCACTTTCCCCGTGTTTAGCTTTTCCTTCCTTGTTGTCCGCCTACAGCGCCGCCCTCCGCCCTCCCTTCCCGCCACCGCCGCTTTTCCCCGCCCCTTTTTCTTTTTTGTACCCTCCCCGCTCCCGCCTCCCAGCTGCTCCGCCCACCCGCGCACTTGGCCTTAAATGGCGACCGTGCGACGCAGGTGAGTGTGACCCACTTGTGGGACACCCCCGCGCCGCACGGCCACCAGCTGCTGCGTGTGCCCCTTGCCTGCCTTCTGCCTCGCTGCTGACTCGTTTGCCGGCTGCCGGCTGCCTCCGCTGCGGTTGTTTTGCCCTTTGTTTTGTCGTGAATTTGTGCCTGTACTGTTTTTTCTCGTTTAGCCCTGGTTTTGCCGATAATTTGTGCCTGTTTTTGTATTTTTTCACTTTCCCCGTGTTTAGCTTTTCCTTCCTTGTTGTCCGCCTACCGCGCCGCCCTCCGCCCTCCCTTCCCGCCACCGTCGCTTTTCCCCGCCCCTTTTTCTTTTTTGTACCCTCCCCGCTCCCGCCTCCCAGCTGCTCCGCCCACCCGCCCACTTCGCCTTAAATGGCGAACTTGCGAACGCGCAGCGGTCACGCGCAGCGGGCGCGCCGATTGTGCGCCGAAGGCGCGCCAAAGGTAAGCCCGTCTGCGCCCGTCTGCGACCGGATCGCGACCAGCGCCAGGACCCCTGGCCCCCGAAGACCCCGACCGACCCGCCTGACGTACTCCGCCGCCACCCTCACCGCTCTCAACACCGGCCGACTCCCAGATTGCCATCAAGCCACTCCAAGACGTACCCACGGACCTTTCAGCTGCCAAGCCTGCAAGTTCACCTGCATCCGGACCAGCCCCGCACCGACACCCGCCAAGTCGAACTCCAGCAGCAACCACCTCAAGTGCATCCTGCTCAACACCCGCTCCGTCCACAGACACGCCATCGAACTCTGGAACCTCCTAGACGCCACAGCCCCTGACGTTGCCTTCCTCACGGAGACCTGGATGAACGCCTCTTCAGCTCCCGACATCGCCATCGCTATCCCAGAGGGCTACAAGATCGTCCGGAGGGACCGAAACGCCAACCAGATGGGAGGAGGCATCGCCATCGTCCACAGGAGCACCATCCGTCTCACGACCAGCATCGACAACACCCTGACCAGCGCCGAACACCTGCATTTCCAGATCCACACCAACCCGAAGACCACCCTCTGAGGCACCCTGATCTACCGACCCCCTGGACCACGCACGCAATTCAGCGAGGACATCGCCGACTTCGTCAGCCCGCATGCCCTCCCCTCCGCTGACTACATCCTCCTGGGGGACCTCAACTTCCACCTGGAGAACAACAACGACCGCAACACCAGCACCCTGCTCGACAACCTCGCCAACCTGGGACTCAAGCAACTGGTGTCCACCCCCACCCACCTCGCCGGACACACACTCGACGCAGTCTTCTCTTCCAGCACAGACATCGACTTCAGCCACGCCACAGAGCTTCAATGGACGGACCACAGCTGCGTCCACTTCACCTTCAAGAGAACGACGACCCACCGCCACCAGCAACAGGCCGCCCGCAGAAGCTGGAACAAGATCACAGCAGACCAGCTCGCCACCTCCCTGAGCCAGCACCCTCCTGCCAGCTCAGCGAACCCCAGCCAGGCCGCCGACAACTTCACGAAGTGGATCAGCAACTGCGCGGACGAACTCGCCCCACTGAGAACCCCGCCTAGCAGACCTGGCAGCAAGAAGGCCCCATGGTTCACCGACGAACTCAAGAGCTCCAAGAAGAACTGCCAAGCCCTCGAGAAAGTCTGGAGAAGGGAACCTACACCGGACAACAGGACCACCTTCAAGCTGGCCACTCGGAAGCACCACCAGCTGATCCGCGCCGCCAAGAAAACAGCATTCAAGGACCGGTTGGACAACAACGCACACAACTGCAAGGAACTCTTCAACATCGTGAAAGAGCTTTCCAACCCCAGCGCAGGAAACAACAACATCACCCCATCGCAAGACCTCTGCAACTCCCTCGCTTCATACTTCCACAACAAGATCGCGGACATACACAGCAGCTTCGACAACCAACCAACGCACACCATGACCGAACAACCACCCCCCACCACCACCCTCCACGCCTGGACCCCGATCAGCACCGAAGACACCATCCGCACGATGAACTCCATCCACTCCGGATCACCGACCGACCCCTGCCCTCACCATGTCTTCAACAAGGCCGACGCTGTCATCGCACCCCACCTGCGAGACATCATCAACACATCCTTCGACACCACCATCTTCCCTGAGAGCTGGAAACACGCCGAACTCAGCGCTCTACTCAAGAAACCAACAGCGGACCCCACCGACCTCAAGAATTACCGCCCCATCTCGCTCCTCCCGTTTCCAGCCAAAGTCATCGAGAAGACCGTCAACAAGCAGATGGCCGCCTTCCTCGAGACGAACGGATCCCTCGACCCCTCACAGTCCGGATTCCGAGCCAACCACAGCACCGAGACCGCCCTCATCGCCGCCACCGATGACATCCGAGCCCTGATGGACAATGGAGAAACAGCGGCCCTCATCCTCCTAGACCTCTCCGCGGCATTCGACACGGTCTGCCACCGCACCCTAGTACGGCGCCTCAGCAACATCGGAATCCAGGACAAGGCGCTGGAATGGATCATCTCCTTCCTCGACGGAAGAACACAGAGAGTCCGCCTACCACCGTACAAGTCAGAGGCCTCCGAAGTCATCTGCGGCGTCCCCCAAGGATCATCTCTGAGCCCCACCCTCTTCAACGTCTACATGAGCCCCCTCGCGGCCATCGTACGCAAACACAACCTCAGCATAATCTCCTACGCCGACGACACCCAGCTGATCCTCTCCCTAACCAACGACCCCGCCGCCGCCAAAGCCAACCTGCACGAAGGGATGAAAGAGGTAGCCGAGTGGATGACGACCAGCCGCCTGAAACTGAACTCGGACAAGACGGAGGTCCTCATCCTGGGCTCCTCTCCCTCCGCCTGGGACGACTCCTGGTGGCCCCCCGCCCTGGGCACCGCACCCAAACAGACAGACCATGCACGCAACCTGGGCTTCATCCTGGACTCCTCCCTCTCCATGACCAGGCAAGTCAACAACGTCTCCTCGGCGTACTTCAACATCCTACGCATGCTACGGAAGATCTTCTGGTAGATCCCCACCGAGACCAGGAAGAACGTCACCCAGGCCCTCGTCACCAGCCGACTGGACTACGGCAACGCCCTCTACGCCGGTACCACCGCCAAGCTCCAGAAGAGACTCCAGCGGATCCAGAACGCCTCAGCCAGACTCATCCTCGACATCCCACGAACAAGCCACATCTCCGGACATCTGAGAGACCTTCACTGGCTCCCCGTCAACAAAAGAATCACCTTCCGCCTCCTCACCCACGCACACAAAGCCCTACACGACCAAGGCCCGAGCTACCTCAACAGCCGAGTCAACTTCTACGCTCCCAAACGCCACCTCCGATCAGCCAACCACGCCCTCGCCGCCGTCCCCCGCATCCGAAGAGCGACTACAGGAGGAAGGTCCTTCTCCTACTTGGCCGCCAAGACCTGGAACTCCCTCCCGACCGACCTGCGCCTGACCCAAGACCACCTCTCCTTCAGGAAGAAGTTGAAGACCTGGCTGTTCGAGCAGTAGCGGCACCCCCCCCCCCCCCCCCAGCGCCTTGAGACCCTACGGGTATGTAGCGCGCTTTATAAGTGTCACTGATTGATTGATTGAAATGGCCCACCCCCTGGGCCGGGTTGCTGTCCAAAGCCCTGATGGCATGGCTGCTGCCTTTCATGAGCCACCATCCCTTGCTGACGAAAAGCAGCTTCTGGGCATCTTAAACAAGCAGAAAAACAAATAATGCCCGAGTGATCAGACTGTCCCATCCCAAGGACCCTCCACTGCTTAAAGCAGGACTTGGGCTGCATTTGTGAAGGCTATTATAGGCTCTTTTTGCAGGCAACACTTTAGTTTGGAGTTGCATTTTAAAACTTTCGGTATCGTTCTCGACGTCACATTTGTTCTCCTTTTGTCGACATTGAGAGGATGAAAGACTGGTTCAGCCGCATCCACATTGGATTCTGAGATCCGATTGCACGGGGTAACTACAGTATTCAAGTTTTATATTTCTGCAGCTAATTTCTGGGGGATAGCCTGTTTTTTATTAATACATGGGTCATGTCGTCAGGCTCGGTAGCCAAGATACACCGGAGTGAGGAATTTGACCAACTTATAAAATGTAGTAGAACAAAGTAAGTCCCCTGGGTTTACTGTCTCTATGTTGGCTGCCATCCCTGGCATTCTGGTGTTTTTAGATACTCCTCTTTTTGTGCTGCCAGTGTTTGCAGCAAGCACACGCTATAGCTAGTTGAATGCATGGTGCCAGGTAGCGTTGACTCTTAGAGATGTCAATTCTTGCTAAGCCATCCGTCGACAGTTTGGTATGAGGATGCACATCAGAGGGCAGGCACTGCTCCTGAGAGTCAGGTTTCACGTCTCTGCCTCTGCAGTGGATCAGCCAGCAGCTAATAGGTGAGCACCCCAGAGAGAAAGCTCTCAGCAGCTCTGTCTGCACCAGGCAGGCTCCATCTGGTCAGCAGGCTGGGAGCATGGCTAATTGGCTCTAGGCGGAGCCCGCCAGACCTGCGACTGTCCCGTCCGAAGGACCCTCCACTGCTTAAAGCAGGACTTGGGCTGCATTTGTGAAGGCTATTATAGGCTCTTTCTGTAGGCAACACTTCAGTTTGGAGTTGCACTTTAAAACTTTCGGTATAGTTCTCAACGTCACATTTGTTCTCCTTTTATCAACATCGAGAGGATGAAAGACCGGTTCACCCGCATCCACATTGAAAGCTGAGAACCGATTGCACGGGGTAGCTACAGTATTCGAGTTTTATATTTCAGCAGGTAATTTCTGTGGGATAGCCTGTTTTTTATTAATACATGGGTCATGTCGTCAGGCTTGGTAGCCAAGATACACCGGAGTAAGGAATTTGACCAAATATAAAATGTAGTAGAACAAAGTCCTACATTAGCTGCCATCCCTGGCTTTCGGGTGTTTTTAGATACTCCTCTTTTTGTGTTGCCAGTGTTTGCAGCAAGCACACGCTATGGCTAGTTGAATGCATGGTGCCAGGTAGCGTTGACTCTTAGAAATGTCATCGTATTCTCGCTAATCCCTCGACAGTTTGGTATGAGGATGCACATCAGAGGGCAGGCGCTGCTCCTGAGAGTCAGGTTTTACGTCTCTGCCTCTGCAGTGAAGCAGACAGCAGCTAATAGGCGAGCACCCCGGAAAGAAAGTTCTCAGCAGCTCTGTCTGCATCAGGCAGGCTCCATCTGGTCAGCAGGCTGGGAGCATGGCTAATTGGCTCTAGGCAGAGCCCGCCAGACCTGCGAGGGCCCCGCAGATGCAGGTACAGGACTGCACCTACCAGCCTTCGGTAGTGATTGAAAGCTTTTGATGATTTAAGCCCGTTCTGATCAGTTCAGGTTGTATGCCCCCTAATGTTCTTTCCTGCCAGAAAATAACTACCCATTAGAAATGCTCTTTGTTTGTGGATCTCTGTATGTGGCTCTTTGTGTGTGGCTCTCTGTATGTGGCTCTCTGTGTGTGGCTCTCTGTATGTGGCTCTCTGTGTGGCGCTCTGTGTTTGGGTCTGTGTGTGTGGGGGTGTGTGGGTCTGTGTGTGTGTGTGTGGGGCTCTGTGTGTGTGTGGCTCTGTGTGTGTGTGTGGCTCTATCTGTATGTGTGTGGCTCTGTGTGTGTGTGTGGCTCTGTGTGTGTGTGTGGCTCTCTGTGTGTTTGTGTCTCTCTGTGTGTGTCTGTGTCTGTGTGTGTCTCTGTGTGTCTCTGTGTGTGTCTGTGTCTGTGTTTTTGTGTGTGTGTCTGTGTGTTTGTGTGTGTGGCTCTGTGTGTGTGTGTGTGGCTCTCTGCGTGTCTGTGTGTGTGTGTGTGTGCCTCTGTGTGTGTGTGTGTGTCTGTGTGTGTGTCTCTGTGTTTGTGTGTCTGTGTGTGTGTGTGGCTCTGTGTGTGTGTGTGGCTCTGTGTGTGTGTGGCTCTGTGTGTGTGTGTGTGTGGCTGTGTGTGTGTGAGGGCTCTGTGTGTGTATGTGGGGGGGCTCTGTGTGTGGGGGGGCTCTGTGTGGGGCTATGTGTGTGAGGCTCTGTGTGGGGCTCTGTGTGTGTGTGGGGCTCTGTGTGTGGGGGGCTCTGTGTGTGTGGGGCTCTGTATATGTGGGGGCTCTGTGTGTGTGGAGGGCTCTGTGTGTGTGTGTGGGGGGCTCTGTGTGTGCGTGTGTGGAGCTCTGTGTTTGTGTGTGTGGGGCTCTGTGTGTGTGGGGATCTCTGTGTGTGTGTGGGGGGGGCTCTGGGTGTGCGTGTGGGTCTATGTGTTTGTGTGTGGCATTTGCAAGAGATTAAGCTATTGGCATTGTAAATGAAAATGTCATTTATTTATCTGTTTTCAAAACCAACACATAAATAAATAATATGTCATTTACAATGCCAATAGCTCTAACTTTTGCAAAGGCGAGACCGTTGCATTGTAAATGCTTGTTTTATTCACTACTGGAGGATTCTGACTTGCAGATCAGCCTGGACAGGACCAAGGCCGATTTCCATATTGGTGGTTAATGACTACAGTGGAAATGTGCGTGAAAAACGATGGACTGGGGTGCAGCCCAAGCGATCGCCAGTATCTGAGATTCATTCGTTTTTCTTCACCTCTTAGCAAGGCAATATATGGCACACAGGAGATTGAGTGTATAACCTGAAATGTAACCAAAACTCTGTAACCAAGAATTACTTGTATCCTGTAGATGAATAGCGATTGTACCGTAAAACTCAATAAAATACTTTGAAATCAAATAATCCTTCCATCACCTTGTTTTTGCAGCAAAAATAACTTTAGCACGATCTTCATACCTTCAGATATTCCTCTTTATTAGAGTCGGAGACAGCCAATAGTTGCCACTGCTCCCACTTCTGTGCCCATACCTGGAAGAGCAGGGCTCATTGTGGCCCCTAAGGATGTTTGATGCTCTGCTACGTAGTGACTGGAGTGTATTGCTGCTAGCTCCTCCAGTGACTAAACCACTGGCAGTCCCGGGGCAGCATCTTGAGCTGTTTAGGTTCCCTGCACCAGAGACTGCAGCAACTTTGAAAGGTTAAGCAACTAGGCCTATGGCCAGCGGTGTAGCTTGCCTAGCTGCTGCCCGTGGCGGTCCCTATGGCGGTCCCTATGGCGGCTGTGTTTCAAAGCGGGTTTGGGGGACTACTGGCAAATCCGCAGATAAGATCGGTGGGGGACTGCCCCCAAACCCCCTGCCACCTGTGGCGTACTGTGGCCCCCCTGCTATACCATTGCCTGAGGTGGCACCAAAGCAATCAATTTGGTGGTTGCCTAGCAACTGTACAACGAGCCAAAGGGTCATCATATCACGTCCCACATGCAAGGAGATAGGTTACCTCTCAAAACATTTAGGCCAATGGCAAAGATTTCCATAATGGACTGAACACTCCCTGGTCTGGATTACGGGCCTAAAGTGAAGATGACAGGAAGCCCTTAAATCGCCAGGATAGGAAGAAATGTGTGCACTCATCCTGAACCTCCCGGTGACCAAAATCAGTGGGCTAAGTAGAGCTAGAGCAATTTAGCAATCAGTCCCTGGGCCAATCATATGTGTCAGTGAAGGATCCCCTCGATCGCTGGAATAAATTAGGTTTTCCAGTTATTTTGTTTTTTGGCAAATGACCTGATAAAAGCAATAGGCCTGTTTGCCTCTTTATTTTTATATCTCCAGTCCCCATGATCAGATTTTCATAATTTTGATGCTATTTTCATCTTTTTCATTTGATTGGTTTGGGAGGTTTATTGTGTTCATGTTTAGCTCTAGCACTTAGTCAGTAAAACACTTAAGTTGGTCAATATTGACCATAACAGCAAATAAAAGCATCAATATGCAAACATGTTTTAAAACATCTACAGAAATCAAGGTTAAAAATCAGTTTAATCACATATATGCCGTCATTCCATAATAAATAGTGTTGCATAGTTGCGGGTTTAAAACACTGCAAGGCAGGCGCGGCGTGGCTTGGGCAACTCACTCGACGTTAACCTAATAACAACCGATGTGAACACATCTAACATGGGCTTCGATTGGAATTCATAGAGCATATTATCAAGGCCATTATCGCCGCTTTATCTGCAGTTTCCTGCCGATAAAAGCGGCGATAATGTATCGCCTGTCCTTGATAATATGCCCCCATTTCCAAAGGACTATAAATGTAGTTATGAATGGAGAGGGATAGAAACCCTCATTCACTGCAGTCTCATTTTCAGAAAGCCAGCAAGAAAGCCCCAGCCCCATAAAGGGCAAGAGCTACAATTTAAAAGAAACTGACATACAGGGAACCTTGCAACTGCCATACAGTTCCTACGAATCAAGTAGGACTGTGTATCTGGACAATATAACCGCTAAAATATGGGGACTTAGTTAACATATATATTGAGAGTATGTTGGCCTAATTCCTAGCTATCCCACAATGCACCATTTCAACCCCTACCCTTCCAGGGTATCAAATGGTATCTGCAACCCCAGAACATGATCACTCTAATTTCCTATGGAAATCGTAGAAACAGATCTACCCTTCCGTTGATACTCAGGAATGACCAAGAGAGACAGAAGAATGATGCAAATTGGCTTTTCATATATTTATTAAACCAATTGTATTCTTATGTAAAAAGTGTGAACTGCAATTATTAGTAAGAGGAAACAAAGCATTGTAATCAGCATTACATGAATGGTGAAAAAGATAAACAGTTCAACCATTATAACGTTACAGAATGGTTATGATTATATTCATAATTATACTCCTACCTAATACAGCCTACACTTTTAAGAGCATAGTGAGAGTACTCTCTTACAGATTTCTTGGGACAACCAAACCCCCAATACCTGCGTATGATGTATCAGGAAGCTTATCTAGTGTAGATGCAGGCTATTGTCCTTTGCAGTATAAAGGTTAGAGTCAGCAGGGCTGCATCTCAGTCACAGTCACAGCATTCCATGATAATTTGCAGAAGTGCTCCCCTGCCGAATTAGGCTCATGGGTGGTTTATATAATAAAAGCACTATTCCAATAGCAGTGTCTCAGAGATGCAGCGCTGATGTGATTGTTTGTCTTGCGACTCAGAGCTGTCTCAAAATGGACAACCAAATGCATTGTTTTCAGTGTTCCTCTGCCTTGTGTATGAATGGCATGATAAAATGCGCACTAAGAAATGTGCTGCAAGCAGAATAATTTCTACGTATTTTTTTCTTATTTTATCAAGTAGTGGGATTTGCCTCAGTTTTTTGAGGAACCTGTATAGTTTGTAGATTGAAAGATCCACACCCCATAGGTCTCGGGAGGGGGGTGGAGGTGACAATGGCACACCGCCCGCAACGCCCAGCACCCGCTCGGCACCTAGCGTATCATGCAACCGGACCTTGTGGATCATCCACGAGGTCCGGTTGCAGGATACGCTAGGTGCCGAGCGGGTGCTGGGCGTTGCGGGCGGTGTGCCATTGTCGCCTCCACCCCCCTCCCGAGACCTTTGGGGTGTGGAATGGATCTTTTAATCTACAAACTATACAGGTTCCTCAAAAACTGAGGCAAATCCCACTACTTGATGGTTTGTTTTTTTCACTTGTTAATTTTTTCACTTGTTTTTAACTTTCACGCCCTCTGGTAAGGGTGGGCCTTAGCGTGCCCACACTGCCGGGGTACACAACCAACGGTCCTGAAGAAAGCTCAGTAAAACTACACATATACGGGCAGAAACATGTCGACCCCACTCTAAGTGGAAATATCCAAAACATTATTTGGTAGATTTCCCAACACATATATTTTTAACCATGTCAGGCTGACCATTGAATACATTTTTTTTTGTGGTGCAGTTCCTTGACATTTTTAAATTACAACATTTTCACACTATTGTCACAAAAAACCCAGCTTCGCATTAATCTGGCGTTGCAGCACACCAGGGAGGCACTCGGCTTCGCCTGGTGGGCCCGATGATGAACCATGTCACCACCCAGGGTGGTGAGTGAGGGCTTCCTAAGAAATCCCTAACGATTTCCAGTGTGAATTATTTAGGTTGATTCCTTCTCTGTCTCTGTACTTACACATGTATATTTATTTTGCTTGACACTCTTCCGTTGTTTAACATACATGGTAGTGAGAGGAGCCAGGTAACTACCCAGGAGCCCTCATGGCATACGATGTAATACTGATCACATGGTGTGGTTTGATATGGTTGATGAACACAAAACGTTTCTTTATACAACCAGCAAGCAGTGGCAATATCACCTTTCTGGTATCTGCAGTGTGAAGGACTGGCACTGGTGCTTTATATGATAGGCCAAACTCCTTCTTGTGGGTAATCTTCTTATAAACTCGATCCCCAATTTTAGGAACCCAGACAGGAGTTGCTGGTTGCTCCTTTACTTCTTCAGTGGCAGAACGTCTTGTAGTTTCATTAGAGCACATATTTAGGAAATCTTGTGGTTCCTATAAGACAGCAAAATGTTCATTGATCTCAAAAGGCGTATCTGCTGCCACTTTGTTGAGATTATTAAGGTTTGCAAAGTACATCCGGACCCTGAACAGGACCTCATAGGGGGTCCAGCAGCTCCAGGATCTTCAAGGCAGATTATTTAAAGCTCTCTGGACTCCATGGAATTGATGGTTCCATCTATGACCTAAACATATTACTTTAACTGTTAAAGACTGTTTTAAGTCACGGTTCTTCCTTTCCGCTATCACATTTTCCTCAGGATGATAGGGGGATGAATGATGCACAACCACAACCAAGGTTCCCATGGTATCCCGGTAAGTCCTAGAAGCAAACACTGGTTCTTAGTCTGAGAGAAATCCAGTTATTGCATATGTCTCAATAAAAACTTGCAGATCTTTTATAACAGTTTGAGCTTCAGCCGATTGCTGTGACAACACCCACAGAAATCTAGAGTAGAACCTACTCCCAATAGATTACATTTAAAAGAATCATCTGAATTTAGGGGTCCGCAGTGGTCAAGACAGACACATGGCAATGGTTTATTTAAGACTAAGAGAGGTGTCTGCGGTGGACTAACAGCCATGGAACTTTAAATGTACTGACAAATGTCACAGCTAATGGCATATTATTTTGTCTGTTTGTAAAGTCCATGCCACCAATTGCATTTCTGTAGTAGCAGTAGCCACCACTCGGGCATGAGCAGAAGCAAACCCCTCATGAACAGCTATGATTCATTCTAGCCTGCGGTCTTGATTTGGTATCACTCGATCCCCCACCCAGGGAATACAAGCAAAAAGTATGTGTTTGGCATTCAGAAGGTAGGAGCATTTTGCTGGAAATGTTTTAGGTACAGGTGTGCCAGTGTGTGAAGCATTGATGGCAATAATGATGTCATCATCCACTCACTTTTTGTGAACGGGTAATTGCAGCTACTAAATCAGACTGAATTGCTGCTTTTGCAGCTTCATCAGCCGGTGAATTCCCTGTAAATTGTATTCCAGCATGTTGGTGACTCAATGTATGAATTACATGAGCCCATGGAAAACATTCTTTAAAAAGTGTCACTTTTCCCCAAAGTAATTTATGCTTGATAGTGCTGCCTTTTGAGGTTCTCTGGTTTTCGACTTTGTCCTGTATTCGGCCGCCATTTTGTGTCCCGTCGATATTTTGTGTTGCCCTCACTCAGGCAGCACGGCGAACGGAGTGTTTTTGCCTTTTTTTAGCTGCTACGTGTCTCTTCTGTTAAAAAGTAACCCCCTGCCCTTGTCTACGAAACCGATGTCAGGGTCTGGCCGAGTCCACTAATCCTTGTCTAGGTTGATTGATCCCTGTCTTGACTGACTGTTTGGCTCTCCCTATTCTTTCCTTACTTTATCTTATCCGACTGGCCTTCGCTATTCTCTCCTTGTATTCTCTTGTTACACAACTATCCTTTGAGGCACAAAAATACGTCCTGCCACCTGCAAATTGAATTGTAGGCACTAGCGCTGATTAACTTGTGGGGAGGGGTTACACACAGGGTCTGAAAGAAGGGCGTATTTGGGACACTTGATAGCTTGTTTTCCAACTTTTCCGATTGGCTAGCCTTGTATGTATTCGGAGTATACGTTGTAAATATGTGTGCTATAAAAGATTGTGTGCCACGGAATAAAGTGGCAGTCTCCTAAGAACCTACTCTGTACTTCTGGGACAACTGTGCTCAGCTGCAGCTAATAAACCTGGTTTTCTATGCCTAACAGAGTGTCTCGTGTCTCTGTCTGACAAGGCAGGTGAACTCGGAGATTTAAGGCGTGCCCTGCGCTGCCAGGCCCATAAGGCCCGGTTCTTCAACTGGTGCCCAACGTGGGGCGGCTTCAGAGGTAGCGGCTCAGCCCGAGGGTCGTGAGGAGCCTCGCAAGAAAATTCCGGAGGATTCACGAACCACGTCAAGCGAACCCTGTATGTCGATGTGGACCGAAGGTCTTTTGCAGTGCGGCTACTCCTTTCCGACGGCTGCTGACGACTGCTGCCCTGACTGCCGCCCTGCCTTGGCCCCTTTGGTGACGACTGGTATTGCGAGACGTTAGACGGACCACTGTTGGTGTGAGAGAACACTTAGTTAAGTATTCGTGGGTAGCGCCCACTTCTTTGTTTTGATTTTTGGGTTTGTTATTCGACCATTGCAATAGCCAAAGTCAAGGGGTGAGTACGTTTGTGCTGTGCTCTTTGCTCTAACCCCTTGAAGTTTGTGAGCAGACCAGTGACTTAAAGATGCCTGGTCTTAGCAAGTTTAGGAAGCTTTGTTGTCTTGGTTGCAATAGGGATTCCCGGCTGGAGGACTCTTGTCCAATTCCTCCGGTTGGAACTCCCACTTATGAGCTCTACTCGAAACATGGTGTTGGCCCCATTGCCTTTAACGAGACATGGATCCAATACACAAAGAAAGATGGTGTTCTGCAGTGGCCACAAAATGGTAGCTTTGAGCCTGACATATTAGACAATCTAGAAGCAATTTTGTTCAAAAGAAAAGCCCGGCTGGCAATGTTTGACTCTTTCAGCCTCGAGTCCGGAGTCAAGATGGCGGGCTGAAGCCGCCGAGTGAAGGCTGCTGCATGGAGCTGCCCCGCCACGATTTAGCCACGATTTGTTAACAAACACACCTAAACTGGCTGATTTTGATAGCCGCTGAAGGAGAAGTGAGAAGAACAGAGAGGGTGCACCGGGAAAATACGGTAACAATTTCGGAGCTCGGAATTCGGAACTCACCGATTCATTAACTGCTCCGGTACTGCTCCGCTACCGTGATTGCTTTACTACACGACAAGAATCAATGCTACGGATCTTGCTTTGCCATAGCAGGGGTTTGCTCCGCTCCTGGACATTCGCAAGGGTCTGCTTCACTCGCACGCCGGCGAGGCTGGTTAGTGGGGCGTGTCCCGGACCCTGCCTGTTTCCCCTGCAGCTGAGCGCTCACCCAACGCTGCGTTCAGTGCTACTGGCGCCAAACTGTTTGGCGCCTGAGGAGCCGATGTCATCAAGGCAGACGAGGTCTGCAAGAAGCCGGAAGATCTGCCAAACGGTGAGACAAGGGAACACAGGTACGATGGCGGCAGCTGCGACGTCAGGCGATATAAATGTATCACAAATAGAGCACTCAGCGAAACTCAAACTAGCCACAGGCAACAATAGCGGTGGGAGAAGTAAAAATATCAAACAAAAAACCGCAGACACGATTGAAGTAATTTTGGGATCTGATATGAAGCCCGCGCAGAACAGTAATGGCGGAACGCGTAAAGAACCCGAGCCAGAGTTATTAGCAGAGTTAGAGACTAAAGAGCAGACAGATAAAAATAAAGATAAAAATAAAGAAACAGCTACCAATGTAAATGAAGCTTTGTCAGCTACTACTATATTTTCTGCGGAGAAAGTGGTAATTAAGAGCAGAAGCAAGGGCTCGGATAAGCTCTCTAGAGTCAATATAGTAACCCTCTCTATAGAAAATCAGTCGTGCACTGGGGATACCTTAATAAAAGAAAATCAAACCGATATGGAAATAACAAGTGAAGAAGGGACCTTTGCGATGAATGCAAGCCATAAAAAGATACAAGATATAATGCAAAAAAAAGGAGTGGACATTGTGGAACCAAACACAAACTCCAACTTACATCCAAACAAAACTAAATTGAAGGGGAAAAAGGCAGGAGATGGCTCAAATCAAGAAACTATTGAGCTAACAGATGAAGATTCCAATTTAGAGTATGAGGAATTAACTGACGAAGATGAAATAGATGAAAATTCTAAAACTATTTCCAGTAAATCAACCGGCTCAAGGAAAATTAAAATGAAGGTTAAAACCAAGCAAAAAAATTTGACTCATAAATCAGTAATTAAAGAACCAGCTGGAAACAAGAAAAATCGCTTAATTGATGATAGCCCATTGAGAAGATGGATAGAGGCAAAGGGTGGCGTTAAGAACATGGCTCTAAGACTTTCTGGTACAAGTCCTGAAGATGTGCATAACTCTCAGGGGAGCAATAAAATAAGCCTTACAGATTCCATAACGGACTCTATAAAGAAAGCATCACTTGCAAACCAAGAAATAACAACCTCCACAGGTGAAACTAGAGCTGACTTAAATAATGAGAATAGAGAAGGGGCTCCCCTGACAATAACCCCTACTACTATTGATAACTATGAGGTCAATGAATCTGTGGATATTAACTCTGAAGACACAGTTTCTAACCCCAATAGGATAAGTGAAGACTCTGATTGCATAGTATCAAGCTTAAAATCAACCAAAGCCTTGCCAGCAGAAAATTCAGTGGGCAATTCAGGAGATCAATCTGAAATGATAAATATAGCGACTGAGGAAATAAATATGAATACTTGCCCATTGGAAGTTAGCAATGAGCTGGTAAAGAAAACAAATATGGACTTCCTCTATCCAATCCCATCACTGAATCATACATCTACACAGGCACAAGATACAATAACATCACAAGATCCCTCAAAAGCATCATCAATAACCATATCAATGGAATCAATTATGCAAACTCTTTTGGCACATAGAATGGAGAGTCAGCAGCAATATTTGCAGTTGAGAGAAGACAACACTCAGTTACAAAACTGCATGAGAGATATTTGTCAAGGCCTTGGTGGGGTTACAAAAGAAATAGAGGACATAAAACAATGAATAGTAGAAGTGGAAGAAGGTGGTAGCAAGACTGATTCAACAGTAAAACAAAATTCATCAAAGGTTTCGAAACTAGAAGCTAAAGTTGAGGATTTGGAAAATCGGGCTCGGAGACAAAATCTCAGACTATTTGGAATTAATATTGAACATCTTTTTTTCTGCTGCCCTATGTATTTGTTACCCAGGAAAGTTTGGCTTTTACCAGTCTGTCGGTTACTAGGCACCAGCTCTGCTCTTGCAGCGTTTAGGATTCTTAAAACTGATACTTCCCCCTCCATCGCTATTGGTGTAGCAAAATTTGTGAGTTGGGCGTGGTCAATCCGAACCCGTAACCTTGGCAAATGATGTTTTTTATTATATAGTTTTTATGACTATTTGTTTAAAGTAGCACTGTTATTATGTAGCAAGGGGTCTTCTCGTTCATCAATGTTTAAAAATGTAATACTTTTCTTAACTTGTTTTTAAATGTAATGTATTTATTATCTTATATGCAAAATGAATCGTTTTTAAATATATATGTATTTGTCTTTTATGATGTGAATCGAATAAAGACCTCTTGACTGACTGGAATTCCAGAAGGAATGGAGGGGACCGACCCGAGATCGTTTTTAGTGAAACTATTTTAAAGAGCCTTTAGCGATCTATCCGACTGGGGCTGGGATTCCCAACTACAAAGAGTACATAGATTGCCTCTGTTTCAAAAAAATAAAAATAGCAAATTCCCTAGACCATTTTTGATATACTTTGGGAATTTCCTATTGAGACAAGCTGTTTCACTTAAAGCCAGACCCAACAATCCTGTAACTGTTGATAATCTCACCTTCTTTGTGAAATCTGACCTAAGTAAAGGTACAATGGACAGACGTTGGGAACTTCGAAAAACGATAGATGCTTTCAAAAATCTAGGATGCATGGCTTATCTCCAAGAGCCTGCACGTCTCAAGGTTATACGCAATGGACAAGTGTTTTTTTTTACTGATCTCGAAGCGGCAGAACAAGCTCTGGAAAGAATCTCTTTGGAAAAAGAAAAAGAAAAAGAGGATAACTGAACTAAAAAATTAGAACTCACTAATAATGATACTATTCCTTTTTTTCTGACCACTGTGCTGATATAATACCCAAAATAACCTTTGGCTTATATATTTCTTTACTCTCTCATTTCATTCCCTTACCTTTATTCTTCTTCTTTTGAGTGTGGGCTTACATATACTTTTCTTTTTCTAGGTGTGGTCAAATATAGATATACATATGATGTGGTAGGGGCAGTTTCTCATGTAAGCTCCTTCACTACGCTGCCTTTACAGCGGCAGCAGAAGATAGAGGGGTGCTCCCCCCTAAGGGACGTGAGGGTGCGAGGGTGGGGGGGAGGGTTTTGCAAGGGAGGTGGTGGTAAAAGGTGGGGGGAAAAACGTGGAAAAAATGTATTGCAAGATTCGATTATGTCTTAAAGAACACTAGCAAATATGTGGTTAAAAAAGAAGGTATCAACAGAGGGGAATCAATTATACGGGAGAAATTTTACGCTATCATAAATGCTTAAACTAAGACTATTAAGTTGGAATGTAGATGGTCTAAATAGTAAAAGTAAAAGGAACTTAGTACAAGAAGAGATTAAAATGTACAATCCAAACCTTGTGCTAATTTCAGGAACTCATATTAAATATCAGGACAGAAAGCTGCTTTCTCAGATGGGTTATCAACTGGTTGTATGCTCTACGTTGAATGCGACTATTAGAGGGGTAGCCATTTTAAAACAAAGAGGAACTCGATTTGATACAATCATAACTGCTTCAGATGCTCGGGGCAGGTGGGCAATAGCACAGATGCAAGGTGACAACAAAAAATGTGTATTATGTGTAGTATATGGACCTAATATTGATGATCCCAAAACATTTGAAGAATTAAGTATAGAGTTACTTGAATGGGAGGGAGAAAGCATAATAGCTGGGGATTTTAATTGTGTTATTAATTACAAAGTAGATTCCACCGGGCAAAGCAACTCTAATAGAATGCATAAAGTTAGATCAGCAATTATGGAACTAGCAAGACTAAACAATCTGAGAGATGCATGGCGCTCTAAACACCCTCTGATAGCAGGCTACACCCACTACTCTGCGCCACATAGATCCTGCTCTAGAATAGACATGATATGGGCATCGGACCAAATAGTAGATAATTGTGAAATTGAAATATTCCCAAAAATTACTTCAGACCATAACCCTCTGCTACTCGAAATTGAAAGAAAAGATCAAAAAAAAGAAACACGAAATTTTACATTCCCAAGGTACCTATTGGCTGATGCTAGGTTCATAACACTACTAAACAAACATATACAAGAGTTCATTTTGCTAAATATTAACTCGGCTAGCATTAATATTGTATGGGATACCTGCAAATGTAGCATTCGGGGGTTTGCTCAACAATATATACTAATGTCAAACGCTGAGAGTCGCCGAGCTAACAAGAGAATTACCTCTACTATATTAGACACTGAACTACAACTTCCTGTGCAACGCGACACTCAAAAAATGATATCGATGAGATCAGACTAAAGCTAGCCGAATTACAAGCAGGATTAAAAAAAACATTAAGAGAAAGATATAGTGCAAAAATACATAAATATAGATTTGCTCAATATGAAGGTGGTGATCGTATAGGCAAAGTACTTGCTTATAAAACTGCGGATAAAAAAGCCAAAACTAAAATCAAGGCAATAATAGGAGCAGATCAAGGCACTTATGAACAAGCTGATCAAATATTGAACCAATTTGTTAAATATTACCAAAATCTTTATACCCCCGAAAATATACCCTCTGAAACCACAATAATACAATACCTTAATAAACACTTAACAACACAAAGGGTGTCAAATATAGAAGCTCTTCAACAATTAAACTAAAAAATAACATCATTTGAAATAAAACATGCAATCGACGATCTACCTTTAGGGAAGGCGGTTGGAGAGGATTGTCTGCCTTTGGAAATATATAAATCTTGTGCCCAAGAACTACTACCATTGTTAGAAAATGTGATAAACTCAATTTTATTATCCAAACAAGCACCAGCATCTTGGAAAATTGCTAAAATAATCTTTTTCCTCAAAAAAGGCAAACCCGAAAAAGAGTGCGGTTCATACCGCCCAATTTCACTGCTTAACTCAGATACTAAAATTTTCTCTAAAATTCTCGCCAACCGCCTAGCCCCTATTATGCCAGATATGGTTAACTTACAACAGCATGGCTTTGTAATGGGTAGAGACACTACCGCTCATGTAAATATGGCAATTACAGCCTTTGATGTGGCTGAAACTATTCACACCCCACTCGGTATGATCATGTTAGAGGCGGAAAAGGCATTTGACCGAGTGGGGTGGGAATACTTGTGGGAAGTATTAAAGAAAATGGGAATATCTGGTTCTTATTTGGATTGGGCAAGCTCACTATATGATGAACCACTGGCTAAGATAAGTTATGGGGGTAAAGATTCTGTTAGCTTTAAGATAGCAAGAGGAACAAGGCAAGGTTGCCCCCTTTCCCCCTTTCCCCATTACTTTTTGCTCTTTCTCTTGAACCCTTTTTAAATGCACTAAACGATCAGGCTAATATTATTCCAGTCAACCATGGGGGAAAATCCCTCAAATTAACTGCTTTTGCCGATGATATTGCAATATATACAACAGACATAAACAAAGCAATGCCCGGGATTATTACTGAAGCGGATAAATATGGAAAAGTATCTGGGTACAAACTCAACGTGAGCAAAACACAAATTATTGTCAATTATACCCCTGATGAACCTATATATGATATCTGCCAAAATGCTATATATTTAGGAATTAAATTAGCTGCTAATGTGGGAAAAATACTAGACATGAACTATGAAGCTTTTCTAAAAGAAACTACTTTAAGTCTTAAAAAATTGCACAAAATACCTCTTAGTTTAATAGGACAACTTAATTTGAATAAAATGAAAGTATTACCTAAATTACTTTACTTATTTAGGGCTATACCACTTCAACCTAATAAACTTTTCTTTAAAAAACTAGACGGCATATGTAGCAGCTTTTTATGGGGGTACAAAAAAGCACGAAGGGCTATTAAATTTCTGAAATTGCCAACATCTAAAGGGGGGCTTGCTTTTCCGGATTTTAATCTTTATTTTCTAGCCACCTTTTTTCGTCGAATACGGAGTTTAATAAAGAATGAAATTCCACTATTTTTTCACCAATATATGTTAGGTTCTGATTGTAAACAATTCTTACTTCGCGTACACGACCCAAATTATTTTAAACGGGTCAAATTCAAGACGGCCAAGCACACCAAAAAAATTTGGGATCAAATTTTGTCCATAGGCAAAAGCTCATTTTTTAATGCCGAACTTAGACTCTGGAACAATCCAGGTCTTCCTGGTATCTTCTCTGATGGGACAGGAAATCTATGGGTTAGACATGGAATAAATACACTGAGAGACCTTTATGGATCAAATGGTATGATAGATTTTGAAAGCCTGAAAACAACAAACGGCATAACTAATGATATGTACTTTAAATACAGACAAATAAGAGATTTCCTTTATAACAAAATGAAAATAACGGAAGTTACTCAATCAGACATATTGGAGTGTATATATTCCGATAAAACAAAATCACTAATAAAATTGGGCTATCAACACTTAGTTAAGGGTAAGTGCGATGATACGATTAAAATTGCATCAAAATGGTCTGGTAGACTTAATTTGGATATAAATCCCACACAGATTGCAACTGCACTATCCCATTTAAACAACATAGCACATTCTTCCAATCTTAGATTGCAATTTTATAGAACGATTACAGAACTTTATTACACACCACAAAGAATCTCTACCTGGGCACAGGGGAACTCTGTAACAGATAAAACTAAATGTCCAAAATGTGATTTATATGCGTCCGGAATCGAACATATGTTATTCTCCTGTCCCGCATTATCTATATATTGGAACGGAATAATGGAAATCCTAAAAAACAAACAGATAACAACACCGGTACTTTCTGCACACTTAGGGGTCGATTAGGATCGCGAACGGACTTGAGTCCGTCCGCGACCCCAGAGTATGAGGGAACGTCCGCAGGGGCTGCGGCGTTCCCTCATGTGCGATTAGGATGTGACCGCCACCCTGGCGGTCACATCCTGGATATTTAACATTGCGGCGGGTGCTGCTTCAAGCAGCACCCGCCGCAATGTTAAAAGTGCATGTTTTACATTTACATGCACAAAGCGGCAGGCACCGCGCGGTGCCTGCCGCATTGTGCATGTAAATGCTGGGGGGTACCATAGGTACCCCCCATGTGCACCCCCCACCCGCCAACACCCTGGGGGCCCGCAACGGGCCCCCAAAATCAAAAGTACACATGCTTTTCCACGGCGGAAAAACCGCCGCGGAAAAGCATGTTTACTAATGCTTCCTAATTTGGCTGACGGTGTCTGATAGACACTGCCAGCCAAATGAGAGCTTTTCCGCCGCGGTTGTAATCCGACCGCGGCGGAAAAGCAGCGGACAGAAACCAAGACCCACCAGCCATCGTAATGCGGCGGTGGGTCTTTGGTGAGTCCGCAGAGGATTTTCCGCCTCCTCCGGGCCGGAGGTGGCTTCCGCCGGCCCGGAGGAGGCGGAAAATCCTCCATCCTAATCGGCCCCTTAGTTTTATTAGATATTCAAGAAATCAACTGTCTTAATAAAGATCTCATAACCATTCTTTTTGCATGTGCAAGATTAGTTATAGCAAGGACATGGATATCTAAAGATCCTCCTAACTTTGCAGAATGGTGCGCTTTGGTTAGCGAAATAAGAATTATGGAACTTACATTAGCTAAACATAGAGGCCCAAAAGCCTTTAAAAAAAAAGAAAAGATTTGGAAACAATTTTTTGAATGATAAAAGTGGAGATTTCTATTTACAGATGACTATTTACTATGTTGAGCATTTCTCTCAGCTAGTTAAAAAGTACTTCATTTTTTCTTCTCTTGTTTTCTTATTTTCTCTGCTGATCTTCTTTTACATTGTAAAACCTAATACAAAACTAATACTATGTCAGTTTATTGTCACATGACTCAATATATTTGTTTTATTATGTCTTATGTCTTATCTTGCAATAAGAAACATACTTTAAAAATAAAAAAATAAAGACTCTTTCAGCCTCTGGTGTAAGGACGCCAAACAGAGAGAAATTAAGCAGGCAGAGAAATTAAGCAGGCAAAAAGAGATAAGAAAGAGAAGGGTATGACGATTATACAGGCTGCCCAGCAGTTTAAAGATAATGAGATTGATCAGGCGATTGAAGTCTCAGAAAGATAGCATTGTATGGCAATAGGTAGATGTTACCCTGTGTAGCTGCGTGTAAACTGAAGAAAGATGAGAGTGTCTCCGATTTCTTTACCCGTTTCGAGGAGACGTTCATTGACCACAGTGGTCAAGATATGGGTACTGAGGGTGGACAGCAATTATTAGTGGATAAATTTGTATTTAATTTACTTCCAGAATTATCGCATAAATTGAAGGACTCCGATAGTTTGTGGGCTGTTTCTTCGTCTGCCCAGATATTAGCCACTGCTCAGTATTACGAGAATGGGGATAAGGAGCAAAAGGATAAACTCGAGAAAAAGAATTAAAAAACAAAGGTTCTTTTGCAACAGGCTTATCCCCCTCGTTCTGCTCAGCGCCATTTCAACAGCCTCCCCAGTTTCAGAGGTTGTTACAGAAACCTGAACCCTGTGTTCCGCGACCTTTGCTAGGTCTTAATCAATGTGCTTATTGTAAAGAGGAAGGTCATTATAAGAATAGCTGTCCGGTTTTATTACAGCGTAATGGTGGATTGCCAGGACCGCGAGGCCGTGGTGGTTTTCAATCAGCACCCAGGGGTAGAGGGCGAGGTGCGTTGTCTCAGGGACAGTTTTCATTTCCCCCTCAGCATTCTATGAATTATTTTGACCAGCAGAATACTCAGTCTGCACAATATTACAATGATGACTATTGTGTTGAAAGTGAGAATCCATATTTTCACACTAGCTAGGACAGCCATGGACAAAGCAAGGGATTCGTATCAGTTCCAGTGGATCAGAATGGGCCTTATATTGAAGTTGTTGCATTGGGTGTTTCAGAGCCATTTCTTTTGGATACTGGTGCAATGAGAAGTTCTATCATTCACTCCAAACTCCCTGGGGCACCTTTGTCTGGCTTAACAAACGTTTCTGTAGGATTCTCTGGCGCCCCAGTTCGTAACCCGGTTTCTTGCCCTTTGCCTATCTCAATTGGTCCTTATGATTTGGAAGCCCACTCATTTTAACGACTGGTTGCGGCGAGAATTTGCTGGGTTTGGACTTGTTGAAACGTCTTCATGCAACATTGTATTGTTCCCCCTCCAGTGTACATCTTACTTTAGGTAAGAAATTGGTTTCTCCTATGTATTTGTCTAAGGACCAACTCCCACCCGAATTGCATTCCCTTTCTGCTACGCTTTGGGCTACGGGTCCGAATGATGTTGGTCTGCTCCAAATTCCACCTTATGTGGTTACTGTCAAGCCTAATGTTAAAATTACCACGCATTCCTCAGTATAAAATTTCCAACGATGGTGAAAGAGCTCTGTTGGCTATCATCTATGACTTAGTTCAGAAGGGTGTGGTTGAAGAAACGAGAGGAAATGTTTGTAATAGTCCTGTTCTACCTGTTATTAAACTCACTGATTCTTCTCAGCCTCCTGTATATCGTTTTGTGATTGATCTCCGGGAGGTCAACAAGATTGTTGTACCCCAGTTTCCTGTCGTCCCAGATATCACTGCCTTGCTCACAATGATACCTGCTTCAGCTGCCTGGTTCTCTGTTATTGACCTCAAAGATGCTTTCTTCAGCATTCCTATTGCTGAGGAGAGTAGGGATATTTTTGGCTTCTCTCTCATAGGCCAAAGTTTCTTATTCAAACGTGCACCCCAAGGCTATTGTGAGAGTCCCTCCATTTATAGTCAGGCTTTGAAATCTCACTTTGCCCCCAGATGCCACTCTTATTCAGTATGTGGATGATTTGTTGGTTGCTGCTGATTCAGAGGATGTTTTTAAGAATGTGACTGTTTCACTGTTGCGTCATTTGCCTGACCTGCATTACAAGGTGTCACCCTCTAAACTACAGTATTTCCGCCAAGAGGTTACCTACTTAGGTCATCTCTTGTCGAAGGAGGGAAGGCGATTGACCCCAGAACGTATTCAAGCAATCGCACAAATGTCTGCACCATCCACACAAAGGGAGGTGCGTGCCTTTCTGGGCATTACCTCTTATTGTAGACAGTGGATTCCAAATTTTTCTTTGTTGGCTAAACCTCTGCTGGCACTTACTCTGAAAGACACACCCTAACCTCTTCCTTGGACTGACGAATGTCAGAAGAGTTTTTCTAACTTATGTACTGCCTTGTGTTCTGCCCCTGTGTTAGGTACTCCGGATTACAGTAAGCCTTTCACACTCTACGTTCATGAAAGAGAAGGTTTTGCATTGTCAGTTTTAACACAACAATTTGGAGACAAACAGCGGCCATGTGCCTATTTTTTGGCTACATTGAATCCAGTAGCCAAGGCATTGCCTAGTTGTCTCAAAGCTACAGCCGCAGCAGCGATCTCCATTTGTCAATCTGCTGATTTGGTACTGGATAACACTCTCGTTGTTATGGTACCACATGCAGTGGATACTCTTTTGAACAGAACGAAAACACAACATTTCACGAGTGCTCCCTTGTCTGGGTACGAGCTGATGCTCTTGGCTAGTCATATACACATCAAGCGATGTAATACTTTGAATCCAGCAACACTGTTACCTATTCCAGAAGAGAAAGACACCCAAGAACAACATGATTGTTTTCTCCGTACAGAGGAGGAAACGAAAGGCAGAATAGACTTAAAAGATACACCACTCGTGGACCCGGATGGGATCCTATGGGTGGATGGGTTTTGCTTCAAATTTCCCAATGGCGAGACGACTTCAGCCTATGCTGTTACCACCTTGTATACAGTAGTGGAGACAGCACGCATTAGACAGAATTCAGCCCAAGCAGCTGAGCTGATTGCCCTGACAAGAGAGTGTGTGTTGGCTAAGGGAAAGAGAGTGAATGTTTACACCTATAGCCAGTACGCCTTGGGCATGGCTCATAGTTTTGGTCGTCTGTGGAAGGAAAAAGGATTCTTTACTTCCCATGGGACTAAGATACAGCATGGTCAGTTAGTAACTGACCTTCTTGAATCACTTGCTTTGCCTATCCAGATAGCAATCGTGAAATGTAGTGCACATAAAAGGATCACTGATGATGTGGGTCGCGGGAATGCTTTTGCAGACGAGGTAGCGAAAGAAACAGCGAGCGATGCTACAAGTCGCATGTGTGTTGGTGGCCCTGCAAGATGGGTCAGAGAAGGAGGAATGTGTGAGGACACAATAGAAAGTGTGAGAATGATTCAGGAAGAGGCTACAGAGAAGGAATTGAGTAAGTGGTGAGAAAGTACGGGAATGTTGGACGCGACAGGGTGTTGGACGGAATTGTCAGAACACCAGCGTTGGCTGTTACCAGACGCCTATGTACTGCCTGTAGTTACTACGGCGCATGGTCCAGCCCACATCAGTGCGAAAGGGATATGCAAACTTCTGGCTCCAGTATGGCAGAATGAAGGAATGCCTAAATGTGCGAAAATGTGGTGAAACATTGTATTGTTTGTTTGATGCATAATCCAGGAAAGGGAACCCCAACTCCGGCAGGTCATTTTGCTCCCCCTACACATCCTTTTGAGGTATTACAAATCGATTACATTCATATGGAATGTTGCAACAATCTTAAGTATGTTCTGGTGGTGGTGTGTGCCTTTTCCAGATGGATAGAGGCCTACCCCCTAAAGGACAATACAGCTTTGTCCACTGCCAAAGCCCTCTTGAAGGAATTCTACCCGAGGTTTGGTTTTCCGCGAATTGTCTGGAGTGACAATGGAAGTGAATTTGTAGGCCAAATTATGCAGAAGATGTGTGCGGATCTTGGTATTAGGCAGAAATTCCATGCGGAAACCACCCTCAGTCAGCTGGCTTGGTAGAGTGCTATAATGGCACTCTCAAGCTCAAACTGGCAAAGATTCAGGCCAGCACGGGTCTTGCTTGGCCCGATGCTTTACCTTTGGCACTCCCATGTACGTGAACAGCTGGGTATGTCACTGTTACAACGCAACTTTTACGTCGGAATGCTGTTACAACGCAGCTTTTACAACGCTGGTTCCATTACATCGGATACCATTACAACGCAGGATATTACATAGCAGATGCTATTACAACGCATACCATTACATCGTAAGTATTGGTAAGTATATAATTTTTTTTATTTTTTTAATATTATATAATTAATTTAATCATTATTAATTTTAAATAAATTTATTTATTTATGTTTTTTAATATTATAAATTAAATATATTAATTTAAGTAATTTTTTAAATAAGTATGAGTATAGGAGTATATGTTTTGGGGTACTGAGGTATATGCTTTGGGGTGTTTGGGTATTTTTAGGTTTTAGGGCAGGGTTTGGGTTTTGGGGTACAGGGGTATTTTTAGGTTTTAGGGCTGGGTTTGGGTTTTGGGGTACAGGGGTGTTTTTAGGTTTTAGGGCAGGGTTTGGGTTTTGGGGTACAGGGGTGTTTTTAGGTTTTAGGGCTGGGTTTGGGTTTTGGGGTACAGGGGTGTTTTGAGGTTTTAGGGCAGGGTTTGGGTTTTGGGGTACAGGGGTGTTTTTAGGTTTTAGGGCAGGGTTTGGGTTTTGGGGTACAGGGGTGTTTTTAGGTTTTAGGGCAGGGTTTGGGTTTTGGGGTACAGGGGTGTTTTTAGGTTTTAGGGCTGGGTTTGGGTTTTGGGGTACAGGGGTGTTTTTAGGTTTTAGGGCAGGGTTTGGGTTTTGGGGTACAGGGGTGTTTTTAGGTTTTAGGGCAGGGTTTGGGTTTTGGGGTACAGGGGTGTTTTTAGGTTTTAGGGCAGGGTTTGGGTTTTGGGGTACAGGGGTGTTTTTAGGTTTTAGGGCAGGGTTTGGGTTTTGGGGTACAGGGGTGTTTTTAGGTTTTAGGGCTGGGTTTGGGTTTTGGGGTACAGGGGTGTTTTTAGGTTTTACGGCAGGGTTTGGGTTTTGGGGTACAGGGGTGTTTTTAGGTTTTAGGGCAGGGTTTGGGTTTTGGGGTACAGGGGTGTTTTTAGGTTTTAGGGCTGGGTTTGGGTTTTGGGGTACAGGGGTGTTTTTAGGTTTTACGGCAGGGTTTGGGTTTTGGGGTACAGGGGTGTTTTTAGGTTTTAGGGAAGGGTTTGGGTTTTGGGGTACAGGGGTGTTTTAGGTTTTAGGGCAGGGTTTGAGTTTTGGGGTACAGGGGTGTTTTTAGGTTTTAGGGCTGGGTTTGGGTTTTGGGGTACAGGGGTGTTTTTAGGTTTTAGGGCTGGGTTTGGGTTTTGGGGTACAGGGGTGTTTTTAGGTTTTAGGGCAGGGTTTGGGTTTTGGGGTACATGGGTATTTTAGGGTTCAGGGGTAGGGGTAGGTTTGTGTTTAGGGCTAATTAAATTATATTTACCATTTTTAAATTAATTAAAATATATTTATTAAATTAAATTAATTATATTACATTAATTACATTTTTTAATTAAATTAATTAAATTAAATATTTTTTTTAATTAATTAAATTAAATTACATTTTAAAAAATATTTAAAATAAATTAATTTCATTATATTAATTAAATAAAATTAATTACAATTTTTATTAAAATTAAATTAAATAAATAGATTTTATTTTATTAAATTAAATTAATTACTATTTTAAAATGTATTTTAATTAAATTAATTTAATTAAATTAATAAAATTAACTTAATTACATTTTTTTAAAAAAGGTATACTTACCTATACTTACGATGTAATGCCATGCGTTGTAATAGCATCTGCTATGTAATGCCATGCGTTGTAATGGCATCCGATGTAATGGATCCTGCGTTGTAAAAATTCCGATGTAACGGAATGCGTTGTAAAAAACCGCGTTGTACTGACACCAATCCGAACAGCTGTACATTCTCTCTTAGGACTAAGCTCATACAAGGTTGTTTTGGGGCGCCCAGCTAACGTCTGGGGAGTCCCTCGACCTAAAAAGTACTCTGATATTCCGTATCCTATGTTGATTGACTACTTACATGAGCTCACCACTAAATTGCGTGTTCTTCACCAACAGGTTTAAAACGCTTTGCCGGAGGCCTCTGCAGACCCAGGTCGCTCCATCCAACCTGGAGACTGGGTCTGCCTGAAGAATTTTCAGCGAAAGAAGAATCTGGAACCCCGTTGGGTGCCGCCTCGGCAAGTTCTTTTGGTGACACGTACAGCAGTAAAGGTCGTCGGAAAGAAGAACTGGATCCATGGCGTGCACTGCAAAAGGGTACCTTTGCCTTTGCCTTTTGACCAGTGGGTCCGCAAGGGTGTAGGTGATAGTGAGGGTGAAAGGGTCCCTCGGTTGGTACCTTTCAGTAGTGCACGTCTGGATCGAACGAGGTCTGAAAAAGAAGACAACGACGTGTTGCAAGAAGCTGTACCATCACATCTGCGATTGAACACAACAAACTCAGAGACTTTGTTTCAAGAGAAAAAGGTACCTGACAAGACTTGTACCTAAGACCTAGACTGATTTAGAACATTTGAACTTTTCTTTTCCTTTTTCAGGTTACACTTTTAAGAGACATTTTTTTATCCATCAAGTTGCAGGGTCACTGTAGGAGTCTTAGGCTGTGACCTGAGTAGTGACAGTAGGTCTACAGGACTTGCAGTGTCATAGGACGGCTAATAACCACAACTAAGTGATCTAGGATGATTACCATGAGCAACGCTTTAGAGAATGGATATTGAATTGGAAAAGAATGATAAAAAGCAAGAAATGAAAAGTAAATATAAGAAACTGTTGTTTAGTCCATGTGGCGTAACCTTATGCATTTTAATATGTTCATGTATTTTATTGGTTTGTGTGGGTTGGGTTGTTCACACTATGCAGCAAGCACCTGTTCCTACTTCTGTTTCGTTGCCTTTTTCCACTGTTGCCTCCCAGTATCAGTTCCATACACTCCCAGAGCACGAGAAAATTAGGAGAACAGAATATTTTAACAATTCATTCATCCAACTGTTGCATCAGCATCAACTGGCAGTCAATACTACTGACTGTTGGGTTTGTGGACTCATACCCCATAAAGCAGAGAAAGGGATGCCATATTTAGTCCTTCCGTTTTCTTACGAAGGTTCCGCTTTGGCCTATTTGGCCATGTTTTCCAATGCATACCAGAATCAACTTCGACATCCTTTAGTTGGTCCATATGGTGGTGGAGCAGATTTCAGTCATAGTTCTTTGATAAAGGGAATAGTGGTTATGGCTGGAATTGCCGCAAGTGATAAGATCTCTGTTGATGAGAAACGAGCGTATGGTGGTTGGAACGTGACTCGTTACATTACTAGCCTCACAGATAAGGCTAGACGAAGGAGATCCCCACCAATTTGGACCATACCTCATCGAGGCAATTTGTGTTTACAGATAAATTGTCAAAATATTAAAAACCAACAGGAAAAGAGTATTTGTTCCCATACATACATCTATTCATCACAGATTTCTTCACCGTTAGTGCCATCTCAGGGCACATACTTTGTCTGCCACAACAGAGCCTACACGTGGCTTCCTACCTACTTTTCAGGAAGGGGTATGTGGCTTTTCTTCTCCCTCCGACATACACTGCTCCTTCAGGTCATCACAGAAATGGATATGGCAGAGGGGTTATCGATTCCAAAGACACAGCAGGACAAGAGGGAGGGGACTTTTTCAAAGGGTTCCTTCCTTTCTGGGGCCCAATGGCCAATAGAAGAAACATTAGACAGTTAGTTCGTGTTGTTGAGGCTACCATAAATGTGACTTCTGGAGCCTTGAGTAATCTAACAGCTGAACTTCAGGCAGACGGCCTTATGACTTTGCAGAACCGGATGGTTCTAGATATTGTTCTTGCAGATCGTGGAGAAGTCTGTAAATTGATCAGGCCTAGTTGCTGCATTTATATTCCTGACAATGCCCCTACGGTATACCAAGCCATCTCTAAATTGCACGTAATTTCCGAGTCGATTCACCAGGACACAGGATATTGGTCTGTGATGGGATGGTTTTGGGGACTACTGTCAACATGGGGATGGAAGGTATTAACCTTCCTTGGAATGGTTTTGGCCATCATTTTCTCTTGTTGTCTTTGTTTACAGTGTGGCCCTGCCATCTGCGGTCTTTGTGCCACCATGTGTGTCTCGGGGCCTGTGTCACAGAAAGCAGATAACACTAAAATGATGTTGCAGCAACAGCTCGACGACCTCATGGTCATTGACATCGACTCAGTCTAACTTGAGTCTTTTGTGTTTTGCCTGAGTAATGGCAAAAGGAGGGTCTGAGGTTCTCTGGTTTTCGACTTCGTCCTGTATTCTGCAGCCATTTTGTGTCCCGTCGCCATTTTGTGTTACCCTCACTCAGGCAGCACGGCGAACTGCGTTTTTTTGCCTTTTTCAGCTGCTACGTGTCTCTTCTGTTAAAAAGTAACCCCCTGCTCCTGTCTACAAAACTGATGTCAGGGTCTGGCCGAGTCCACGAATCCATGTCTAGGTTGATTGATCCCTGTCTCGACTGACTGTTTGGCTCTCCCTATTCTTTCCTTACTTTATCTTATCCGACTGGCCTTCGCTATTCTCTCCTTGCATTCTCTTGTTACACAACTATCCTTTGAGGCACACAAATACGTCCTGCCACCTGCAAATTGAATTGTAGGCACTAGCGCTGATTAACTTGTGGGGAGGGGTGACACACAGGGCTGAAAGAAGGGCGTATATGGGTCACTTGATAGCTTGTTTTCCAACTTTTCCTATTGGCTAGCCTTGTATGTATTGGGAGTATACGTTGTAAATATGTGTGCTATAAAAGATTGTGCGCCACGGAGTAAAGTGGCAGTCTCCTAAGAACCTACTCTGTACTTCTGGGACAACTGTGCTTAGCTGCAGCTAATAAACCTGGTTTTCTACGCCCAACAGAGTGTCTCGTGTCTCTGTCTGACAAGGCAGGTGAACTCGGAGATTTAAGGCGTGCCCTGCGCCGCCAGGCCCATAAGGCCCGGTTCTTCACTTTTGAATCTCTGATTCCATTATGCACCAATAATGTAAATGCTCATTAAAAGACAGCACAATAATGCAAATCACATACAATGAGTGTGAGGAATCAGGGACTGATAATTTCTAGTGCCAAAGGGTGTGTGAATCTTTTTTGAGGGTGGCATTCTCCATCCTTCAAGACTCCATGTACAGCGGCGCAAGTGGTGGATTATTGATGTTTAGTTCCAACAGCAGGCTGGGCTGAACCATCAGTATATACAATGTAGTCATAGTGGCCAAGAGGCAAAACATCACTGGGCACAGGATATTCTTGTTCTTATTGGAGGAATTCCTGTGTTCGTAAAGTGGGGTTGAGGACATAGTCAACATCAGTAGCTGTTAAGGAGGTGGCCCAATGTATCCATTTAGGGTGTAACTCTTTTGTGTTAGGAACACTAGCATTTGTGACAGCATTTAAGACTGGAATGGGCGAAACCACAATTATGCGTTTCCCCTGAGTCAATGATCTTTCCTTTATAACAGCTGTCTGGACTGCAGTCAGTTTTTTTTCTCAGGAGGTGCAAAACTCATTTCAGTATTTGAATATAAATGCAATTTATATGCAATCGATACAGTATCACCTACATTGAATGTGACATGTAGCCAGTGGCTCCCGCAATTATGTGGATCACCAAGTTTGCTGTTTTGACATGTGTGTAAGTGTCCGGATGCAATCTCGTCTGTTTGCAGAGTTTTCATAATCTGTGTATGTTCTGATGATCAATGTGTGCTTGAAAAGTCTCGATGCATTAACTCATAAAAGTGGTTTCACTCATTTTGGATAATCTGGTATGTATGTTCTACCAAAATTCGAAAATCTTACAAAGTGACGGTAGCTTTTTAATTGTGTTTTTGTTGCAGGAGTACACGTTTCTCTAAGAAATGTGGTTCTGGGCTTTTGACTTCATTTGACAACTCGTATCCCAAAATAGGACACTAATATAGGCAATTTTAGTTTTTGGAAAGTTGATTTTGTAGCCATGTTCAGCAAATCCCCAAACTATGTGATCTACTCTGGTGAAATGTGTGTTTAAGTCATCATCCATAAGGCATAGGTCATCAACATAGAACAATGTGTCTGAGTCAATTTCATGTCAAATTGATGTTACCCATAAAGAGAACAGACCAAGGTTGTTCTTATACCCCAGAGGAAGTCAACAGTTCTGGCTCCCTATAGTGGGGAATGCAGTTAGATCCCTGGTTTCAGGTGCTATGTTTTCACATAAAAAGTCATTGGAGATGTCCAAAGGGATTATGTGCACTATGTTGTTCATTAGTGCTGCACTGTGTTAATTTTTTTCTTCAAATGTCTGTATGAGTGTTTAAATATCTGCAGTCTGAGGCAAGGCAGTATGAATGATATGGTTTCGCTACTGGGAATAAAGGGTTGTGCATTGGAGAGATACAAGGCACACTTAGGCTTTAATATTCTAATTGTGTTAGAATTTCTCTAACTGGGTGTTTAGCTTCATGCGCAATTGGGTGTTGTGGTTTGACGTGCGGGCCGGACCTTACAGGTACAACGAGTTAAGGCAAGTCTTGATCCCAGCCTGCATGTTTGTGGTACAATCCCGGGGCTTTTGCAGTGGTCCACTCAGTGGTATTCGCTTGTTTGATAATGTCAGCAACAAGGACACAGAAACACAGTATTATTATATCCTCCTCTTTTAGGACTTTCCAAACAAACTCAGGTGGCCAGTCCACTGCAGCCAAGGGAACGTCATATGGAAGCGTTACATTTTACCAAAATATTACTCTAATGTTATGAGGTATATCAAGCTTTATTTGGATGTCCAAATCAAAGTCTGTCGGGAGAGCTAACCCGCTGATCTGGTTTCAACTTGAATGAAATTATTGGTTGCTCGTGCAGCCAGAAACTCTTGAAGATTCTGTTGAACTATTGTGACCTCTGCAGCTCTGCATTGCCCACTCCTTGTTCTGAAGTAGTGTCCTCAAAATGTGTGGCATATTTAATGGAAATACCTGCCACTTTCTTCTTTGCAAATGGAGTTTTCTGTTGTGGAAGGTTTTTTGACTTTTGTATGATGATGTCAGATGAGCATTGGGAGTCCTTCCTCGGTTTCACATGTTGCGTGCTTATCTAGGTTCCTGATCGATACTGTGACCTTATGCCCCTATTCGGCTATAAATCCATTTATTCCCTATATTGGCATAACCGTTCAAGTGCGATTTTCTGAAAAGTCATCTCTGGCCTCACACGAACAGAGCCACATTCCAGCATGACTCTCTGCTACTTCCTTTGCGACCAATTAGTGCAATGACAGAGCAGCAGTCACTATCTAATATTCCTAGATAACACTCCGAGTTCTTCAACAAGATAAAAACTTAGCAAACCTGGAAATCCCCGCTTGCTATGTTTTGATTAGTAATGGAACTCTAATGAGCAACTGATAACTGTCACTTCCTAGTGACATCTTTAATTGACGTCTTATGTCCAGCAAACTTGCGTCAAACCCGGCACCTGTCAGGTATAAATATTACCAACGTTGCCTTAAGCAATGCGAAGCTGTTAGCTGTGAGCTACTGTTGCTGATGCCAGCTGCCTGCATGACCCCGTGTTGGTAACAACTAGCACTCTGTCGCTGCAGCCTGCTATCCTGTGGTGGTGAAGCTGCTGATTACCATTATCGCCGCTACAGCGCGAACTATGGTTCAGTACGCTTGAGGAGCCGTGCAGCCGTCCTCTGCGAAGACATCCAGCCGATTCCAGCTGCCCGCGGACGCTGTCACCCCTCCTTCCTCGACGCGCTGAGAGAAGCCGCTGCATTTCTCGTGCAGAGAAATCCAGTCCCGGTGCTTCCGGTTTACCCTCGCGGGTGACTGGGATATCGAGAGAGACCCCTGAAGGAGATACCAATCCTCCATCATTCTATTCAGAGGTATGGTGTTGACTAAACCCATAGACGAGAATTCTTGAAACAAACCTTGGCAAAACCAACTTAACTTAAGCTACTTACTTGCTCCCCTTTCACGTGTTAGGCTTAGGTCAGGCACACTGGGGTAGGCTTAGTTAGAAGCACCAGTTGAGTATGTTAGCCTAATGTATATATGACTGTATATATGTTTTATTACTTTTAAACCATTGTATGGCTAAGAAACCATATCAATGCTTTTACAGTTCCATTTCGCAATACTTATCTTACTGTACGTACTTTTTATAATAACAGTTATTGCAATTGTGGCAATACATTTCTCTTGTACAAGAAGAAAGACTGTTCAATAAATGTTAACCCTTTATTGATAAACGCCCGTCTCTCTATTCTCTACATACTGTGAAAGTAAACTGCACTAGACTGACTGAGTGAAATCTATGTCTATTGTTTCACACGACCCTAGAGATCGACTCTTGATCTGAGGAGCAAAGTTGTCATGTTGCACGGTTGTTGGAAAGCTGAATCCCTTCTTGTCTGTGCCAAGGAAGCTGATCACTTCCTATGCAGAGAAGAAAGTTTCCAGTGACCTCTGAGCTAGTTGGTAACACAACCCAATTAAGTTTAGCATAGTCAGTGGAGGCCTGGAATATAAGCAGTTCCACGTCGATACTACTGTTTATGTTATTCCAATGCGCAGGGCCTAGTGGGAAACTAGGAACTACACTACATGGCGCCCAACGTTTGGTAAGGCGATAAACTAACGCAAGACTTGTAGAGTAACTCAGTCGTGCATATTTCACACCCCTTTCGCCCGTAAATACTCCAATAGACGTCTGGAGTGGGTGAAAGGTTAAAATCCGCCCGACCTTAGTAGGAAGAGATTCCTATGTAAAGCTCTGGTTTATTCAACGTTGAAGGATACAGTGTTCCAAAATATTGTGCATCTAATCTTTGTCTCCTTGGAGACCTACTCTGCAAACCTCGCATTTTTACAATGCCAGAAAACGGAGCCCCTGGGGCCGCAGTAGATGCGACTCAGCAAGGTCCCGAATACACAGACCCGGGTGCTATTATCATCCCGGTCCAGTTAAGAAGATCTATAACTTTAAAACTTATAGAAAACGGACTGCCACCTCAAGGTGGTACAGTAATTTTCGTGATAGAGGCTCACGAGTATCGGCAGACAGAGGTATTCTATTCATGGATAAACTTTCCAGCGGTAAACGCTATAACACAAGAGTTTCACTATTACAAAATAGAGGAACCTCCGGATGAGTACGCCCCTTTCGAGGAGGTTGAAATTCCACTTAAATTTCAAGAGCACCTGCTCTGGTTTAATGGCGCCCTAAAACACAATGATCACATAACTAGGCTCGGTCCACTAGGTAGACCAGGAGCCACGTGGCCGGTTCTAGCCAGCTACACACCACATCCTGACATTACAAGAATGTCTAGAGAAGAGCTGTTAGCACAGCTAAACACATTAATAAAAATACATAGGCAATTAGTCCAATATGTAATACGGACTGCAACAGTCCAGCCAGCTGTTAATACACCACAGCTGACCCCTCATCAGGGGAACACAAATAAAATTACACCACAGAACATACAGTCATGTCTTGGTAAAACACCCGTAAAACGGGAACAAATTCCTTTCTGGTTAGCCCAGAAAATCACTCAAATAGAGGCAGTATTTCCTGATACTACCCCTATTGAGAAACACAGAATCTTGACCATCTGCCTTCCTATGGGAATCGCACCACACGTGGAGGACTGCGACACTTGGGGTACAGTCTTTGCTTCCATTTACACAAAAACACACGGTGTTCCGTCTATGGCGGTAATACCAGACGTGCTAAAACAGATTCAAAATGAATTCGGTCCAGAGCCCGCTTTAAATCTAGGTATGAAATTACTGAAAGACTTCAAGCAGGTCACGGCTATATTATTAGCCAATATTAAGGGAGAAGCAGCATCTGTGGCGATTCGCCAGAAGTTGAGGGAAACAGATATAAAAGATCCTGTTGAGCTTGCAAAAATCATAGAAAAATGCTATGAAGAATTAGGTAGAGACAGCTTGGGTGGGAAACCAGTTAAGCCCCAACTGCTCGAGAATCCTGAAAAATTATTTATTAAAAATAATTCAAACACTCCTAAAAAGAGCTGGGATGGAAATAAACAATCCACTCCCAAGGAAAAAGTTTTCCAGTCCAGAGGAAGGTCTCCTCGACGGAGGGAAAGAACTCCGACTCGAGAACGCCAGTCTCCCCAACGGGAGCCCTCTGAGAAAAGATATAACCTTAGAAATAGGGATAATCTAAAAAAACCTGATAGATATCAAAGTATTGATACACGTCCCTCTCGATCTTTTCCACAGAATTCGGAAAGAAGAGGACGGTCAGACCCAGGAGAGCACACCAAGTCCAAAGACAAGGAACCTGCTCAAAATAAGAAATCTCAATTTCAGAAAAAGAAGGTAGCCAGTATTAGAGTAATCAACCATGCCGAGAATACTGAGGACACAGTTGAAAAACGGGGAGTGGGCATTGACAATGTTGGACAGTGCAGCAGAGATCAGTATAGCGCGCAAGAACTTGATGAGTCATCTGGAGACAGTGGACACGAATGAATACATTCAGGTTGAAACTGCCGATGCCAGACTTAGCGAGCCCCATAAAATATACGAAATAACATTGCGTATGGAGGGTGATAAGACTAGGAAAATTAAGGGTCTATTTTGGGATAAGCTCTCAAAAGGCTATGATATTCTGTTAGCTGAAAAAGATTGGCCCCCAGAGTTTGTCAGGGAGTGCCCTCGTGGCGAAGAAGTGATTATGCCTGCCTTCTCGAATCACATACCGATTCACAAAAAATACACATATGCAAGGAAATGGGCAGTAGCCCAGGCACCTGCATTGTATAAAAATCATGTAGGATGGGATGAGGATTCACCGCCTCACAAAATCCAACTAAAAAGTGAACCAACTGCCCAACGGCAGTATCCCATAAAGCAAGAAGCTAAAAAACAAGTCAGGGAGATCTTAGATCAACTTGAGTACCAGGGGGTGATTGAAACATGCACCTCTCAAATGAACAATCCTTTGTTTCCTGTCTCCAAGCCAGACAATTCATATCGTCTAGTTTTGGACTACAGACACCTTAATACATGTTGCAAAACCTTTGCAGTACAAAACTCGCATAGTGCAGCCCTAATGAATAACATAGTTAGGAAAAAATATAAAACGACATTAGACATTTCTAATGGTTTCTTTTGTCAAAACATTGCACCAGAAAGCAGATATTTGACCGCTTTCTCTGCATTTGGGTCGCAGAAAAAATTCTGTCGACTCCCACAGGGGTTCAAGAACAGCCCAGGACTATTCTCAGCTAGGGTAACAGAGTTACTACAAATCTATGATGATGAAGCATTATCTTACGTAGATGATATTTATCTCACAGACGACGACTTGGATACTCATTTGAAAAGAGTGAACACCATAATACTTGGGTTCGCAGCAGAGGGTTACAAATTCAACTTTAAAAAGTCCCGAATTGCCCATCTGACAGTACTGTTTTTAGGGTACGAATTATCAAGTGAAGGGAAAAGCCTAGCGGACCACTTCTTAGAGAAGTGCGCTGTACTCCAAGCTCCAAAAACGCTGAAGAATTTACAATCCATACTAGGTTTTCTGAATTTCGGAAGAACTTACATTCTAAATTACGCAGAGAGGGTTAAACCTCTCTACGAACTAATTAAACCTGATTTTAAACAAATCAATTGGACTCAAAAACACACAGAAATTTTGAGATCACTGCAAACAGACATGTTAGCAAAAACAAAATTAGATACACGTGACAACACACGTGATCTTGTAATCCGTGTCATCCCAGGAAGATGCGGATTCACATACCTAACCTCTAATGAGGGAGAAAAGGTACCCATTTCAATTAAATCTCACTTGTACACACAAGCTGAAAAAGCATTCAGTCGCACAGAAAGAACTGTGAACGCAGTGCAAATTGCATTAGCAAATGAAAGAGAACTAGCACACGGCAAACGGATTAATATCCTTACAGCGGAATCCGCCTTCGAGGCGCTATTCAGCCCAGTAAACCTGCCTACAGTGTCACTGGATCCGAAATGGATACAGTGCATAGATTCTCTAGGAGCGGAAGACGTGAAATACTATTTCGCCCCGCAATACGAAGAACTGAATGATTTAGAATATGAAGAAGAATATCCTCTGCCAATCGAAATCCTGCCTCTCCCACAATACGCCTGTATAATCTATACAGATAGCTTTGTACAGCATTTTAATGTAGAGAGTAAATCCTACAATGCAGCATGTGCGATCATTAAAGGTCGTTGGCTGTGCGGTAAATTCAGACCGAAAGTAACAAAAACTGAATCAGTAAAGTACTGTTCGGTTCAAAGAACTGAAATCAGATCTTTAAAGATGGCGCTAGAAAATGCAGAACGCGAATTCCCCACACTTATAGTGTGCGATTCTCATTTTTGCGTCAATTCTTACAATAACAAACTGCAGAGTTGGATCAAAAACGACTACAAAGATGACACAGGTGCCACAATAAAGCATAAATTGCTCTGGAACGAGGTAGCTCTTTTACACAAAGAACTACAAAAGACTCACGTGATTCACGCACAGAGTCTTCAACGTGATGGCGTTCACGTTGCAGGGAATTCATTGGCTAATACAGCCACCGCGGAAGCAACTAACCCGGCTTCCGTAGCCACAAAAAAGCGTACAGATAAGTACATAGACGGGGAAACCATGCTGGCAGTAAAAACGACCGTAAAAGGCGACTGTGCAGCACTACCCATAAACTATCCACTCAATTATGCATACATCATCGATGCAAACTCCGTTCCTTTTGCTCGAATCCCTGGAGTGGGGGATAGAGTAATTCCAAACAGGAGCAGGAGGGGCTTCCTCCTACTGGAAGCACACATGGGGTTGGGTCTGAAACACCAAACAATCAAAGCCTCTCTGAAAGAATTGCAATCAGAGTACTGGTGGCCAGGAATGAGTATAGATATTCAATGTTTTGCTCAAAATTGTGAAGACTGCAATAGAGATCGCAGTAATGAACAGGCCAGTGTAGTTTCAGGATCCCTTCTAGACAGCATAAGGCGGTCTATCTGCGCAATCAAAGAAGAGAAGCGCGTCCCAGTGTACAACGTTTAAGACGAAAAGCACTTAAAAAATGAGGTCACCAGCGCTCGGCTGACGCTAGAACGGTTATAAAAGATTTGCGAGTCCATATCGGTACATACGCAATTACCACGTTCCATTCTGACCAGGGTCCTGCTTTCAGCTCTCGAGCCTATAAGGAGGCCATGGCTAGCATGGGAATTGGGTTGCGGTATTCTTGTCCGTCGCACAAGTGTGGTAGAAAGAAAAAGCCGGGATATAAAGCAATCTATAACAGCGAAGGTATTAGGTTCAGGCGCTGGGTGGGTCAAACATTTAATAAGTGTCCAGACTAGTCTTAACAACATGCCAAGAAATTCTCTAAAAGGTTTCAGCCCATACGAACTATTGTTCGGAATTAGAATGAACGTTCAGGACCTCGATAGTCAGATGTCAGTGGTACAAGAAGAAAAAACGCACTTTGATGTAAAAGACCGTTTGGCTGTTTTACAGGAACTGAATGAAACAAGAAAATCATTAAGCAACATAAAGTTAAAGCAACAGCCAAGTACCACTGACGAGGCACCACCCGCAACAGCCCCAGCAAGGCCTGTCTGGATTCCAAAGATTGGGGATCTAGTCAGAGAAAAGATCGCGGTGAAGAAGGAATTTGGGCCTTCTTACAAAAAAGCAGTACCTGTCTTATCAGTCACCGGAACAAGATCAGTTGTGCTACCGCCCCTTGCTGGTAAAAAGGAGAACAGAGTCGTGTCTATCGATCTGGTAAAACCACAAGCATGTGGCCTATAATCAACAGTAGGCCCAGTGGACTCCCAAGAAACAACAGAATACCCAAACTTGCAACAATCCAAGAGGTTCAAACTGAAAGACTCATCACATTCGATCAGCCTGCAGTGCACAATGAAGGACTATGCAATAATGCCATGGAACTCGTGCCTCTTGAAACACAGATTGAAACAGTTCGTCAACAAACAACACCAGTCTACAATGATGTGGCATCAGAAAGTGCTACCGAGAGACAGATTGAAAGAACAATCCCATCAATTGACAGAACTGCCTCTGGTTATTTCATCAACTTCGACAACTTCTCTGAAGATTTAAACGACCCCGAAGTGATGCCAGAAACAAAAAAGTCTTTTAAAGAAAAAGCAACGGAACTCTTTCATCAACTGAAGGAAATCTACCTAATTTCCCCTTGGCTAGAGTTCTGGTTTGGTCTAGGTGTATTTTTCCTCCTGCTTTGGCTCATCATGGTACTGTGTTTGGGAAAATTCATTGAAGGAAAATATATTACAATGGACACAGCAAGTCAGAACACCAACCTAGTCCTGAAACCACACAGATCATCCCACGTGAAGAAAAGAGAACTGTCAACAGTAAATGTCACAGCAATTCCAATACCTGGTGGGGTAGTATGGGAGAAAACAGACTATGAGATCTATGGTCCGGTCGAAATCCTGAAGTATCCTCATCAACTAAAGGTTTCCTTAAGTGACTTTGTGACACCAAGTACATTCTCTGATGATTGGGACTTTAACAGTATTAATGACATGATGTCTGATTTAGTAATGTCAGCTAGATTCACAGATCATGATTATTTACAAGGTTCATCTAGTTATGAGCAGTTATTCTGTTATACCCACTATGGGGATCATTACTTACATAAATCTGCACAGCCTAGAAATGTTTTTATGTATAATCAATGGGAACATTGTGCTACACCACCTAAAAGCAGTTCTAAAGCATTTTTTGAGAAATTCAAATACTTCTCAGGGTTTAACACCAGTGATGCAGAAACGTTTTATTACAAACTGTTAGATAAAACAGGAATGAAAACAATGCTGACAAATTCTAAATTGATATATTCAGAAGCATTTTATGACAAAATGATGACATTTGGTTTTGATTATTGGAAAAATAATATTGAAACGAAAACAATTTGGGGTACAAAAGATTGGCAGGTGCAAGGCATAGAAGCACTATTTAGAACCTGCATGATACCAGAACAAATGTTATTTTTAAATGACACTGTACACCAAACATCTTGTCTTGGCCTAGCCAAGAACAAAGAAATGAAAACACCGTCTATTCCAAAGCCAATACCTGAAAATGCAACAGCTGATATTGAGTTAGACGTGTCACACATTTTACATTTCAACAGAACACATCCTGATTGGAAAAGGTGGTTAATCTGGCCTACAGACACAAATAGCTGTCAAGATAGGTTCCTGAATAAAACACAGGGGTTAAAAATGACCAGATTAGACCCTAGATACTCCCAGAGACAACATCCAGGGATTATAACCACATACAGTGTAGGGAAACTCTGCCTAGAATGGCTAACTACATCCACACTGGCTGAAATTAAGCAACACTTGTCTTTATTAAAAGATGGTGCTGATTTGCGCGACTTCATTCTTGGACCACGCAAACAGCGTCAAAAGCGTTTCATAGCGACCAGTATCTATGCTGCTTACAACGAGGCTTGGAAAGTAAAGCAAATTGAAACTGCTGAAAAAATACGAGAAATTGATCGTATTAATTTGGAAAAATCACTTTCTGTAGTAGACAATGGGTTAATGACTCTGTCTTCCAGAATATATTCTTTGGACAATATTGTATCCTCTGCCTTTGATGTGATAGACAGAGATTTGCTAATGTTACAACATGGCCAGTCTCAATTACGCTCTATTATAGAACTAGGCTGGACGCTGCAAAATCTTCGTTCAGGCTATGTGCCTTGGCGTTTAATCAACACAACGTCATTATTTTCCATTTTTAACCTTACTGATAAACAGATCAGTTTGGCACAGAAAGGAGCAGACTATACAATCTTGAGCATCGAGAAACTCGAGAGATTACCATTGACAATGTCAGAGAGTCCTGTCATTGAATGGATAATACACGGAATTATCACAATTCCGATAACAACTTTCCGATTTCATAAATGCCTTGAGTACATACCTGCTGGCCAATATGAACAATTGGGTAAGGGATATGTTAAATCCGAATGGAAATTACCATACACTCATTCTTGCTATAGTGACAGCGACAAAAATGTATTTCTTAGTGGTGACAACTGTAAACACTCACTAAGCGGTATACTTTTGTGTCAGGGTATTAATTTACACGGAGCATGTGATGGAAATTCAAACAACCTTTCATGCCACCAGCTAGTCACACCTGCAACTCAGATAGAGCCCTTCTTTATGCAACTCGCAAACGGGAGTTACATTCTTAGAACGGATCACAGGTGCTGTGGCCTCGCGCCAGGGAAAAGTTATCTAGTACAAGTAACGTCCATGGTCAAATGTTGTATGCAAGCATTGTTCCCGAGCGGGCCTCCAGACATAGTGACTCCCCTCTGGCCTCGTCTGAATCTCTATTCTATACGAATTGATACATTAAGCAAAATGAAATCTGTGCTTTTACAGACAACAGTGCCTATAACGTCATCTAAAGAGACGTATGATCTTCTAGTCGCAAGGACGGCTACTGAGGTTCATGACCTTTTATCAACAAATTGCCCCGTGCATTTCGTAGAAATGTTTAGCCAACTCCTTAACATGTCTAGTGCAACAAGCATCCCAGGCATATTTAAGACAGTCTTTACAGGACTGCTAACACCCTTCCAGGCAATTTTGGGAATCTTTCCTAATTTTGTGCACTCCATTTTTGGCGGCATTCCACTATTTTTGGGACTCATCGCAGGGATTCTATTTTTGACCATCCTGCTACGATATGGCAAGCCTCGGCTCAGACATAGCTCCCATGGGAATGGAAGAGACAATCCTAGCAATGCGCTACAGGGACAGGATAACTAACGTCCTCGGATTGGCCAGGCTGAGAGATCTAAACATGACCTGGTTCCTTTCATTCAGACCGATATGGCAAAATTGCATTTTACCTGTGCTACGGTGTATGCTTTGCGGCGATGAATGCGTGTTGGACATCTGTCTTTCACTTCCATCAGCAGTACCAATGGACGTCGATACTTTGCTCAGTCCAATAACGGCTCACGCATTGTGTTGTCCCCAGCGGTTACCAATCCTGATGACGGCATTCGTGGAGACTCCTGTACTACAGCCAAGTGGTAACAGTGGAGCGAGTGACAAAAGCAACATCATCCAGGTACAACGTTCTGTGAGCATTGCTGGTCCTGCCTTCGATGACAGCAATCATTCTCACACCTGCCAAGTTACAGCGCTATCTAATTTGGTTGAACTATCACCTGATTTTGTAGACCAATTCTTTGCGAGCCTGTCTGATACGATGTTCTCACCCATAGAGAAACAATAACTTTTGAGAAGCTTTCCGACACACAGCGTTCCCATGAACTCTGAATTCGGCCTTCAGTTTTGATCAACAAAAACTGCCAAGTGCTTTGGAAATCTATTTTCTTTGAATTGGACAATTTTTTCTAATATTGACCTTTTTTGGCACGAACAATTCTTTGCTTAACGTAAAAACTATTCTTAGAGAACAGAAGCTTCACACTTCTATTTCTAAACACATCTAGAGACATAACAACATAACACCAGCCTCTAGCACACATGTTATTACAATGCATTTTTATGTGATGATTTATCTCGCATTTCTTCTGTCAGAGATACTTCATGTGTAATTCCTTTTGCATAATCGTTCATTGACTTCATATGCAATAATTTTTTGAATGATTACTGTGCTTTAAAAAAAAAAAAAAACGTACAGTACCTAAATTCCATGTATTGCAAGTACGCCTATTTCGAATGCATTTATGTATTTTGGGGTGGGCAATGTTACACATACATCTAATTGCTTAGTTTTAGTAATTTTGATGGACATGTATACGTGGAGTGGGTGTTGCGTGCTTATCTAGGTTCCTGATCGATACTGTGACCTTATGCCCCTATTCGGCTATAAATCCATTTATTCCCTATATTGGCATAACCGTTCAAGTGCGATTTTCTGAAAAGTCATCTCTGGCCTCACACGAACAGAAATGAATTTGGAAGGGCAACTGCACTCTTTTGGATCAGTTTTAAAGCGTTAGATCGGTATGTGTGCTGTGTTGGTATATAGCCTGCAGACTATGATTTATGAGGTATTTTAGGCCTGGTTGAGAACCAGGACACCAGCACGCACTACTCAATGTACAATTTGAACGTTAATATATTTATTTGAAGTTTCATCAACAAGTCAACTTAAATCAACATAACATTTCTATCCATGTTACATTTGTTGGAAGCGCATAATAATTAATCAACATATACAAGACTGTAATTGATTCTGTGTTATACATCACAATGACATTATATTTGATATCAACCCAATGCATTTCGGGGCGTGAGCCCCTTCGTCAGGGGTCTGTATGTATAAAAAGAGGGAGAAAAGAAAGAGAAAGGAATCTTGTTACTAATGATGCACTATCATCAATGTGAATGAATATTTGCATTATTTATGTTTCTTACCGCAAACTAGGTGGAAGAGTATAGCGTTTTACATTTCTGAATGAGGATGGTTATCATCTGTGAATAAGGGAGAACTGCATATAAGTATGTTGTGAGTCTGAACTTAGCTAACCCACGAATACAATTCACTCACAACATCAGTGATACAGCACTTCCATTCTTGGATGTACTTGTGGAACTTCAAAATGAGTCAATCCAAACAAAATTGTTCAAAAAAGAAACGGACAGAAATACAGCATTACTTTATCAGAGCTTCCACCCCACGCACCTCATAAACAACCTCCCAATTTCTCAATTCATGAGAATCAAAAGACTTAGGCTTAGGTCAGGCACACTGGGGTAGGCTTAGTTAGAAGCACCAGTTGAGTATGTTAGCCTAATGTATATATGACTGTATATATGTTTTATTACTTTTAAACCATTGTATGGCTAAGAAACCATATCAATGCTTTTACAGTTCCATTTCGCAATACTTATCTTACTGTACGTACTTTTTATAATAACAGTTATTGCAATTGTGGCAATACATTTCTCTTGTACGAGAAGAAAGACTGTTCAATAAATGTTAACCCTTTATTGATAAACGCCCGTCTCTCTATTCTCTACATACTGTGAAAGTAAACTGCACTAGACTGACTGAGTGAAATCTATGTCTATTGTTTCACACGACCCTAGAGATCGACTCTTGATCTGAGGAGCAAAGTTGTCATGTTGCACGGTTGTTGGAAAGCTGAATCCCTTCTTGTCTGTGCCAAGGAAGCTGATCACTTCCTATGCAGAGAAGAAAGTTTCCAGTGACCTCTGAGCTAGTTGGTAACACAACCCAATTAAGTTTAGCATAGTCAGTGGAGGCCTGGAATATAAGCAGTTCCACGTCGATACTACTGTTTATGTTATTCCAATGCGCAGGGCCTAGTGGGAAACTAGGAACTACACTACACACATACTCTTCTTATCTGTGCTGATTTTCTTCCTCTCTCTGATCTTTTGTCAAGTAAGTCCTGAAAGGAACGAGAAGGACATGTATCAGTGTGCTGATACATATCAGGCTGTTTAATTGATTCATGTTTACACTAGTTGCAACACTTTTCAGTGGACTCTGGTTGTGGAAATCCACCCCATGCTTTTTCTTTTTTTTTTTAGCCCAGCATTTTTTAGAAGACACAGGTGCCTGTTTGTTATTATGCTTTTCGGAATCACCCTTAAGCTGTGGCTGATTTGGACTGGCTCCCAAATGATCTAGAACTACAGAGGTATAGGTTTCAGCAATCATTCTGGGTAGTTTGCACTCTTTGTCCGCTATGGGAACATGTGCTAGGCCCTGTTGAACTGCCAGTGCTGTTGCTTCCCCTTTTATGTTACTTAAAAAAATTAAGGCAACTTTGGTGGTATTGCCAATTAGTTTCATCACCAAATCCAGGTCAGGGGCAGCCAGGTATTCATTTTGAATATGTTTTAGCACATCAGGGAAAACAGCTATAGATGCTGTACCATGTATTATGGTATATATTGCGACAAAGACTATGCCCCAGGTGGCACATTCATCCACTGTGGGGGGACCAACCATTGTGGCAGGCACATTGTGAGAATTCCATGCTTGGCTTTGTGTCCTATGTAGGGCAAGACTGCATTGAGGTGTTTTTTGTGCAATTTAGAACAGAAATTCTTCCTGTCCGATGGGAACTTAATCCATAATTGTGTTGATTGTTACAGGACTAATTGCAAACATGGCTAAATGTGTCTGAGCAGCCTGACCAGTTCTTACTAGGGTTGCTGTTATTGTTCGCATAACAAACTGTTTTAAAGGTCTGTACAGTCAAACTCTGTAAAGGGCATGGAGCTCTACAGAACTTTAGTGGTGCCACCATACACTTATCAAGAGACTCTACCACATTGGGATCCGGGGAGACCCCCTCTAGTAGATTGCCTCCTTTCTCGTGGAACAAACCTAGATAATCCACCTACCACCCTGCATTTTGGAACCCAAGAGCACCATCTATGGCGTCCCTCAATGTTCATCACTCAGCCTCACTTTGTTCAACACTTACATGATGCCCCTGGCCAACAACATCAGAACCTATGGCCAAAACATCATATCCTATGTAGATGATACCTAGCTCATCCTCTCACTCTGAGAAAACCCCTAAACCTCTAAGACAACTTCCACAACGGCATGAAGAGTCTCACCAACTGGCTGTAGACCAATTGCCTGAAGCTCAAGACTGAAGTACTGATTAGTGGAAACAACACTGCTCCGTAGAATGATACCTAGTGGCTCTCTGACCCACAACCACAACGAACGACCACACCCACAACCTTGGCATCATCCAGGACAGCAGACTCACTATGAGATGAAATATCAACGCAGTTTCCTCTGCCTGCTTTCACACCCTCCGCATGCTTTGAATGATCTTCAGTTGGCTTCCCCTTCTGTACCAGGGAAACTGTCACTCAAGCCCCAGTCACCAGACGGCTGGACTACAGCAACACACTCTTTGCAGGAATCACCACCTGACTCCTGAGAGATTCCAAACAATTCCAAACTCAACTACCAGACTCATTCTCAACTTCGCCAAATGGACCCAATTCACCCCTCATCTCAGGAAACTCCACTGGCTCCCCATCCATAAAAGATGCCAATTCAAGATGTTGATACATGTATACAAGGCCCTCCAAGACCAAGGACAGGCATACATCAACCACTACTTGAACTTCTACCAACCCTCAATACACCTATGCTTTGCCTCCTTCACCATCACTCACACTCCCTGCATCCACCGAGGCTACAGTGGAGGACTTTTCTTGTCCCACCTCACCGCCAAGTGTTGAAACAACCTTGCCCATCACTTCCAAGCAACACCCTCTTTCCCGGAATTCAATAAGGCACTCATGAACTGGCTCCTCAAATGATCCCATTCTTCACAGAAACCTGGACCAACGCCACCTCAGGACCGGACATCGCCATCGCCATCCCCCAAGGATACAAGATCTACAGGAAGGACCGTCCCACCCACCCAGGAGGAGGAATCGCCATCGTCCACAAATCCAGCCTCCACCTGAGCAAACTCCCTGACGAGTCCACAGAACTGATGGAACACCTTCACTTCAAGATACTGGCCAGCCCCACTGCCGCCCTCCGAGGAACCCTCATCTACCGACCCCCTGGACCCCGCGGACCCTTCGCCAACTCCATCATGGACATTATCTCCCCGCAGGCCATCCCATCCACCAACTACACCCTGCTGGAAGACCTCAACTTCCACCTCGACAATCAACTGGACCCCAACACCACATGCCTCCTGGACAACCTCCACAACATTGGACTCTGCTAGATCGTGACCGAGCCCACGCACTCAGCAGGACACAACCTCGACCCAGTCTTCACTACAGGAAAATCCATCACCTTCAGCCACACCACCGAACTCCCATGGGCCGACCATCGTTGCGTCCACTTCACCTTCAGAACACCCACCATCCACAGACACCAGTACCTGCTTCCACAAAGAAACTGGACCAAAATCACCGACGACCAGCTCATCTTTTCACTCAACAACTCCACCCCAACCATCGCGGAAAACAACGACCCCAACACCGCAGCCCGAACCCTGCATAGATGGATCTCGGACAGCACCAACACCATAGCCCCCTCAAGACAAACAACAATAGCCATGCCAAGAAAGCCAGATGGTTTATCACCGAACTTCGAGAGTCCAGGTGCACATGCCGCCGCCTCAAAAACGCCTGGAGAAACACCAAATCCACAGAAGCCCACAACAACTTCAGAGCCGCCACCAATGCTCACCATCAACTCATCAGAGAAACGAGGAAAAAAGCGATTGAAGACAGAATCTCCACCCACGCACACAACAGCAAGGGACTCTTCAGCATCATCAAGGAGTTCGCCCAACCCACCAGCGAGTCTACCGACATCCCTCCCTCACAAGACCTCGGCGACAAACTCAGCACCTTTCTCCACCACAAAATCAAGAGCCTCTACGACAACTTCGACGAAGACAACCAACACACTGAACCCTAACCAACCACCCCGACACCGGGAAACCAGCGATTGATGACTGGACAGCCCTCACCACCAAAGACACACTGAAGACAATGAAGTCAATCCACTCAGGGGCCCCCACGGACCCCTGCCCCCACCACATCTTCAACAGAGCCGCTGACACCATCGCACCCATGCTCTGCCACACCATCAACCGCTCCCTGGCGACCGCCTCATTCCCCGACGACTGGAAACACGCCGAGGTCAACCCCCTCCTGAAGAAACCCTAAGCGGACCCCACCGACCTCAAAAACAAAGACCCATCTCCCTGCTCCCTTTCCCAGCGAAAGTCATAGAGAAAGCCATCAACAGCCAACTCGCCACATTCATTAAAGAACACAACATCCTCGACTCCTCTCAATCCGGCTTCAGAAAAAACCACAGTACGTAAACTCAAAAACGAAATTCGGTGGCAGATAATTAAAACTCGGCACGTTTATTCAAGCGCGAGTTTTAAAGCGGCAGACTTTTGATGCAGCTTTCAGAAAAACAGCGTGCGTGTTTGTTGACAGCGAGTAAGAAAACTATTGAATTGGAATTCAGCGGAGAGTGAGAGAGAGAGAGTCGTCCTGAACGGAGAAGCTCGTGTGACAGAGCTAAATCATTCTGAAGGAAGATAACGCTCGTGCTGAGGAGGAGTATCCATAGAAGTCGGAGCTAAGTGTAAAAACGTTTTTGAAAAACTGTGACAAGAATATAGAGAACTTACCTGACATGTACACTGTTAATTCTTTTTCAAGCTAAAAGACAAGGAAACAAATGTTAGAAGGTGTTAACGGACTGGTGATGTAAAACCAGAAGGATAAGCTAAGACTTGGCATTTGTATAGTAAACTTTAAATACTAACCTTGGAGAACTTCTTGCTGCCCCCTATTCTTCAAGCACCTGATAAGAAAAAGATAAGAACAGTTTTCAGAAGAATTGGTCGCAGATACTTAAGCAGTTTTTAAAAAGACAAGAGAGAGAGAGAGATAACAGAACCCCACATAAGGACTAATTCTTCTAGTTAGTGAAGTAAGTGCACTTACGATATCAGGTTATACATAGAGAGTGTAGGTGACATAGAAAATTTACTAATTGTTCTTATTTTAAATTAGTAACAACTAACCAGAGGAAGAGAACTGTATTTACGCTAGAACAGAAGAGAAGCAAGGTCCAGCATAGCCAGGGTGGGTAAGATCCTAATACCAGCCAGTAGTTTAAGAACCAAGCTAGAATAGAGTTGGTGGTTATAATAATGTGTTAAATTACAGGTTCCCCACACTGAGGAGAGAACGTTTTGGCAAGAAGCTGACGAAGGAGCCAAGTCTGGATCTGTCTCTTCTTTGTTTGTTATTTTATCCAAGGTAATGACTGGGGGGTTCTAAAGAAAGATCCACCGGCCATTGCTAAGAGGGATTAGGGACCTAGCATCTCTGTTCCCGTGCAAGAACCGATAAGCCCAAGTAATTCTTAGCTTCGAGTTCTGACAGAGTGAAGTGCCCAAGTTACCTTCGCACCTGAACAGAGTTGGCGGAGGGAATTGATGTGCAATCCTTAGGAACCTTTCTTGATGCTATACAAAAGGAATTAGGAGCAGTTAGAGAAGAAAATCGTAATCTTAGACAAGAGGTAGTCAGCGCTAGGAAAGAGACTGCAGAATTAGCGCTAAGATTGAGGCAGTCTAGTAACCTAGAGAGAGAGGCAATGAATCCAGTATTAGAAACCACAAATAGAACAACCACACAAGTCATACATTCCCTATCCCCAGTCATTCCATTAGCACCCCCATAAAGATTTAACGGAGATCCGCAGAAGGCGCAAATATTTTTCTCCCAATGCTCCTTACACTTCATGTGCCGTCCTTCGATATTCCCTGATGCGCAGTCTAAAGTGGCTTTCATTCTCTCATATCTGAGTGGGGATGCAGCTTCATGGTCCATGCCTCTAGTTACCCGAGACGATCCTTTACTAAGGAACTTCGAGGAATTTAAACAGGAATTTCTTCGAATATTTGATCGACGAAGGATATCTCAAGTAGTGGATAACGAGTTACTCGACCTGCGGCAAGGGAATAGAGATCTAATTGCGTATCTGGCCCAGTTCAATAAGCTGGTCGTGGAAACTAACTGGCCAGAAAGTAAGAGAGCGGCAGTGTTTTATCGGGGTTTAAGAGATGAATTAAAAGACACCTTGGCTCAAATTCCGAACCGACCAACTGAAGTTTCAGCTCTAATAGACTTGGTCTTAGAGATAGATTTCCGCCAGGGAGAGAGGAGAGGAGAAAAGAAAAAAGACTTTAGAACAATAACCCCTAGGTTTGATAGAGTTCGACCTGAAAGCGCAAGGAGTTCAGATACCCAATCTGGAACGGAACCTATGCAGATTGGAACAATAAGAGGGCCTTTATCTAAAGAAGAGAAGAATAAGAGAAGAGCGAGTAACTTGTGTATGTATTGCGGATCCGGTGGGCATTTTGTTCGAAATTGCGCAAAGAAACCCAAAGGCACCTTCAAGCTGAAGGAAAACTAATAGCACCACCTGTGGATGGAGTTGAACAGGTGGGTGCGATCTCAGAAAAGACTCCGCAGGAACATCAGATAGCAAACACGCTGCAATCGGCGGCTCCGCATTTGAATCTGTCCATGGAAGCGAGATTCTGGCAAACAACTCTGACGGATGTATCGGTCATGATAGACTCAGGAGCCACCGGCAACTTTTGCGACTTAAGATTTGCGGCCAAGGTAGGCATTCAGGCCATCCAGAAGATAAAGAGTGCGCCCGTCCGGGCAGTGGACGGAACAAACCTGTCGTCAGGACCAATTGTAAGCCACTCGGAACCAATCCGATTGATTTCAAGTGATGGACATCAAGAAAAGATCCAGTTCAACTTAATTGATGCTCCACAGTTTCAACTGATTCTTGGCCTCCCGTGGCTTACTGAACACAATCCTACGATCGACTGGAGCTCTAGAACCATTGTAATGGACTAAAGATATTGTCATGAAAATTGTTTTGGTATAAGGGAAAAATCTTTGGAGAACAATCCAGCCTTATTTCTGTGTTCAAACGGGCATTCCATGTGTGTGATAAACATCCAAGAAATTCCAGAGGAGTACAAAGAGTTTAAGGAAGTGTCTAATGAGGTGGAAGCTGAACAATTACCTCCACACCGGGCCTATGACTGCAAGATAGAATTGGAGCCAGGTTCAAATCTACCCTGAAGTCGAGTTTATACATTGACAGAGAAGGAACATCATCACTTGAAAGAGTACTTGGACAAATATTTAGCCAACGGGTTTATTCGGCCATCGCAGTCCCCGGTCTCATCTCCGCTATTTTTCGTACCAAAGAAGGAGGGGGACTTGCGGACGTGTATCGACTACAGGGCCATCAACAAGATAACTAAAAAGAACTGATATCCCCTACCATTGATCTCAGTTCTCCTAGATCAAGTAAAAGGCGCCAAAATCTACACCAAATTGGATTTGAGAGGCGCATACCATCTAGTTCGAATGCGTGAGGGCGATGAGTGGAAGACGGCATTTCGGACTAGATTTGGGCTTTTTGAATATCAGGTAATGCCTTATGGATTATTGTGGTTCTGAAATTCTGGGCCCTGCTGTAATACCGGTACCGAGGTCCAACACTCGTGTCACAAAATATCATCGTACCATGATGAATTTGGTATCGGCAGACCGGTAATGATTAGGACATTATCCCTGTGCATTTGCGTCGTGATTGACCGATGCTAACACCCTTAAATCATGGTTTCCGCTCTGAACCCTCGGACTCCATTTTGTGAACGGCATCCATCTTATGGCTTGCCCTCATATAAGTCAATTGATTAAGGCCGAGCTTGATCTAAAAGGACACGTCCACCTTAGCTGACTTCCCCATGACCTGGCCAAACTGACTCCACTGCCTCCAGCCAAACCTGTTTGGGCAGCTCCTCGCCCAGTGGCCGAATAAGATAGTATCAATGCATAACATGCCATAAACCATTCACTACCTACAGACCATGTTTTCTACACACATACACCTGTCCATGTTCCTTGTTTATGGCCGGTTTTACGACAAGGAGGTGCCCTGTTTTATTGGGGTTTTCATCGATATCTGATGGGAGTTCTGGGCCTGGCTGGGTAATCTATCACAAACTGGACATCTAAAATATGGGTTGGCCTGTGGCCAGCATGACTTCGCTCTTTGCCTTGTTATGGAAATATGTGTATAACCGTATCATAAACTCAAGAATTCTTGCCTACAGCTGTTATTTTCGTATAAAAGGAGAAGGCTGGTTCTGTAAAAATGAACAGTCTCCTGAGAACTTACGACCCTTGCTGTTGTACTTCTAGGACGCATGTTACTTGGTTGCAACCAATAAAACTCGATCTCTGACTTCACCTAGAAGACTCTTGGTTTCTGTGGTCCGGAACAGGGAGAACTCAGAGGTCTTTGGGTGTTATCCCCTGGCACCACCGGGTTCCTAAAAACCCGGCACCTCAGTATGCAACGCGCCAGCTGCCTTTCAGCACTTCATCAATGACGTCTTAAAAGAATTTATTGATCAGTGCGCAATCGTCTATATTGATGGCATCTTAATATATTCACCTGACGTAACAAAACACCACAAACAAGTGAAAGGTGTTTTGAGAAATCTACAAGAAAATAAGTTGTTTGTCAAATTGGAAAAATGCGCCTTCGATGTTTCGCAGGTGGAGTTCTTAGGTTTTGTCATTTCACCTACTGGAATACTGATAGACCAGCGAAAAGTGGAAGCTGTTATGAACTGGGAATCTCCAACGAGTGTAAAAGAAGTCTAAGGCTTCATTGGATTTGCAAATTTTTATCGAAGATTTATCAAAGAATTCTCCCGGAAGATCCTTCCACTTACTAAACTGCTGAAAAAAGGAAGCAAGTTTGAATGGTTAAAGGAGTCGGAGGAAGCCTTTCAGTCCTTAAAGAAGGATTTCACCACAGCGCCTGTCCTGTTACACGCGGATCCTACTGAACCCTTCTATGTGGAGACGGATACATCGGACCAGGCCGTGGGTGGAGTACTATCCCAACGACACAAAACCACAGGCCAGTTACATCCGGTAGCTTACCGATCCAGGAAACTGACTCAGGCAGAGATCAACTACACCATCACCGAGAAAGAGTTATTGGCTATTAAAGATGCATTTAAAGAATGGCGACATTATTTGATGGGAGCCCAACATCAAGTGACAGTGTTTACTGATCATCGCAACTTGAAATTCATAAAAAGAGCCAGAACCCTTACGCCCAGGCAATTGAGGTGGTTCTTGTATTTTGCAGACTACGATTTCGTGATTATGTATCATCCTGGAGCCCAGAATGGAAAGGCAGATGCATTATCTCGAATAGGCACTGAAGCCCAGAAAACTGTCACAGAGAATCAACCAATCATTCATAGTGAAAAGATTATTGGAGTCACGACCTCAATCAATGTGGAAAGAGAAATCGCTGAAATCATGAGTCCAGAAGATATGCAGGAATGGGCAAAAGAAGATTCAGATAGGAAGATTATTCGACAATTGCCCTATTACCATGAAGCCTTGTATATCCCCACTAAAGAGTTACAACAACAAGTCATGCACGAGAGCCATGATGATAAGATGGCTGGGCATAAAGGAGAAGCCAAAACTGAGGAATTGATTAAGAGACAATATTGGTGGCCCAGGATGACTTCGGATATCGAGAGGTATGTTAAGTCATGTGAGGTCTACGCTCAGAGAAAATCGGAACGACAGGCCCCAAAGGGCCTATTGCAATCCTTACCCACACCACCTTATCCATGGCACACAGTAACCCTCGATCTTATCACAGATTTACCCAAACGTCAAGGCTTTGATACCATCCTTGTAGTGGTAGATGCCTTTTCCAAGATGGCCCATTGTACAGCATTAAAAGGGGTTCCTACTGCCAAGCAGTTGGCTACTCATTTCAGTTCCCAGGTAGTCAAGATACATGGGATACCCAAGATTGTAACATCAGACAGAGGTACTCAGTTTGTGTCACATTTTTGGAGGGCCTTTATGGAAGGATTGGGTACAGAGGTCGGATTATCTATGGACTGCAGAATTCGCCCACAATAATGCAAAGAATAGTTCAACAGGTTATTCCCCCTTTTACCTAAATTATGGCAGACATCCAAATGCTACCATTCGACAAACAGATATATCAGTCCCGGCAGTAAAAAGAGTAGTTTCGCATTTACGCCAAATACAGCAAAAGGCAGAAGACAATCTCAAGGTAGCTAAGGAAAAGTACAAGAGTTACGCAGATCGAAAAAGAAGAGAAGGACCTTCTTTGACTACAGGAGATCGAGTTTTGCTAAGCACAAGAAACTTAAGATTAAAAGGAAACCGAAAATTTCAACCTCGTTTTATTGGCCCATATCCAGTGGAAGAAAAGGTTAATTAGGTCACCTATCGATTGAAGTTACCCACTAAGTTGAGGATCCATCCAGTTTTTCATGTTTCCCTGTTAAAGAAGGTTTCCACAGATTTGAGAACCCAATCACCCCCAAAGCCAATCCAGTTAGAGACAGGAACTGAGTTTGAAGTAAAAGAAATCTTAGATTCAAAGAGATCCAGAGGAAAATTGCTTTACCTAATCGACTGGAAGGGCTATAGTCCAGAGGAGCGGTCTTGGAAGCTGAAGGAGGATGTTCATGCTCCCAGATTAATCAGGTCATTTCATCAGTGATTCCCCATGAAACCCAGGGAGAGAGAACCTGCCTTGTTGGGGGTACTGTCAGGACCCTGAGACCCGCTCATAGGCTTGGCTGTGTACAATCGATCAAAACGTGCCCAGGTACATATGGTAATGGTACTTGGTCAAAGTTGGTGAGATGGAGGAGAACTAAGATGGCCACCAAGGTGCCCATGCCCCAGGGTGGGGTAGCGGTCTAGACTTTTTGAGCGCAGCTGTTGTGAAGGTGAGGTGATGCGCAACCGTACGGCTATCTGCGCACTTCACCAGAGTTCTATCGCCTGAGAAGACGTCCGTAGTTGAAGTTCATAGAAATTCAAGGAAATCCTTAGTGTCTCCTGACAGTTCGTTTTCGTAAACTCGAAAACGAAATTCGGTGGCAGATAATTAAAACTCTGCGCGTTTATTCAAGCGCAAGTTTTAAAGAGGCAGACTTTTGATGCAGCGCCGGCTTTCAGAAAAACGGCGTGCGTGTTTGTTGACAGCGAGTAAGAAAACTATTGAATTGGAATTCAGCGGAGAGTGAGAGAGAGAGTCATCCTGAACGGAGAAGCTCGTGCGACAGAGCTAAATCATTCTTAAGGAAGAAAACGCTTGTGCTGAGGAGAAGTATCCATAGAAGCCGGAGCTAAGTGTAAAAACGTTATTGAAAAACTGTGACAAGAACATAGAGAACTTACCTGACATATGTACATTGTTAATTCTTTTTCAAGCTAAAAGACAAGGAAACAAATGTTAGAAGGTGTTAACGGACTGGTGATATAAAACCAGAAGGATAAGCTAAGACTTGGCATTTGTATAGTAAACTGTAAACACTCACCTTGGAGAACTTCTTGCTGCCCCCTATTCTTCAAGCACCTGATAAGAAAAAGATAAGAACAGTTTTCAGAAGAATTGGTTGCAGATACTTAAGCAGTTTTTAAAAAGACAAGAGAGAGAGAGAGATAACAGAACCCCACATAAGGACTAATTCTTCTAGTTAGTGAAGTAAGTGCACTTACGATATCAGGTTATACATAGAGAGTGTAGGTGCATAGAAAATGTACTAATTGTTCTTATTTTAAAATAGTAACAACTAACCAGAGGAAGCGAACTGTATTTACGCTAGAACAGAAGAGAAGCAAGGTCCAGCATAGCCAGGGTGGGTAAGATCCTAATACCAGCCAGTAGTTTAAGAACCAAGCTAGAATAGAGTTGGTGGTTATAATGATGTGTTAAATTACAGGTTCCCCACACTGAGGAGAGAACGTTTTGGCAAGAAGCTGACGAAGGAGCCAAGTCTGGATCTGTCTCTTCTTTGTTTGTTATTTTATCCAATTCCCCCGTCCCTTAAGGTAATGACTGGGGGGTTCTAAAGAAAGACCCACCGGCCATTGCTAAGAGGGATTAGGGGCCTAGCATCTCTGTTCCCGTGCAAGAACCGGTAAGCCCTAGTAATTCTTAGCTTCGAGTTCTGACAGGCCGCTCCTTCTCCTTCCTCGCGGCCAAAGCATGGAACGCCCTTCCGCTCCACCTCAGACAGACAACATCTCTCCCCATCTTCGCAAGAAACCTCAAAACCTGGCTCTTCGACAGACCCCCTCCTTGATGGAATGGAACCTGCACCCACACCCCTAGTGCCTTGAGACCCTTACGGGTGAGTATTTGCGCTTTAACAAACTCCTGATTGATTGATTGACCCCGCGAGGAGGTAGTTACTGCGCTAAAGTCATTGAAATGTGGGAAAGCCGCTGGCCCTGATGGGGTTCCTCTTGACATATTCAGACATAATTTAGATTTGTGGTCCCCTATCCTCACTAGGGTCTTTGATGCTGTTAACGAAACAGGCCCAATCACCTCATGGAAATCCTCAATCCTCCTCCCAATTTTCAAGAAAGGGGATCGAAATGACCCTGCTTGTTATCAACCCATTTCCTTATTAGACGCAACGGGTAAGGTCGCAGGGCGGCGAGTCCTCCAAAAACGTCGTAGCTGGGCAGCTGAAAACCAAATACTGTTAGACCTACAGTACGGATTTCGTGAGGGTATGGGGACGATAGAACAAGCACTAAATTTGTCCCTACTAGCGGGTAAATATGTGGGGGCGAAGAGGGGTAAACTCCATCTGGCATACGTCAACCTGTCGGCAGAGTTCGACTGTGTGTCTCATTGCAAGTTGTGGAATATCTTCATTAAAATAGGCGTAGACCCCCCTTTAATCCGCTTTATGCAAGACCTCTACTCAGGGGCATCAGCCAAAGTCCGCTATGGCACGGGTGGAGTTAACCAGGTCTTTTGACGTGGTGAAGGGAGTCAGACAGGGCTGCGTGCTGGCTCCCTTCCTTTTTAACCTGTACATTAACGGTCTGGAGGTGGCAATGCTAGATGGTAGTCAGGATCTCCCCATGATTGGCCGTCGTCCTATTCCAGCTCTGCTCTATGCAGACGATGCGGTCATCATGGCGCGGACTCCCTGCCAACTACAATTGCTGGTCAACAGATACTGCCAATTCATGGAAAGCTTAGATCTAAAGGTTAATAACAAGAAAACCTTCATCATGCATGTTGGGAAAGCCACTAGTCACACAAAGGGTATATATATCAACAACACCAAGTTAGACTGCACAAAAACATACCCCTATCTGTGAATTCTGATCGATAATAAGCAAAACTGATGACCAGCTATCCAAAGCAGGAAACTGTCATTCCTTAGAACAACAACTGCCCTGTCAACTTTTGCCCGGAATCTAGGCCAGCGTCCGGCACGCGAACTGCTCCAGATTTATCACGCTAAATGCTCTTCAGTAGCTCTATATGGAGCAGGGATATGGGGCTTTACCGCCACCGCATGTATTCAAAAGGTGGAAAACTGTTTTCTAAGGTTTCTATTAGCGGTCCCCAAAAGCTCCCCTATCTATGGCTGCCACGTGGAATTAGGTATGGACTATATATCTGACAACATCGCCATCCCACCGATCCTACTGTGGCAGCGTATATGGCAAACAGATGACTGTAAGCTTACTCGCTCTTTGATTATCGACTGCCTTGCCCTTGAAAGATGGAAGAGCATAACATGTCTGGATTATGTTTCAAAATTTTTCACTGATCTAAATTTAGAGTCCCATTTTACCCATCCTGAAACCATCGTGGGCATATCACGAGCCACTCTAAAAAACTTATGTTTATCCCACCTGCGTGAGCTCCGAATGGCAAGAGAGATCTCTAAGCCGACTAATGTTCATCTCTTAGCAGTACAAGGCTCTTGGGGGATTCAGCCTTATTTATTGTTAACATCCATCACATATTATTACAAATTCTTGCTGACCCGGTTTCGTTTCAGTATTTTCCACCGCTTAGTGACTTTCCCCAAGACAAACAATTGGTCCGCAAATCTCTCCACCTGTCCATGTGATGGGCAGTCAGAGCAAACGCTTCACCATGTAATATTCTTCTGCAGTCTCTATGACTACCCACGGAGAAATTGGATTGTACCATTAGTAAAATACATGGGATTGCGCCAATGCCGTCCGGTGCTCCAAGCCTTACAATGTTTGGACACAGAATTTTCAATTGTCCCCATACTCTGTTTTTTAAAATCATGCATTAAATTCCGAAAAGATTACGATTAATTCAATATTTAAAGTACTGTTTACAAAACTGTGTATTAAGTTTTAGAAACCTTATTGTGTTTAGTACCCTTTCTCTCTTGTGTTCCAAGGATAGATTTCTTTTTAATGTATAAATTTAGTTGTTTTATTTGTACTAATCTTAGGAATTCGTTGTCTTTTTTAAAAAATGTTTTTTTATTCTGTACAATTGCTTTGTTTCTTTTGTACTTTTATGGATAAGTTCCCTTATCCGAATAAAGTTTTATTTTATTTTATTTGATTTGATTGATCCCTGCAAAAACAGTTGATGGACAGAATGCAGAACAATGTCATACATTCACCGCAGTTCAGAGATCTGGGCCTAAATCCTTTTTCTTTTTTTGCTCACCATGCCATTCCAGTTTGAAGAACCCAGCCATATTCAAATCAGTCTTGACTCTGTGCCTCATGGGAGCAGTCCAGCCCGAACAGCCAAGCCAGGTCCTCCCTGGACTGGAAACAAGCATCCTGGCTGAAGAGGGGTGAAACCCCGAAACCGTCTTAGGATGCTTGTTCCAGTCCAGAGAGGACCTGGCTTGGCAGTTCGGGCTGGACTGTTTGCATGAGGCACAGGGTTAAGACTGATTTTGCATATGGCCAGGTCCAAACTGGGGTGGCATGGTGAGCAAAAGAATGATGGATTTAACCCAGATCTCTTGACTGGGGGTGAATGTTTTGATTTGTTCTGCATTCCATTCATGAATTGAGTGTCTTTTGCTTTCTCGCCCTAAGTGTGCCAGGTATGCCCAGATATGGGTCCTGGGCTCACTGTGCCAATCGAATCCAGCTATCCTGGCTGAAGAATGGTGAAACCCGAAAACGGTCCTAGGATGCTTGTTTCTGGTCCAGGGAGGATCTGGCTTGGCAGTTCGGGCTGGACTGTTACCATGAGGCACAGGTTAAGGCTGATTTGTATATGGCCAGTTGTAAACTGGGGTGGCATGGTGAGCAAAAGAATGATGGATTTAACCCAGATCTCTTGACTGGGGGTGAATGTTTTCGTTTGTTCTGCATTCCGTCCATCAATTTTGTGTATTTTGCTTCCTCAACTGATCCCAGCAGAAACCTAGGGTGTGGATACCTTCTTGGGTGGTTAGTCAAGCTCTATAGATCCGAGTTGATTAATTAATTGATTAATGTTGGATACAGTCTATAGCAGGGCGATTGACTCCAGAACCCGGGGGCTCATGGTTTGATCTCTGGTGCTGGCAGCAGGTTAGCCCAGCACCATGTGAGTCTGGGCAATGCTTGTTTAATCTTCCCAACGGCTCGTAGCGCCTTGACACCTTCGGGTGATTGTTCGCTCTTCAAAAACTGGACATTTACAATTACATTTACCTTATACTACCTACACTATCAAGAGCATAGTGGGAGTACTCTCTGACAGATTTCATGCGACAACCCAATCCCCATAACTGTGTATGGTGTTATCAAGAAGCCGATCTGGTGTAGATTTGGTGTAGAGCAGGCTAAGTTCTTTTCAGGATAAAGGTTAGAGTCAGCAGGGCTGCATCTCAGTCCAGCGTTTCAGGATAATATGCAGAAGTGCTCCTCTGACAAATTTGGCTCAGAGGTCGTTTATATAATGAAAGCACTATTCCATTCAAATTGTGTCAGCAGTGCAGCACTGATGTGATTGTTTATCTTGCGATTCAGATGTGTCTCCAAACGAACAACTAAATACAAGGGCAACACTTTCAGTGTTTCTTAGCCTTGGACATAGTGTAAGAATGGCATGAAAAAATGCTTATTAAGAAATGGGCTGCATGCAGAAGAGTTTCTAAGTATGTTATCATGCAAGTGCAAGGCATGTCAAAAGTCACAGTTTCGAAAAAGATGTTGTTTAAATGTGTAACTAAAATTAAGGCTTGTCATGGACCCTGTTGAACCTTACCTACTCAAGGTTGGGTAGCAAAGAAGTTGCTATTTTTGCATAGCGACTGGTTTGTGACAAACACTTATTATGCCACCCTTGAACTTTTAATTTGTTGCTTCTACAAAATGGTAATTTGGTAAGATTCCTAAAAATCTTTTCTCTTGCATATTAATGCAGCAATATTTATTTTGCGAATACTTCCAAAGGACTGAAAATGTAGTGATGGATGGAGCGGGATAATAGGCCTCCTTAAAGGCATTCTCATTTTAAAAATATCAGCATGCAGTCTCAGCTCCATAAAGGGGCGAGAGTTGTGATCTAAAAGAAACTGACATATGGTTGACTGCTGTCTGCTCGCCCAGATGCCACCATGGACATTAATGAATATCTTGCAAAAGTATATCACTTGCCCCTTGGGGTGTCACTACCCAACCAATGGCTTCTGCCATATTCACAGTTCCAACCGTTGATATGTGTAAGGAAGGGGAAGGAACTACTGATACCTGTAAGGAAGGGGGGATGCCCCTTTCACGCCTCTTTTGCCTTGTGAATCACAAGGAGCATTAATCTGTACAATGTAAGTCATAAATCCTTTTGTTACACGTAATGTAACTTACATTTACATGTAAATTACATTATGACTTAAAGTTGTGTGGTGTCGGGCTGCAATTTTGCATACTGCAGACTTGGCATAACAAACAATATTGTATTTTATGTCCTAAATTCTCTACCACCATCATTAGGAGTAGGTAAGGGAATATGTAGAAGGCGAAATATTACCATCAATGGTGCAGCTCCCAACTTCAATTGATTCAGGATAAATATATCGAAGTTCCATAATTCAAAGCAAGAGGCATATGGAAAGGAGATTTTAAAATGTTACCTCACCTATGCTATGTCTAACGGGTTTGATTTAAAATCAGTACAGACAGGAAATGCAAAACATATTTCTAAATCGAGCTTACCATCTTGTGCCATTTATATCTGTAAAAACGTCAGTGAAAACACGACAGAGCACATCAAAAAGTCGAACATGCAACTGTGCTGATCCCAAATTTGTGCTCTCTGTGTATTCCTAAATCATAAGTATACCTTTTGTATTGATCTTAGCAATGGAAGATAGCTATAAACAAAGGGAGCATAATTGTTTCCCGAATTAGAAATGTGCCTAGACATATCCCAAAGAGATATTGTTTTTACAAGTAAACCAGTCAGTGTATCTGCCTGAAATATTTAGATAGCTGCAGCTCAGTCAGTAAGATCTGTAATTGGCAAACACTATTGTTGGAGATGGAATTGAAGTTTTTTGCTTTTAAGTGTTTCCCAAACTTGGTAAACTTTACAAATGTAGTGAAGTTTTAAATCAATGCAGAACAATTCCTGACAAAGGCCCACTTTATAAGGGGAATTCCCTTGCAAAAACGTTTGCCTGAAATGTTTTGATAGAAAACATTTTTGAATTTGAAGTTTTACATATTTGATATGTAACATTTTCCAAAGTGTGATTTTTTTGCTAGTATCTCAAAACTTCACAAGTGAAAATAACGTTGTGCCAACTCCTTCAGGATACATGGTGAGAACACGGATTTTTAGTATATACATAATTTTGCAGTTATTACAGCAATGTTTAAATGCTAAATGACGGTGTTAATGTCACACAAGACAGGAGCCAAAAATCACGTAGCTCCATTCCAGATTTTCATTACGCCATTTTTAATCATGCAGAATCTTTATATACATTTCAGTTTTCTAGGCATCTCAATTCATCATCCGCCTTCACTTTTTCCAGAATTGTACCTCGTTATACCCATTTGTCAAGAACTGTTTGATCAAAGGAGCATTGTCAGCTGCACATTTTCTTACTTACATCTTAACGTCACAATTTAATACAAACTATTTCCCAAAAACCTTTGCATTAGAAGTGAACTTAAGCAGTAAGAATGTTTCATATATAACATGTTAATTTAAAGCAGGAGTCCCCCCCCCCCCCAGATGAGTCGCTGAATTAATTATGTTCTAGCTCATGGTCCATGCAGACTTATGGTACTTTGCGTAATCATTTGACTTCTTTCAATGGTCAATGTGGGTATCTTAATATGAGCTCTCTTTTATTTAATTCATTTGAGGACAGAGTTTGTCACAAATCTTAAACACAGAACAGTCCTTGCCTTAATTTGATTAAAGAAGTTTGGGGCATATTATGAAGGGTGTTTATCTCCGCTTTTTAGGCTTTAAAAGCCAAGAAAGCGGAGATAAAATTATCTCCCTATTACCAAGCTGTCGCTAACACCAGTTAGCGACAGGTAGTAGGAGATAGCGACCATCTTGGGCCCCACTTTGCATGTCAGTGATATTTATCACTAATGACATGCAAAGTGGGCGTGCCAAGATGTTAGCGACTGGAAACAGTCACTAACATCGCTATCTCCTGTTACCAACTTTTGGAGATATTCGCGCTAAGCGCGAATATCTCCAAAAGCTAACACCTGCCCTGAGCAGTTCTTAGCCATGTTATCCAATGGGAGGTGGATAACATGGCTAAGAGCATTAGCTCGCTAATGCATGAATATCGCTGACTTTTCAGCGATATTCATGCATTGCGGCCGATTTTTATTGCATTTGCGATAAACCTTGGTAATAGGTTTATCTGCGATAAAAATCGCCGCAGCTCTGCGATAATTTTTTATCTCTAACCAAGCAATAGCGATAATTATCGCTATTGCTTGGTAATATGCCCCAATGTCTTTGTGGATGAAAAAGGCATCTTTCTGGTTTGAGTAGAAATGTTACAGGAAGTAGCAAAAAATAGAAAAAAATAACTGAACGATGGCAGAAATCCCGTAGTAAAATTCATTATATTATATATCTTTTTGGTGTTTCCTAGCTTAAGAATAAAACACCCGAATTATAAACCAGGTGATGAAAATTGATACCCTCCAGGGACACAGACTTCTCTGTGAGAATTTACAGGTACCAAAAATTCCTTTCCGTTTTACAAGTTTCAATAACCATAGGAAATTTTTAAACAATGGAGTTATTAAATCACTAAGGTTTTCTTATAAAAAATTCTTCAACAGACACGCCCTTGACAAAATTTATTGAATAGGCGGTCCATATCCATGATGTATACGAGGAAAAACCTCTAAACCAAGGTAATAGCAAATTGAAATTATAATACATCTAAAGATAATTTACAAACCAGTCAGAGGTGATCTAATGACCCTTTAAATCTAACTATCCATACAGAAGTCGAGAAATCCGACAAGGTCATTTTTCGCCAATTCCTTCAGAAAAGCGATTGACCAAATAACAACCTAACCAGAGGTATGTATGGATCAAATACACACCCAATACCTTAGAAATAGGTACAAAATGTTGCCATTGATACAACAAAGAAGTTATAATTGTATGTATACTCACTGCCCAAAAATAAAAGGCATGAAGGGTCATAATTAAAGAATAAGGTGTGACCAAACCAAAGTTGTGGGATCCACAAATAACACTAAGGCTTGTCCTTTTTGTCAATTGTTCAGCAAAGTAGGGGTGCCATTGAGACGACTTGAAATGGCTGAAGTTGTTCTGTTGGTGTAAACACAGTATATAGATGTAAAGACTGTATAGTGTAGGAGATAATGTAAAGACTGTATAGTGTAAAGGTAAACTCTGTTCTATCACAGACTAAGTAGAGTAACTTGTTTTTCTCTATGTTTTAACCTTTTAGAATTTTAATCTAACACACTGTCCTGAAGAAGGTGAAGATATAGAATCACCGAAACGCCGCGTCGACTTTTTTTGTGTTGTGTAACAATTGACAAGGTTTTGTTTTATTTGACAAATGTGTTTGTGAAAAGGATTACTATTTTTTAACTGTAAAAATTGTTTCATGTCTGTGGTGCATAATAATGCAACAATACCTGTTTTTTAAACAAACCTTTTAATTTTTGAGCTTTTTCCAAATCATGTAGCATGAATAGAGAATAATAAAGAATTGTTTTTGATAAATAACAGTGTTTACACCTTTATTAATTTGTATTTAATCCAACAGAGGTAAAATGATGTGTACTAAATGAAGTTTTTATTGATTGTAAATTTGTTGATCTCTGAACATCTTTGATACGTGTTTTGGCTCACCTTAGAACCCCTTCTAAAAATAACAACTTTCAGAGACTGCTGTCTCTCTATAGACTATACGAAAAGGGAACCTGTCTTTTTTGATCTTTCTGGTTTAGTCTAGAAAGCAATCGAGGGAGCTTCTCACAATCAATATTGTGCGGAGTAGTGCAAATGGTAATCTATTTGTATGAAAATACACTGCCCATAAGTTAGATTGTCAAACAAACTGAGTAAACAGCTGCAAGTGTACGAAAGGCAATATTTATTCTCTTTGGTTTTGTGTACAGTGTGATTAAAAAACACTTCTCTCCTGACGAATTCACAGATCTAAAATTGTATTTTGCTTTTATCTGTGTCCAAAGTTAATTTTAGATCCTGGGTTCAACTGTTGAGTCAAATATGGAATTCCCATAGCAAGTCTACAGAGCCCTCCTGTGAAAAAAAATGCCACCTTTGTAACTATGCCATGGTTATTGGTGGATACAGTACTGATTGTTAATAAAGAGTCACTTTCCTTCAAAAGCATTAGTAAAAAGACCGTCTCACTCGGAGTCCAGCTGTTGGAAAATCTGATTTTTCACGGTTTCTGACACTTTTTTAAATTATGGACCAAGTTAGCTGGCATTTTTGGAGTTTTTATGGTGAGAGGTTGCTAATAAATATATGGTGTGCATGTTTGTTTCCAGAATCTCACTGATGATTTTGAGGAATTGCAGATTGTTGAAAAATGCAGAATGCCAAGGAGACCCACTTAGAGGTGTTTAGCTCACGACAATTTTTTGCGTAGAACTTTTCAATCTAAGTGGGATGGGTTTACCCAGACGCGGGTCCCTTGCCACTGGATTCAAGCTAGCCTGGCTGACGAAGGCTAATACCCAGAAACCGGTCCCACGATGCTTGTTTCCGGTCCAGGGAGAACCTGGCTTGGCAGTTCGGTCTGGACTGTTCCCATGAGGCAGAGGGTCAAGATTGATTTGTATATGGTTGGGTCTAAACTAGGGTGGCATGGTGAGCAAAAGAGCAATGGATTTAACCCGGATATTTTGACTTGGGGTGAATGTATGATTTAGTCAGCATTCCGTCCATCATTTGTTTGTATAGCTCACTGGGCTGTAAGCATGGCTCTAAGGTTGTATGCCATTGTGCGCATCTAAGTAATGTGTGCAGTGTATTTTACCACACTACGAAGGGTTCTCCATAGGGCTTGGCAGAAGATGCCTTATCTGTGGCACATGCATACCTGTTAAAATTGAGGGTCATGTGAAGTCTTTTAGCGGGGATCCCATTAAGGTGAAGAGTACACACTCAATTTTGGAGTGTGTTCAAGGTTTAAAAACGGGGGTAAACTCTATTAAATAGGCATTTTGTTTGTTAGGTGGATGAATAGCAGTAAATACTTGGTAACATCCTCCAAATATTGGGAACTTGTCAGTAATGATATGTGTCCAGCATGTGGTCATGGGATATGCTCATTATCATTTGATAGGTGAAAGAAAATTGGGCGTGTTGAGTTTCTTCAAGTCCACAAACCCTATGGGATGCTGTCACAATGGATGGATGATGCCATCAGTTATTTAATCAATGATGTCATTTACATGTCATCAGTGATGTAATGTGTGAGGCCATAAGCAGTTCAAGGTGGAGGGTTACAATCCTAAAAAGGGTCACAGATTTTCTCTTGTGAAAGAGCAGTTTGAAAACAATTTCAGGTTGGCAATGCCAAGGGAAAATCCCTAGCATAGTTGGTGGTCTAAACGAATGGGTTTCTTTACAGAGAAACATATTTACAACAAAAGACAGTTAAGAACTGTAAATGTGCTTTAATTAGCTTTAGCACGTGCGGAAAAGAACATGTTTATTTCCATACACATAAATTCTATACATATTACTAATCCTAGTAATTTGTGACAGTGACATCTTCTCATGCATTTTCTTGAAATTCTATGAATGCCAGAAATCTACTCAAAGTGCAGGCGGAAGCATACATAAGTAATTTTTAGCCCTGGAGGAAGTTCTGCTACGTGGAACTCCGCTAAGTGCGAAAAAAACTCTGCTGTGCTTCGCGGACTTCTGCAAGTGGGGGAGTAAGGTATGTCATGTTAATCATGCAGATTTTTAGCACCAGGAGTTTGTCCCTCGCTGTAAAATCAGCGTGAATGGCACCATGGGCAGTGAAGAGGGCGCTGCTTCTTTTAGCCAGTCAAGTAGATGTTCTACTCGTGCAGAAGGTTCCTCAATGTCAGGTTTCTCAGAGCGAGCGGTAGCGACCTGCCGCGACTGCCCACACTGAGAAATCTCGCTGGGAGGTGGACTAACATATGATTTTTATCGCTCGCACTCGCCAACTCAACTTTGGCGAGCCACGTGAGAGGAAAAACTCTGCGCTGTACGCAGAGTAGACAAAACTCCGGGAGCTCTGCCGGCGAAGCGGAGTTCATCTCTCTACCCAAGTAATTTTATGACTTTGTCAAACGAATTTTTATTAGAAATTTTTAGCTGAGTATAACATAACAGGGTACCACTGCATTATTTTATGACTTTTAACACGTTCGCTTTGGAAAACGGGTTCAACAACATAGTTAGTTAACTTTAACATGAACTCGAATTTTTAAATAAAAACGAACACGAGCAATGCATATCACTCTGCAACTCAGGAAAGTGTAGTTTACTAAGAAAAACTAATTATGTACATGAAATTGTATTTAATACCCCACTATCTTTATGGGTACATATTTATCACAGTGCGAGGAATTCAAAATGCTGCAATCCTAAGGACAAGAAGCAGGCTTCCTGCATTTGTACCACTGGAAGAATCTTTGATACTATTGAATTAAGGGTAAAAGGAGAAAGGTGACCTGTTGGGAAGGATTAGACACTGACAGATTTTGAGGAAGACATGATTGACTGCGTTTGGAATTTCTAAATGATCGAGTGGGAATCCCTGACGATACATAAGGTCATTTTGATAATGGAGACATAAAATCATTAGACCATTTGGCAGATGACTTTGCTGTAGGAGGGTGGAATGAAAACCAGATTGGGAGAGCATCATGGGAGTTGGAAAGTATGAGGGTGTGTTCATAGTTCAGCTGTGAACGCAGGCACTATCAGAGAGAGTAGTTACCAGTGGGACGTACAGAGGTCACACAACGCCTTTTGAGACTGGGGAACCGGGTGGGTGCAGCACAATGATTCACGATGGAGGAGTCTTTTCTTAGGTTAAATAGGTGCCCCCGAGGAAGGCATCCTAATCCCATTCACACGAGTGTCATGAATGTCATGAAGCCCGTGCACCCTTTTAAAGAAACGGGGTAATGATGTGACTTGTTACTGTACATCTGAGCACTGACTGCACAGCCCCTCGGATGGAATGAGTGTTGACGAGAATTATTTTGAGATGACCCTGTTTCGAACAATTGATCATTGCTTCCTTTCAGCAAAAAAGAACCAGTCCTCCATCAAATGCTGCAGTTAAAACGTATCTTTATTTTTACCAGTTTAACAGTTATAGAATACACTAATCTGGGTCTGAATCAAATAAAAGTTATAATTATTGTTGAATACACTAATCATACATCTGATTCAATTATTTAAAATTGTTACAAAAAAGCAGGTGTCTGCCACAAAACACGGTTAACACTTCATTCGTATACTCACTATTCTTGTTAAAATCTTCAAACAGTGTATCATACGTGATAATAAAATATTAGCAGTACAAAGGAAAAAAATAGGACAGGCAGGATGACAGGCATAACTTACTACTCTATCGCGAGTCAGCCGCTCATTTGCCCTATTCCTTCCCTATTTGTTCATTCCAATTTCACAGTGTCTTCTTGTTGACGTCCCGTGAGTTGTATGCGGTCATGGGCAGCTTATTACACATATTAACCTTGTTAGTGATCATAAAAACGTATGCTTGCAGAGCTGGTGCTTCAGTAGAGGTGAACAGTACCTTTGTACGAAGACCGGGCTTTGGTATTCATTTTTTTTCTACCCTGGGTTTACTTCAACGTTATAATTTGTAAGAGTTAAAAAGTTAAAGAATGATATGTCAAGGGGTCTGCTACTGTGGTTCCGGTGAAAATGAAGGCTTCCTCTGCAGGCCGTGGCATCCAGTGTGGTAATACTACCAAGGGAAGTACAAATACCACAGGGTTTTGTTTTCCACTTGTGTAATATTAGCTCTTCGTTCTAGGTTCTGCTGCTTGGAATGTGACTAAAACTGCTCATTTTCCCTTCTTCCAAGCTGCAAAACATGTAATCTTGCAGTTTTTCCCCACACACATTTTGTCAGGTTTCACGTTGTAAAATGTATGCAGGCACATATCAAATTACTTTGAACTCTGTGCATATGTTGTAATTCCAGTTTGGGTCCAAACATTTATTGAGGGATAGGAGATGAACACTAACTGGGAAGCCACTCGTGAGCCCAAAGTTAAGAAATGCTAACACCTTGAATTACATTGCCATAGATAATGGAGTGGGGGAAGTAACTCCACCGTCGGTACATTTTCTACACATAGAAAATGGCAGATTTTTTTTATGAAGCTCTTTTTTTAAGTTTAAAGCGATTTTATTTGCAAAGAGTGAAATACAATATAGTAGAAACAAGATAACATCTTACATTTCAGTTAACAATTTGAGAAAAAATCCAATAAAGAGGAGGAAAGGGAAGAAAGAGAAAATAAACAATCAAGGAGATCTAATAATACTTATAATAACAATTCCAGGAATCACATCAAAAACGAAAATAACAAACATTTACAATGCAATAGGTCTCGCATCAATTAAGTTTGAGCTATTGGCATTGCTAAATATTGCAACACCAATTGCAACACCAAATGCAAAAAAAGTCTATAAATTGTAGGCCCAAAAATGTGTATTTATTTTTGTAGCAATGGTGGCATGCTGAGCTTTAAATAAATATGTTTAAAAGTAAAGTGCGCCATACTGCTATTGATGTGTGCACTGATGGCTGGTGGTGTATGTTTCTGTAGAAATTGTGCACTGCCAGCTGGTGGTGTGTGTGCCTGGTGGAAGCGTGCACTTACGGATGATGGTGTGTGTGTGCCCGGTGAAAGCGTGCACTGACTGCTGGTGGTGTGTGTCTGATGAATGCGTGCACTGACGGCTGGTGGTGTGTGTGTGTGCTTGGTGAAAGCGTGCACTGACTGCTGGTGGTGAGTGTGTGCCTGGTGAAAGTGTGCACTGATGGCTGGTGGTGTGTGTGTGCTGGGTGAAAGCATGCACTGATGGCTGGTGGTGTGTGTGTGCCTGGTGAAAGCGTGCACTGACGTCTGGTGGTGTGTGTGTGCCTGGTGAAAGCGTGGAATGGCGGCTGGAGGTGTGTGTGTGCCTGGTGAAAGCGTGCACTGACGCCTGGTGGTGTTTGTGCCTGGTGAAAGTGTGCACTGATGACTGATGGTGTCTGTGCTTGGTGAAAGTGTGCACTGACAGTTGGTTCTGTGTGTGGTTGTGTGTGTGTGGTTGTGTGTGGTTGTATGTGTGCTTATATGTGTGGTTGTATGTGTGGTTGTATGTGTGGTTGTGTGTGGTTATGTGTGTGGTTGTGGTTGTGTGTGTGTTGGGTTTGTGGTTGTGTGTGCTGTGTTTGTGGTTATGTGTGTGGTGGTGTGTGTGGCTGTGTGTGTGGTTTTGTGTGTGTGTGGTTGCATGTGTGATTGTGTGTGTGATTGTGTGTGTGTGGTTGTGTGTGTGTGTTTGGCTGTGTGTGTGTGGGGCGGGTGAGGGGGCAGAAAAGCGTAATGTTGTCAGCTCTGAGGAGCACACAGTTCATGCTCATATTCTGAAGCATGTGTTTTCAGAATCCCTGCTCCCCCTTGACGGTTGGTCAGAGTTATACCTTGCACTGCTTATAAGCCTCAATAAATCCCAGGCACACTTCCGCTTTGCATCTATCGCCACTGGGAAGAAGCAGTGTACCAGTACATTGATTAATCGGCCGGCTGATGGAGACACTCCTGTGAAATCTAAAGCATTTAATAAAATAACCCCATTTTAGCTCTTAAAGTGACCCTCACATTATATCCTGAAATGACAATAGAACAACAATGCCCCTGCACTATACAAGTATACAAGTATGGAACATTAAAGTGATGACATCTGTAGCAAGTGACGATCAGTTAGTATACATCCACACTATCGGAGTGACTTTAAGAGAATCAATTATCAAAGTTCAGGTACAAGAGTTCCTGGTGTTAAATAAATGTTTTATTGTTCCTTTGATAATGGCATTATCAAAGGAACAATAAAACATTTATTTACCACCAGGAACAGAACATTTCTATCTTTTTGGAACTCTTGTACCTGAACTTTGATAATTGATTCTCTTAAAGTCACTCCGATAGTGTGGATGTATACTAACTGATCGTCACTTGCTACAGATGTCATCACTTTAATGTTCCATACTTGTATAGTGCAGGGGCATTGTTGTTCTATTGTTACTTGTGTGGATCTTCTTGGTCCAACTTTGAGCGGTTGTGTGAGATTACCGCTCGCCCTTTTGCCTGTACCAACCACTTCACCGTGCTCTTTACCTTCCGGACATACAGGTGTGCGCCCAATTTCCCTGGTAAATGATAAAAATCTCCTTGTCGTATAACATATCCTGAAATGACCTTCAAGTGAGATAATAAAGTGACCCTCCGGTGAGACCCGAGAGTTAGCCTCTTGAGATCCAAGGGTGATTATACCTGAGACGCCAAAAGAAGCTGCTGTGACATGTCCAGGAGCCACCTAAATTACTCAACTGTATTTACAAAACCTGCCGAAATGTGAGAAAATAGATGCAAAATAGGTCATGTGCGGGACCCCGACATGCCGTCCCTATGCTAGACGATTACTAAAGTATGCACATGTCTATTCCTGAGCTTTTAAACTCTCATGAAATAAAAATAGTGGTCTAACTATAACATTATATCTAGGACCACTGGGATTATGTGGCAGTGATGGACAAAAGTATGATGCTAAATTATATGGCAAGACAAGGCAAATTATGTGGCATAATGCAACAATTTTTTTTATATTACTTAACTATTTTGTCTTTTTTACTTACGGTAACACCATCTGGGCAAAGATTTCACCTTATTAGCAGTACCTGTTTAACATCCAAATGCACCAATAAACAAATGAAAGATAACCAGGCAAATATTGTAAAAGGTCTTCCACTGCGCTTGAACTCATCGTCAAGCTTTAGTGAGGTTTTACTGAGCTAGGAGCATGCAGCGCTTGGAGAAAGCAGCTGTGTGCAGAGCGAGGCGCTACGCTAGATAGATGTACAGAGAAGGAGAAGAGACGCCTTGTGCGCAGAGCCATTCGGAAGGAAGCGAGGACTTGTGGCATCACCTTACAGTACACTCTTCGTTTAATGCCGTCCACATCAGCAGAGCAGAGGCCTGTAGAGAGCTCCTGGCAGGCTCGGCTCAGCTCCCTGAATACTGGAGAGGGGGAGATGCCTGGCTGTGGCTCAGCCCGAGGTCCTGTTGGCATCTCGAGCCCATGATGAGGTGAGCCCCATGTGGCATTGCCTGCTTCTCTCCCCTTACCCCAGGATGCAAAGTAATGGCCAGACCTGCCCAATTTAGAACTGGGAATCGGGTTCGAGTCACAGAGTTGCTTGACATCCTATAGTTCTAGACGAATGAGCTAATTTTCCCGGGACAATAAAAATGAATGTGACATTGTGTAAGGTAAGTGGAATGAATGACGCCCCTTAACTGGAGACACACCCATCCAATACCTGGCCTCTCTGAAGAGAGCATGCAGCGATGGTCAGCTATGTGAAAGGGTGCACAGCGCTGAAGGAGGTTACAATGAGTTTAGAGGGGGTGAAGGGTGAAATAACTTGCAATACCACCTACCATCGTCCTGCCCTAACAGCCCCACATAACTCCTTAATTTGCTAAAATGTGAGGGACAGTACAGCAGCAAAAAGTGGATTGAAAGGATAACGCCAGCAGCTTGGGTAATGTAGTAAAGGGAGTGGCTTAAATACCGAGCAAAAAAATAAATCGTGCTTAGCTTAGTGTGCTGCCCCAGTTGTATTTTGTCTGTTTCTGTCATTCCATCCAGATATATGATACAACAAGTAGCCGCATACTGACAATAAGTCGGGTCTATTGGCTTTGTCAATGGTTGTTAGTTGCATAAGAAAAATAAGCAGCAACGATGACTTGGGTTATAGTATGCAGCAGGGTTGGGTATAATTTTTTTTTTTTTTAAAAGAGGCCAAATTATGCAGTATAACACAGCACATTTGGGTGCATGGGAGGAATAAACAGGTGCAAGCTGTGGAAAGATAGTGGGAACACAAGTCACTTGGGGGACATTACCTGACCTGTAGTCAGATCACAGAGAGGTGTGGCTCACTGGTTAGAGGCGGCAGACCCGAGTGCAGAGAACAGCCCGGGACCAGGGTTCGATTCCCGACGCGGCAGGGTCTTGGACCAGGATCAGCGGACTGATAATTCTCGCATCGGTGCCTACTCCGACCAGGGAGCACACTCGGCAACTCTGGGCATTAGCTTGCCTCATCTCCACAACGGCCCCACACAAACGCCGGGGATGCCTGGTTTCACCTTGGAGACCCCCAGGAGGGACTATCTCACAGGGAAAGCCAGGACGGGTTCCCCAGCGGTCTATAGCGCTACGAGGCCTCCGGGTAGCAGTGCGCTTTACAAGACACAACAATTTACAATAATTTACACTGCTGATGTACACCCATCAAATACCTGGCCTCTCTGAAAAGAGCACGCAGCGATGGTCAGCTATGTGCGAGTGTGTGAAGGGGTGCACAGCGATGAAGGAGGTTACAATGGGTTGAGAGGGGGTGAAGGGTGAAATAACTTGCAATACCACCTACCAAAAGCCTAAAGCCCCACATAACGCCTTAATTTGATAAAATGTGATGGACAGCACAGCAGCAAAAAGTGGATTGAAAGGATAACGCCAGCAGCGAGGGTAATGTAATAAAGGGAGTGGCTTAAATAATGTGCAAAAAAAAGAATTTGTGCTTAGCTTGGTGTGCTGCCCCACTGACAATAAGCCGGGTCTATTGGCTTTGTCAATGGTTGTTAGTTGCATAAGATAAATAAGCAGCAACGATGGCTTGGGCTATAGTATGGCGAGTGGACTAGGACACATGTAAGAGAAAAGGGGGGAACATTACCTACAGGATAGTGAGGTGCAAACAACATGCTGCAGGCGGAGGAACAGGAGGCATTCTTCAGTAAAGAGGTAAACGCCACAAACAACAAGCGATGCGCTCTCTGTGCTGGGTGAGGGCCGTTAAAGGAAGGGGGCAGAGAGGAGCCTGTGAGAACTCGCGCAGAAAGTTAAAAGAAAAGCGGAGATCAAAGGAAGGGTTGGAGGGACATTGGCAAGGGAGCATATGTCGTAGTGGACTTGTAGTGCTTTAACAATGACTAAAAAAAAGTTACAAAGTCAATTCTGTTGTAAAGAGCTGTGAAGTACATGGGTGCGGCTGTGTGTCTGTCAGGGAGACAGAGCATAAGGGGGATGGGGGGTGAGGGGGTGTGCTGAAGCATGGTAATCTGAATGCGTGTCCATATGGCAGCAGAGGCGGAGCGCGCACGTGAAGTGGCTGGGAACATCAAAGCGGCCACAAAAGTCCTCCCAAAGGCTGCAAGCTGACAAATGGAGCGCACGCCCGGTGCACATGCACTGGGCCCAATCCACCTGCAGACTTTGGGAGCATTTTTGAGAGCCCCTTACTATACTCTCGCAAAGCATTGCTAACGCAATGGCTATAGCGAGACCTAAAAAGGAACAAAGAAGTAATTCATTAATACAATACTGTAAAAATGATACATGAAAAGCAGTCATGGATGTTTAGGAACTTCTTCAATTCGAGGATTATGAGAACAAGTAATCATGGCAGAAGTATTTAAAAAAGAAGTTATAGGTTGCAAGATAGAGTCGCGTTTGATTGCAAGAGAAATGGGAGAGAGATATGCCCTATCCAATCTATGGTTATAACTACCGCATACCACCAAGCCCGGTAGGATATATTTACAGAATTCTTCAAATCCATTGTGATTTGTTGAAACACAACAGCAAGGAGAAGGTCTATTATGTAAAAATGTGTTAATTGGGAACCCCAATCATCAGAGACACTCCCTAGGAAAATATTAATAAATGTAAGGGGGACTTCTGTGTGAAAAATAACATGTATTTGTTGCCAAACCTGAGTCCAAAAGGTGTTGACATAATGGCATTCAAATAACATGTGCTACAAATCTGTTGTATTGGCAGATCAAGACCAACAGGAAGGGCAAGAGATTTATTTATCTTATGTAAAGAAACAGGAGTGAACATGAGTCTTTTAAATATGTAAAAAAGTGTTTGGGTGGTGGTGGGTGCTCTGGAAGATCTTCTTATTTTTAACCACATCTTGTTCCAAATGTGGATAGGAAAAGTAACTTGGGGATCCGCTTCCCAGAGTTTATGAAGCTCTTGAGCAATACAAATTTTTTTACTCAATTCATTGCGTTTCCGTCAGCGTGAAGCTTTAACATCATCCATATACAACTCAGTCTTTTTCCTGCTCTAGTAGGAACAGTCGAACCCGAACTGCCAGGCCAAGTGCCCTCCAATGAGATCATAAGCTACCTAGATCAAGGCACAGTGAGCCCGAGACCCCAGTCGGGTCATATTGTCGTACTTAAGACATCATTATGAAAAATCCACAAAGGCAATGAGGAAATTCTTACAAAAGTCTTAGCCACTGGCAATATCTTAGGGCTGCATTCCAGTCCATCATTTTCACCCACTAAGCCATTTCAGAGTCCAGCCATATGATGATGATGATGGGAGATTTATAAAGCGTGACAAATACCCTGAGCTGTCTAGGTGCTGCCTTTGGTATATATTAATCGGAGCCGAACCACGAGGTACAATTATGCTGAAAACAACCAAGTTTTTAAGCCTTACCTAAATTTAAGGAGACTGGGCTCTTTTTTTCGGCATGGCGGGTAGGGAGTTCCATAAGCTAGTCGTTGTGGTCGTAAAGCTCTTGCCACCCCATCTGGCCCTGCTGACTCTAGGAACAAGTAGATTTCCTAGATTGGTGGATCTAAGGGCTCTGGCAGGTATATATGGTTTTAAAAATGTTGCCAGCACCGCATATTAGCTTTTGTCCAACACAATCCAGCAAAATGCCAGGGTAGAGAGATAGTGGGGGGAAATGATGGACTGCTAGGAGGGCCTTAGCCATTTCCAGAGGCTGAAATTAACTCATATACTCCACCCATCTCTTTTTGTAAGTGAGATGGCCTAAATGCAATGGGTGTGCTCAGACTTGGGTCATAAATAAGAATCTGCAATCGAGGACTGTTTAGCATTGTAACACTTTAATAAGATTCCATGGTTATCATATATGGATAAGATACTTGAAGATGTCACTAAAGATCTATCAGTGATAAAACCTGTAGGAATATTGCACTATGGCAAAAATGAAATTAAAAAGATTTATCTGGAGAAACAAAGTCAAGAAAGAGCCAGCAGGGAAGAGAAAAAAATCAAATGTGTCAAGATATGGGACTAGTATAACCTTATCTGGGCTACCTGAATACTTAGTCAAAGTTGCAACTATGAAGGAAAGGCTCTATTTGACTAGGCTACGACTGGGCTCAATCCATGAACTGGTGGCATTCCCAAAACATGAAAAATGGCAGAAAATAATTTGCATATGTCCACATGATGGAAAAACCACCCAGTCCACAATACACTTTATGCTGTTTAGTAGGTTTTATCGAGATATTAGGTGAACATTTTTACGACCAATTTTTATAACTAAGAAACTTTTCTTTTATAAGGATGTCATGAATTTTATATGTACTCTTGATAATGGAATAGCCTGTCGAGCTGTTGCAGGTTATATTACTTGGGCTGTAAAAATAAGGAATCCCTTGTATACTTAGATAACCTGGTTTAAGAAGAAGAGTGAACGATGATTTTAGGATGATAGGATTTTTAAACTTGAGGTAGTAAGAGGATTTTTACTGATGGATATTTAACAATTACTTCAATGAACGAGTTTTTTTAAATTATAATGTATGGAACTATGTTTAATATTTTATTTCATTATGTGTTTTATTGTGAACTTTTATGGATCGATAAAAAGATTCTGAATAAAGTTATTTTCAATTGAATTTATTTGAATCTGCAATCAGCAGCCTCTTCTGAATGGTGATGGGGCACACATTCCATAAGTGGATTAAAGACAAAGCCCCTCACCAGCACAGGATGACTGGGGTACACTTTGCTGATACCTGACTTTTTCTCGACCACTGGATGAGATGGAAAGTACTGCACAAGGGTTTCCCAATTAATCTTCACCATCTCTGAAGAGTAATGAGAGACGTGTTCCTATTCTTGTGTTGAAATAGATGGACATCAGTACTCTAGCCAAGTCCAAGTGACCTACAAGGGGTCCCATGGACCATAATAAAAGCAAGACAAAAACCACCCCAGCCATTAGATGGATAATGAAATACAGCAGTAATTAAGGTGCAGAGAGCCCTTCACAAAATTGGGCTCCAGTGCCACTGCACCTGCTACACTATTAATAGCTATGCCTATGCCAATTCCTAAATGGCTTGCTGACTACTTTTCTACACTCAGAAAGCATTTGTCTATAGCGTGATAGAGACGTGGACGCCCACGGCTGCAGCAGATAAGAAGACGAATATTAGGGACTGTTGCTTTTCCTGAAGAATTAAAACACTTTATGACTGGTCCTAATTCAGCATGTGACCTACAATGGAGGCAGTCTGGTTAAAGACATATGGGGTAGGACTTTGGCAACGGAGGTAGATGTCTTTCACAGACAAAAATGTGTGCATGTTTATGCAGTTCAACTGTGTCTGTGATGATCTATTTCTTTGATTACTGGACCTTTGAAAATATATTTGTTTTCAAACCATACATTGATGAGAATATCCCCGTGTGTCCTCCTGATGATACTTGCACACAGTGTAAACCAATACTGTCCCCAGGAAGGTGATAGAAAAGAAATGTATATCCGCGTGCGTTCCGAGGTGATGAGTGAAGAAGGGTAGTAGGATCTCTCTTTAAGGTATTGGTGCATTATTTGCCCCGGTCTTCAACCTGATATTGAAAGTAAGACAGTAATGGGCAGTCCCTTTTGTGTGTTTTACTTTTACACACTTCCCAAGGTCTGTTAACGGACCCCGCCATTTAAGGACCTTGAGTCAATATACTTCAAGGTAAGTTCTTCTTTCATGTGGCTTGTTCAATTAGATGCTCAGTGCAATGCACACCATGAAGCAGCAGTGGACACTGCAATGGGAACACATACAAGTATCATACTGTAAGCAATCCACCCTAATATGTTAACATATTTTCACACAAAACGGGGTGTAATATTAACACTTTTGTGATTGCATGTTTTAGTTTGAAAGTAAGATTGGAATGAAACCATCAACCTCCTAGGCAGAGAATAAAATTTTTCAATGATGTAAGAACGACATTCAGAACTCAGCCCTTCACAAATGGTACTGCTCAGCTCTTACTAAACTAGTATTTCAAGGTTACGAATAGCAACATTGGGTGGCACGCCTGTCAAGATGGCCTCTGCGAGCTCCATCTGCAGAGTAAAGATCAGTCGAAAATCCTGTCACCTGTGGTGCTCATGTTGCACCCAAAACGGTATATAGTCAAAATATCGACTTTTTAATATCGATTTACATTAATATCGAATTAAAAATATAGAATGGACACAATATCAAATGGACAGAATATAGACTACAAAAATATCGAATAGAATAGCATTAATATCGAATTAAAATTATAGAATGGACAGAATATAGACTACAAAAATATAGAATGGACAGAATATAGAAAACAAAAATATAGACTGGAAAGAATATAGATAGCAAAAATATAGAATGGACAGAATATAGACAATAAAAATATCGAGTTTGAGGTAAGTAAGTTAATATTTATTTTTTAATAATATCTAATTTTTTCAAAGTATTTTGTATGTTAGTATATGTGTGAAAAGTGTGTATTTATTTTCTAATTTATTTTAATTAATTATTTTATGGTATTTTTTTGGCGTAATATAATTCTGTACCGTGTTGTGGGTTTATAGGGGAATAGGGTGGGAAGTAATTTAATTATAATTATTTAAATAAGTTAATTTATTTATTGGTATTTATTTTGAATTAATTGTTAATTAATTATTAATTGGTAATTAATTAAACTATAATTGATAATTAATTTTAATTAATTGATTAATTGATAATTATGTTAATTTTATTAATTTATTTTCTGTAGCAGGTTGTGGGTTTATAGGGGAATAGGGTGGGAAGCAATTTAATTAAAATTATTAAAATTAAATATTTATTTATTGGTATTTATATTGAATTAATTGATATTAAAATATTTAATTGGTAATTAAATAAAATATAATTGGTAATTTATTTTAATTAATTGATTAATTGATACTTATGTTAATTTTATTAATTTATTTTTTGTTGCGTGTTGTGGGTTTGTTGGAGAATAGGGTGGGAAGTAATTTAATTATAATAAATTAAATGTTTTAATTATTTATTGGTATTTATTTTTAATTAATTGATAATAAAATATTTAATTGGTAATTAAATAAAATATAATTGGTAATTTATTTTAATTAATTGATTAATTGATAATTATGTTAATTTTATTATTTTTATTTTATGTTGCGGGTTGTAAGTTAGTAGGGGAATAGGGTGGGAAGTATTTTATTAGTAATTAATTAAATATTTTATTTATTTATTGTTTTTTGTTCAAATTTTTAATTAATAATTAATTATTTGTTAATTGGTAACTCATTTGTATTAATAGGTAATACTTTGTAATAATTAATTTTTATTTGTATTTTTCATTGATTCATTATTACATTATATAAAATTGTTAATTACTTTTAATTAATTAGTGATTGGTATTAATATTTAATTTATTTTTATTTATATATGAAGTATTTACTTTCCCTACTGGTGCACTCTCTGGGGTTGGAATAGTAATTTTTACCCCTTCGCTATCCAACACTTTCTCTACTGTTGCAATCTCTGGAGTGGGAAAGTGGGAATAGTAATTTTTACCCTTTACGCTATCCAACGCTTTCCCTACTGTTGCACTCTCTGGAGTGGGAATAGTAATTTTTACCTCTACGGTACACAATGCTTTCCCTACTGTTGCACTCTCTGGAGTTTGAATAGTAATTTTTACACTTCCGCTATCCAACGCTTTCCCTACTGTTGCACTCTCTGGAGTGGGAATAGTAATTTTTACCCCTACGCTATCCAACACTTTCCCTACTGTTGCACTCTCTGGAGTGGAAATAGTAATTTTTACCCCTACGCTATCCAACGCTTTCTTTACTGTTGCACTCTCTGGAGTGGGAATAGTACATTTTACCCTGCCCCTATCCAACGTTTTCCCTACTGTTGCACTCTCTGGAGTTGGAATAGTAATTTTTACCCCTACGCTATCCAACGCTTTCCCTACTGTTGCACTCTCTGGAGTCGCAATAGTAATTTTTACCTCTACGCTATCCAACCCTTTCCCTACTGTTGCACTCTCTGGAGTGGGAATAGTAAATTTTACCCTGCCGCTATTGAACGCTTTCCCTACTGTTGCACTCTCTGGAGTGGGAATCGTAATTTTTACCTCTACGCTATCCAACGCTTTCCCTACTGTTGCACTCTCTGGAGTAGGAATAGTAAATTTTACCCTGCCGCTATCCAACGTTTTCCCTACTGTTGAACTCTCTGGAGTTGGAATAGTAAATTTTACCCCTACGGTCTCCAACACTTTCCCTACTGTTGCACTCTCTGGAGTTGGAATAGTAATTTTTACCCCTACGCTATCCAACGCTTTCCCTACTGTTACACTCTCTGGAGTGGTAATAGTAATTTTTACCCCTAAGCTATCCAACGCTTTCCCTACTGTTGCACTCTCTGGAGTTGGAATAGTAATTTTACCCCTACGCTATCCAACGCTTTCCCTACTGTTGCACTCTCTGGAGTGGGAATAGTAATTTTTGCCTCCACGCTATTCAACGCTTTCCCTACTGTTGCACTCTCTGTTGTGGGAATAGTACATTTTTCCCTGCCGCTATCCAACATTTTTCCTACTGTTGCATTCTCTGGAGTTTGAATAGTAATTTTTACCCCTACGCTATCCAGCGCTTTCCCTACTGTTGCAATCTCTGGAGTTGGAATAGTAATTTTTACCCCTACGCTATCCAACGCTTTCCCTACTGTTGCACTCTCTGGAGTTGGAATAGTAATTTTTACCCCTATGCTATCCAGCGCTTTCCCTACTGTTGCAATCTCTGGAGTTGGCATAGTAATTTTTAATCCCACGCTATCCAACGCTTTCCCTACTGTTGCACTCTCTGGAGTGGGAATAGTAATTTTTACCCCTACGCTATTCAGTGCTTTTCCTACTGTTGTACTCTCTGGACTTGGAATAGTAAGTTTTACCCTTACGCTATCCAATGCTTTCCCTACTGTTGCACTCTCTGGAGTGGGAATAGTAATTTTTACACCTACGCTATCCAACGCTTTCCCTACTGTTGCACTCACTGGAGGGGTAATAGTAAATTTTACCCTTTCCGCTATCCTACGGTAAAAATATTGTAATTTTTTTATTAATATTACGTTTAAATATATATATATATGTATTAACAAATAAATGTGTATTTTTTTTAACTTACATTAATTATTTATTATTTTTAAGGTTATTTAAGTATTTTAAGTATGTTTAAGTTAATTATATTTATTATTTCATTAATTTCTTAATTAATTTAAAGCATTTTAAAAAATTCGATATTTTGACTAACTATATTTTTTACATTGATATTTTTTATTCAATATTTTTGTACTTACCTGTTTTGAGATAGGAAGTCGATATTTTGGTATTATATATTTTTTCCTCAATATTTTTGTAATTCGATATTTTTGACATCGATATTGTTTCAGTGATCCACCGAAAACTACCCCTGCCAACTGGCAGCCATGGTTGATGCCCTGAGCCGTCCCCATAGCTGCGGCCTGTGGTGTTGAGATGGCGCAAGCTTTGAGAGAGCCACGGTGAGGGGGACAATAGCAATGACAGGGGCGTAGGTGGAGACATCCCGTCCTTGATCCCTGGACCAGATGGGGCCTGAGGGACTTAGTGACCACCCTTTGTGAGAACCGGTGGCCGACCTTGTCACCCCTGCACTGCAGCATCAGAGGATTCGCTGTGGCAGCCCGCATCGGATTCAAGGGGCAACGGCAGACATAGAGGCCCGTTGGTGCCATACATGGTGACCCCACATCGATGAGGTGAGCAAGGCGGGAGCGATTGTCCAGAGAACTGAGGAGTGGCAGGCCAGGAGAGAGACTGGCAGCCTGCTTGGGACGACTTGGGCACCAAGTTCTAGTGCAGTGTGTGGAATCAACCCATGGGCGGGACTTCTGGATCTGCTGCTCAAGGGTGACAACATTGGAAAAGGCCACACTGTTGGATCTGCTGCCTGGGGATGACAACAATGAAAAGGACGAACACTGTGAGCTGGCCTAAGGTGAGGCAAATACCGGGCGGTTAGCTCCTTGCCTGACCTTTAAATTGGCTTTCTATGGGTGAAAACCTTGGAACTGAGGAAAACTGTTAACCGGTCTCCTCTGAGGCAAATACCAGGCTGTGAGCTCCTGCCACTCCTGGCCTGCTGGGATGTGCCTGGGTGGCTAGGGCCCAGAATTCTGAGTGACTTGCTGTGTGTGGGCGGGTGGGGTGCCCAGTGACAGTTGCCGTTCTCAGTGAGTCTTCCCCTGGTCGTCCCCGCCCCACATCCTCTCGACATTGCCCATACAGGGCAAACTTTGAACTGGCCTTAGGGCAAGCTAGTGAAATTATGGGGTATAGCAGAATGGACTGATACACAAAGGTTGTGCCGGACAATGCTAAGCTGCTAGTGGCTATATCCAACTTCATTACATACTTGATAGAATTTGACTATTCTGAAAAGGTCGGGGAATACATTTAATCCAACATTTACATATTTCTCTGTGAGTAAGTAAGATGAGGTAAAAGCACAACTTGTTTTTGTCTAAGGATAACAAATCATAATTTGGGAGAATGCCTTTTGAGAACTTATAAAGCTTAGAAGGAGACCAGTATACTCTGTGGAGAGTGACAAGATGAGTTCTCCTCAAATTGGCAGCTTGTACTGTAGAGTACAGTAAATCATAAGATACTTGCTATATTGCTTCTGTGCTGGAACCCGGCAAGCACTCGCCCCACAGCTGCGATGGAAGAGTAAAGTCGCCATCCACCAGATCTATCAGGAACCAATATAAGTTTGCCACCTTCTTTCTTGTTCCGTTGTCTCGTTCTTAAAGCTGTTTCTAGATAATTTGTATAACCAACTGTTGTGCCAACCGCCTGGGACCAGCTTTTTATTTGTAAGTATTTGAATTTAGATAGTTCACTATTTGTGATTAACTTCAGATCTTCTCATGATAGCAATTAACCCTCAGGGATAAGTTGGGCCCAGCAATTTATCCCTTCTGATTTTAGCGGTGTTACTAGTGAATCTTTATTCCACTTGGGTGAGCCAGGTGTGTCCCAAATAGGCGCCATGGTGCTATAATAGCTAATCTTTGACAGCTTTCTGATTTTAAACCAAGTGTTTGCTAGGTCCTTTAGAGAGTTCAATCGTATTGTCTTGAAGAAGCGTGTGTTTCCGAATTTGTATATAAAAGCATGATCTCCTCCTTTTAAATCTTGCAGCATTTCCCTAAACATTTTCCTTATATTTTCCTTATATCTGAAACATTAGGTTCATTCATAAGCATTTTGCCTGCCCTTACTAAGAAAACCCATGCATAAAAATGATATCAGGTACACATAACCCTCCTTTGTTCTTCTTTCTCTGCAGCTTTTTCCAGGAGATTCTTATTCCCTTGGAGGCCCATATGAAAGTATTTATTTTTGCCTGTATTTCCCTTAGACTTATATAAATATAAGTTTTGGTAGGAGCATCATTTTTACTAGGTTGACTCTTCCTAGAGGTAGAAATGCCCAACTTTTTAGGGAATTAGCGATTTCTTTGTCAACCCTACGTAAATTTGTATCAGTTATATCAGTGATATCCTGGGTAATTCTGATTCCTAAACACCTTATTCCTCTTTTCAGTGGAGTGGAAGAAACCTTCAAATTCCAGGCCATACACTCTGTTTTTGACTGATTAATCTCGTACCCCGAGATGCAACCAACTCGCTGTGCTAGACTATATATAATAGGGATGGCTTTCTCAAGGTCTGATGTATATACAATAATATCGTCTGCATATAACAAAACTTTTTTACCCAATTTCTGTATCTAAAAGGGAGTATATCCTCATGCCTTCTAATCCTTTCTGCAAACAACTCTATATACAAATTAAAAAGCATTGGTGAAAGAGGGCATCCTTGCCTTGTCCCCCTTTGGACTTCTAGAGGAGAGGACAGATTTTCATTTATCAGAATTCTAGATTTTGGAGTTTGGTAGATCCAGGAGACCACCACACAAACATTTTGTCCCAAATTGCATTTTTCCAATACCTGAGTTAGATAGGCCCAGTTAACCTGGTCGAATGCTTTAGTAGCATCTAACGTAATGAATGCCATTGGTAATTTAAAAGCGTCGCAAGGTCTTTGGCTCCAATCAAATTATAAATGAATTCTTGAATGCCTCTCCCTCTGACAAAGCCTTTTTGGTCTTGATGTGATAGTCCACTCGTAATACCATTCAACCTCTCTGCTAAAATCTTGGCAAAAATATTGTAATCAAGATTAAGCAAAGAGATTGGTCTATACGAGTCACACTGATTAGATGGCTTGGATGGTTTTCAAAATTAAGGCAACAGTGGCTTCATCCCACGATAGGCGCATGCTCCCGCCTCTTACAAAAATATGATAGAATAGTTTCTCCAGTACTGGAATGAGAACCTCAGCTAAAGATGTATGCAGCTCGGCCGGTAGACCATCTGGTCCCGGCGCCTTGCGTTTTTTCCAAACTCTATTGCCTTCTTGACGTCACACTGGCTTATTGGTTTATTAAGATTACTAGACACCTCCTTGCTGGCTGTTTTGGAAGGGAAATGCTCAAGCCACAAATCTATCGTCTTATCCTGTGGGGTTAAATCCTCTCTATAAACTCTATCAAAATGCTTTAGAAAAGCTTCTCCAATATCTGCAGGGAGTCTCACACCGTTTTCCAGTGATGTTACAGACTACTTCTTTTATATTACCTTTCACTAATTCCTGTTTGGTCTTCCAGGCTAGAAGCTTCCCGTAGCCTTCCCCATACTCGTAATGAGCCATCTTGCTGGCCTCCTACCTCTTCTTCAACCTGACATCTAGCACCCCTGATAGTTCTGTTTTAAGAGATGATATGCTCTTGGAAATTCTCCCTTCCATTCTGTCTCCTTGAGTAATGAGATCTTGCTCTAACTTCTGGATTTTACCCTCTATCTCTTTGACCTCTATTTTATATTACTTTTGTCTAACAATTTGGATTGAGGTAATGCAAAGAATCTTACTAACATAAAAGAACAAGAAAACGGTTTTCAGGACAATCTGGAATCCATTAAAAAAATGTCCATTAGAAATGCTGAACGAAGGAACAATCTTTGGTTACTTAAACTTCCTGAGGGAGTTGAAGGAGATAACATTAAGGAATACGTAGTAAAATTGATAAAGCAAACAACTCAAATTGATTGTTCATAGCAAGTTCTTTCGGCTGATATTTAAAGGGTACATAGGGACACGTTTAGATTAAGTCCAAATAAGACTAGACCCAGGAAAGTCTTGGTTCATTTTTTGACATATAATCTAAAGGATGAAATACTAAACAAAGCAATAAAATGAAACACATTAAATGCAGAAGGGTTTACCTTTCAAATCCGGTCTGATGTCTCTTCCATAACTGCATCTAAACAGTGGGAGCTGGGAAAGCTATTAGATCCTTTTAGACGGATGTCCCATGTTACAACGCATACCGTTACAACTACCTACCATTACAACGCGACCATTACAATGCATACCATTACAACGCATAGCGCTTTGGGGTGCTGGATAGTGGTAAGTATAATTTACTATTCTAACTCCAGTCCCGTGGACCCTAGGGAAGGTGTTGGATAGTAAATTATACTTATTCCCTATCCTATAGCGCCCCCCAGCGCAATGCATTGTAATGGTATGCGTTGTAAAAGTCGCGTTGTAATGGTAGTGCGGAGTAACGAATGCGTTGTAACAGGTGCATACCCTTTTAGACAACTAGGTGCAACAGCACAACTTAAATTTCCTGCCGCACTAAAAGTAATGTCTAACAATAAAATGCATGTGTTCAGATGGGTGGAAGAGGCAGAAACCTTTCTGCTGTCTATTTCAGGGCAAAGCAGAGGAACCTCTACACCAAATTCCAGGCTAGCAGTCACACTAATAGATATACTAAGTATTTACCATCCTGACCAATGAGAGGGTAGCCTCAAAGGCCAGGGTAGGGCAACTAAGAGAAAGAGTGGGGGTTCTCCAGGGGTGCACAGGGGTGGGCAGAGGGAGGGAATGGGGATAGTCAAAGGGTGTGGAGCATAGGGAAAAAATTAAATAAAAATGTCCAAATCGCCAAAATCTATCCTATAAGAAAACTATCATCCATCTAAATGAGCAATGACACAAGCCACAGCTGACCAAGCTTTACATCTGAGGGTGCTGTCATAGAACCTAAATGGGTTAAGGATAAATCACAGGAAGGAAAGATATTCCAATATCTAAAAGACACTCCAGAACAAATTCTCATCCTTCAGGAAACACACCTAACTAAGAAGGAGATGAGGACTTTGTGTAAAACCAAAAGCTGAATTTGTGAGGTTATATGCACTACAAAACAAATAACCTCAAAGGGAGTAGCTGTAATTATAAAGAAACATCCTGTTTTATCAGTAGAGGGTTCCAAAGTCAATAAGATGGGAAGATGGGCCATAATTAATATAAAGTTTCATACACAAAAATGTACAATAGAAGGGCATTATGGTCCTAATCTAGATGACCCAACTCCTCTAAAAGGCTTACTTGTTGAGCTATTAATATTCCGAGATCCACGGATACTAGCATTTGATTTTATTCTGGTCTTAGATACTGTGATGGATATATCCTCAAATAACAGAAGCCCGCAGAATTGTAAAATGAGATCTTTATTGAAAAATGCAATGAAGCAGCTTGGCTGGATAGATATTTGGAGAGAAAGAATGGGGAGCAGGAGGGGTTATACCTTTCAGAACAAGAAACATGGCCATAGATCCAGGCTAGACTTTTTTTTAATCAGTATGGAGTTGAGGGGATGGGTGAATGGCACAAAACATCTAGGTGGGCACCTATCTGATCATACTGCAGTAGTATTAGTGCTAAAACTTCCAAATAATCCAATCAACAGAAGATGACTATAGATCGAGCGATCCTGTTAGAGGAAGAAATAGTTGAAAGATTAACAACAGATACAAATAACTATTTTATGACTAATATGGAAAGCACCTACATAGAAATAGTTTGGGATGCTTATAAAGCTTTTTTAAGAGGCCGATTTTCTAGCATAAAGCTCCCAACTTGCAGGTACTTAAGCAGCCAACACTTTCTCAATTTAAATATTACTTTAGATAAAAATCACTTCACTGTTTTGGTGTGAAAGAGAGTTTATAATTTAATGCCATTAGTATTAATGCAATTTGATTAACAGGGGGAGGATGTGATCTGATGGCTAGATTGCCGACTTTGGTGCTGAGAAACCAAGGTTCGACCATCGGGGTCATGTCCAAATACTGTGATTCTGGGCAAATCACTTAATCTCCCTGTGCGTACCATAAAAAATATAAAATAAATGAGTGTGTCCTTGTGGAACGTAACCGGTGCTCATGTACAGCGCTCCAATACCTTTGGGTTGAGTTCACGCTATATAAATCTAAAAAAAACTAAAAAAATATGTTGTTGAAATAAAAATATTTTGCTGAGGAAACTAAGCTTATTTTAACATTGGTCAATGTAGGCTGTTATATTCCATATAGGTACCCTATATAGGTGCAGGTAATACTGGAAACTTTCACCTATATCCTTCCCTACAATACATACATAACGGTTCATAGGGACTGACCTTTTCCCTAGATTCAACACTGCATTCAGAACGCGGGTTTTTCCCTAGTTTGAAACTCCTACATTATGCATGAGGCTTCTTGGAAGCACAGCAGGAATAACAAAAAGACGTACATCTCCTGTATAATATCTATGTACAAAGTTCAAGCCCAACATCATCCTTTTAGGCCGACACAGTAACACAGCAAGGTAGGACCCCTGGGGAGACCTGTTAGTATATATACATCATGTCTTGCTTAGACAGACAGAGGAGACCGTGACTTCCCGGCTGACACACTGACTAGAGACACTGAGGTTCCTGCATGCAGACGCTCCAGCTAGCAGTGGTCCAACATCCCTCGCGGGGTGTCCAACTCGAGACCAGGACGGGGTCCCATATTCTTTCCTTTCCCAGGTAATGGGGTTAACTAGACCTTAGAGGGATTCTTGGCATAACACCTACACCGATGCTAGGTACATTTTGGTACATCAAGTTAGGGTGACATTGTAGGAATACGCACTTTCTTATCATATGTTTTATTTACTTGTATATATGATTACTACAAAATGGTAGAACTGTACCATAAAAATAAAAAAAAACACAAGGAAATATATGGAGGGTCCCAGGGAATATTTAGCGACCACACAGTTACAACCCCCTACTCAAATCAGTAAATACAACACAAAATAACTGTGGGTCGAAAGATGTGTCAAAAAATGAAATGTGTCTAAATGAGTCAGTGTGTGCTGAAAGTTGTTAGAAAAGCACACAACCAGACATCGCACTGTGTGGGAAAGAAATCCATCAGTTACTCGTCCTTTGCCGCCCTTTCATCCTTTGAACCACTTCCCACAGTGGAGAGTCCAAGTTGTTGCCACCTTGTCAGGGAAAGGCTAGTGTTGTACAATAAGGCGCAAAAGGAAGTGCTGTATAGTAACTGAGGAGCAGTGCAAAAATAAGTTGTGAAAACCAAAAGAGGAAAGGATGTGCTCTAAGATAAAATTGAATAATGAACGCAAAAAGACTTTATTCTGGTGCCGTTCATTTCCAAAATTAAAAACCGATTCAGTGCAAAATAGCCAGTGATTAACCCTAATAGTCACTGACCCAAAATCAGTGACTGTACCATCCCTTTACTTTCGTAGTACTGCTAAACATATATCTCTGATACTGTCTAATGGTTGCTACAGCAAATCTATTCTACACTACAATAACAACTGTTCAATAAATCCTATTGAAATGCCGAGACTGTTTATTCTGTGTATCTCAGAGACGAACTATGTGAGCACGAGTGACTGAGCGAAAACTAGTATATTGTTTCCACGACCCTGAGGGATTAGGGTTGTCATGTTCTGAGGTTGCCAGAAACTATTCTCTCCCCAATAAGAGGAGATTCTAGTGGCACTGTGAGCAAGCTTATGCAAACAGGTTAACATATCTAGTGGGGGTGCTCAGAACCAGTCTGCCACCAAACCCACAGTTTATGTTATCCGAACATGCAGATCCTGTATAGGCTATAAAGGAACTACACAACATGGCACCGCTAATGTTTGTTGGGTACTTATTTAACAGTAGAATCTGAGTAGGTCAGTTGTGCTATTCTCAGAGACCCCTATTCACAAAAACCAGAGATGTGTGGAGCGGGTGGGCACTAACTCCGCCACAGCTGAGTAGGCGAAAAATCCTATTTATTAGCTGTTGGTTAATCAAGCTTGAATGGCACAGTATTCCTAAAATTGTGCATTAAAACCTTATCTTATTTCCCTTGGACAAAATTCTTCTTCACAAAAATTACTGAGACAAGAGATAACCCTATAGTGGATCTACACCTCTGAAAAGAGGTATCATCTCAGGAATAGGGATAATATTAGGATACCTTACAGGTATCAGGATACTGATACACGTTCCTCTTGTTCCATTCAGGGTTCATCAAAAAACTCACAGAGGGAAGGACGGTCAGAAAGACAAGAAGAGTGTACAAAGTCCAGAGACAAGCAGCACACTCAAGATTACACTTCCAAAAAAGAAGAGAATCCAAAGCCACAGTTCAAAAAGAAGAAGGTTGCAGGTCTAATGATCAGACATGCCCTGAATTCTGAGGACTCGACTACTGAACAGGGAATGTTCTCTAACGATGCTAGACAGTGCAGAAGAAGTAACAATAGCTCGCGGAACCTGATGTAATTTCTGGTGATTGCGGACTTAAATGATTATACCGCGGTGGAAACACCTGATACTAGGTGAGTGTCCCACATAAAGTATATGTAATAATGCTCCAGATGGAGGGGGACAAGAGTAGGAAAGTTAAAGCCCTCTTTTGGGAGAACCTCACATTTGTCTACGACATTTTGTTATCTGAATGAGATTGCCCTAAAGGAGAAACAGTAATTTTACCGGCATTCTCAGACCATATTTCCAGGCACTTGTAACATACATATGCGCAGGAGTGGGCGGTAGCCCAGGCTCTGGCATTATACAAAAACCATGATGGATGGGATGAGGATTCATCCCACCACATAATTCCTTTAAAAAATACTCCAACTGCCCAGAGGCAGTATCCAATAAAGCAAGAAGCTAACAAACAGATCAGGGAGATCTTAGATCAACTCGAATACCAAGGGGTGATTGAAATATCACCTCTAAAATGAACAATCCTTTGTTTCCAGTCATGAAACCCGACAGTACATATCGTCTAGTTTTAGATCAAAGACATTTAAACACTTGCACTAAGACATTCACAGTCTAAAATGTACACAGAGCTGCATTAATGAATAACTTTGTGCAGAAAAAATACAAAACAACACTTGACATCTCAAATTGATTTTTTGCCAAAATATAGCACCTGAAAGCAGGTATTTAACAGCATTCTCAGTGCTAGGGTCACAACGGTGCAGTACCATAAATATTTCCACTAAAGTACTCCTACAAGTTAGATGCCAATAACATTCCATTTGCTCAGAATCCTGGTGTGGGGGATCGAGTAATTCCAAACATGGATCGCAGGTGAGGCTTAATACTAGCAGCACACGAAGGGGTAGGTTCTGCACGTGCAGGAGTTACGCCAACTGTTTCCCTATTGAAACAATGCTATTGGTGGCCTAGGTAAACGAAGCAGACCAAAGACTTCCTCTTAACGTGCGATATCTGTTAACAGAAAAGAGGGTCCATCGTAGCACATACAGCGCAGATCACATGGTTAGACAGCATCAGACTGTCCATTCGCATGCGTTTATCTGAACAACTGCGGCCCTGTACAAACTAATGGTACCAGTGGATTCCTGCTCGAGATTCCTATGTGTGTGGTGCCAGCGCTCAGCTGACGCTCTAACTGTTATAGGAGATTTGCGAGTCTTCATAGGGACATGCGCAATTGGCACACTACATTCTGACCAGAGCCCTGTGTTTAGCTCTCTGGCTTGCAAGGAGGACATGGGAAGTTTTGGTGTAGCATTGCGGTACTCATCTCCTTACCATCCAGAGGGAAATTTGGTAGTGGAGAGAAAAAAAGGAGACTTAAAGCAATCTTTAACAGCTAGAGTATTAGGCACAGACGGAAGTTTGTAAAACATCTTTATGGAGTCCAGCGGTCTCTCAATTACATGCCAAGAAGTTCTCTAGGGGGGTGGTCACTCCATATGAGATCCTATTTGGGACAAGAATGTGGGTACATGATCTTGATTGTGAAGGCGCAGTGGCAGATGAAAAACCATTTGACATCCATGATCGTTTGGTTGTTTTACAGGAAATAAATGAATCCAGGTCCAAACAAAGTAACGTCCACCTGAAACAGACCACCACTGGGGAAGTCAAATCAGTCTCTGCAAGGCCTGCCTGGATCCCAAAACTCAGGGATCTGGACAGAGAGAAAATAGCAGACAAGAAAGAATTTAGGCCATCTTACAGAAAGCCTGTAGCGGTCCTAGAAATTGAAGGAATGAGAACTGTACTTCTACCGCCTCTTGCTGGAAAAAAGGAGAAAAGATTTGTCTCAATTGACTTAATCAAACCACACTCTGTGGCTGATACTAAGCAGTAAGCCACGTGGACTCCAAAGTAGCAGACCCCCTCCTCTTGCTACTATTCAAGAAGTTCAAACTGAATGACTCATCACGTTTGAAGAGTTACCTATATGGAATGAAGGACTTTGCAACAATGCTATGGAACTTGTTCCCCTTGAACCAGAAGTTCAACTTCAAAATGAAACTCGAACTAAAAATCAAGTTGCTATTCGACCAAATACAGATCTGTAGTCAACGTGCCTCGACAAGAGCAAAGAACGATTTCAACATATCCTGATGCCATTCCAACAATTGATAGAACTGCTTCTGGCTACTTCATGAACTTTGATACGTTTTTGTTGGATCCAAGTGAACCTGAGATGACGCCAGCCCAGAAATCATGCAAGCAGCAAGTTAAAGAATTTATCAACTCTCTTAGAAAGACTTACCTGGTATCACCGTGGGTAGAATTATGGCTAGTAACCAGGGAGTTTTTCTTTCTTTTCTGGTTAGGCTTAGTGATAGTTTTTAACATGCTTATTAGTGGACAATACATTGGACAAAGCTCTGCAGCCCTAAAGGTGAACATAATTTTGAAACCACATCAATCATCTCATCGAGAACAAAGAGACTTGTCACCAGTGAACATTACAGCAGTTCCTACACCAGATGTTATAGTGTGGTACAAGGTTGATTTCAATATATTTGACCCGATTGAAAATTTAAAAATTACACATTCATTTAAAATATCATTAAGTGATATGATTACCTCAAGTACATTTTCCGATGATTGGGATTTTGAAACTGTGAATAAAATGTTGTCTGATTTTGAAAAATCTGCTGTATTTGCTAACAGTGAAACATTGGAAAGTGCAGATGATTGAGAATCAATGTATTGTTATCAGCATTATGGTCATCATTTTTTGCATACATCTGCTAATCCTAGAAATTTGTTCACATGCCATCAGTGGAAACATTGTCCAACACCGCCAAAAGGCAGTTCAAAAATATTTGCACAGAAATGTCCATATTTTTCAGGCTTTAAAACTTCTGACCCAGTCTCATCGTATTATAAGGTTGCAGCAACATCCACACATAGAAATATGTCAACAAACACTTAACAGATTTACTCTGCTTTTTTTATTGCCTGAACAAGGTTCTGACTTATGGAAAGACATCATAGACTTAAAATCGGTCTGGGGTTCTAGAGAACGGCAAGATCAGGGAACAGAAGCTTTATTTAGAGCATGCCTTATCCCCTAAACAAGTAAAGTTTTTGAACGAGACAGTGCAACAGACGTATTGCCTTGGACTAGCCAAGAACAAACGCTTGAACATACCTCGGCTGCCAACACAATCACAGACCAAGGCTAATGAAACATCACAAGAAGGGGTTACATTAGATGATATCATACAATACAACAGATCAGATCCTGTTAGGAAGAAATTGATTTGGCCCACAGACACCAATGGTTGTCAGGAAAGATTCATGGGTAAAACCGAAGGGTTTGGTATCCGTAGGCTAGATCCACGTTATCCACGTTATGTACAGAGACAGCATCCAGGGGATGTGACATCCTTCTGTTTTGGGAAGTTGTGCCTTACTTAGCTGGAAACCTCAACACTCACAGAGGTGAAATAACACTTATCCTTACTCATACAGGACATGGATCTTAGGGATTTTTTACTACGTCCCAGGAAACCAAGCCAAATACATTTTATATATGCTGGCATTTATGCTACCTACAATGAAATATGGAAAATATCCCAACAAGAGGCCACAGAGAGAATACCGAAATAGACTGTATAAACTTAGAGAAATCTCTAGCAGTGGTGGACAAAGAGTTAACAACATTGACCTCTAGGATACATTCCATAAGCAGCATTGTATCTTCCGTGATAGACATACTGGAACTGGATTTGGCCACGTTACAACACGGACAATCTCAGTTGCGTTCTATTATGTTGTTGAGCTGGACGCTACAATCTTTACATGCAGGCTATGTGCCTTGGCGTTTCATCAACAGTACGTCTCTGTTTTCTGAATACAATCTAACAGATAAACAGATAGAAATGGCACAAAGGGGAGCAAAATATAAAATGCTGCATATCCAAAAACTGGATAGATTACCATTCATAGTGGCAGAATCACTGCAAACGGAAGGGCTAATCCATGGCAATATAACTCTACCGGTCACTTCTTTTCAGTTTCAATATTGCCTTCAACATATGCAGGCAGGCAAATATGAAAAAACTGGGTAAGGAATACATTAAGGAATCTTGGGAATTACGGTGTACAGTCAAAATATCGAGTTTTTTATATCGAATTACACAAATATCTATTCAAAAATATAGAATGGACACAATATCCACTGGACAGAATATAGAATACAAAAATATCGACTAGAATAGCATTAATATCGATTCCAAAATATAGAATGGACAAAATATCGAATGGACAGAATATAGACAACAAAAATATCGAATTAGAGGTAAGTAAGTTAATATAATTTTTTTTAATTGTTTGTTATGTTACTATATGTGTGAAAAGTGTATATTTATTTTATAATTTATTTTAATTAATTAATTTTATGGTATTTTATTTTTGCGTAATATAAATCAGTAGGTAGTTGTGGGTTTATAGGGGAATAGGGTGGGAAGTAATTTAATTATAATTAATTAAATATGTTAATTTATTTATTAGTATTTATATTGAATTAATTGTTAATTATTTATTAATTGGTAATTAATTAAAATGTAATTGGTAATTCATTTTAATTAATTGATTAATTGATAATTATGTTAATTATATTAATTTATTTTCTGTAGCGGTTTGTGGGTTTATAGGGGAATAGGGTGAGAAGTAATTTAATTATAATTAATTAAACATGTTAATTTATTTAGTGGTATTCATTTTTAATTAATTGGTAATTAATTATTAATTGGTAAATAATTACAAATACATTGGTAAATATTTTTAATTAATTGGTTAATTGATAATTATGTTAATTATATTAATTTATTTTCTGCAGTGGGTTGTGAGTTTATAGGGGAATAGGGTGGGAAGTAATTTAATTAAAATTAATTAAATATGTTAATTTATTTATTGGTATTTATTTTGAATGAATTTTTAATTAATTATTAATTGGTAATTAATTAAAATGTAATTGGTAATTAAGTTTAATTAATTGATGAATTGGTAATAATCAAAATAAAATTGGTAATTCATTGATAATTAATTAATAATTGGTAAGTAATTAAAATAAAATTGGCAATTAATGTTAATGAATTGATTTTTTTTATTAAGGTACAGAACATTAGCACATAAAACAACAGGCATTAATACTTCTCATCAAGAAATTGGAAAGACGGTGTAAATCATACAATACTATAGAAATTGAGCAAAAAATCATAAACTTAATTAAAAAAAGAATTCCGCTATAGCAAACGCTATACAGTTATACAAAGCAAAGATACATCAAATCGGTATCTTTAATAGAACAAATGTCAAGGTACAGAGGAAGTCAGGGATACTCAACCATCTGCTGCCATATATGTACTGACCAAGCCCCAAATTTGCTGTCCCAGTGTCCTTTTCCTCCTCCCTTTCAGAGCATACAAACTGTATTCTGTGTTGTAGGTAAAAAGAAACCGCGTCCGCCATGCTTCAAATAAATGGGCATCTCTTTGTAACCAACACGAAGCGATACATAGCCTGAGAACAGCTGTGGCAACAAATACCACATATACAGTCTCATTGGAGGCCACATCGACACCACCCCCCATATCTATACCGAGTAAAATCTGCATAAGTGACAGCTGAAAAGGAGTACCCATAATCTCAGATAGTAACTTGTTCACATGCCCAAACAGATCCCTCAATTTAGGACAAGTGCCAAAGATATGCATCACATCCGCCTGTTGGGCACTACACCTCAAACATTTCCCATTCGGGTCACCACCTCATTTTGAAATTTTGTCTGCCGTATGATACAAATAAAATAAAGTCTTATAGTGTTGTGTGACCAGGCTGGCAGACATAAGCGCTCGTCCCGCTAACTCAATTGACTTCTCAAGCAAAATTCCTTGGCAACCTAGCCTGTTCTCCCATTTACTCACTTGCACTTCTAAATCATTAGGCATGACATCTAACATTAAATTATAAAGTACCCCTATCCGAGCTCCTTTCTTATTAACCTCAATAAGAGGATTGGGTAGCATACACAGACGAGCTTTCAACAAATAATCGCGTATTTGCAGATATTTTAAAAAAAATTGAATTTGGGAGCTGATATTGTTCCTTCAACTGGGCAAACGATTTTAGCCTATCCGCCTATCCCCAAAGTAATTAAGCCTTTCAATCGCCAGCTCACCACTGTACGATCCCAAAAGATACTGGGGAAAAAAATCGGGGCAGTCAGTGGGGTATACCTAGAAACCTTTTCTATATTGTCCAGTTTTTTAATAGCCTTCCATACTTTAAAGGCAATCAATCAATCAATCAGCATATTTATAGAGCGCGCTATTCACCCGTGAGGGTCTGAATGCGCTGAAGGGGGGGGGGGGTTGCTGCTACCGTTCGAAAAGCCTGGTCTTGAGGTGTTTCCTGAAGGTGAGATGGTCCTGGGTCATTCGTAGGTGTGCGGGGAGGGAGTTCCATGTCTTGGCTGCCAGATAGGAAAACGATCTTCCTCCCGCGGTAGTTCTGCGGATCCGTGGGGTGGTGGTGAGGGCGAGGCCTGCGGAGCGGAGCTGGCGGGTGGGAGTGTAGAACGAGAGGCGGTTGTTGAGGTATTCGGGGCCCATGTCGTGGAGCGCTTTGTGTGCGTCGATGAGGAGCCTGAATGTGATCCTCTTGTTTACGGGGAGCCAGTGCAGGCCTCTCAGGTGGGCGGATATGTGGCTGTGGCGGGGCACGTCGAGGATAAGTCGTGCGGACGCGTTCTGTATGCGTTGTAGTCGTTTCTGAAGTTTGGCGATGGTTCCTGCGTATAGGGCATTTCCGTAGTACAGTCGGCTGGTGACGAGGGCCTGGGTGACGGTTTTTCTGGTTTCGGTGGTGATCCACCTGAAGATTTTTCGGAGCATGCGCAGGGTGTTGAAGCAAGAGGACGAGACGGCGTTGACTTGCTTGGTCATCGTGAGGGAGAAGTCCAGGATGAATCCCAGGTTTAGTGCGTGGTCCGAGGGTGTCGGTGCGGAGCCCAGTGCTGAGGGCCACCAGGAGTCGTCCCAGGCGGATGGGTAGTTTCCGAGGATGAGGACCTCCCTCTTTTCTGAGTTTAGTTTCAGGCGGCTGAGCTTCATCATTCTGCGACGTCTTTCATTCCTTCCTGAAGGTTGGTTTTGGCGGCGGCTGGGTCTTTGGTGAGGGAGAGAGGCAGCGGCAGCCACCTTAAATCTTGTATGTTTATAGTAATTCCAGTCCATATTGAGGAAAAGGCGATTCCTAGCTTCGGTACCAAGCAGTAAGCTATATATTGAAGGTTGTAGTGCTGGGTCTGAGGGTCCTACCCCTGTAAGTAAGATATTCATATGCTGGAGCATGCAAGCATAATAGTATAGAACAAAATCAGGTAAAGCCCACCCGCCTACAGCCCTTGGTAAAACCATGTATTTTTTTGCATGCCGCTCCTTTTCACGGGACCATATACATTTCATACAAATTGACTGCAATTGTGTAATATTGGCCAGGGGGATCTCTAATGATACAGAGCGAAAAAAATAGAGAATCTTGGGAAGTACCATCATTTTTCAAATATTACATCTACCAACTAATGTTCATTCACACTGGTCCAGCTGTTTGCGGATCCCCCTCAGCAACCTCTGCCAGTTAGATTGTACCATAGCTGAGGCCGAGGCCCTTATCTGTACCCCTAAGTACGTGACCTCTGAGAGAACTCTAATATCTGTAAAAGATTTAATATTTGCACATAAGATCTGAGTCTTAGCAGTGTTTAATTTGTACTCTGATACCGAGCCATATACATCTGCAAGATGTTCGATCTCGGGCATCGCCACAGCAGGCTTTGGAGAGACTACAGCAACGTCATTGGCATACGCAAGCACCCGATACTGTTGCTGACGTATTATGACTGGCGGTATCCGGGAACTATTCTCCATCATCTTTAGAAACGGATCGATGTAAAGGGCGAATAGCAACGGGGAACACAGGCAACCTTGCCTTGTCCCCCTTTGTATCAAAACCGATGCTGATTGTAGCCCCAATGTGCAGATCCGTGCACTTGGTTGTTGATATTATGTCTGTATAGATTTGAGATATTTTGGCCCAAACCCCCGATATTTCATAACATCCCATAAAAAAGCCCACAAAACTTGGTCAAAAGCCTTCTCGGCGTCCAGAAGTATGAGGCTCAGAGGTGCTTCCATACCGTTTGCGTAGTCTATTAAAGCAATCACCCGGTTAACATGATCTGTTGTTCCTCGTTTGGGGACAAACCTGTGCTGGCACTCAAACACCAGCGGGGAAATCACTCCTGAAAGCCTTGCCGCTAGTATTTTAGAATAAATCTTTCCATCAGTATTTAGCAATGAAATAGGTCGATATGAGGCTGGCTGATCTGCCGGCTTTCCCTTTTTCCTAAAGACCACTATGCTGGCCTCATCCCACGTTTTAGGATATGATCCAGTCTGCGCGAGCCTAAATGTAGGTAACATATCCTGTTTCAGGACTTGAAAAAAGCATTTTTATATCTCTAGCGGAAGCTTATCGGGCCCGCTGCTTTACCCGCTGGGAGTCCTTTAATTGCCGCTTCAAGTTCCGACATCGTTATCGGGGCCTCTAATTTAGCTGCTATTTCACTATCCAGATCATGTTTACAAAATTGTTCTAGCAGTGATGCAGCTTTCTTACTCTCATAATATTCTCCAGTATATAATCTAGCATAAAACTGCATGAATACTTCAACTATTTCAGTCTCTACCAATTGCCGAGCTAAATCCTTAATGCTATTGATTCTTTGTGCAACTTCCCTCGTTCTCATTTTCTGGGCCAGGCACCTGCAACTTGCCTCCCCATACTCATAATGAAGCTGTCGTTTGATAGTATACGTTTTGGCCGCCTCTTGGCACCATTGGTAATTCACCTTAGCCTTACAAAGAGCCACCTCCGCTACCGAACCCTGAATATCTCTGCTTAAGTGTATATCCTGCACCAGCCGCTCTTCAGCCTCCCCTAGACCTCTATATAACTCCTGCAGTTGTGCACGTAATTGTTTTTGTGCGTGTAGCCCATAGCTGAGGACTTCCCCCCTAAAAACGGCTTTGAACGTGTCCCACACAACCCTCGAATCAGTACTCCCCCTGTTATGATTAAAAAACTCTGCTACCCAGTCCATCATATACTCCTGAAATTTTATATCCAACAACTGTTTACAATCAAAAGTAAATTCCCAGGGGTTACTAATAGGGCAATTAGATATTAGAGAAAGGACAACGGGGCTATGATCTGACGTAACTCGCGGATATACCTGCATTTGTGCACCGGGGAGTATGTATTGTGGGACAAAAAAGTAATCCAACCGCACTAGCTTCTGGTGAGGCGCAGAATAAAAGGTGTAACCAGGATTGCTCCCCCTAAGATAGGACCAAGCATCAACCAGTCCATGTGCAGTGAGAAATGCTTGTAGTGACCTAAATACTTTGGGTTTTCTTCCTATATACACGTAATTATCATTGCACAATGAATCCGGTTGAAGATTAATATTCAGATCCCTACATATTATTACTGGTGTGGGCCACATTGCTAACTCAACATTAAGATACTCTAACACTGCTGACTCATCAAAATTGGAGCCATAAATGGAGCATAACGTGCATTTGAAAGAGCCTATTACACATTCTATAATTGTCCATCTACCACTGCTGTCCTCTAAAACTCGACCAGTGCTGATAACGTGTTTCTTTGCCAGAATGGCGACCCCACTGGCCATACAAGTTTGTTTAGTACAAACTAGAACGTTATACCCCAATTCAGTTCAAAAATTCTATTTCGACCATACTACATGCGTCTCCTGGAGACAGATAATATCACACCGCAGCCACTGAAGTTCTCTGGCTACACACTGTCTTTTATTAATGGCATTGAGGCCCCTAATGTTCAGTGTACCTAACCTTAAAATTCTAGCTGCCATTCTATAATCTCAAAAAGAATAAGATATCATTCATCCACCGCCTTGGATACCACAGATACAGCAAAAAGATGTGCTCATGAACTGTTTTTATATTTAACCCCCCCCCACCCTGGCTGCCCCCAGCAGACCCCACCTTCCCTTCCACCCTCCCTTCCGCTACCACCCTCAGCAAGGCATAAGGACATAGTCCTCAGTGATGATAGTGTGTGAGTGCTCCCCCTCCACCGGAAACCCACCCGACCGCCACCCATAATTATTGCATTTTCATCTCTTTCCACAGGGTACAAGAAAAAAAAGGGTATCTCTAGCTTAACCAGCAAGACTGTGTTGGCCAATGTTCCATATAAGATATCAAGCTACACAGAAATCACAATTACAATTAACTTTAATCAAAAACCCTAAAACAAGTAACAAAGAGAGAGAAAATGAGAAAAAAAAATTTGACCAGCCAGTCTGATTATTTCAATTATAAATAGTCCCGTTATTCAGCACGGACACAGAGTTTATACAGCATGCAGGTTGTCTTAAACTGTGCTGCTGAAAAAGACTGATAGCATAAATGGAAGTTTGAAAAAAAAATGAAAGTGAAATCACCAAATTCAAATGAGTTCTTTTTGGCACCGGCTCACACCAAACTAAACTACCAAGCCAATTCTTCACCAGAAAGGAGACAAGCTACCGGGGACCGGTTTCTGGCATGCCAGAAACCGGTCCCCGGAAGCTTGTTTCCTTCCCAGTATAAGAATTGGCTTGGTAGTTTGGTCTGCCCTGTTCCCATGATGCACTGGGCCAGGGTCAGACTAATTTGCATGTAGCCAGGTTCTGAGCTGGGATGGTGAGTGAGCTAAAAAACGGTGATGGATCAAGCCCTGATCTTTGGACTGGGTAAGAGTGGTCTGCTTAATTCAGACACTCTGTTCATCACCACCCCCTTTTCTGAATCGTTTCTGTCCACCATAAGCGTGGAAGGGTATACTCAGATGTGAGTCCCTTGCTCATTGCACCATCAGGATTCAAGCAAGCCAGGCCGAAGACGGCTGAAATGCCAGAAACCGGTCCCCCGAAGCTTGTTTCCTTCCCAGTATAAGAATTGGCTTGGTAGTTTGGTCTGCCCTGTTCCCATGATGCACTGGGCCAGGGTCAGACTAATTTGCATGTAGCCAGGTTCTGAGCTTGGATGGTGCAGTGAGCTAAAAAACGGTGATGGATCAAGCCCTGAACTTTGGACTGGGTAAGAGTGGTCTGCTTAATTCAGACACTCTGTTCATCACCACCCCCTTTTCTGAATCGTTTTTGTCCACCATAAGCGTGGAAGGGTATACTCAGATGTGAGTCCCTTGCTCATTGCACCATCAGGATTCAAGCAAGCTGGGCCGAAGACGGCTGAAATGCCAGAAACCGGTCCCCGGAAGCTTGTTTCCTTCCCAGTATAAGAATTGGCTTGGTAGTTTGGTCTGCCCTGTTCCCATGATGCACTGGGCCAGGGTCAGACTAATTTGCATGTAGCCAGGTTCTGAGCTGGGATGGTGCAGTGAGCTAAAAAACGGTGATGGATCAAGCCCTGATCTTTGGACTGGGTAAGAGTGGTCTGCTTAATTCATACACTCTGTTCATCACCACCCCCTTTTCTGAATCGTTTCTTTAAAAAAATAGCATGAACTGTGGGGTTTCTAGGCGCGTTTTCATGCCCAGTTAAACTTAGCTCACCTGGAGCTTGGCTGGCCATGGAGAGCGTACTGCCTCCAATACTTCCATTCCGCCCACCTCTAGTCGCCGGTATGGTTGGTGAGGGCACGGACGAGGTCACTGCTCCAGCAGCCATAATCACACCCACAGGCTCTGGCTCAACAGGATTCACAGCGTTGGCGGCATTAACAGCATTCATATTTGCTCCTTGTGCTCTCGCACCCCTACCCTTCGGAGCCATAGTGTAGCAGTCTAGCTCGATCCCCTGCTACAAAGTATCGACAACGTTTTCGGGAAAGTTTTCAGCTGCACCGCTGTTTCCGGGAGTTTAATCACCTCCGCTCCGCCTCGCTCCGACCGCACTCTGACTCTTGTGGTTTTCCGAGCACTGCCGAGTACTATCGAAAATTGAAAGTCCTCTCCACCTCCACGCTGCCCGGGAACGCGAGCAGATTCCGACGGGGTCAGACCTCCGCCGCAGCTGCCGGCAGCTCACAATCTACTCGCGAAGCCTCAAATCTTACAAAACACCACGCAGCACAAGCATTATCAATGTGGCACATCCAGAAGGTACGGGTAAGCGGGTCTCTGGCTTCGACCACTGTGGAGAGGGAGGGAGCTCACACTCACACAGCATTGACCACGGCCGCCATCTTGCCCAATTGATTAAATGTTAATCATGTTAATTGTATTAATTTCTTTTCAGTAGTGGGTTGTGGGTTTATAGGGGAATAGGGTGGGAAGTAATTTAATTAATAATTACATTTTTAAATGTATTTATTGGTTATTTTTGTTGAATTTAATTAAATTATTATAAAAAACGAATAGTTATTTAAATAAAATGTAATTGGTATTAATATTTAATTAATTTTAATTCATATATGAAGTATTTACGTTCCCTACTGTTGCACTCTCTGGAGTGGGAATAGTAATTTTTACCCCTACTCTATCCAACACTTTCCCTACTGTTGCACTCATTGGAGTGGGAATAGTAATTTGTATCCCTATGCTATCCAATGCTTTCTCTACTGTTGCACTCTTTGGATTGGGAATAGTAATTTTAACCCCTACGCTATCCAGCGCTTTCCCTACTGTTGCACTCACTGGAGTGGGAATAGTAATTTTTACCCCCACGCTATCCAACATTTTCCCTACTGTTGCACTCTCTGGAGTGGGAATAGTAATTTTTACCACTACGCTATCAACATTTTCCCTACTGTTGCACTAATTGGAGTGGGAATAGTAATTTTTACTCTCCCGCTATCCAACGATTTCCCTACTGTTGCACTCATTGGAGTGGGAATAGTTATTTTAACCTCTACGCTGTCCAATGCTTTCCCTACTGTTGCACTCACTGGAGTGGGAATAGTAATTTTTCCCCTCCCGCTATCCAACGCTTTCCCTACTGTTGCACTCTCTGGAGTGGGAATAGTAATTCTTACCCTCCCGCTATCCAACGCTTTCCTACTGTTGCACTCTCTGGAGTGGGAATAGTAATTTTTAACCCTATGGTATCCAAGGTTTTCCCTACTGTTGCACTCTCTGGAGTGGGAATAGTAATTTTTACCACTACGCTATCAACGTTTTCCCTACTGTTGCACTCATTGGAGTGGGAATAGTAATTTTTACTCTCCCGCTATCCAACGATTTCCCTACTGTTGCACTCATTGGAGTGGGAATAGTTATTTTAACCTCTACGCTGTCCAATGCTTTCCCTACTGTTGCACTCACTGGAGTGGGAATAGTAATTTTTCCCCTCCCGCTATCCAACGCTTTCCCTACTGTTGCACTCTCTGGAGTGGGAATAGTAATTCTTACCCTCCCGCTATCCAACGCTTTCCCTACTGTTGCACTCTCTGGAGTGGGAATAGTAATTTTTAACCCTATGGTATCCAAGGTTTTCCCTACTGTTGCACTCTCTGGAGTGGGAATAGTAATTTTTACCACTACGCTATCAACGTTTTCCCTACTGTTGCACTCATTGGAGTGGGAATAGTAATTTTTACTCTCCCGCTATCCAACGCTTTCCCTACTGTTGCACTCATTGGAGTAGGAATAGTAATTTTAACCTCTACGCTATCCAACGCTTTCCCTACTGTTGCACTAACTGGAGTGGGAATAGTAATTTTTACCCTCCCGCTATCCAACGTTTTCCCTACTGTTGCACTAACTGGAGTGGGAATAGTAGTTTTTATGCCTACGGTATCCAACGCTTTCCCTACTGTTGCACTCTGTGGAGTGGGAATAGTAATTGTTATCCCTACGCTATCCAACGCTTTCCCTACTGTTGCACTCTCTGGAGTGGGAATAGTAATTTTTACCCCTACGCTATCCAACGCTTTCCCTACTGTTGCACTCTCTGGAGTGGGAATAGTAATTTTTACCCCTACGCTACCCAACGCTTTCCCTACTGTTGCACTTTCTGGAGTGGGAATAGTAATTCTTACTCTCCCACTATCCAACGCTTTCACTACTGTTGCACTCACTGGAGTGGGAATAGTAATGTTTACTGCTACGCTATCCAATGTTTTTTCTACTGTTGCACTCACTGGAGTGGTAATAGTAAATTTAACCCTTTCGCTCTCCTTTGGTAAATATATTGTATATTTTATTATTAATGCTTTGTAAAAGATGCGTTGTAGCGGTAACACACCGTTTATGGATTGGTGTCAGTACAACGCGATGTATTACAACGCGTTCCGTTACAACGCGTTTTTTACATCGCAAATACCATTACAATGCATGCCATTACAACGCATGGCATTACATAGCAGATACTTTTACAACGCATGGCATTACATCGTAAGTATAGGTAAGTATATCTTTTTAAAAAAAAATGTAATAAAGTTAATTAAATTAATTTAAAATAATAAAAATAATATAACATTTTTAAAACAGTAATTAATTTAATTATAGTAATTTAATTAATATTAAAATTGATATTAATTTAATATTTTTAAAATAATATAATAAATGATATATAAAAAATTTATAAATAGAAAATAATATAATGTAATTAATAACAATAAATATAATTATAATTTAATTAAGTTATAAATAATACATAATATAATTATATTTAATAAAATTAAAAGAATTTAATTAATTAAACATTTTTAAATAATATAATTTAATTATAATCGTTTATTAATACAATTAAATTAATAATTGTAAATATAGTTATTATTTTAATTAAATTAAATAAAATTAATTTAATTAATTTAATTTATATAAAGTCGTAATACCCCTGTACCCCAAAAAACAAACCCAGCCCTAAAACCTAAAAACACCCCTGTACCCCAAAACCCAAACCCTGCCCTAAAACCTAAAAACACCCCTGTACCCCAAAACCCAAACCCTGCCCTAAAACCTAAAAACACCCCTGTACCCCAAAACCCAAACCCTGCCCTAAAACCTAAAAACACCCCTGTACCCCAAAACCCAAACCCAGCCCTAAAACCTAAAACACCCCTGTACCCCAAAACCCAAACCCAGCCCTAAAACCTAAAAACACCCCTGTACCCCAAAACCCAAACCCTGCCCTAAAACCTAAAAACACCCCTGTACCCCAAAACCCAAACCCTGCCCTAAAACCTAAAAACACCCCTGTACCCCAAAACCCAAACCCTGCCCTAAAACCTAAAAACATCCCTGTACCCCAAAACCCAAACCCTGCCCTAAAACCTAAAAACACCCCTGTACCCCTAAACCCAAACCCTGCCCTAAAACCTAAAAACACCCCTGTACCCCAAAACCCAAACCCTGCCCTAAAACCTAAAAACACCCCTGTACCCCAAAACCCAAACCCTGCCCTAAAACCTAAAAACACCCCTGTACCCCAAAACCCAAACCCTGCCCTAAAACCTAAAAACACCCCTGTACCCCAAAACTCAAACCCTGCCCTAAAACCTAAAAACACCCCTGTACCCCAAAACCCAAACCCTGCCCTAAAACCTAAAAACACCCCTGTACCCCAAAACCCAAACACTGCCCTAAAACCTAAAAACACCCCTGTACCCCAAAACCCAAACACTGCCCTAAAACCTAAAAATACCCAAACACCCCAAAACATATACATCAGTACCCCAAAACATATACTCCTATACTCATACTTATTTAAAAAAATACTTAAATTAATATATTTAATTTATAATATTTAAAAACGAAATAAATATTTTTAAAAAATTAATCATAATTAAATCAATTATAAAATATTAAATAAAAAAAAAAAAAATTAAATACTTACCAATACTTACGATGTAATGCCATGCGTTGTAATAGCATCTGCTATGTAATGCCATGCGTTGTAATGGCATGCATTGTAATGGTATTTGCGATGTAAAAATCGCGTTGTAACGGAACGCGTTGTAAAAGATGCGTTGTAGCGGTAACACACCGTTTATATATATATATATATATATACATATATATATATATATACTCTGAGCTAGCTTATGCAAAAAGGTTAACATATCCGGTGGGGGTGCTCGGAACCAGTCTGCCACCAAACCCACAGTTTATGTTATCCGAATGCGCAGATCCTGTATAGGATATATAGAAACTACATGACAAGTCCACGATTTAAAAATTTCCAGTGCTGCTTTCACCATCTTTCAGCACATAGTCGTCTTTTCAGTTCTTTCTCACCCTGCGGGATTTATGTGCATGCAATTTCGCAAGCAATGTTTTGAGATGTAATGTCACTTTCCCATGGGCAGAATTATGTTTCTTTTCTCCAAAGCTCTGTAGCACGTTGTTCCACTGAGAGTGAATTTTCTCGAGAACACATATGTTGGGACCACTGTGTGATTCATCATTATGAGAGCTTGCCATTGTACGTTAAGTTAACAACATTTGTGTTACCAATTTTGGTGTCTGAAGGGCACCAGGGATGGGAACGGTATTATGTGAATCTGTGGAGTAATGTCGAGAATGTGATTTCAGATCTCAATTAATTCAATTAAAATATTCACTTGATTTCATGTATTGAAACCATAAATGCACAAGATAACATATATAACATATACAAATATAAGAGAAAACATAAAATATTTTAGATACGATCCACACATGAGTACCCGATTTCCCAGTAATATATGCAAGTAAAAATACACAGTTACCAAGGCTCAAATAACCTATCAATGATGCCAAATAAACAAATTACTCTAAATAATACAATAGGTCCTCACACATAATTTAACTAATAAATAAATAAGCAAGATAAACAGGCAAGTTGCATGGTACCAGTTTAGATCTCACTTTGACGTGATTGGTCCAACCCATGTGACTCTTGTGCAATGCATAAAGGTATCACTTCCACTGTATAACGCATTATAAAAGAAGCCCCTCCTTGGGAATGGTGAGCTACTTCATTACTTTATGAGGCAGCACCACACTGGTCTGACTACTGTAAAGATTTTAACACTTAATGGTGTTATTTTGCTGTTTGTCTCATTTTCATTCTAAGCCTAATGTGCTTTACAGCTTGCATTTTAATTTTGTTGAGTAAATCCAGTTGTGGAGCAACAAAATCCTTGGAGGATTAAGACCACCCTGGGTCCATCAGAGCGCTTCTATTGGACAAGTACAAAAAAGCACTGTGAGTTGTTTATGTAATATTAAATGGACTGAGATGAAGGCCTTGTACTTGATTAAAGTCCTCAAGTTTAAGCTTCTTAAATATAACTCAAGTTTACATCAGTGAATGTATTTGCTATCCACAGGAAACCCCAATTGTCCATCGTCCAGGGTCGGACTGGCCTATAGTGCAGTCAAGCAGTGAATTAATGGGCCAGTCTGACAGTTCAATGTGTGTGTCATTTTTTGGGCTGTTTGTGGGCATGTTTTATAATCTGGTGGGGCAGTATTTAATATTGATTCCCTTTATATTATTACCACAAAAAATTACTGTAGCAAGCTCACATCCATATGTTGCATAAAACCAATCAAGCGTGTATTTACAAATTTACATCTTCCCTGATTTGCAAACATGGACCATGTTTGTAGCTATCTAATTCAGTAATAGAGGCCATTTATACTTAAACTTGGGCATATTTTTTTCTCCCAGACCGAGCCTGCCACCATCTGCCATCCAGCTAAAGTTATACATCTTGTACCAGTCACTCAGCCGCAATCTGCACAATCAGCTAAATGAGCATCAGATCCCCACACCCAGGGTGGGAGTTCTTATCAGCCAGTTCACTGAGGGTGCCACAGTCTTGGGCAGCACTGTTGGCCACCCAGTAATATTGGTGCTCCTGCAGGTAGTCAGTGCTGCTGGTGCTGATCATTTTAATGCACTGCAGACAGTCTGGCTGTGGGTTGACTGCACTTAATTTCTGTGCACACAGCCAGGAATGTCTTACTCATCGTATGGGGCATTCATTTGTCCATTGGTGATTCAGCTTCCTGAGATCATGGGCACTTGGAACTGGCATTGGCCGGGCTTGGCTACTCAAAACTACCAAGTGAGATCTGCAGTGCATGTGGGGTTCGCCTCAGCTATATAGTAACGAATCCAGGCTAGATGAATGCCTCCTCTTGTCTGTGTTACTTTGTAACAAAGTTCAGTGGACTCCAGCACTAAAGTGTGTTAGACTCACACATCATGAGTGGCACTTGGCAGGGATGCAGGACCAATCCAAAGGGAGGTGTAGTATTCAGTAATTAACTGTTAATGGATTGTGTTGTGTTCTGCTCCTGGGAATTCTTACTGTGCATTGTTTTGATTGTCAGTCACTTTGGGGAGTGGAATAACGGACTTGGATTCTAACTACAGATGCAGCATTTGCGGTTGGGATCCTAGAACTGAAAGCTTCTTCTCGTTGTGAGTAACCTATATGAGGACTAAATCTTCTTCAACTTACCTATTATTGGGATCTTGTTCAGAAATAGAGCAAAAGAAGAGGCGTTTTTTATACCACAATCTGTTTTCCCAGATAAAATCACAACTAGCAAAAGAGGGAAACTTCTCCTTGAGGAATTATCGATAGTCGAGGGGCTTATTCTAAATGGGAGATTCCCCTCCGATGTACCTGCAAAATTTACGCATAATTCCCATGGCAAGCCCTCTATAATTGATTATGCGATATCTGATTATGATATATTCCCGCGCATCTTGGATCTTATACTAGTTCCTACGATGCTGAGTGATCATAATATACTTATCCTGGCTATTTCTTTAAAACCACCTAGTACGGCATCATGGTCTCTTAATGGTGAAGTTACGGACTTTCATGCTTCCTCTGGTAGATGCTACTGGAATCCATCTGCAATTGCTAGGGTGCATACCAGTTTGTGTAAAACCATGGCAGACCTGAATGCTTGGCATGGTTTAGAAATATCCAGTTTCGAAAAATTTATGCAGAACATTATTCTAGATATTAAAAAAGCTAGGTGTCCTTTAAAGCGGGTATATATGCCCAGTGCTCTGAGAACATTAAATAAAGAGATAAATAAACTAGTACGCGCCCAGTTTCTAAACAGAAACGGGGAACGGGAAAAAGAAGTATCTAGGTTAAAAAGAAAGAGAGTTAGATTGAAGGCGACAATAAAAAAGGAGAAGGAAGACCTAGTATGGATTAACCTAAGGGAAGCTGTAGTGCATGGCAAGATCCGCGAATTCTGGTCTATAATTGGGAAGGAATGTGGCAATAGAGTAATCCCTTGCTCTATCCCTATTGCCGAAGATGTCTGGTCTTCCTATATTTGGGAGCTCTACGGGGGGAATGGTATTATAGAGGACACTAACTTCCCTGATGTAACCTCTGATGGTGAAATTATCTATCCCACAGAGGAAACAATAGTATCGGCCATAAAAAATATGCGTTCGTCCGGTGCAATGGGACCGGACGAACTCCCCATGACTGTTCTCAAGCAGGAGCCTTTACTTTGGAGTAAAATTCTCTACCCTCTATTCAAATCCTGTTTTGAGACAAAAAGGGTTCCAGCATCTTGGAGGGGTAGTATTCTGATACCCATCTTCAAGAAGGGTGCAAGGGAAGTCCCCAGTAACTACCGCCTGATTGCGCTCCTCGACTCAGTCGGCAAGATTTTTGCAAAATGTCTCTTAAGGCTACTTTCCGACTGGGTCAACGAGAACAATATCTTACCACGCGAACAAACGGGATTCCGTAAGGAACATGGCACGTTAGATAATTTAACCGCCCTGCACGTAATAGCTGACAAGTATACGAAAGTAAGACGGGGATTTGTTTATGCAGCCTTCATTGATTTCTCCACAGCGTTCGACAGAGTAGATCGTGGAACGCTGTGGAGAAAATTATCTTCTCTTGGAGTACCCCCGTACTTGCTGGAGCTTGTCCGCTCATTACATACGGAAACATGGTGTAGGGTGCTGCAGGGGGGGGAAAGAGGTCTTTCGGATCGTATCTCTTCCCTTAATGGTCTAAAGCAAGGCTGTCTTCTAGCGCCCCTTTTGTTCTCCCTATACACGCAGGATTTGCCTACCGTGGTGGCGGCCTGTGAGGGCATTGCTCCAGTGATAGGGGGGGCTTCTGTTTCTTGCTTGATGTACGCTGATGACATCCTCCTCCTTGATTTGACACCGAAAGGTTTGGCAAATAGGTTGCAAGCCCTTAATGCTTTTGCAGTCTCCCACTCTATGAAAATTAACATCACCAAAAGCAAAATTATGTGTATAGGGGGGAGAAGGAAGTGCCGCTCGGAAAACTTCGGCTGGCAAATCGGTGGTCAAAAATTGGAGGTCGTTAAAACTTACATCTTTTTGGGGAAAATCATCGCGGCTAACATGAGCGAGAGGCCTCACATCGAATACTGTGCACGAAAGGCTATAGCACATGGCAATGGCCTTAAAACACTCTACTCAGCAACTGGCAAAAGACACTTTGCCTCTCTGCTTGAAGTATATAAGGCTAAGATTCCCGCTACCCTCATTTACGGCATTGAACTCATAGATATAAAACTATGGGATTTCTGCAATAAAATCGAAGGGAAACTTCTGAGATCCCTCGCATCCCTAAATACTAACTGCTCTTTAGCAGCATGCAGACTTGAGTTTGGGCTAAGGGGTAGCTGGGTACAGGGGCTCTGTGCCCTGGTACGATGGGTGGCCTCTCTAGCCAGAGCGGAACCGGGGACAATGAGGGCACTGCTGAAGAGTGAATTATTAGGCAACTTTAAAGAGTTTTCATTACTTGTAAAGAACTTCAGAAAAGCGGTGACTATTCTGAGGTTGGAGGAAGGTACTTTGTTCCAGTACTCTCTAGTACAACTAAAAATCCTGCTAAAACAGGCATCATGGGAACTATGCTTTCTAACCGATAAAAACATATTACAAGGAAAAGGGGGTTGTGATCTTCTCCTTAACTCATATGTTGCCAAAAAAGCAGTAAATTATGTTTTATGGAACTTACCCCATGGCATCAGAAGATTCTGGTTCCTTCTTCGGTACGATCTATTGCCATTAAATGTACTTCTCTCTAAATGGCACGGTTCATCCAATATGTGCAATTTTTGTAATACTAGTATACAGGACCGTATGCACGTTCTGTTGATCTGCCCAGCACTTCGCACTTTGCGCCTTAAATGGCTAAAACCTATCTGTCTCCGCTTAGGTATATCTACTCTAAATATTTTTATGCAATCTTTATATTGCCCTCCAAATGAAGTGTTCTGCTTCTTCATTTTTAAATTCTTCAAAAGTTTTTTAGATATTTATTAATGTTATTTATTTATTGTGCCAGCTCCTCTTTGTGCTTACTTTAATGAATGATTTTTTCTTTGGACTTGATCGACATATGTACTAGAAATATTGTATATAGATGAAATATAGTGTTTGATGTATTATTACTTGTATTGGTGGTATGTCTTTTATGTGGCCCTCAATGAGAGCCAAAACATAATAATAAAAACTTGAAACTTGGGATCTTGTTCATGCACCACATATTGGCGACGAGCATTCCTCTTGTGTTGGTCAGTCCCCAGACTTTGCTACCTACTGCATGGATCATATTTGAGGTTTCTTGGCAACTTTTTTGAATTTGCTGTTGATGTTACAAGTCCTCCCTGGTCTTCACTTATGTCGTATTTCCTTCCACTTGTGCCGCTGGTTTGTCTTGGTTACATTGGCCTTCCAAGGGCAAAGTTTGCCAGTGAGTTCCTGTTTCGTGTGAGTGGCTTGCCTCGAGCTTTCTCCTGTGTGCTCTGTGAGCCGTTGAGCGCCAATATTCCTTGCAGTGCTGAGTCTCGAGCTGCTGAGCAGTGAGCATTGTTTACACCGACTTTGCGAGCTCATGTGTTTCTAGATGTCTGTAAGTTCATTTGCACAATACTATGACACGGCAGCCATCTTATCTTGAGAAGGGTATTGTATTGTAACCACCACACAGGACACCATTTTTTTGGTCAGTTTATGATCCTTACATTCAGTACATGCATGGTTATCATTGCAGCTTACTCTAGTTTAAAGAAAATACTTTATCCAACAGAACAGTTACAAGATCTCTTACATAAAATTAAAAAACATGGCAATTTGGAAAATCTTGTTTATTGTTGCTGTGTGGAAAATCCTTGGGTTGTAAGTCCCTGTCAGCATGGTGAGCTCTCAGTAAATCATTTCTATCACATCCTGGTAAGCTGCAAATAAAGTGATCACAATGGTTGAGACATTTTGAGAATCATTTTGTAGCTATTGACGCCACAGGGTATAGTCCTGCACGTAAATTTGCATTATTATTCGTCTGTCTCCGACAGGCCGCTCTTCAAGTTTTTGATAATCTACCTACAGTACCTGCTCCACAAGGACAATCTGGTGTCACAAATTGAAATGCTTACATTGATGCAGTCGAAAGAGTCAAGCGTTATGCCTTTACACGAAAGAAGTTTGCAGAGGACAGTGTTAAAAAATATGTGTCAGCATTGAGAGTTTTGGCTTCAAAGTGTGAATTTGGAGTAAACTTGGATATTTAGATTCATGACCAATTTATTTTCAACTGTTATTCTAGTAAAATTCAGGAGAGGTTGTTAAGTTGTAGAAATCCAACACTTTTTGTGGTCATTGATTTAGCCAAAGGTATTGCAAGGTCTATGGCTTCCTGAAAGATTTTAAATGCAGAAACTGATGCAAATATTCATGCTACATCTGACTCAGAAAAGCACGTTGAATCGGTGTACTTAGATAACCCATGAGGTAAAAATTGGAGGAACACAAATAAGAAATCCATGTGTACTTGTTACTGATGTGGATCTAAAATTCAACTTAGCAATCATCCTGTGTGTCCAGCAATTGGGAAACAGTGCTTGTTGTGTTAAGAAACTGATCATATTCAGGTTGTATGTAAAAGTAACAAGACTTCTATGAAAATCAGTAATGTAGACATGATAGATAACATATGCTCAGAAAAACATTTTTTTTTAAAAAAACTTATTTATAACATTTTGATGTAAATTAAATTGGGCATTCGAAATAGCATCTGATAAGCATAGTTTACAAATAATCAATCATGGCTTTCAGATGGTAAGTACAGGGGCAGCGTCATACAAATGAGGGTACATCATAGTGAAGCATCGCATTAAGAAGTATATGCATATGACATCAACTCATACAACATATTTTCAACATATGAATCTCATTACATCTCCATAGGCGTCAGAGTGCATCCCATCATCACAGCTAATGGTTATATCACCCAGTTCCTATATGGCAACCGGTAACTGCTATTATACTGTTAGATTTTCCCTAATCCCCCCCCTGCCCCGCCATCTACCTGCTTCTCATCCTCTTCGTCAGTTATTGTTTGCTGCAATACATAGGACCGAAGCGGTCCTCATATGTCCGCAGGCCTAGAGGCCATGGGTTGCATTTCAGCATATATGCCGTGCTGGTCCTGACAATATAACATATCTTGCAACCATTCCTTAAACTTCGGGGCTCTTCCCCTCCCCCATCGACACGCTAGCCTCCGTTTACCAGCAAAAGAGCAGTGTCTATGAATTTCCTGTTCCCTTTGGGTATTTGTGCCGTGTGTCCGAGAATGAACATCATAGGATCTTTGGCCAAGTGTAGCGTCAACATACTCTCCAATGCGACATGTATCTGTTCCCAGTTTGACCAGACCTGCGGACATATCCATGCTAGATGAAAAAAATCAGCCCCTGGCTGCCCACATCTTTCACAACAATCTGTATCCGCCAATGTAAATCTATGCTTCCTAGCAGGGGTGTAATAAAGTCTGTGTAGAAATTATAGTCGATGATCTTAAAACTACAGCTTGATGTAATATGCCCTCTCACCTCACAACAGTATTCCCACTGCTCATCAGATATCTCCGTCCCTAAATCAGTGGTCCAGTGACTCCTTGCTGTACTCCCTACCTTAGGGGTATGTGCTCGGATGCTACTGTATAAGCTAGAGACTAGGTGTGTGCCGTCAGTGCTGCTCAGCAGCATAGTAAAAGGAGGGACAGCCTCCGGTTCATGGTGGTAGTCAGAGATGAGGCCCTTCAGCCCCTCTCTTAGCCGCAAGTAATAAAAAGTCTCAAGGGGGTTAGGGTTGAGTTCGCCCAAAAATTGTTCCTTAGTACAGAAATCCCAGTTGAGAAATAGATCCCCCATGTAGTCTTCTGCAGTCGCCTGCACATGATCTGGAAGCCGGTTTCATTTAGTACAGTCAGGTGTGGGTGGTACATCAGAGGCATGCGTGGTGCATAAAGCAAAGGAAGTCGCAATCTGCGCAGTATCCTATGCCATGAATCAATCGTACAAGACACCGTTGTTGGCGGCGTCTCCAGGACGTTAGCTGGTCCATGGACAATACCATTCAAGGGTAGGGGTTGTGCGATCCAATCCTCCACAGCTATCTGTGGCATATATATTTTGGGTTTAATCCAGTGGTATAAGTAGTATGCCTCAAAATCTGGGATGTCAAAGCCGCCTTTATTATAAGGCTGTGCCATAACGCTCCACTTGGGCCTCGGCTGTCGCCCCCCCCCCCACACCAGTCTGATCAGTTCCGATTTCAAGGTTTTAAAAAAAAAGTAAGGGATATTAAGGAAAAAGTAGAGGAAGCATGGAAGTATGATCATTTTGATTAACGAGGCTCGTCCCGCCATTGACAAAGGCAGTGCGATCCAGCGCATAATAGTGTCTTTTAGTTTTATTATAGCCGTGCCATAATTCATGCGTAATGTTTCCTCCCTATCTCTCGAGATCTGCACCCCTAGGAATTTTAAGTCGGAATGACACCATTCCACGGGATAATCCAGTGGGAACTCGGTTATTGCAGGTGTCAGTGGAAAAAATTGAGATTTGCTCCAGTTGATATTTACGCCCAATAGCCTGCCAAACACCAGAAATTCCCGTAATAGGGTATTAAGTCTATGTTGAGGGTCCGTGACGTATAGCGTCACGTCGTCTGCATATAGTGATACAGATATCTGCCTCTGAAGGCATCGGAACGCACTGTCCTGATGTAGCTCTCGCAGTCGGCATGCCAGTGGTTTAATTGCGATTACGAAAAGCAGGGGGGAAAGCGGGCATCTTTGCCGGGTGCCCCTGGTGATAGATATTGCAGGTGAGAGACGACCGTTCACAAGTATCTTTGCAGTAGGTTTACTGTATAACAATTGGACCCACGATAGAAAGACAGGGGGGAAACCCACCTTTTGGAGCACCGTAAATAGGTAGCGCCATTCTATGGAGTCGAATGCCTTTGACACATCCAAAAATATAGCAGAGAGCGGGAATTCCGGTGCCACTGTTTGTATGAGGGAAAAGAGGGTGCGGAGGTTATGACTCATAGCCCTTGATGGGACAAACCCCGACTGATCCGGAAGCACTATTTGAGTCATAAGTAATGACAGCCGAGTGGCCTAGGGTCACATGCATCAATGTAAGGTTTTGCACTTCCTTATTTGCAAATAATAGGGAATCGCAAATAAGGAATCGCAAAACGGGATGCATCAATTTAATCGCATAATTTTTGCGATTTGGTAAAAATCGCAATTTTTACCGAATCGCAAATATTATGCGAATTCTAATTTGCGATTTCGCAATTCCCATTGATTCCTATGGGCCAAAAGGCCCATAGGAATCAATGGGAAGGCATTGACATTTTGCGAATTTTAATAAGCGATTCGCAAAATGTTAATGCATCCCATGGGTACAGGGGGGTCCAAAGGACCCCCCCTGCACCCCTGAAATGTATTTTAAAGTGCATGTTTCACACACACATGTCCTAAGGACATGTGTGTCTGTAACATGACAGTGTTTAAAATGCTAATTTGAGCATTTTAAAAGTTTTTCGCAAATTACCACGAGGTTCACCCTTGTGGTAATTTGCACCCCCTAATTGCGAATTCGCAATTTTAAAAGCAATCATGCATTGCTTTCAAGAAATCACAAATTTGCGATTCCTTAAAAGCAATCGCATTTTTGGAATTCGCTAAAAATAGCGATTTTCCAAAAAATGTTTGATGCATCTCAAACACCTAGTTAGGAATCGCAAACGGCCGAATTTACCGATTCGCACCGTTTGCACTTCCTAAATAGGTTGATGCATGTGCCCCCAAGACTTTGGCCAAGATCTTTGCGTCACAGTTGATGATTGACAGGGGACGATAAGAATCACATGCTGCGGGATCCTTGCCGGGTTTTAGGAGAGATGTGATCACCACTTCGCGCATGGAGTGTGGTAGAAGACCCACCTCTAATGAATCCTCAAAAACTTCTCGTAACACCGGCGCCATTATATCTATGTAGCACTTATAGAATTCCACCGGTATACCATCTAATCCTGGCGCTTTTCCATTTTTCAGGGACATGATTGCATCCCTGATCTCATCCAATTCCAGAGGGGCACTCAGAAATTTCCTGTGAACATCACTCAGCCAGCATAGAGCATAGAGCCACATCGCCCAAGAAGGCGTCGAAATCCATGGTACCTGAGACTTGGGACGTGTATAGGCGCTCATAGTGTCCATGATTCGGGCATTATCCTTACACAATTCTCCATTGCAATCAACGAGCTCCAGTATAGTGTTATTACCTCGGACATTCCGTATGACTGTAGCTAGAGCCTTTCCCGGCCTCTCACCCTCCTCGTATTTCCTAGCAATCCAATATTTGTTCCGAAATGTTGATTCACGGTCCACCTCTTTCTCATACTCCGACAGCTTGACCCTGAGCTCTTCTTGTGCTGCCTGTCTCTCTCCCCTCTGCATCCTGCGCTCTAATTCTTTCAAATCGCCCTCTAGTCTATGCATTGTGCGCTGAATGTCGCATATTACTCCAAATCCCTTTGCAATGCACCAGCCACGAACAGTGACCTTAAAGGCCTCCCAGATGGTTTCAACACTTTCAACAGTACCCTGGTTACATGGGAAGAAATCAGTTATGTCTTCTCGCAGTTCCTCTCTAAAGACTGGTCGTGGGCAATCAAAACCAGGTACCTTCGGCGAAACCAACACAGGACAGTGATCAGAGTATGTACGGGCCAGGTGTTTCGCAGCTGTCACAGTACCCGCAAGTCTTTGCGACAGGAGACAGTAATCCAGGCGTGCCCAAGTACCTGTATGAGATGTGAAGTGCGTACCCTCAAGTGTCTTGGGATGCAAATGTCTCCAGCTATCTATCAGCAATCCCTCCTCTAGTATATCCTGCATGGCCTCCCTTGCTTTAGTTTGATAGTGTGCCAATCCGACCGCTCTGTCTAGTGCCGGCATCAGTGCCACATTAAAGTCACCCCCCAAAATCACATGCGCAGAGCCTATATCTTGGCCCATAATAATATGAAAAATTCTGGTGCTTCAATATTGGGGGCATAACAATTTACCACTGTGACCGTGTCATCATCCAGTCTCCCCCATACAATCGCATATCGCCCTGCAGCATCACTCACTTTACCCTGGAGCAGGAATAGGACAGTTCGCTTAATAAGTATGGCATACGAAGAGTAGGAGGAGAAATATCTGCCACCTGCCCATTTGCTTGCGAAGGCAGGGTTGGTCTGTGGGGAGATATGTGTCTCTTGTAACAATACCAGTTGTGCCCTGTGCCCGTCTAGGTAGGATATAACCTTTCTACATTTTCATGGGTCATTAAGGCCCCTGACATTCCAGGATATTACCGTTAGCAGTTCATTAGCCGGTTCGCCAGTCATATGCACAAACAACATGTGTAACACATATCAGCAATGTCTTTGGTATCGTTACCACCTTATAGTCACCGCAAGCCTATGCATTCTCATTGTGTGCCTTCTTATTGCCCAGACCATAGTGGTCAACTACCCCCACCACCCCCCATCTCCCATTTAACAAACCCCCCTCCCACTGAAGCATCCCCAACTTGCCAGAATTTTCTTCCCACCCAGTCCCTGCAGTCCCCGACAACAACACAATCCCCCCCAAAATAACATAAGTCAGCTTAGGGGAACACCCGACTGGGGGTTCTCTAGAGAGCATCACAGCCGCCCTCCTCTCCTCAAGCCTTCGGACCTGTATGACCACTAGACTTCTACTGAGGGAGGAAAGCGGGTCCTGGAATACGTTACTACTGGAACCTCTGCAAAGTTCTTCGGCATCAGCTCCATGTAAGAATCTTAGGCACAGTCTATCGCCAGGAGCAGCTGCCTTCAGCAGAGTCAGTCAAATAATCATAGTCATTGATGAGTGCCATAGTTCAGTCTTCTTCATCCGTGTTGTGCCCTCGTTCTTGTTGTGCAGCATCTCGCGCAGATCCTGCTCGATTCGCTTTCTTCAGTGAGCGTAAGTAGTCCTCCACCTGCTGTGGGTTTGTGAAGAAACGCTGCTTCCCCTGGTGCGATACCCGAAGGCGGGCAGGATATAGCAGAGCATAATCGATCTGTGCTGCGCGCAACTTCTTTTTGACTTCTATGAACTTGTGACGCTCTTCCTGTACCATCGGAGTAAAATCCGGAAAGATCGAGAAGGACTCTCCATTGTATACCAAAGTTTGTTTGGTGCGTGCAGCTCGGAGGGCCACATCGCGGTCTCTGTAGTTTAATAGGCGTGCGATAATAGGTCTCGGAGGATTGCCAGGTTTCGGCCTAGGTCCAAGAGAACGACGCGCTCTTTCCACTATGAATTGCGTGGAGAATGCTTCAGGTCAACTGCAGCTTTTCAATATAGTCCTCCATTCGCCCAGTATCTGTGGATTCTGGAATGCCCGTGACGCGGATGTAGTTACCCCTACCCCAGGCCTCCAAATCCTCATTTTTCACAGCTATGACGCGCAGGAGCTTGTCCATTCTTGCCAATTGCGTGGTATGACTGGCCGTTGTGTCATCAGCGTCCGATATTCTTCTCTCGGTTTCCTTTATACGTTCCTCGTGATTGTCCACCTTATGTACAATGGCCTCCATCCTGGAGGACATGCGGTCCACTTTGTCGACAATAGTGGCGAAACCTTGCTGCATTTCTTGCAAAATTTGTCGCATGTCTAGGTCCGAGGTAGCATCGCTGCCGCCCGGTAGGTCCGCATTTTCCAATGCGGCATCGCAAGAGTGCTCTTTAGGCCCTTTCTTCGCAGCCTCGAAGTTCAACTTCGTTTGTCGAGTGTCCGGTTCCCCCATACTGTCTGCTGGCAGTACGTGGGTGCAACACCCCATGCAGGGTACACAAAATGGTCTCAGGAGCTTGGGGGCGCATCCGCATCAACAGTGTCGGTCGTTTTAGGAGTACAGAAGCCTGGCCTCTGGACGCGCGGTATTACGCCCTGTGTGGTCGCAGCAGCAATACCCCCCACTGTGCAGGCTGTCCTGGATCACGGCTGCGTTCCACTTTCACCTGCCCGTGGGGGCAGAGTTCCCACTGATGTGTATGACCTTGTAAATTCCAATCTTCCAGGATATGCGTTTGCCACTGTGATCTTCACGCCTTTCGCCCCTGTGACCCAGCGCGCCGCAATCAGCAGTCTCCCGATGTACAAGGCGCCAAAAAAATATATTGGAGCCTCACACAATGGGCAGTCCGAGTCCCCAAATTCAGTCCAGTCGGGCAGCCCTCTCGTGTGCCGCTGTAAATACATGCAGTGATCTTCAGGGCATCAAGTTCCCGAGCGTGTTTGCAAATGCCAGGTTTCATGCGCTGTGAGACGTTGGCCTGATATATGATGTTCACTAGTTCTAGTGACCACCTTGTATCAGTCCAAACAACCCTTATGGTGATTGTTTGTAAGTCAACCAGCCATCCTTGTGGTAGCTTGGACAAAGCAGTCTTAGGCTAAACTCTTTTGGCATGTGAAGCCGGCTGTATTACCATATGTAAGCCCTTGAACACCAAGTTAAAGGACACCACACAGGATATATATTCAAAATCTATATGTATTTATTACTACAAACAGTCCCCTGAACTCTTTATGAGCACAGAAGCAAACAAGTTAAAACAATTCAATTGATAAGTATACAAAAGTTGCACAAATACGGATAGGCCCTGGTCGCCCCTAAAACCATATACTAAAGAAGTGGTATAAGTACCACGAGTCAAAAGGAAGTAAGGCCTAGGGCCTTGGGAATCGCTGGGGCTACGCTGTACTAATAAAGGTTAGGAACTAGGAGGCCCACGGGATCTGGTTTGCAGTGCGCAAAGTTAGAAGCAGTTCACATTGAAGTCAATGGATGCGTAAAAGTTTTAGAGGTAAAGGTAGGAAGCCTTTCGGTCAGTCTAGAACTTAAACCTTTTGGAATCTGGACACTAGGATAGTTAAACTACTCGGGGGCACCGGAGTGCCAGCGTTACCTCACCCACAGGAAGCGGGTGCAGTGGAGTCAAAGTGTGTCGGGATTCTGCAGGAGTTCAGATGGAGCCTTGGAGTGTTGATGCTGCAGGCGACCTGAAGTGAAGAGTTCCGGTGGATCCAAGGGTGGATCTGAAGTGTTAAAGACCTGAAAGCAGAGGGGACAATGTTCAAAGTCACTAGCCAGTGACCAGCGTGGAACCAAGAAGGAACCAGGCGTTGTTGGGTGCAAACAGGTGATGTTGTGAAGCTTGTCTCTTCAGCCATGTGGACCAGGTGATGATGACGACAACCAGGAGTCACTCACGAGCTGTCCCACGTAGGCTCTAGTTGATGGCGGTGTCGGCTTCTTGATCGGAGCAAACAGGCCTTGGCTAATGCAAGCCACGCAGGAAACAAATAAGGCTTCTCACTCTAACCAGCAAGGTCAGAGGGGTTGCTGCTTTTAGGAGCAGCAAGGGCCAGTCTAGAGCAACCAGACCAGCAGTGGAAAGTTGTTGTTTGGTCGCCAAAATGGCCACTAGCCAACGGACTAACAACCGGAAGGCTCGTCGAGTGGAACAAAGCAAAAGGGCCCCACGCAGATCTCGTGAGAGTTGGAGGGCTGGTCCTTGGTGCAATTGTAGCTCGGTGGTGGGGCTTCTCAAGACCCCAAGCACAGTGGTGAGGGTGCCTCAGGTGCTGCGCAGTCAGCTTCTCGTGGACTTTCCAAGAGGTCCGGTCCCACGTCTCAGGTCGCCTCCACTGGTCTCAGCTTTGCAGGGACTGTGGATCAGGCTGTTAGATGTCTGGGAGTCTGGTTCTTGTCAGGCTCTGGGCTCGGGCTCCGGCAGGAGGCAGCGGCAAAGCAGTCGTTGATCGCTGGATGGTGCCTGTATTCACAGGGGGGTCACTCCTTGGCCACAAGGGAGATTATTCAGTCTTCTGAGCAGCAGAACGTCGAAGGTCCAGAATTTCTTCTTCTTTAGTCAAATTTCAGGGTACTCTGCAGTCTTGGGACTCAGCTCCTACTTTTAAACCAATTCTAGGTGCTGGACTACCTACTAGGTCCCTCCTATGGGTGGGACCAGGAAGGGGGGTGGTCACACCCCCTTTCCTTTGTCCAGTTTCGTGCCAGAGCTGGGGCTGGAGTGCCCCAGCACCGTTTTGAACTGGCCTATGCACGGGGACACCTTGTGTGCCCCGGGTATGTCTGATTCTATTCAGCCTTACCTAACCAGATACACAAAATCCTGTCTCGGGTGGTGCTAGCACCCCCAAGGCAGGAAATCCTTTGTCCAAGCCTCCCTCGCTGGAAGGACTCCCAGCAACAGGAGGTCAGACTTGTGTCTGTGGTGGCAGCATCCATTTTGTGATGCTGAGGCTCTGTTTAACTTTAACCGGGGTTCAGGTTCTTTACATGTTGTGTCCCTCTAGAAGGGTGGAATGCTACCCCCATCGCCTGAATTGGTGAGGGGGTAGTATTCCAATTCTTATGATACCTTACTTGACATGTTTTGATAATGTCAAACCAGAGTTAGCATTTAACCGCGAGGTTCATAATGCACTTAAGAGTATATGGTATGACGCTATCAGGAAACGGCTAAAGGACATGGTTCTGAAAGCTGCAGACAGGCTCAGCTCATGCTAGAGCACCATCTCACCCATAACCAAGCACTCTGCCTCCAGGATTGATAAGGCCTGCCATCGGAGTGACTTATAGGTTACTGTGTGTCCTTGTATGTGTTAGATATAGAGATACAATACCTAAAGCAAAGGGTGATTACCCCACCTTGCCCCAGCTGAGTGATCAGCCAGTTGTGTCAAATAGTAAGGCCAGGCCAGGGGTGGCACAATATGTGCTTCAGCCCCTGGTAGGCCTTGGATGCACCTATGCCCTGGGTACCTAGGGTACACTGTACAGGGGCTCACAAGGTGATCCATGTTCCAATTGGTAATGCACCTAAAGTGCCTGGAGTCCATTTTACAGAGGGAGCAGATAGCCTGGGGTCCTGAATAGCAGGATCCCAGGCCAACTAAGTCGAAAACCAGCTAAACACTAGGCAAAAAGTTGGGGGCAACCATAGTCAGGTATCCACCTTCCTACATAAGCCAACATACAATGCTTGTGGCATGAGGAGTTTCAAAGTCAAATCCCGCCTCCGAACATAAAGGCTTTCGTATCTCACGACAGCATAGTATGGCACCTAGCGCGGTCCGGCAACGTACAGGCACATGTTCTGCCCACCTGTGTCCTCTGTGTCAGTCAGACAACGCCCCCGATAAAAGCCGCCGGGCGGAACTCCTCCGGAGAACGCTCCCGTCCACCGCGGCCTGTCTCCCTCATGGTGATCTCTGGCCTTGATTACCTGCAGCCGCCGCACACAACGATGCTCACAGCTCCATCTCAGGTCTCGGGGAAAACTTCAGCTCCGTCTTCCTCGCCCGCGGAGCTTCAGATCGCCGTCAGACTTTCACCGAGTGTAGGCAGAGGGTTTAGGCGCAGGCAGGAGAAAGATGGCATTCATGCTGTCCAGTTTAGCAGGATAATTTACAGATATTTATTCCAGGTAGCAGGAGCCTCATCACATGGCGGCCATTCTGCTAGTGCGCCCTCTAGCACCCCTATGCTCAGAAAAACTTAGCAATGTGGTTCTTACTGTAGAATACAATTCTGCATTGAATGCTGTTTATGTAACAGGACCGCTGTGTGAAGCAACAATAATAACATTTCTTTACAAGTGATGGCTGATTCAGCGCTCCAATCACTATTCTCAGAGATATCATGTTTTATAATAATTTGAAGGACAAGGTGTCTTTATTGTCTACAGATGTGAATTCTAATGCATTTGGAATACAGGTAATTGATATGTTAGGGTACTTTACATCTAAGTTAGAATGTTTAAGTAAGAAAATCTTCACAAAAATATATCTTGCAGTTAAGGGAAAGGATCTGGCCAGATGGGTTTACAGCTCAACCCAAGGTAAGAGAATCCCATAGTTGTTGGAGATATGCCTGTAGCATACGGAGAATGGACTGACAGTATTTTACATGATTTTGACAAGGTATTCCAAAAATAAGTGGGTGTGGTAAAGGCTTTTATGCACCACTTATACTCCAACCTCAAGCACAACCTGTAATTCACAAGGTTCGTTCCATCTCACTCAGCATTAGAGATTATCTCAAGCAGGTTTTAAATTAATCATGCTCCCAGGGTATTATTGGACCTTCTCACTCTTCTCAACGGGTTGTGCTAGTGGTTGTGGCTCGAAGGGAAGCTTGAAGATAAGGTTATGGCCCGAATTGAACACCTTCAATAAAAACATATTGGTAGATTGCTATCTTCTTCCTAAGATACATGAGTTGATAGCTAACTTGGAGATGCAAAGTTGCAGTAGCTTACAACGTTTGCAATGACATTTAGTGCTCACAAATATCTCAGAATACCATTTGGGTGGGCATTGGCGGCTAGAGTGTTCCAGAAATTAATGGATACGCTGTTTCAAGAGGTAAAGTGAGTACATGCATATTAAGACAATATCTTGTTTTTTGTGAAAAGTGCTGAGGAACACAACCAAATTCTAAAGAAAGTATTGTCAATTCTGTCACAGAGAGGAATGAATATTAGGTGTGACAAATGTAAATTTGCAACTGAAGAATTAAAATATTTATGTTGCACTATTTCTACTTCAGGGATAAAAACAACCTTTTGTCTGATCAAAATATCATAGATGCCAGGCTGTCAAAAGACTAGCAGAGCACTATGCCCGGTTTGCACAAAGTGATGTACAAGTTGTAGATCCATTAAGAGCCTTGTTGAGGAAAGGGCAGACATTTTTGTGGACAAGCGAACTGGAAGTTGTGTTTGACAACATTAAAGTGTTGACTGAGGATGCACCTGCTTTAAGTGCACTTCATGAAGACAGCGTGTTTGCAATTACTGTTAATGTCAGTTTACATGGTTTCGGGCTGTACTAAGTCTGTGGGTAGCTGGAACAAACTGTAGGTTTTGCTTCCAGGTCCTTGAAACAAAGTGAGAGTCATTACAGCCTCACCGTTGAACGTTAAGCACTTGCATGCATATGGAAAGTACAAACATTTAGGATGAATATATGAGGTTGTATATTTGAGTTAGATACTGACCATATACACTTGATGCACATTCTGAATGGAGGTGGTTTGGGTGATCTGTCAGCAAGATTGATAAGATTGATTTTCAAACTTCAAGATTAAAATTTGCGGTCAAACATCTGTATGAGGGAAGAATTGTAATTGCAGATTGTTTGTCACGTGTGCTTCTAGAAGATGTTGACGAAGATAATTGCTTAGGTGGTCCTGATTTTGTTTTGGCTGTTCTGGATGCCATCAGTTAGTGCAATACTATAATAACTGAGGAAGATTGGATAGACGCATATCAATGTGATGAGAATTTACAGAAAGTGAATCAGTTTATCATGAATGGCCGGCCTCATAGTAGATGTTTTTCTGATTAAATGAAAACATTTACGCAGTTATCTGAAGAGTTGTCTGTAGTGAATTAAATGGTTTTGAGAGGCACTTTGTTTGTGTCACTTGCAAGGATGAAGAATGATATCCTTTTGCTGGCCCATCAAAGACATTTGGGCATGACCAAAACTTGCAAAACACTTAAACAACATTATTGGCGGCCTTACTTGGACAGTCAGATTAAGTTTGTTATTGATAAATGTTCTGAATGTTTACTTTCAGACAAACACTGGAAGACCACTGAGACACCTTTGCACCCTGTTCCTTTCCCTGATGGTGCATGGAACAACAAGGGTTTGGATTTCTTAGGTCCTTATTCAACACTGTCAAGCAATATGAAGTACTTGATTCTTTTAGTTGATTATTTGAAAAACTCAATAAAATACTTTGAAATAGAAAAAAATGACTCTAGAGTATGTATTTTATTTTTGTGTAAAGTGCAAGAGCTGAATCTGTCATTAATTTTTATGTACCTGTATTTTTATTGGAAACTTCCCACAAGAAATAGTCACTGACAAGGGTACGTATTTTATTTTTGATAGTATGAGTGAGTTTCTAGTGCACCATGGTGCAAGACATTTGAAAGCTGCCTTATGTGCACCGACGTCGAAGGCCTGGAGTTATAATATTTCACCACATTGTGCAACCGGAGTGACCCCCCCCCCGTTTTCTGTATTTACAAGAAGAGGTCACACAGGTCTGTCTCCTGGGTGGCTTTAGGATACAGGATGTGTGAATGCTTTTGTTAAATACAATCGCAAAAGTGAGATTTCTTCAAATGTGGTTATCAGTTAAGCCACAATGAAAAGTAAGTATGATAAGATACTTAATTTGCTTGATAACAGGTTTTGTAGTGGTCATTGGGTGTTAATCAAAAGACCTTTCAGAGGCAGGAATGGTGAGTCCAAGTTCAGATCACCGGTAGAAATGGTTAGAGTAGGCAAAGGAGCTTTACTACTTGGGACAAAGGATGATGAAATAGAATACAGTCGGTGAAGCTCACTCAGAAACAAGCTGAGATTGTTCTAAAGAAAATTTGTGAAAGCACTGACCCTGATTGGTCATGTTGGTTATAGTCTAATGATGTTCCTCTTGAACAGTTGAATGGTGGCAATCCTTCTCAAGCACAAAAAAAATTCACAGTTAACTTCTGATGTAATGTAGGATAGTAATGTTGCAGGGCACAGTGAGGTGAGGGGTGGGGGGCCTGGTTCTCGCGATGTAAAGACACCAAGCAAATATAAGGATTGTTTAATGTATTGATGTTATTATTTGATACCATTGTTGATTTGTAGTGCATACTAATATTCATAGGTTGTGTTGTGTTTTTACCAATTGTGATGGATTGTGTTGCTTTGTTTCACTTTTCAACGGGGAGAAGTGATGCAGTATTGAGTAATTTTGTGTTAGTGGATTGTGTTGTGTTTTGCTCCTGGACATTCTTACCATGTATTGTTTTGAATGTCCCTCATATTCAGGTGTGGAATGACAAGCTTAGATTCTAACTGCAGTTGCGGCGTTTGCGGTTGGGATCCGGGACCTGAAAGCTGCTTTTCTTCATGGGCTTACTGTATGAGGAAAAAAACTATTTCAACTTACCTTTTCTTGAGAACTTGCTCATGCACCACAGGAGGAAAGCCAGGGCTCTTTGCCCTAGGCCTGCCCTTCCTGGAGGTCCAACTGTTGTGTTGCAAGATGTATTCACATAATTAAAAGCAGGCCTGACCGGTCCTTGTGTACGAACACTACAACACCTACAGGTGATACCAAATAGTGTGGGTTCCTTTTCTCCAGGGTTCTTATTTTCTAAAATTACGTGCTGCAAAATGGATGGGAAACCAATAATAGTCCTGCAAAATGTTTGGCTTCCAGCCATGCCAAAGCTTTTGATGTGCCTGCAGAGACGAGCCCTTGCATTGAGTGGAATTGACGGCATGGACATATCATTTACCGCTATTTGCAAGTGCATGAAAGGGGGAAAGTGTGATATCAAACACTAAATAGAAAAAAAAGTAATTCTGTACGTTGATTAAAATGGCAAACGGTCACCTCAGGTAACGGATGTTGTAAGTCAGATTTCTAAAACATCATGGGTAAAACTTTGAACCTCTAACCACATTTATTAGCCCTTGCAATATGACCCTTTTACTATGAAACTATCCATAACCATAACACGAATTTTTAAAAGGCAAGAGTTGTATATAACATCACATCTTTTTCCTATGAACGACAGAAATATAATTAGAAAAATATTACTTGAAAACGGAAACATTGTTTTATCTCCAAAGGAAATGCATAATACAAACAGAACAGTAAAAGATGAAGCACTGCGCCTAATCATGGTTGACAGAATATTAGGTGTTAAATGCAATGTATGAAGTCCAATTGTGTATGTATGAACTGGGGGAATCATCGCAGCGCAGCCAACGGATGCCGCCATTACTCATTATCACCTGCTGAACTCAGCACTTTCTGTTGTTTCTCCGTCCTCCATAGAAGACAACAGCCATCACCATGGATACCGCAGCAGCGTCGGTAAACACAGCATTCAAGACCCGTGAAAGAGGCACTAAATTCCTGGCTCAGAATTAGTTATATTTTTCGATCGAGAACAATTAAAATACACATAAATATGAAAAGTGTTGCTAAGCAGAGGAAACGTTCCTATTTCAGCTGACGAACGCAGATATTTAGATCTTTCTCTTGAAGCACAAAGTCCACTGCTGCTGAACCTGAAAAGTGCCTCATATAGGTATTCAAACTATGGGTCCTAAGCAACTTAACTCTCAGTTTCAGTAGTAGTGTAGGTCGAGCAGCCAGTCCAAAGCTTTTATGGGGGAGAGGGGTTAGATGCACGGGCGTGAACACAGGTTGACAACTCACAATCCGTTCAATAGCAGCAATAGTTGATTATGCAATCAAATACTTCATTTTATGAAAAAAAGAGTATTATATAAGAACATAAAGTAAACTATGTCATACACAAACAATGCACACACTCCCTTCATGTCAGGGGTATAGTGCAAGTCCATGCGTCCCACTGCCCTCGTATTAATGACAGTGGGTATTCCCTATTAATTATAGGTGACATTCGGGTTAAACCCCCCTAGTAGTGTCTCAGAAGGCCCATTGTGACTATTCCAGAAAACAAAAGTGTTCCAGTGCCTGGGTGCTATGCAGCAGAACAAGTTCTCCTGGGGCCTTCTGTTCACTCACAGACATCACAGAGAGCTGCAGTGGATGCTGTTGGTGAGTAGCACTCACTGCTCTGCAGGGGCAGCAGCTGGGCATCCACAGTGCTTCCTCCAGTGAGGCGGTACGTTCCTCTGATGCTTTGCACAGGTGTTTGGGGGGGGGGGGGGATTGCTGTGATTTCGATTCTCACTTGGGGGCCCAGGCCCACGCGGGTCACCATGACAGCCCTTCCTCTGGATGATGGCTTGAACCAGGCAACTGCCTTCTGCCTTTGTCTTTTCTGGTGGTCTCCCTGGCATACAGGGTCATCGACCTTGCTATGCACATGGGCGACATTCCAACCAACGCAGCAGTAACTTCCTCTTCAATGCGGCCCCCTCTGGCTTACTGGATCACCAACTTCACTGCGCACAGAGGCTTCAGCCCGCTCAACACAGGAGTGATGGCAACCACAGATAGCTTCACAGCGGCCCACTCTGGCATATGGGATTTCTGACTTGAACTTGCACATGGGTGTTGACTCAGTTAGTGTAGCGTTCATCTCCTCCACTTAGCTACCAGAATGCAATCACCAGGATCCCCCACTGGACCATGCTTCATCAAATTACTCTCCTCTTCCTAACAGGAGACAATGGTCTTGGCAAGCAGGCAGGCACTGGTGCTCCAGGAATAGGACATCCTGGATTTCTCTGGGTGATGTCCACTCACCCACCTAGGAGATTGGTAGGCCTTGTGACAGGCGGGATTCTTGCAGAGCTGCTCCTCCTTATACAGACCGATGTGCAGCTTGACAATTGATCATTTTGAGGGCTTTGAACTCCCCATCTTATTGTCCATTTCGATTTGGGGTCTGAATCTTTGAAGTTGTTTCGGGATCTGCTTCTTTTGAAGTTCCCATCCTCTGCCTGGCCCTTCCCCCAGAAAACAGTCTGTCACAACAGGAGCAACTCTAAATCTGATAGCACCACAACACATGGGAGTGACTGGAGGGTCACATCTGGATGTCTGCCACAGTGATATGTGCATCAAAAGGTTACCCTGGGCCCCAGGCCTACTCCTTATGATCCTCTTATCAACCCAATCTGCATCCTGAGATGTGCCAAGGACCATTTTCAGTGACTTGTCCCTGAATCAAAGAGCACCTATTAAAGTGTACTGAAGAACATGGCTCTTCCTTCTCCAGTGTGCCCACCCTTGGCTCACAAGAATGCAGCAATCCACAAATCTCTCTGGGGAAATAGCTTTAACTCTTCATTCTCCTCCTCCCAAAAAGAAACCCAGAGTCTTCCCTGTATTGTACCATCCACAGGCACATGCATACAACAGCGCATGCGTTGCAGAGTCCTACATGGTAACTTGATGTAGGCCAAGGGTGAATTAAGCACACAATAGCGAAACCTTACAGGTGTCAGCCTGTAGGCATTACTACAGTGACACAGGTGAAAAGGCTTGTTCACCTCTACTGATCCCCACACAGTTTGCTGCCACCACCACTCATGCTACTTAACTCCTGGCAAAGGCAGTAGCCTTTCACCACTCTAGGAGTAGTGCTTTGGGCTCCCCTCCTGATCCACCAAGATCGCAATCCATGAGACAGGCATATTTCATGGTGCACATGCATAATACATGTTCACACATGACACCAAAAATCAGCACCAGGGAGTCAGGCATCATTGCAGCTAGGCATTCAGGGCAGTTGTGCACGTCAGTTCCCATGCGATGGACTTTTCTTTCCAAACACACCTCTAACAGAGAGACTGAAAATGACATCATTGTTTTACCATAACAACACTTTCCTACAAGGGTTCCCTTTCTTGAGATATGCTCTTTATCTTTAATGTTAAATTAAGGGGCATATGTTATATAACAGAGGTCTAAAAGCCGAATCTGTTGTAAATGTGTATTTACCAGTCTATTTACGAGGTTATTTGGAACCAGCCTCCCTCCCCAAGGCTGAGGGCTTCATGTGAGTTTTCTGATGAACCCTGACTGCTCCCAAGGGGGAAGTGGAACACCTCAGCTAGCTGGCATTCACTTGTCTGTGTGCTGGCGTCTAATAGAATCACTGGTTTAAGGCTAGCTTGAACTAGGGGTAGGCCAATGGTAAAACATGTTTTATAACAAAGAACAGCAATAAAGCAAGCAAAATAAATCCATTACTTCTTGAGGTCGCTGCTAGCTCATGACTGGAGGACATTTTTTGAGGAAACTGCAATACCCACTGATATCCACCCATATGGAGTTCACAGTGAAATTGAGGGAAGAGCATATACAAGATTCTTAAAAAGTCCCTGTCTGATCTCTGCAGACATTTTGATAGAGAGGGGTTTCTCTTAATGCATGGGTCTTTTTCAGGCGCTGTCACCGGTAGACTATAGATAGCCTACCTCTGCATCAAATCTATATACACAGAGCTTGAGGCCCAGGGATTAGCAAACTTAACAAACAATGCTGTTTATTTATTTATTTATTCATTTGCATGTTTATATGGCGCTGCAAATCGACTCCCGGAGGAGTATCTCCGCGCCTTTGGCAGCAACTAAAGAACAGCAACTCGTCATGATTTAATTCAAAGCCCTAAACCAGCTAATAATTAAAAAGGAACGTTTTGAGTTTCTTCCTAAAAGGGAAATGTTCCCTGCATACTCTGATTTCCTTCGGGAGTTGGTTCCACAATTTAGGGCCGGCTACAGAAAGGGCCCTACCCCCCTTTCTAGCTTTCATGGCCCTAGGAACACATAACAATTCCTGATCTCCTGATCTCAAGGATCTAGATGGGACATAAGGGATGAATTTTTCAGTGAGGTAGCCAGGACCCTTACCCATAAGGCATTTATGGATGACACAGCAGATCTTAAACATCACCCTCTGCCTTACCGGGAGCCAGTGCAGTTTGGCCAACAATGGTTTTGAGGGAGTACGAGGCGGGACGTTTAAAACTAGTCGTGCAGCAGTGTTTTGCACAACTTGCAATCTAGCCAAGATACCCTCATTGGCACCCAGCAACAGACCATTGCAGTAGTCCAGCCTACTTAACACTAGTGACTGGACCAACGTTCTCCTGGTGAAATCCGGTAGCAGAGGGAATACTCTCCTGAGAAGACCAATAACATGAAAACATGAACCCACCACTTGATTAGTTTGTTGTGTTAGGGTGAGCTCATGATCCAGTTTCACTCCCAGATCTTTTACCACCGTTTTGGGCTCAGGGACGGGGCCAAGATCTTGGGGCCACCAGTCCGGAGTCCATAAACGTTTGGCCTCTCCGAAGAGCATCACCTCGGTCTTGGAGACGTTGCACTGCAGGAAGTTGGCTGCCATCCAGCGTGCCACCTCCTTCATCCCCCGGGCAAAGGAGTCACGCACCTTGGGAGTCATGATTTTAAAAGGGAAGAGGAGTTGAGTATCATCTGCGTATGATACTGGAATGAACCCGTGGGATCTCATGATGTTAGCTAGGGGTGCCACGTAGATATTAAATAGCGTAGGGCTCAAACACGAGCCCTGTGGCACCCCCTTAGAGATCGCCACCACCTCTGATTGGTATGGTCCCAAAATGACTCTCTGGGTGCGTTCACTGAAGAAACTCCTTAGCCAGGCCAGAGCCTTGCCTTCCAGACCGATGTCAACTAGTCTGTTAAATCAAAATGTAATAAAAAACAATCTTATCCTTTTTTAGGCAGCAGTTGTAATTCCCTTTGGGTTCGGTAGACCTTGCTAGGTGGAGCTTTTGTCTTTTAGGATTCAGGTCAGGATCCACTTGAACTGTTTTGGATGATACCGTGGTCCATTATTGATGATCTCTGCACATGCAATATTCATGGATACAACCCAGTTGAACTGTTGGGTTGTATACTGTTTAAATCTTAAGGTTTTAAGCCATACATTCATCCACAAGTATCCACAAAAACATTTTAAGGTTGCATATTACTATTGCACCACTCAACCTATCCCAAACCCTGTCTCACCATCTCTCAAAGTCTTAGTCATATTTCTCATCATTTTCTCTTCTATTGTAGCCCTTTTTAATCAACACAGATAATTGACTGGCTTAATTTTCCAATTAACGACAGAGGTGTTGCTGCATAGTCCTTTGTGGTGCAGCAATAATCTCACTACACATTGGCTGCATCTTAATGTCATCACCATTTAGTATGTTCAACAACAGTGTGTGAGCACTTTACTGCCACACAACATATCAAGAGCATCCTTTTGAGTGACTAATTACTTTGAGAGATAACATGACACCCAGTAAATGACAATATCACTGAGTGCTGTGTTTGTCTGGTGCAGGATTAGCTCCTCACTCTGGATTCCACACCTCACAACAGAGGAATACTCACTCATACCCCAACTTTTCTCCTGCTCCACAATTCAAAATAATGCAGTATTTCCGAACACAGACTGAAGTGAAAGAGATAACGGTGAGTAGAACATTTGAAAATAATCTTGGGAAGGGTACTACCCAGCATATCAGGATGGCGATAACTATGATTGATGCAGCAGGGGTCACAGGCGACCCTATTTCAGCACTCTTCCTAGATGCCGAGAAGGCTTTCGATAGGGTCGCCTGGGAATATCTATGGGAGGTTATGAAGTGGTGTGGTATAGGGCCATGTTATATACTTGCTATACAAGCCCTGCATAGAGATCCGGCTGCAAGGATTAGAGTCAATGGAGGGCATTCAGAGATAGTTAATATACAAAGAGGGACTCGACAGGGATGCCCATCATCCTCACTGCTTTTTGCCCTATATATCGAGCCATTACTTCGCAAACTGGAGGGAAATCCTGAGATTCAGCCCATGTCATTGAATGGTTGTATTGTGAAAACGCTTGCCTATGCCGATGACGTGGCTATATTGACCCCGAATCCAGATTTAGGTATGGTAGGAGTGGAGACAGAGGCACATGCCTTTGGGCAGGTTTCAGGATACAGCTTAAACAAGACAAAAACCCAGATAGTTTTGAACAGTTTTGCAAGTAGTATGGATAATAGGGTGGTTAACAGCGCAACCTACTTAGGGATTGAAATCACTACAAATTTGGAGGAGGTGGTCGAGCTAAACATGAGTCCATTGCTGGCGAAGGTTAAAAGAGATTTAGAAAGAATAAATAATCTACATTTGTCATTGGTTGGGTGCACTAATGTGTTGAAAATGGTGGTTTTACCTACATTTTTGTATTTATTTAGATCAATTCCTTTAATTTTTGAGAATAAATGGTTTAACATGTTAGAGGGTATAGTAAACAGGTTTATATGGGCTCATGGAAAGACGCGCAGGGCTTATAAATTTATCACTCTACCAAGGGATAGAGGGGGCTGGGGTGCACCAGATTTTAGACTATATTATCTTGCTGCTGCACTTCACTATATGCAGGGGCTAATAGGAGGGGGCGGTAGGCTACCGAATATTACCACTATGTCAACTGAAGTTTATGCAGCCGTGTTAGGCCAAGATGCAGAAAACTGCTTCCTGTACCATACGGACCTGGGCTATCTTAGAAGACAGTCATATAAGACCCTTAGTGCTGCACTTAAAATTTGGAGTTCCTTTTTAAAAAAGACAGGTCTGGGAAGATTCAATAGGTACACCAAAATATACCAAAATAAATCCTTCCCTGCGGAGATCTTCGCGGATTCAGTAATGGCAGGTTGGGAGGATAAAGGGATACAACAGATTGGGGATTTAAGAAATTCAGTGGGGATAGTCCAATTTGAGGATTTGGTAAGCAGATATAAAATAAGTAGAAGAGACTTTTTTAAATACCTTCAAGTTAGGAGTTTTTTGAGAAACAAGCGAGGGGGACCGGCGGGGTTCGAATCTAATGATTTTATGGAAGGGATAACTACGGGGGAGGAACATTCCATTAGGTCGGCATATGCCTTTTTGTCAAAAAGCAGGTCGGATGATATGGACAAACACAGGGATAAATGGGTGGAGAAAGTAGGGATTACTTCTGAATCTTTTCATGAATCCCTGGAACTAGGTCGGTCCATTCTCTGTTCTGCTCCCTTGCAATCCCAACATTATAAAACTTTATTTTCACTGTACCATACTCCAGCCAGGATTGCGAAATGGGGGGGTACTGAGGGTACTAATTGTCCCAGATGTAACTCGGTTGATGCAGATATTGTGCATATGTTTGCTACATGTCCTCAGTTATATACGTTAATCAAGGATATTGAGTACTTTTTGGATAACTCATTAAGGATAAAGATAACCCTTACAGCGGGTTTGATTATGTTGGGAATTGGTACTGAAAATACCACAACAACTCCAAATGATGCAATGTTTCTGTTTATGGCGACCGCTGTTTATATGTTATGTTATGTTAAATGGGACTTTACTACACACTGATGTAACAGATTTTATTTTCTTTCTTTTTGTGAAATGAACAAATGTAAGATGGAATATGCTTTTTTTTCTCAAATGTGTGCTTTGGTTGTAAAGTATAAAATAAAAATATATTAAAAAAAAAAAATGAAAATAATCTTGTATCCGTATCCGTGGCAGGTCATAACCAGGAAGCTGTTTGACTCTGTCAGGCCAAGAATACTCGTAGGCCAGGGAAAACCTTTATGGTGCAGTGACCATGACAGAGTGGCTAGTCCCTCACATTTGGAGGCTTTCATACCCTCAATGACTTTATCCCGCATAAATCCTTGATGGTGTCAGTGCAAAGTAGAGAAGGAGGGAGTTTAGGCTGCATACCCGTTCTGTGGGGAGAAAATCAATGCTGGGTGGAGTGATTCATACAGTGTCTGAACGGGGTCTGGTAAGCCCTGAGGAATCCATTATATGCACTGTTGTTCTACTGATGATACTGGCCTCAAACATTCTTCAGAGGTAGAGAAGCCAGTGCACTCTTTGAAAAGTAAGGCACTCGTCGGATCTAAAAGTGTCAGTGCTGGGGCACTGGCTTTTTCTGTTCTGAGGTCTGGTCAGCGTGTCTCCCTGCTGTCTGTAAGTAGAGATCTATGGCAGTAGACATGGATGAACAATGATTTGGTGTCACCATGGTGGTGCTTAGTGCCCTAGTGTCAACTGTCAGTAAACAAAGGCAATACTTGCAGTAGATGAGGGTCCCCTGAGCATGAGTGTCCTGGTTACATCTCGTGGTGGTAGAGGATCTAGGAATTTTCCTGTTATGATCCTTAGAATGTGAACACTGCATCCTAGACCAAAACCTAGTATCTCAGGTGGGAAAACAACCCAAAGTCTATTTAAAAATTGCATTTTGAAGTACGTGAAATAATACTATAGTAGTTCTACTCGGTAATCAACCTTTACTCCGCATTTTTTATTACGACTTCAAATGTCCGTATTCTTTCATTCCGCACATACATTCTCTTCTAATACACTTACTCTATGAAAGAAAGAGGTTGCCCCTAGGCAAAGAGCACACGTAGCAGGGTGAATCCTTTAAAAAAGAGCTTTATTCCATCTCTTGTTTCTCTTTCCCTACAAACGTGTTTGGATGTCTACCAGAGTTTAAAAAGAAAGGAGAAAAACCAGTAGATGAATGTACAGCATTGTTATAAGCGAACTCTGCTGCCCAAATTATCTCTGGCCAGTCCCCTTCATGATCCATCAGGAACAAACGCAAATACTGCTCCAGCTCCATATTCACTCTTTCCGTTTGGCCATCAGTCTCTGGATGGAAACTGGAAGACAAACGAGAGTCAACAGCCAACCTTTTCAAGAAGGACCTCCAGAAACGAGAGACAAATTGCGGTTCCCGATCAGAAATCACCACCTTTGGAACGCCATGTGCTCTAAATACATGCTGAGTGAAAAGGAATGATAATTGGGTAGCATTAGGAATTGACTTTAAGGGAATGAAATGACTCATCTTAGTGAAGTGATCCACTACCACCCAAACAACTGAAAAACCTTGGCTGGAAGGAAGTTCCACAATGAAATCCATGGAAACAGTATGCCATGGAGAGGGGGCAGGTGGTAAAGGAAGCAAAAACCCTTGTGGAGCTCTTCTCACAGATTTTCCCTTAATACATTGTTCACAAGAGGCATCATGTTCCATGGTCGGCCACCAAAATTCATGTTGCACCAAATCCAAGGTCTTCTTAACTCCCTTGTGACCTGCTAGCAGATCATCATGAAAATGCTGAACAAGGATAGTTTTGAGTTCCTGATTAGGCACAAAAAGTTTTCCTTTGTAATATGGTCAACCGTCCTTGATCTCTCGATTTTTCTCTTTTTTAACCCAACCTTCCCGATCAAATTGAGCTAATACCAGATCCAATTGCTTTTCAAATTCTGGAAACTGGATTACACCAATTATCTTTTCCTGTGGGATTATCAATTCTCTCTCCAAAGCCGGCATATCCTCTCCAACATCAAAACGTGACAAAGCGTCAGCTTTACCATTGATAGAACTATAATCTGCAAAAAATAACGACCATCGCAGTTGCCTGGGAGTCAAGGTTCAAGCAGATTTCAAAAATTTTAAATTCCGATGATCGGTGTAGACAGTAACTTCATGCCGAGCCCCCAACAAATAGTGTCTCCACTCCAGAAAGGCATCCTTTACTGCCAATAATTGCTTATTGGCAATGGAATAATTCAACTCAGCTGGAGTTAATTTACAAGATCAAAATGCCACTGGGTGAAGCTGACCAGTCAGCCTGTCTCTTTGAGATAATATTCCCCCAATTGCCAAGTTGGAAGCATCAGCTTCTACAAAGAAGGGCTCTTCTGGATTTGGATGCAAAAGTACTGGAACAGTGGTAAAAACTCTCTTTAAGTCGCCAAATGCTTTCTCAGCCTCAGTTGTCCACTCAAACTTGACTCCTTTCTTCAGCAAACGAGTCAACAGAGAAACATTCTCTGAAAAATTCTCAATGAAACGCCTGTAAAAGTTAGCGAAACCTATGAAACTCTGCGCCTGTTTCACATTTCGCGGAGATGGCCATCCTTTAATTGTCTTCACTTTCATTTCATCCATTGAAACTCCATCTGGAGAAAGAACAAAGCCCAGAAATTCCATTTGATTGGAATTAAACACACACTTCTCCAGTTTCACAAAGAGTTGATGTTCCCATAATTTCTTTAGAATTGCCCGTAATGTTGAATGTGTTCCTTCAAGTTTTCAGAAAATATAAGGATGTCATCAATGTAGACCACTGCAAAATGATCCAAGAATTTTTCAGGACATCATTCACAAAATGCTGAAAGGCTGCAGGAGCATTACACAATCCAAAGGGCATGACCTGATATTCGAATAATCCCAATCTAGTTCGAAAAGCGGTCTTCCACTCATCGCCCTCAGCCATGCGAACTAAGTGTTAAGCCCCTCTTAAATCCATTTTGGTGTAGAACTGGGCCCCTTTTACCTGATCCAACATTTCAGAAATTAATGGCAACGGGTATCTATTCTTTTTGGTGACTGAATATAACGCCCGATAATCAATACATGTTCTAAGACTTCCATCCTTCTTCAGAATAAAAAAAAAGTGGCGAAGAAACAGGGGACTGGGATGGACAAATGAATCCATTTGCTAGGTACTGGTCGAGATACTCCTTGAGATGTTGATTTTCCTTTTCAGAAAGAGCATCAATGCGACTACAATGTAAGTAAGCTCCAGGCTCTAATTCAATCTTACAGTCATAACTTCGAAGCAGGGGTAACTTATTTGCCTCCCTCTCATTGAAGACAGCTGCCAAATCCAAATATTCACTTGGTATTTCTTGCGTTTCCATGAAACAAATTGACTTCACTTGACTAGTCAAGAGCTCAGATGAAGAAGCAGAGGGAAGCTTCAAATTCCCAACATGACAGTTTTCCTTACAATATGAAGAATCCATTTAAATGGTTCTCTTGGCCCAATCAATCTTAGGGTTGTGTTCGGTGAGCCATGGTAGACCTAATATTAGTTGAAACTGAGGTGCGCCAATGAGACTAAAGCTCAAAATGCTCACATGACTACCAGGGCCTGTCAACCAAATCTCCTCAGTATCATGTACAATGGGTCCCGAAGATAGATTGGTACCATCTACTGCACAAACTGATTCAGGCTTCTCCTTCTTGAAAAATTGGATACCCAAAGATTTTGCAAATCCAATGTCACAGAAATTTCCTGTTGCTCCGGAGTCAATCATTACTGATATATCTTTCAGCTGAATTCCACTAAATTTAATGGAACTGGATACAATTAAATGAGGAGCAGAGGATTGCAATGTGTTTGCTACTTGCTGAGAAACCGGAGTTGACTTTTCAATAGCTTCCACCAGAGCAACTCCTCTTACTGGTAGAGCCTGTCTTTTAACCAAGCATTATTCTTTGTCTTCTTGGGGCATTCCTTCACAAAGTGACCAGAGTCTCCACAATACATGCATAACTTGCCACTCGCCTCTTCTCTCTTTCCTCCTTGGTCAGAGGGCCACGTACTGAACATATCTGCATTGGTTTCTCTTCAGCGGATGTTTCTTTAGACTTAGAGTTATCGGATCTGACTCGATCAAAACGAGGAGGAAAATACTTCACATCTTTCTTGCGTTCACTCTTTCTCTAACACTCTCATTTGGGATGATATCGCAAATGAGATCATAGTGCAGTATGTGATTGGCAAACACATACTGCACTATGAAAGACAACACAGACTCATCAGTGTCTTTTCCAAATTTTGGGGCATCTTTTATCCATAGTAGCATGTGAATATGTGGAGCTCTTCTGGCTTGGTTTTCTTTGTGCCAAAATAAATTAGTCACTTTACTGAGAGGTGGATTACTCTTGTTGCAGATAAAAGCCATCATGGCTTGAAATCTGTGGTTAAAATATCAGCAAACATTTGCAGGGTCCAATAAGCAGAGTTCTCCTGGTGTCTTTAGATCGATGTCTTTTATATTTGAATTTGCCTCTTGCAAGAATTAAAGCAGGTCATCCCAAGCACAAACAGCACAAGTGAGTGTTAGAAACCATGCAGGTGCTCATAAATTTCATAACATGCATTTTAGTTCACCGTGATGACGATACCAATGTTCATTGGTCCCACTTTGACAGGCCATGAGATTAATCAAGTTGCATTCCAGTTGTTTATCTTTTCCATACATTTTCTCAGCAAATTCTCTTACAGATACACTTTAAAGATTTATAACTGTTTTCAAAATGTACTTTACAGCATAAGTCAATGAAGACAAGTCATTTTCAAATAATAGATGAAACATAGAAGGAGACATTGGGGAGAGGAGTTGGCCTAACGGCTAGGGCGGTTGACCTCAAATCTAGGGAACCATGTTCGAGTCTCAGCAATGATGCTAAACATCCTGTGATTCTGGGCAAATCACTTAATCTCGCGGTGCCTAACAAAAATGAATGTTTGTCCTTATGTAACCCAACTGGTGTTATGTAAAGAGTTTTGATACCCGATAACGGGTCAAGTTCGCGCTATATAAAACTCAGTAAAAAAAATAGAAGGGATACACTCATGAAATCTATGATCCTCTGAATAAAAATTAGTTCATCTGTACTCGGCAGCAGGTATTTGTACAGACCGATCATCATACCTACCACCTTCTCCAGTAGGATAGAGATCAGAGAAACAGCGAACTTCTAAGACTTTTTCCCATACACTTAAGGTACTTTCTTTTGCTTGCTTCATTTAGTTGATATAGATCAATAGCATCATCAATAAAGTATTTTGAATGTAGGGAATGGATGCTGTAATGTTCATACATTTATATTACTCTCTCTGTATCGATCCACTTTATCTATCTGACCTATTGATGATGAAGTTTTGTCCTCCAGATGTATATCTTGAAGCATTTCTGAATTTTTATAATATATGGTATTTATACCAGATATGAAGTTGCATTTTTAACTTTGCTAACATCTAATAACTCTTTCCATATTTTTTCATTCTAGGTCGGGACTTTATGTACTAGAATTACAAGTCCCACTTCAAAATTTCTCTGTACCCCTATAGTTTCACTATTTTCCTTAAAATCAAATGGAAGGTATACAGCTCTACCTTTGAGACCTTTCTTGAGCTCAGTTGGAGGTAATTTCCCTGTCTTTGGCTCCATGCAAACTATAGTTTGAAATGAATGTATAGCCTGTATTAAATGGATTCATAAACATTGAAATCTTTAAGTACTTCTGGAACAGGTACTATTTCTAAATTGTTGCACAATGCTCTGGCAGACATTTTGTATTCCTCTAACTTATTATAGCAGTGCTTACAAAGAATTTATCTGGTGGACTAGTCAAATCGTTCCTCTACAAATAAATACACAGCAAATTCTCCCCACTTATTATTATTCTCTGTTTCAGTTTTAATGTCCAAATCAACATTATGAGATCGATATTTGTAGTAAGTGTGTCGACAACATACAAACACAGTTTGGTTGCTCTTAAGAAACTGTGTTAAAGTTTCTAATATCTTTTTCAAAATTACCAACACTAATGCATCTGTTCTGCTCCACAGCTCCTGTTGTTACTAACTCTTCATTTTTCCTACCCTCCTGCTCCGAGAAAAAAAATTGAACATCATCACAAACCATTTCTACTTCTACTACAATAGCAAGCAAAAGAGCTCTATTAATTTCTCCTAAACATTCAGCAGGAGTTTTTACATAGTAAAGACTTCTAACAAAAGTTCTTATTTTTGAGTGGTGTTCAACTAACATTCTGAAATGATGAAAGCTGATTTGACACCCTTTTTTTGATCGGTGAATCCTACCGCAGGGAGAAGGAGTTTTGCCGCTGCCTTCATCGTGGTCTTCAGTTAGTTCAGACCTTCGGGTCGTCGCAGGCTTTCTGTCTTGACTTCGCCTAAAAGTCCGTGCTCTACGATGCCGCTTTCCCCTTTATAGAGGGCATGAGCCGACCATATTATTGAGGTCCATTGATTTCTGATTCCTGGTCCCTCTATTAGTACTTTCATCTATCTGGAGAGTTTTTTATCTGGCCCTTCTGAGACCCTTTTAAAAGACATTGGGCTGGTCTATTTTGCCCCCCTGACCCGCAGTGGTACTTCAGCTCCCTCCCTGAACCTCGCCTGGATCATCTATAGGCCCCTGAAATTGAGTTGCTCCGAATTTCGACTGTCTAGCAAGCGCATGTATCTACTGGATCCCTTTTTTACATTTGTTTGTTTGCCAATTACCTGCTATTCCTCTGAAACATCTCAGTGGTCCCGTTTCTGAAGGCCCCTAGAATACCCACCCTCAGCCTTTGCTGCTACTAGGACCGCTTCCCAGGACCTTGTGCCAGACGTCATTTACTGTGTCTGCCTGTTTTCTATTCCAAGTGCGCCCTGATGAAGGAAGCCTGTATTGGCACTTGTCCGAAACGCGCGTCGGCGCTTTTGTGTGTGGTGATATGTATGTGAATGTTTGTGTATGTATTTGATTGTATAAAAGGTGTGTTTGAGTGTAGGAGTGAATGTACTTTGTGCCTTTTTTGAATGATCTTTGCGTGTCCTAGTTTATATATTTTTTATATTGTATTTCTGTATATGATTATGAAAAGTTTTTCAGATACTATTCCATTGTCTTAATGAAATTATTTTTCTATGAAAACAATGTATTTATAAAAAATTTAAATTAAAAATTTCTTTGAATAAATACATCTTTCTTGTGGTTGTGTGGGCTAGCTGTATGTGTGATTAGAACTTTGTTCTTCTGGTATTTAGGGAACACCCATTTCCATGTTTCTCTCTACCCTTTTTTTGATAGACAAGCTAGCGAGTGTCCTTGTAAATTAGTATGCTTTCTTATTTGCATGGATAGAATCCTTGCAAAGTATGTATTTTCTGTTTTAAACTTTGAGAAGCAAACATACAGAGGAAATGTCTCAAAATATCAATTGACTGTTGACGAATAATACAAACACTACTACAATTCCATTTGTACACAGGGGCCTGCCTACGCCTTCCTTGCACCTCTTCAGGAATTACTTCCTCAACATTTCTAGTTACCATTACTTCTTTTGTAATAGGAGTTCCATTTTTATCTCATAACATCAACCAGATTCATGAACTGCATGCACTAATGTGCTGTCTTGCAAATAGCCTTCTTAATTAAAGAAAGGCTCAGTACTTGAAGTATGCATCCATTCACCGCTAAAACCTTTGCAAAAGTTACTTCTAGTAACAAGTCTTTTCTTGCCTCTGTCTCCTCATAGACAACTCTATTTTGTCCAGTGTCTTCCTTCTGTTTAAAACCAAGATAAATAGTTTCCTCTTCAGAGCAAACGGTTTATCAACTACACTTTCAAAATATTCCTTTTGTATGATTGTTCGTGTTCTTCTTTAATACTTCTTCATAGACACTAACAAGTTGTGAATGACTCTACTATAGAACATTCTACTTCTGATTTCCTTGAAATGTCTTCTGCTTAAATCTCTTCTTTTTTCAATAACTTGCTATGTTTTTTAACAGAGACTCTTTATGCCTTGATACCCTAGTTTTGTTTTTCTTTACTTCTCTTTGCAATTTTTCCAGGTGTGCAAAAACAATTTGAAAAAAATGTCTTGGTCCTCATACCAGCAAGCCTTTTCTTTTTTATCATCTTTTCTGCATTTGGGCCCTTTTGTTTCTCAGTTCTAAGGAGACGCTCAAATTGCTGCTGCTTCTCTCTTCTCTTACTTTTAGTTGGCATGGTAATTCTCTGTAGATAACTAGATATTGATGTCTGAAAACAAAAATAGAGAAGTACATTCATCACTTAATTACATAGTATCGCATTACATATTTTAACTATATATACTTTTACTTTACATGAGGATATATAGCTCAGCCAATCTTCAGACTACATGTGTTACCTTTTAGGTACATAGCACCCACTCTATTAACTACCCACAGCCTACCTTACTGCTTAGTTATATGAATGGGTGAGAGAGAGGTTGATCATATAGGTACTCACACACACATACTCACTCACCTACAGAGTTACTCACACACCTTTTAACTCATACGCGCAAAAACTTACACAGACATTACCTTATAGGACAAAAAACCTTATTGACTGACTACAGCCTACCTCGGGGGACAGTCATATGTAGTAGAAGAGTAGCTTAAAGCTTGGGAAGGGCTCTACATGTTTCACTTCAATGTATCAGTGTTCTCCCGGATATCTGATTGACTGTATAAGTCCCTGTTAGACCTGTGTGGCCCTTTGCGTAGTCCCTCCAATTTATTATTTATTTATTCCCCTTTTTGCCCCTCATGCATTCTTTGTGTCCACTAGGTTTTTTTGGTGTAGGTTTTTTTGGTGTTGGCCTGGGGGATAGGTGTTCTTTTGCCCTCCTAGTTTTTCACCTCAGGCCTAGGTGCCTTTCCTGACAGGAATTAATCCAGATCTACAAAATGGTGGCTACCAACTGTCACAACTGCCATTCCCTAGAATGCCCTCATAGATTAACATTGGGGCCTTCCAGAACCTTCTGGACTCTTCTGGACCCTGTGTGACCAGCCTATAAATAGGGCAGGGGTAAGGCAGCCATTTTGTAGTTGGAAGTGACCAGAGAGAGAGAGTGTGGAAGACAGGGACACGAGGGAGGCGATCTTGTGAGGAGGACAGCGCAACTGTAGAAGAAGACCGACTCGTGGGCCGGCTAATTCCCCAAGCTGACGCTGCCCCTTGTGAATTTGACCAAACCCTGACTTGTGAGTGACAACACCAAAGTTCTGGAGGAGTCCTTGCATCGGCATCCCCTGAGTCTGGTGAAGACAGAATTAGAATCAAGGGACTGACCAGTGCTGTGAAGATTTCACCAGGAAGTCGCTGTGGGAAGGGCAGCAAACTCCCCTCATAGAACTTCTGAGGAGAGAACCCCTTCTGCAGCGGAGGTCGCGCAGTGTGTGAAGGTCTACAACCTTCCGGCGGATGACGTGAGACATCAGCTGATCTCACTTTAGTGAGTTAGTGCCTTCGCGACGTGTCAACATTTGCCTGCGGAGAGAAGTGAGCCGCGGCCGGGCGGAAGCCGCCTGTGAGGAGGCGGAGCCCGAGGTGAAGTCGAGGGCGAAAGGCGGAGCAACGCTGGGGGAAGCCGAGCGGGGATCTGGGCCTCGCCCAGGAAGTCCCCGTCAACATCCGGCGAGGTGGAGCTGATACCGGCGGAATCCCCAAGCGTGAGGTAACGTGATCGGGAGGAGGCGGTCTTCGTGAACCTCACCAGAGCCGGCTCAACTCCGGCGGGGAAGCGAGGAATCGGTGCACCGGAGGACAGAAAGCAGAGCCAGCCTTTCATAAAAAGTAAGCCTGGAGCTGGTGGGAAAGCGGGAGGCGGTACAGCGCCAGACCAGGGCCCTGTGAGCTGCCGGAGCCCGAAGTTCCGTCTTGAGACTTTCCGGCTCGGGACTCTGACGGCTTGGGAGCGGGGCTTCTAGTTAAGAATCACAGTACAGTGACTGGGGTGCATCTGGAAATGCTGGTTTCTTTCTTCCCCCCCCCCCTTTTCTCTTCCTTAAAAGGGGAAAGTATTGGATTGTAGGACGACCCTAAAGACTAAGGAACGGTAATTGGGGCATTCCCCGGGAGATAGAAGTACTCCGTGGAGCCAGAGGTCTCACACTGTAATGGAAACAAGTAAAGCTTTAAGGGTTTAATGATTAATCTTTATATTTTCCTCTGATTGTGCAGGGGGGCTGGATCTTCAGCTGAGAACGCTGCTGGGGGTGGAACAGAGTGCAGCTGGAAGCAAGCTAACGTGGTTTCTAGGCTGATGTGGGTAAAGTAACTGACTGTTTACATGACAATGAGCCCAAATCTAATGTTGTGAGTTAACCAGAAGAAATTGTTCATGATAATAGGGAATTAGTCAGTGCTGTGGAAATTACTGATTAGCCTGAACTGAATGTTATTCTAACAACATGAAATAATTGTGGAATACTGTGTTAACAGCTAATGGTTGATCTATGTTCTGCTAGGTTTAACTGTTAGATATTTCTAAAGCCTATTGATAGCCCTGTGTACAGGTGAAAAGAGGAAAGGTTAAAGTTGAGAAACTGTCTGCGCTATTCTGCGCTTGTGAAGGGTTTAAACTAAGAAATCATTCCGTTAAATGTGATGTCTTAAAGATTAAGCGGAACAAAAGTGATTAAAGTATTGTAAAGAAAGACGTGCTGGAAAGTACATTTAAAGAAAGAAAGAGAACTTTTATAAAACAGCTCGTATTTTTACACAAAGATTGGTGTAGCGTCATTTTTGAGTGGAATTGCTTGAAGTTACTGCTGGGTGGTATGCAACCTTCACACATGTGCCTCTATTAGTGACTGTCTTACCCTAGGCCAGGCTACCCTAGGTGACCTGACAACTTTAGGTTCCAACATATTGGTGTCTAGAGGTGGGATCTTGACTGTGGTTGCGACTACTCTGCAGTAACTGAGTGTAATCCACTAACCTACACCAGGAGTTTTTTTCCTAGCGGCCCTCCTAATTTTTACTTTTGCTTTTTCCAAATGTATTCCTGGTGGTGGGGTGGAGGTAGCTTCAGGTTGCCCTTGTAACTCTATTCTTTTTGTGTGTTTAACCTTGAATTGCCTTTTGCAAAATGGAGTTTGCACTGGAAGAACTGGACTCTTATTTTGTGGCCCAGCTAAAAGATTTCTGCCAACAAATGGGGGTGCTTTTTAAGCGTGGTGCTAAGAAGGGGGAACTCCAGACCAGTTTAAGGGCTTGGGTGGAAGCACGCAGAGAAGCGAAGGAGGAGGATGAGGGGACAGACCGGGACACGGTCATAGAGGTAGAGGGATTATTCCACCCTGAGGTGGAAAACCTACTCCCAGGACCAATGACCTACTCTAGGAGGGGCAGTAGTGTCTCCGGGGGAAGCTTGACCGAAGCGGAACTTACTGACAGGAGGGAAATGAGGCAACTGAAATGGGAGTTGGCCAGGCTAGAACAGGAGAGGGAAGAGCGGAGGATGGCTCATTAATTCAAACTGAAAGAGTTAGAACTCCAGGCCCTGCAACGGGGACCCTCTCCTACTCCGAATGGTGGCAGCGAATTTAGAAAACCAGCCAGGGAGTCCAGACCCTTCTTGCCCAAGGACATAATTGCCAGCTATAGTCAGGGGGATGATATAGCCAAATGGCTGGCAGCCTATGAGGTCTCCGTAAGAGCCCATGGGATCCAGGAGAAGCACTGGGGGGGTGGGTTGTTCAAGTATATGCCTCCTACCGGTCGGGACACCTTGCTAGCCTTAGAACCAGAGGAGCAGACCAACTACCCCACCATGAAGCTAGCATTGATCCGGAAGTTTGGGTTAACCCCAGATAAGTATCGCCAGAAATTCAGGGGGAGCCACAAGTTAAGCACCCAGAACTGGGTGGACTTCCTAGACTATGCGAGGAAGGCATTGGAGGGCTGGGTACAGGGCAGTGAGGTGAAGGATTATGAGGGGTTGTATGATCTTTTTTTGAAAGAGCATCTACTCGAGAAATGTTTTCCCGAGCTGCGCCAACACCTGGTGGACAGTAAGCTGACCAATCCCCGGAAGCTTGCAGAGGAGGTGTCCTCAAGGGGGACTGGAGGGGATTCCCAAAAGGCCGGACAGGGCGCCCCTCAGAAGAAGCAGGGGGGAGATAAAAAGCGGGAGTTCTCTAAAGGTCCCCAAAACAATTTCCAGGGAAAGGGAACAGGTTTCACCCCTAAGGCTAACCCGCCCAGAAACCCTCATCCTGGCCAAAGCCAGCAGCCAAGGGTTGTCCACTGCTTCGAGTGTGGTGGTGTTGGACATTATAAGGGAGATGTCAGATGCCCAAAGAGACCACCCCCTCCCACCGGAGGAAAAACCCGGGAGTAGCTAGTGTAGCGCTCGGGGAGGAGTTGCCCTTAGATAAGGGGGTGAGTGGGTGGGTGTCACATTAGTGTCCCTGGGAGAACGGGAGATGGTTCCTAAGATCCAGGTGCCCCCAAATACTGCTAAGTATGGGCAATGGATCACCATCAATGGCCAGAGAGGGGAGGCTCTGAGAGATACAGGAGCCAGTATGACTATGGTGAGAAGTCAACTGGTGTCTCCAGAGCAGGTGGTTCCCAATGTACTCCACCTTGCCGCGATGGCTGACGGCAGAATGGGCCACTATCCCGTGGCTGAGGTTCCCTTTGAGTGGGAAGGGGTTGCAGGTTCACTTCGAGTTGCCGTAAGCCCTGCCGTGCCAGTTGATTGTCTGCTGGGGAATGACATGGAGCACAATGCTTGGAGAGAGGTGGAATACCGGACGCACTCTGCGATGCTGGGTACACCTGACTGGGCCTGTGTAAGCACAAGGTCTGCGACTGCCCGGAGAGGGAGTTCGCCTGGGTTGGAGCCTGGAACAATGGCCCAACCCGCTGCAAAAAAGGGACAGACCCGAAGACAGGAGAAGCCTGCTTCGGCTTCCACACCCCACGAGACGGATCGGCCACCTGCGGTGGTGGACCAGGAGTCCGTGGAGGGGGAAGTAGTTTCTCTGGAGGACCTGCCCATCCCTGCTGAGTGGCATGTGGAGGGAAGGCCTACCAGAGAGGAGTTCTGTAAGGGCCAGAAGGAGTGCCCTACCCTTGAGGGACTGAGGCGACAGGCTGAAGCCCAGGCAGCAGGGGACGTTGCGGGACACTACCACATTTACTGGGAGGATGGACTCCTCTACAGTGAACCCAAGGTACCCTTACCTGGTTCATCAAGGGCCTTGGTAGTCCCGCAACGGTACCGAGCTTTTCTGCTGGAATTGGCTCATGCAATACCCTTGGCAGGACACTTAGGTCAGGACAAGACCTTTGCTCAGCTTGTCCCCCACTTTTACTGGCCTCAGATGAAAGTGGCGTCCAACACCTACTGTCGGAAATGTGTATCCTGCCAGGCCAGTGGGAAAACAGGGGTGAAGCTGAAAGCTACTCTGGAACCACTTCCCGTCGTTAGCAACCCCTTTGAAAGGGTGGGCATCAACATTGTAGGGCCCTTGGATCCACCAACAACAGCTGGTCACAGGTTTATCCTGGTTCTGGTGGATCATGCCACACGGTACCCAGAGGCAATTCCTCTGAGGACTGTCACTGCACCTGTGGTGGCTAAGGCTCTAATGGGGATCTTTACCCGAGTGGGTTTCCCCAAAGAAGTTGTGTCTGACAGGGGGACCAACTTTATGTCAGCATACATGCGGGCAATGTAGAAGGAGTGTGGAGTGACCTACCGGTTCACCACTCCTTATCACCCCCAGTCAAATGGACTGGTGGAGAGGTTCAACAAGACCTTGAAGGGCATGATCAGAAGTCTGCCTGAAAGCCTGCGGAGGAAATGGGACGTCCTCCTACCCTGTTTGCTATTTTCCTACAGGGAAGTGCCACAGAAGGGAGTGGGCTTCAGCCCCTGCGAGCTTCTGGATGGGCACCCTGTACGCGGTCCTCTCAGCCTGGTGAAGGATGGATGGGAAAAGTCTCCCAGAAAACCCCCCCCGGATGTGGTGAGCTATATTCTGGCCTTCAGGAGCCAAATGGCGAAGTTGTGGAAGCAAGCTTCTGACAACTTGGAGGCCAGTCAGGCAGTGATGAAGGAGTGGTATGACCACAACGCTCACCCGGTGGAGTTGGAGCCTGGCCAGAAAGTGTGGGTGATGGAGCCTGGAGAGCTATGTGCCCTCCAGGATCGCTGGACAGGCCCCTTTGAGGTGTTGGAGAAAAAGGGTAAGGCCACATACCTGGTGGACCTTAAGACCCCACGACAGCCCCTACGGGTGCTTCATGCCAACCGTCTCAAACCCCACCATGAGAGGCCCAAGGTCATCTTAATGATGGTGACTGATGGGGGAGAGGAAGCGGAAAGCGAACCTCTCCCAGACTTGTTCTCGTCTCAAGAAAAGGATGGGTCGGTGGAGGGAGTGGTTCTCTCCCCATCCCTAACTCCTGAACAGCGGGAGGACTGCCGCCAGATACTGGAGCAGTACTCCACGTTGTTCTCCCTTGTCCCGGGAAGGACTCACCTGTGTACCCATGATGTGGACACAGGGGACAGCCCACCAGTGAAGTCAAAGACCTACCGGCTGTCCGACAAGGTGAAGGCTAGCATCCATGGTGAGGTTGCCAAGATGCTGGAGCTAGGAGTTATAGAACCTTCCAACAGCCCCTGGTCCAGTCCGGTGGTTCTAGTGCCAAAAGCCGCTCCACCAGGCACCACTCCAGAACTGAGGTTCTGTGTGGATTACCAGGGACTGAACTCAGTTACAAAAACTGATGCTCATCTGATCCCTAGGGCGGATTAATTAATTGACCGGCTGGGAGCTGCCCAATATCTAAGTACCTTTGACCTCACTTCAGGGTACTGGCAGATCTCCCTGACAGATGGAGCAAAGGAAAGGTCAGCGTTCTCCACGCCTGAGGGACACTTCCAATTTTGCGTGATGCCCTTTGGGCTCAAGAATGCCCCTGCCACCTTTCAGCGGCTGGTGAATCAGGTCCTCTCGGGAATGGAGGGTTTCTCCGCTGCTTATCTGGATGACATTGCTGTCTTCAGTAGCAGTTGGGAGGACCATTTGCAACATTTGCTAGCAGTTCTCCAGGCCCTGAAACAAGCTGGATTGACAATCAAGGCCAGCAAATGTCATATTGGGCAGGGGTCGGTTGTGTACCTTGGACACTCGGTGGGTAGGGGAACAGTGCAGCCCCTTCAGGCAAAGATTGAGGCAATCATGGCCTGGGAACCCCCCAAGACACAGACTGAGGTCCGAGCTTTCCTGGGCCTCACAGGCTACTACCGTCGCTTTGTGAAGGGGTATGGCACTATTGTAGTGCCCCTCACAGAGCTTACCTCAAAGAAACAGCCTCGACGGGTAGTTTGGACGGAGGCTTGTCAGCAAGCCTTTGTAAAGTTGAAGCAGGCAATGTGTGCAGCACCGGTCCTGAGGGCCCCAGACTTCTCCAAGGAGTTCATTGTCCAGACAGATGCATCAGAACATGGCATTGGGGCAGTGTTATCGCAACTGAATGAAGAGGGCCTGGATCAGCCTGTAGTTTTCCTATCCAGGAGACTGCTTCCCCGGGAACAGAAGTGGAGTGCAATTGAGAGGGAAGCTTTCGCGGTGGTGGGGGCTCTGAATGTAAATGTAAATGTATTTGAGCTTATATAGCGCACAGCTACCCGCAGTGGGTTTCCCGGCGCTTGCTTAGGGAACCCGTCCTGGTATTCCCCTGTGAGATAACCCCGGCAGGGTATCCACAAGGTGAAAGCCAGGCATCCCGCCGCGAGGGGCCGTTGTGGAGATTAAGCAAGCTATTGCCCAGAGTCGCAGAGTGTGAACCCATGAGTCTAGAAGGCACCGGAGCGAGAATTATCGAGTCCGTGGAATTTTTAGCCCAAGACCCGCCGAGGCGGGGAACTGAACCCTGGTCCAGGGCCGATCTCAGCTTCCGGGTCTGCCGCCTCTAACCCCTGAGCCACACTTCTCCACAAGAAGAAGCTGCGGCCATACCTGTTTGGCTCGCACTTCCTGGTTCAGACTGACCACCGCCCCCTTCGTTGTCTGATGCAGATGAAGGGGGAGAATCCCAAGTTGCTGAGATAGTCCATCTCCCTACAGGGAATGGACTTCCGGGTGGAACATCGGCCTGGAGTGGACCACGCCAATGCAGACGGTCTCTCTAGGTATTTCCGCCTTAGTGATGAGGAATCCCAAGGGGTTGGGTAGTTCTCCCCACTTACAGCTGGGGGGGGGCGCGTGTTAGACCTGTCTAGCCCTTTGCGTAGTACCTCCAATGTATTATTTATTTTGTCTTTTAACAACAATGGAGGAGTGCCCCCTATATGCAAAGTATACAATGAAGGAATTTCCTCTGTATCTGGAGCTTAAGGCTCAGGTTAGCAATAAGTGCCCCAACCCTTGACCGGACAATAGTTGTCCTTTTGAGAAGACCCCTCACTCACCAACCTGGTTGGTGACATGCTTCATCATTGGGGTCCCACCCCATAGGCCGAGTGCCCATAGGGTGTGCTGCGACACCTGGTTACAGTGGAGCGGGTTTCTTGTTTTATTATATGTGAAAAAATTAACAGTGAAAGGTGTGTTAAAAAGGGCCAAGACTACTCACATCAAGACTTTATTCTTGAGTGCTTGGTCCCTGTTAAAAATATAATGTGGCACCAGTGCCTATTTAGGAAGGCTTTGGTGTCTCGAGAAGTGTGATAAATCTAAAAATAGCGTTGTGTGCTATGTGAGTTAGTTAAAGATAGGTCTACATGTTTCAACCATTTTCAAAAATTCTACTGGTTTTCGTCAGGACCGTGTGTTTTGAGTGGGGTGGTACGCACACGCTAAGGCGCGTCCAGCCCTCGTTCAAAATAAAGACCACAAATTATGGTCTAATGTAAAAGTGTGTTTTATCCTGGTTCAGGAAAAAACCTGTAAGAGAAAAAACATATATAGGGTTGGGTTTACGTACTGGGAAAGACAAAACAAAGGTACACACTTAATGGATAGTGCACTGGGTGGGTTCACCAGGGCTACGGTGGTAAATATCACCTCATGGTCAGGTCGTACCAGTGGTCAGTCTATAGTACAAGACAGCGGTGCTCAGGCGGTATTTACCGCAGCGTGGATGTGCTAGACGAAACTAAATTCGTATGCTAATTGTAGATGTGCTAAACGAAACTGGTTTGTATGCTAGTGATAAAAATCAGTGAAGGGAGAAGGAGGTTTGGGCCGCCATAGCATGGCATTGTACCCATGATTGGATAGTCTTGATTTTAAAAACGGCTCTAAGACTGTCCAAAAAAATCCAAGTGGAGATTCAAGTAGCTGAAGGCAATATGAAAATGACAATCACTGGCTTCAAAAAAAGCTTGATGAACTGAATAAAGAAATGACAGATTATAAAGACAATCTAACTCAACAAAAAGTGCAAAAATTTCAAAAAGATTTGAAACGATTCACTATGGTGAAGGCGTACCCCTACTCTGATCCGGAATATGTACCACCATCCAAAGGGGATGACAATTCCGATGCGTCAAGCAATACATCTAGCAATACCTCCAACTCCAGTGGAAACTCCAGTAATGGAAGCACCAAAGCAAGAGGCAGAGGACGAGGTAGAGGGAGGAGCAATTGACAGACCTTCAATCCAATGCCAATGCCGCCTTTTCAGGAGATGTATAATCACCCACCAAACTACCCCATGAATGGATGGCAACCACCTTTCCAGCAACCTTCTTTTTTTCCCCAGAATCCCTACATGCCTCCTTTTTTAAACCGGGGCGGGAGAGGACGGGGAAGGAGAAAAAACGCCAGCCAGGGCAACCAAGTCCACTGGGCACCGGACGACTCGAACACCAACCAGAACAGGAACAAAGCTCAACAGGCAGGACCGAGCAATCGGAGAACTTAATAACAAATCTCTCAACTAGACCCCTCAGCAAAGAGGAGGAAGCAGTGCTTAACAAAGGGTTAGGTTTTGTACCAACTGCAAATTTGGACAAATTCAAGCTCCACTGTGAACTAGCGTCTTTTTTCAGAAAATTGAGACTAAAAGCCTTTTTTGAAAAGAAAACTATCACAGATGAGAGTATCGATACCAATGAGACAGGGCTGTGGAATAAATCCACATTTATGCCACCACCACATACAGTTCCAGTTGAAGTGTCCACCTTTGAGCAGGCGGTCTTCAACGAGGTGGAAAAAGTGTCCCCAAAAAAACCCTTTACTAACCTTACCAAACAGGAGAGAATTGCACTTGACAACTTAAAAAACTCAGATACCATCATCATCAAACCCGCCGACAAAGGCGGAGGGATAGTTATCCTTGATAAATCAGCTTACCAGACCGAGTGTCTAAGACTACTCGGGGATCACAGGAACTATCGCAGACTACCAGTGGATCCCACAGACGACCTTAGAAATGAGATCATTTCACTAGTGGAACATGGAGAAGCAGAAGGATACCTCTCAAAACAAGAGGCCGATTTTTTGTGTAAAAGTGAAGGTGGGATTCCCTACTTTTACACGCTCCCAAAGATGCATAAGAACATAACACCACCGCCTGGCAGACCTATTGTCTCTGGGATAGGTTCACTTCTTGAACCTTTATCTTATTTCTGTGATTTCTTCTTTAAAACCATGGTACAGAAAACAAGCACCTATTTGCAGGATACTAAAAGCGTACTGCGACTCCTGGACCAACTTACCATAGATGACGACACCATCCTGGTAAGTTTCGATATTGAGAGCTTGTATACGAGCATCCCTCAGGATGCCACTCTGGAGGTGCTCAAAAAGGCTCTTGACAGAGAAGAATGGACACACAGAACCCCAAGGGAGTTCATCCTGGAATGTGCAAGACTGGCCCTCACGAGAAACTATTTCCAGTACGAAGACAAAATCTTTCTCCAGACGGGCGGTACATCTATAGGCAGTACTTTTGCTCCTAGTGTAGCAGGCCTGTATGTACACGATTTCGAAGAAAAATTCATTCTCAACCAGCACAATCCTTACAGTTCTAATATCTTACTTTGGAGAAGATATATAGACGACGTGCTGACCATTTGGAAAGGCAGTGAAGATACCCTAGTATCATTCTTCAATTGGATCAACACATTGGATGATCATCTGAAATTCACCTATGTGAAGGACCATGATTCTTTGGTCTTCCTGGATCTCACCATAACGAAAGCCAATGGAAAGTTGTCAACTGTCACCCATCACAAACCCACTGCAAAAAACAACTTACTCCGATTTCAGAGCTTCCATCCGAAACCTCTGCGGGAAAACGTACCGTATGGACAATACCTACGGTTGCACAGAAATTGCAGCGAGCTGGATAATTACAAACAACAAGCTCAAGATCTCACAATCAAACTGAAAAACCGAGGATACCCCGAGAGGATCTTGAATAAAAGTCAAAAACGAGCCCGTAATCAACATCGAGCTGTTCTCCTGGAGGATCCAACTAGAACAATGGAGGAAACCCCTCTAACATGTGTTACCACATACAACACCATATCCAACGATGTAACAAAAATAATAGGGAAACACTGGGGTATCCTGAACACCGGTAACCTGAGATGGGAAAAGCCCCTGTTTTCATATAGAAGAGCAAGAAGCATCAGAGATGCAGTGGTAAACACAAGACCAAGAGAAACCACGATGGAAAATGAGACAGTTCTCAACGCGTGGGGGCTACCGAATGTGACTGGCCACTATAAATGTGGCAATTGTAGTGTATGCCCTTTCACGAAGAATACCAAGACCTTACAACTGGAGCCTAATAAAACCTGGACGATAAGAGGGCACACAAACTGCAATAGTGAAAATGTGGTGTATTTATTAACTTGCCCCTGCAATCTACGCTACGTGGGGATGACTAGCAGAAAAATAAAAACACGTATTGGTGAGCACAGGAGCACCATTAGGTGCAGAAAGGCTAATACCAGATTAACCGAACACTATTTGTCGGTGGGACACAGCCCTGATGAGATACAATGGACGATAATTGAGCAAGTTAAATCAGGAGCAAACCTAAATCAACGCCTTTTTGAAAAGGAGCAGCGGTGGGTCTACAGACTGGATACACATACGACCGGTCTTAACGACAATATCCCATGGCATACAGTAATGGGTTAATTTCGTCCCGTCACACCTTGTTATGTGTAGGATGTTGTTTCTGAAAGGTCATATTTACAATGTAAACACAGGCACCAAATATGTCCAGAAAGAATGTCTCTGACTGACTCCCATGTCAACCCATGGATTTAACCTTATAACAGAATGAGCATGGACCTCTGTCCTGTTCACGGTATCAATAATAACATCTAGACTTTTGCCAACAAATTTCGATACCAAACTTACAAGCACCATTTGCCTAGCTCGTAATTTAATCCTTTTTAGACTTAATAGTCTTTCCCTTATGTTCTCCACTTATTTAAGACCACTACCGGTCCCTTCCCAAAAGAAACCCCCGTCTTTTTCCGCAGGGACACGGCTCTTTCCCAGCCTCGTCCACAGAGCAGTTGCCTTGACAACCGCTACAACTAAACAGGAACGTCAGACGAACGCGTCATCGGGCACCCGCCCCTGAGCTTCGTTCTGATTGGCCCACGGGGAGCACCTGACCGTAGCCACGCCCTACCAGGAAGTAGCGAAGCGCTTACTTCTCCACGGTGTTGCCGCTTTGGATCACTCCACGGGGCATTACTGAGTGAAAACCAAGTAGGTTTAAACGATAGACGAGCAGAAGCCGCAAGTAAGTACCCTGGGAATAGAAGTACGATGCCTGCTATGCATCCCTGATCCATACGCTTTAAGTAACAGGCGATATCTTAATTGTCTGCGTGCTTCTCGCTTATCGCATTTTTCAGGTGACGGATACTTGCCGTCTTGGAACACTCGATGCCCATGAAGTACTAATTTACCGCTTCAAGTGTAAGCAATGTTATTACTTTTTAAACTGCATTTATTACAAAAGCGACCCGCTTTTTGAGGCACAGACTCATACTTACCGATCACTTCCAGTAGTGCCTGGGCGTGTTTTGTGTTGCCGCGTGAATGGTGGCGATCGCTCTTCCACACCTCCTTCTCCCTTCACTGATTTTTATCACTAGCATACGAACCAGTTTCGTTTAGCACATCTACAATTAGCATACGAATTTAGTTTCGTCTAGCACATCCACGCTGCGGTAAATACCGCCTGAGCACCGCTGTCTTGTACTATAGACAGACCACTGGTACGACCTGACCATGAGGTGATATTTACCACCGTAGCCCTGGTGAACCCACCCAGTGCACTATCCATTAGGTGTGTACCTTTGTTTGGTCTTTCCCAGTACGTAAACCCAACCCTATATATGTTTTTTCTCTTACAGGTTTTTTCCTGAACCAGTATAAAACACACTTTTACATTAGACCATAATTTGTGGTCTTTATTTTGAGCGAGGGCTGGACGCGCCTTAGCGTGTGCGTACCACCCCGCTCAAAACACACGGTCCTGACGAAAACCAGTAGAATTTTTGAAAATGGTTGAAACATGTAGACCTATTTTTAACTAACTCACATAGCACACTACGCTATTTTTAGATTTATCACACTTCTCGAGACACCAAAGCCTTCCTAAATAGGCACTGGTGCCACATTATATTTTTAACAGGGACCAAGCACTCAAGAATAAAGTCTTGATGTGAGTAGTCTTGGCCCTTTTTAACACACCTTTCACTGTTAATTTTTTCACATATAATAAAACAAGAAACCCGCTCCACTGTAACCAGGTGTCGCAGCACACCCTATGGGCACTCGGCCTATGGGGTGGGACCCCAATGATGAAGCATGTCACCAACCAGGTTGGTGAGTGAGGGGTCTTCTCAAAAGGACAACTATTGTCCGGTCAAGGGTTGGGGCACTTATTGCTACCCTGAGTCTTAAGCTCCAGATACAGAGGAAATTCCTTCATTGTATACTTTGCATATAGGGGGCACTCCTCCATTGTTGTTAAAATTAATTCCTGGGGACCAGGAGTTCCCACTACACATAGCCTGTGCAATCTCCCTTACTCTCTCCTTTGTTTTACAGTTATTTATTTTGTCCCCTTTTTGCCCCTCATGCCTTTGTATTCTTTGTGTCCACTAGGTTTTTATGGTGTTGGCCTGGGGGATAGGTGTTCTTTTGCCCTCCTAGTTTTTCACCTCAGGCCTAGGTGCCTTTCCTGACAGGAATTAATCCAGATTTACAAAATGGTGGCTACCAACTGTCACAACTGCCTTTCCCTAGAATGCCCTCATAGATTAACATTGGGGCCTTCCAGAACCTTCTGGACTCTTCTGGACCCTGTGTGACCAGCCTATAAATAGGGCAGGGGTAAGGCAGCCATTACGTAGTTGGAAGTGACCAGAGAGAGAGAGAGTGGAAGACAGGGACAGGAGGGAGGCGATCTTGTGAGGAGGACAGCGCAACTGTAGAAGAAGACCGACTTGTGGGCCGGCTAATTCCCCAAGCTGACACTGCCCCTTGTGAATTTGACCAAACCCTGACTTGTGAGTGACAACACCAAAGTTCTGGAGGAGTCCTTGCATCGGCATCCCCTGAGTCTGGTGAAGACAGAATTAGAATCAAGGGACTGACCAGTGCTGTGAAGATTTCACCAGGAAGTCGCTGTGGGAAGAGCAGCAAACTCCCCTCATAGAACTTCTGAGGAGAGAACCCCATCTGCAGCGGAGGTCGCGCAGTGTGTGAAGGTCTAAAACCTTCCGGCGGACGACGTGAGACATCAGCTGATCTCACTTTAGTGAGTTAGTGCCTTCGCGACGTGTCAACATTTGCCTGCGGAGAGAAGTGAGCCGCAGCCGGGCGGAAGCCACCTGTGAGGAGGCGGAGCCCGAGGTGAAGTCGAGGGCGAAAGGCGGAGCAACGCTGGGGGAAGCCGAGCGGGGATCCGGGCCTTGCCCAGGAAGTCCCCATCAACATCCGGCGAGGTGGAGCTGATACCGGCGGAATCCCCAAGCGTGAGGTAACGTGATCGGGAGCAGGCGGTCTTCGTGAACCTCACCAGAGATGGTTCAACTCCGGCGGGGAAGCGAGGAATCGGTGCACCGGAGGACAGAAAGCAGAGCCAGCCCTTTCATAAAAAGTAAGCCGGGAGCTGGTGGGAAAGCGGGAGGTGGTAAAGCGCCAGACCAGGGCCCTGTGAGCTGCCGGAGCCCGAAGTTCCGTCTTGAGACTTTCCGGCTCGGGACTCTGACGGCTTGGGAGCGGGGTTTCTAGTTAAGAATCACAGTACAGTGACTTGGGGGGGGCACCTGGAAACGCCGGTTTCTTTCTCCCCCCCCCCTTTTTCCTTCCTTAAAAGGGGAAAGTATTGGATTGTAGGACGACCCTAAAGACTAAGGAACGGTAATTGGGGCATTCCCCAGGAGATAGAAGTGCTCCGTGGAGCCAGAGGTCTCACACTGTAATGGAAACAAGTAAGGCTTTAAGGGTTTAATGAGTAATCTGTATATTTTCCTCTGATTGTGCAGGGGGGCTGGATCTTCAGCTGAGAACGCTGCTGGGGGTGGAACAGAGTGCAGCTGGAAGCAAGCTAACGTGGTTTCTAGGCTGATGTGGGTAAAGTAACTGACTGTTTACATGACAATGAGCCCAAATCTAATGTTGTGAGTTAACCAGAAGAAATTGTTCATGTTAATAGGGAATTAGTCAGTGCTGTGGAAATTACTGATTCGCCTAAACTGAATGTTATTCTAACAACATGAAATAATTGTGGAATACTGTGTTAACAGCTAATGGTTGATCTATGTTCTGCTAGGTTTAACTGTTAGATATTTCTAAAGCCTATTGATAGCCCTGTGTACAGGTGAAAAGAGGAAAGGTTAAAGTTGAGAAACTGTCTGCGCTATTCTGCGCTTGTGAAGGGTTTAAACTAAGAAATCATTCCGTTAAATGTGATGTCTTAAAGATTAAGCGGAACAAAAGTGATTAAGGTATTGTAAAGAAAGACGTGCTGGAAAGTACATTTAAAGAAAGAAAGAGAACTTTTATAAAACAGCTCGTATTTTTACACAAAGATTGGTGTAGCGTCATTTTTGAGTGGAATTGCTTGAAGTTACTGCTGGGTGGTATGCAACCTTCACACATGTGCCTCTATTAGTGACTGTCTTACCCTAGGCCAGGCTACCCTAGGTGACCTGACAACTTTAGGTTCTAACAGTCCCTATCAGGAAGTGGCATTCCATGATTTCTGTTATGTTATGTTGAAATAATTTTGTACGGTGCACTGCTACCAACAAGAGTTTCCCAGGGCGAAGCCTGAAGGAGCAGAGAAGGAGAAAAAAAATAAAAGTCAAAAACGCATCAGGAATTATTGGTTGAACAACCAGGTTTTTAAATGTTTGCGAAAATTCCTGTATGAAGTTTTATTACGAAGCGCAATGGGAAGAGAATTCCACAGGGATGGGCCAAGGTAAGCAAACGAATGACCTCCCATTATTGTGAGTTTAATTAGGGAACCAAGAATTTCATTACAAGAACGAAGGCTACATTACGCATAATACTTTTAATGCAGACTGCAAGCAGCCGCATACTTCATAAAGCAAAGGTTCCAGAACATCAGTAACATATAATAGGCATGAGCCAACAACAATCTGCCTCTTTTAAATGCAGCTACGAGCAGATACGTTGAATCTTTCACTCCTCCTTACATTTATCTTTGTTCCTTGCTTATCTTTTGTAAATCGATTTATTGTTGATTATATTCACAATATGCCACATACGCTCATCTGTTTTGTCCTTACTTTACTAATATGTGCTCTTTTTCCCAAGCCTTAGCGCCCTGCCTCCCTACTGGTACAAAAGGGGGTGGTGATGTACGGTGGATCTGAACCAATCAACCACTCACACCCAGTCAACAGATCTGGGTTTAATCCACCACCGTTCTTTAGCCCACTCTGCCACCCCAGTTCAGACATGGCCATATGCAAATCAGTCTGATCCTGTGCCTCATGGGAACAGTCCAGCCTGAACTGCCAAGCCATGCCTTCCCTGGACCGGAAACAAGCTTCCTAGGACCGGTTTCTGGCATTACAGCCGTCTTCAGCCAGGCTTGCTTGAATCCAGTGGCAAAGTGAGCAAGGGACTCACGTCTGAGCATACCCTGCCAACTTATGGCAAACAAAGCGGTACAAACGGGGATGGTGAAGGACGGAGCATCTGAACCAATCAAACACTCACACCCAGTCAACGGATCTGGGTTTAATCCATCACCGTTCTTTAGCCCACTTTGCCAAACCAGTTCAGACATGGCCATATGCAAATCAGTCTGACCCTGTGCCTCATGGGAACAGTCCAGCCCGAACTGCCAAGCCATGCCTTCCCTGGACCGGAAACAAGCTTCCTAGGACTGGTTTCTGGCATTACAGCTGTCTTCAGCCAGGCTTGCTTGAATCCAGTGGCAAAGTGAGCAAGGGACTCACGTCTGAGCATACCCTACCAACTTATGGCGAAAAAAGCGGTACAAAAGGGGGTGGTGATGGACGGAGCATCTGAACCAATCAAACACTCACACCTAGTCAACAGATCTGGGTTTAATGCATCACCGTTCTTTAGCCCACTCTGCCACCCTAGTTCAGACATGGCCATATGCAAATCAGTCTGATCCTGTGCTTCACGGGAACAGTGCAGCCCGAACTGTCAAGCCATGTCTTCCCTGGACCGGAAACAAGCTTCCTAGGACCGGTTTCTGGCATTACAGCCGTCTTCAGCCAGGCTTGCTTGAATCCATTGGCAAAGTGAGCAAAGGACTCACGTCTAAGCATATCCTGCCAACTTATGGCGAACAAAGCGGTACAAAAGGGGGTGGTGATGGACGGAGCATCTGAACCAATCAAAAGGTCACACCCAGTCAACAGATCTGGGTTTAATTCATCACCGTTCTTTAGCCCAATCTGCCACCCCAGTTCAGACATGGCCATATGCAAATCAGTCTGACCCTGTGCCTCATGGGAACAGTCCAGCCCGAACTGCCAAGCCATGCCTTCCCTGGACCGGAAGCAAGCTTCCTAGGACCGGTTTCTGGCATTACAGCCGTCTTCAGCCAGGCTTGCTTGAATCCAGTGGCAAAGTGAGCAAGGGACTCACGTCTGAGCATACCCTGCCAACTTATGGCAAACAAAGCGGTACAAACGGGAATGGTGATGGACGGAGCATCTGAACCGATCAAACACTCACACCCAGTCAACGGATCTGGGTTTAACCCCTTCCACGCTCATGACGAGCTGGGCTCGTCATGGCGTAGCCTCCTCGCACGCTGATGACGAGCCCAGCTCGTCACGTAAAGTGCGGTTTTAAAAAACTCAGCACAGGAGCGGAATTGCGCTAGCGCGCATGCGGTTAATCCATCACCGTTCTTTAGCCCACTCTGCCAAACCAGTTCAGACATGGCCATATGCAAATCAGTCTGACCCTGTGCCTCATGGGAACAGTCCAGCCCGAACTGCAAAGCTATGCCTGCCCTGGACCGGAAGCAAGCTTCCTAGGACCGGTATCTGGCATTACAGCCGTCTTCAGACAGGCGTGCTTGAATCCAGTGGCAAAGTGAGCAAGGGACTCACGTCTGAGCATACCCTGCCAACTTATGGCGAATAAAGCGGTACGAAAGGGGGTGGTGATGGACGGAACATCTAAACCAATCAAACACTCACACCCAGTCAACAGATCTGGGTTTAATCCATCACCGTTCTTTAGCCCACTCTGCCACCCCAGTTCAGACATGGCCATATGCAAATCAGTCTGACCCTGTGCCTCATGGGAACAGTCCAGCCCGAACTGCCAAGCCATGCCTTCCCTGGACCGGAAACAAGCTTCCTAGGACTGGTTTCTGGCATTACAGCTGTCTTCAGCCAGGCTTGCTTGAATCCAGTGGCAAAGTGAGCAAGGGACTCACGTCTGAGCATACCCTGCCAACTTATGGCGAAAAAAGTGGTACAAAAGGGGGTGGTGATGGACGGAACTTCTGAACCAATCAAACACTCACACCTAGTCAACAGATCTGGGTTTAATGCATCACCGTTCTTTAGCCCACTCTGCAACTCTAGTTCAGACATGGCCATATGCAAATCAGTCTGACCCTGTGCTTCACAGGAACAGTGCAGCCTGAACTGTCAAGCCATGTCTTCCCTGGACCGGACACAAGCTTCCTAGGACCGGTTTCTGGCATTACAGCCGTCTTCAGCCAGGCTTGCTTGAATCCATTGGCAAAGTGAGCAAAGGACTCACGTCTAAGCATATCCTGCCAACTTATGGCGAACAAAGCGGTACAAAAGGGGGTGGTGATGGACGGAGCATCTGAACCAATCAAAAGGTCACACCCAGTCAACAGATCTGGGTTTAATTCATCACCGTTCTTTAGCCCAATCTGCCACCCCAGTTCAGACATGGCCATATGCAAATCAGTCTGACCCTGTGCCTCATGGGAACAGTCCAGCCCGAACTGCCAAGCCATGCCTTCCCTGGACCGGAAGCAAGCTTCCTAGGACCAGTTTCTGGCATTACAGCCGTCTTCAGCCAGGCTTGCTTGAATCCAGTGGCAAAGTGAGCAAGGGACTCACGTCTGAGCATACCCTGCCAACTTATGGCAAACAAAGCGGTACAAACGGGAATGGTGATGGACGGAGCATCTGAACCGATCAAACACTCACACCCAGTCAACGGATCTGGGTTTAACCCCTTCCACGCTCATGACGAGCTGGGCTCGTCATGGCGTAGCCTCCTCGCACGCTGATGACGAGCCCAGCTCGTCACGTAAAGTGCGGTTTTAAAAAACTTAGCACAGGAGCGGAATTGCACTAGCGCGCATGCGGTTAATCCATCACCGTTCTTTAGCCCACTCTGCCAAACCAGTTCAGACATGGCCATATGCAAATCAGTCTGACCCTGTGCCTCATGGGAACAGTCCAGCCCGAACTGCAAAGCTATGCCTGCCCTGGACCGGAAGCAAGCTTCCTAGGACCGGTATCTGGCATTACAGCCGTCTTCAGCCAGGCGTGCTTGAATCCAGTGGCAAAGTGAGCAAGGGACTCACGTCTGAGCATACCCTGCCAACTTATGGCGAACAAAGCGGTACGAAAGGGGGTGGTGATGGACGGAACATCTAAACCAATCAAACACTCACACCCAGTCAACAGATCTGGGTTTAATCCATCACCGTTCTTTAGCCCACTCTGCCACCCCAGTTCAGACATGGCCATATGCAAATCAGTCTGACCCTGTGCCTCATGGGAACAGTCCAGCCCGAACTGCCAAGCCATGCCTTCCCTGGACCGGAAACAAGCTTCCTAGGACTGGTTTCTGGCATTACAGCTGTCTTCAGCCAGGCTTGCTTGAATCCAGTGGCAAAGTGAGCAAGGGACTCACGTCTGAGCATACCCTGCCAACTTATGGCGAAAAAAGTGGTACAAAAGGGGGTGGTGATGGACGGAACTTCTGAACCAATCAAACACTCACACCTAGTCAACAGATCTGGGTTTAATGCATCACCGTTCTTTAGCCCACTCTGCAACTCTAGTTCAGACATGGCCATATGCAAATCAGTCTGACCCTGTGCCTCACGGGAACAGTGCAGCCCGAACTGTCAAGCCATGTCTTCCCTGGAACGGAAACAAGCTTCCTAGGACCGGTTTCTGGCATTACAGCCGTCTTCAGCCAGGCTTGCTTGAATCCATTGGCAAAGTGAGCAAGGGACTCACGTCTAAGCATATCCTGCCAACTTATGGCGAACAAAGCGGTACAAAAGGGGGTGGTGATGGACCGAGCATCTGAACCAATCAAAAGGTCACACCCAGTCAACAGATCTGGGTTTAATTCATCACCGTTCTTTAGCCCAATCTGCCACCCCAGTTCAGACATGGCCATATGCAAATCAGTCTGACCCTGTGCCTCATGGGAACAGTCCAGCCCGAACTGCCAAGCCATGCCTTCCCTGGACCGGAAACAAGCTTCCTAGGACCGGTTTCTGGCATTACAGCCGTCTTCAGCCAGGCTTGCTTGAATCCAGTGGCAAAGTGAGCAAGGGACTCACGTCTGACCATACCCTGCCAACCTATGTCGAACAAAGCGGAACAAAAGGGGGTGGTCTCCAATTTTCGGAGATTAACTTCTTTCCAAGTCTCATAACTCTGTTTCAGTACATTTCCTTCCCATTGCCATTGCCATTACTATCCTCAATTCGCGCTTCTATTACGTGCACTTTGACCGGTTCTTAATTTTTGCGTTTCCTTTTAGTTCACTACTTCTACTATTCTCCTTACCTACTTTGAATTATCTCGATGTTTTATTGCTTCTCATAAACGCAATCCCCACGAGGAGAGATCTCTCCCTCTTCATCTCCGGGCTCCCGGCTCCTCGTAGGCATTAGAGGAATGACCCTTGGTGAACGGCACGCTTCGTGCGCGGCTTGCCTAGGGCCATTTCTCTAATCCTCTCCTCCAGCTGATCCTACGCGATCATGCTGGAGGTTACTGTTTCCATGGAGACAGGCATTGGCTGTTCTTCGGGGCACGCGAACAAGCGTCAGTTGCTCCTTTGCCCGATCAAAGACAGCTGATGCCAATTTGATGCAAATTTGATGACCACTGCCTACGCAAGTAGCTTTTCTCTTTACTGATTTGCGCATATACAAAGGAATTTAAAAAGGAGAGATATGAAAAATTCTTATATATCGAGATTAAAAAACGAGAGACACATAGAGCAGAGAGGCCTCAGACAGTGATATTCTACTGTCATAGATACCAATTTACAACATATTTTTACTCATTACTTTAACCATTTAAGAATTAGTGGGTACCTAATTCCTTTCCTCCTATTGTGTAACATTAAATATAAAGACCTCATCTTTAATTCCACCTTTGAAGCTTCTCTATACAATGTCTTACACTGATTCAGACGAGGCTGTCACTTCCATTCCCAATATGGATAATGAGGCATTCAAGAAAATGATCCAAAGAGAAATGAGGCTGTGCATGTTCGAGACTTTTAACCAAGTCATGTCTTCTAAGAGATCCTTTCCAATTGATGATTAAGACATCTCTGAGGGACTTAGCTCCCATACCTCTGATGATGTAATTGATATAAGGGGCAAATGACAGAAAAAAAGTAAAAACACAGAGCCTCCAACCCCCAAAAGCACGATGGGAGGTCCTAACACCTCTATTGCCTCAGGAGGTCTTAGCACCTCAACAAATAATGGAGGCCCTCGAGCCTCACACTCTCTTGGTGTCCCTGGTGGCACAAACTATTGTGGTGTCCCTACCGGCACAATATTTAAGGGTGTCCCTAGCAGCACAACATATCTTAGTGCTCATCCTGAATTGGGAGATGATATTACTCATAATGACGATATCAATAATGATGAAGAGGCTTCGGACATTCTGGACGAATATGTCCTTGACTTAGATGATGATACTGACCAAGAATTTAAATCATAATGCAACCAAGAAGATATTCCTTCATCTTCTAAAGACAGTATCACCAATCCTTTAGGGGAAGAAATGTTCTCTCCACTGAATATTAAACACCTGAGAAGCTCTGAATGGTGGCCTCAGGAACATGTGGCCAAATGTATTAGAAAATGGCTGAGAAACCTTTTGGTAAGGGATACCAGAAATATGCTCGGAGCTGAATGCTCAAGACAGTCTATTCCAGACAAAACATGCCAAACACCTAACTTAGATCCGGAATTGATAACATTTCTTGTTAAACTCGGCAGAGACCGTAGAAAAGGCATGGCGAGATCACTGAATGGTTGCCAGGATCGCGTTTTAGATATCCTGGGTCCTATGGCCAGAATTATTGAAGAAAGCCATATTAATGGCACTCTCCTTGATACCAATTTAATTAGGGGATGGAGCCAAAGGGCATTGATCCTTCCTGGTAACACCAATGCCAGCCTTAACGCAGAAAGGAGAAGAGCGATCCTTACCAAAATTAGCCGAAACTCTCCGCTATGGCTGACAAAGAACCATCTCAGAATCCCAAAGGGTTACTTTTTAGAGAAGACCTAATCAAGTCTCTTGGCAAATACGTTTCCACTTTTACAGCTCTGGACAAAGCCCAACAAAATATAAAAAAAGTTTTCAACTCCAACCTTTTTGGACGGGCCAGAAGAAGGGGCCTTTCTTCCGGCCGCTTCAATCAAAGGCCCTACTCAAGATTCTGTTCTTTTGATAGAGGATACCAAGGTTCAAATCCTCAGCAATTTTATCCACAAAGAGGGAGAGGCCCTCTCAACAGAGGCTTCAGATCACGCGGATCCTCCAACTTCAACCCACAAAGTGAGTATTCTACCTTCTCTCCCTATCCCTTCTTTACCCCAAAAGGTGGGAGGGCGTCTCAAGTTCTTTTTTCAGAACTGGAAATTAATTACTCTGGATCCTTGGGTTCTAGACACTGTCAAGGGTTTCAAGATAGACTTTAGAGAAATCCCTACTCAAACCTCCTTTCCAAAGCATATCCCTCTCAATATAGACCATCAAAAATTTGTAGAAGAGGAGATTTCATCTATGCTCCAGAAAGGAGCTATAATAGAAGTTCCTCTGGAAGCGATGAGATTTATAAGTACTCTTTTCCTTGTAGAGAAAAAAGAGAAAGGTTGGGGACCGATTATACATCTAAGACACCTAAACAAATACCTAGTCTACAGGCACTTCAAGATGGAAGGCATCCATATGTTGAGGGATCTACTTCTAGAAGGAGATTGGCCGGTAAAACTAGACTTAAAATATGCTTTTTTTACTATTCCAATGGCCAGGATTCACCAACCTTTCCTTCAGTTCCTGTGGAAGAACCACCTTTATCAGTTTTAAGCCCTACCATTTGGGCTGTCGTCCGCCCCTTGGTGTTTCACCAAGGTTATGAGAACTGTCGCCTCTTCCTTAACCCCTTCCGTGCTCCCGTCAGCATCGCGAGCACTACCTCCCTGGTGCTGTGAACGACTAACGGCCGACGCAGCCCGCCCAATCCGTGGAACGCCCGCACTGTGGCAAAATATTTGCCGCGGTAAACGGGTTAAGAGAGAGAGGCATTCGTCTAATTGTCTATCTAGATGACATCCTTATATTGTTGCCAGACCATTCTCAGATACTCCTAGATCTAAAGACTGTGATGGATCTGTTAGAAAGTATAGGATTTATAATAAACAAAGAAAAATGTATACTGTTACCCTCCAAAACTTTGGAATTCCTAGGTTTCTTGGGAGATACAACAAAGTGTCCCCTTCTTCTACCTTCAAAGAAAATTAACAAGATCAGGAAGGAGATAAAACATGTCCTAAAACGAGAAAATCTTACCATAAGGGAACTAGCGAGGTTGCTAGGTCTTTTGTCCTTCCCCATTCTAGCTATCTTCCCAGATCCCCTAAATTATCAAGCTCTTCAAAGAGTAAAAGCGAGAGCTCTGAGATCTGGCCTTTGGCACGAAGATCTCATTACCCTAGACCAAGAAGCCGGGTCAGAACTATCCTGTTGGCTAGAGAACCTAGATACTTGGAATGGGAAAGCAATTTTTGGTTCCATAGCAGAATTTGTTTTGGAATCAGATGCGAGCCTCCATGGCTGGGGAGTTTGCCTCCACAACCAGAATACGGGCGGTATTTGGTCGGAAGAGGAGTCCTCTCACCACTCAAACTTCTTAGAACTGACAGCTGGTCTTTACGCCTTAATGAGCTTCAGACACTCTCTCCACGGCAGATTAGTTGTCCTTAAGATAGACAATATATCCACTGTTGCCTATATAAATCGTTTGGGAGGTACCAAATCTCAGTATCTCTCAAATTTTGCCCAAAAAAATTTGATGTTCTGCCTGGAACACAAGATCGCTTTGAGAGCAGAATATCTACTGGGGAAATCAAAAACCTCAGCGGATTGGAACTCCAGATTACTTTTGGATTACAGCGACTGGAAACTCAATATTTCTGTTTTCAAGAGTCTCAACAATGTTTGAGGTCCCCTAGAAATAGAGCTTTTAGCGAGCAGAATACCTTTCAAGATGGAGAAGTACTTCAGTTGGATGCCCGACCCGGTTGCTCTCACTCTAAATGCCTTCCTCTAGTCCTGGAAAGGAATAAAAGCCTACGCCTTCCCTCCTTTAGTCATGATCCAGAAAGTTCTTCAGAAAGTGAGACAAGACCAATGTTGCCTTGTTCTGATAACTCCCTTCTGGCCTTCCTAAGTCTTGTTCTCCACCATTCTAGAATTAGCCTGCAATCCTCCTTTCCTAATTCCTTACCAAGATTATCTTCTCGTAGATGGACGAGGACACCCCCTAATCCTGAACGGGAATTTGAACCTTCTTGCCTGGAGAGTTTCAGGAGATCCAATCAAATCTCAGGTCTTTTGTCAACGGCTGCCACACTCCTCACTGAATCTTGGGCCCCCGGTACTCACTACAGATACAACAACATATGGAGAAGATGGGTACGTTGGTGCATGGAAAGGAACTTGGATTCCTTGGAGGCCCCTATCTGTGAGGTAGTTAACTTTCTGGTTGAGCAATTCGAAAGAGGTCTCACCTATAGATCCATTAACTGTTGTAGATCTGCTATCCCCGCTGCTCATTCACTTGTGAATGGTAAAACGGTAGGTAAGAATGTTATTGTTTGTAGAGTTATGAGGAGTATTCGTTTGAGGAGACCTCCTAAACCCAAATATGATTCTCTTTGGGATGTTAAACTAATTCTAGACCTTTTCTCAAACTGGCCCGTTAATTCTCAGCTAAATAGGAAATTACTATCCTTTAAGCTTGCTACATTACTTTGTCTAATTTCCTGCAGAAGAGTTTCTGATGTCAAAGCTCTTGAAATATCCAATAGGTCTTACAATATGTTTGGAGGAGTCAATTTTGAGGTAATTAGAAGAACCAAGACTATGTCTGATTCTATCTTGTTCCCTCATTTTGATTTATTTCCTAAACGTTGTGGGGTAGAATGCATGAGAGAATACAATCACAGACTGTCTTCCCTTCGTGCCTTAGGTGAGAATCAACTTCTTATTTCTTTTGTTAAACCTCATTTAGGTATGTCTTCTTCTTCTATTGCAAGATGGGTCAAATCTGTTATGAATCTAGCAGGTAATGATCTAAAGAAATTCCAAGCAACTCGATCAGAGGAGCTATGGCCAGTAAATTTTTCTTCTCTGGAGGTAAGTTAGGCGATATTCTAAAAGCTGCTGATTGGTCTAATGCTAACACCTTTGCAAGGCATTACTGCAAACGTATTGAACACATGTCTAACATAGTCTTACAGAGCTTCCAACATGCATAATGTAGCCTCCATTCTTGTAATGAAATTGCGATTCTCCTATTACCATGACTAGAGAATCTGGATATCATTAAAGACACGGACGCTGACATTATCCCTCCCATCCCTACCCTGGGATGACTACTTCTTTATATTTACTGTTTATACCTTATTTTACATATTTCGTTGTATGTACTTCCCTTTATATTTTAGCCTGTTTATGTAATGTTCTTTATTATTATTTGCATTGTGTTCTACTTTTTCTTTCTTTCCTTCGGAAATACTAATGTTTCTTTCTTTTCCAGGTAACTCCTCATAACTCCATCAGATCGACCTCCTTTTCTTCATTTGACTATCATTTGGAAGACTTAAAGTTTTGGACATTTTATATAATTTGAACGTTTTTGGCCTTATCCTCTACTTCATCTCATTTAAAAGAGCCAGATTGTTGTTGGCTCATGCCTATTATATGTTACTGATGCTCTGGAACCTTTGCTTTATGATGTATGCTGCTGCTTGGAGACTGCATTAAAAGTGTTATGCACAATGTCAGACTCCGTATCTTTAATGAAATCCAGATTCTCTAGTCATGGTAATAGGAGAATCGCAATTTTCCTTGAGCGGTCGATTGTAATAGACGAGAAGGTGAGTATGTGACTTGGTTGGGAAATTACTACATCTCTTTGTGAACTCTATAGTTCACTAAATGTGTCTGTAAGGGGCTGCATGAATCGCCTCCTAAGTGTGTTTGTGAGTTTTGGATTATATATGTGTATGTGCAACTACTTGTTTTAGCACAAGATACATATTAGTTGTGCCGCTCTATGTGAGTGAATATGTAGGTGCTTCTGTCATTATTTCAAAGGATGTTTTAGAGCCTGTCTGCTTTTCTACTTCGGTCTGTCAGATTGAAGTCTTGGTGGCATGGTTGATTCATAATTGATCACATGGGCTTCTATGACCACATATACCACACTGAAACTTCGGAGTAGTTATGTTACCCTGTAAACAAATACCAGCCTGCCCTATGGCCTACTTACAACCTCCCTCAGTTGTGAAGTATACATGTAACAAGAATTGTTTTAGCATTCTCTAGAAGTTTTAAATGTGAAGGTTTACCTAACAGTAAAACTTCATGTAAAGCCTCAAGTGTAGTAGGCCCGAGACATGATGCAAGGACTACTTCTCTGCAAGTTAGAATTGAAAGTGTCAGGTCTTTTGTAGACACATCAGTGAGTGTATGAGACCCTAGATGGGCCTGTCATATCATCTCTATGTAACTTTGTTCATAAGTACCTGCCGGTCTTTGTGATATCAAGGGCTCTCTAAATATGTCTGTAAAAGAAGGGATAGATTGCCTCCTGGTTGTGTTAGTCAGGTTTGTTTTCATTGTGTGTGGAACTGCTTCCAATAGTGCTTCATACATATCATATGCATGAATGTTTAGGTGCATCTGTCACTATCTCACTGGGTCTTTTAGTGTCTGCCAACTTTTCAACTTAGCTGTGCCAGGTTGAAAACTCAGAGGCAGACTGGTGAATAATTAAGTACATGGGCCTGTAACACTGCATATAGCTCACTGACTTTTCAAAGTACATGTATTAACTTTTAAGCACATAGCAGCCTGCGGTATGGCCTGGCTGCAACCTACCACAGTGCTGAGTTATACGTAGCAGACTTGCATATGTGTTATCTATAATTATTAATAGTGATGGTTAACCTACCAGTAAAACTGAATGCACATGTTCAAGTGTGCCAGGCCCAGGACATGATGAAAGAGCTAATTGCCTCATGTTAGATTAGAAAGTGTCACTTCTTCACAAGGCATCTGAATTAATATGTCAGTTCCTATCTGTGGTAAGCATGGGCGGAAAATCCGTTTCGCTCGCGGATTTTGCGGATTTTCGGTAAATTCGCAATCCGCGAGATTCGCGAATCTCCCGCAAAATCCGCAAATCCGCGAGCAGCGGATTTTATGGCTTGCTCGCACTGTTCGCGTGAGTTCGCGGCTTCCCAGTACAACTTCGCGCCCCGCGAATAAGCGCTAAATTGCAGAAATACGATCTTAGCAAAACCGAAACTACTTACCAGGTTCAAAAGTTCAGGCTCATCATTAGTAGCCATTTCCTGTAGTGCTTCCTGAGGGGCCCCTCCAGAGTTCAGTTGCCAGTTGCAACTATTATGTGACCCTGCTCTGAACCTCAGAATAGTTACACATATGCCATAAAGGTCCTGAATTACAGCTAAGGGAGACAAGCAGGAGCCAGGCTGGAAGTTCAAATCCATTAATCAGCCCCTAATTCATTATTGTCAGTTGGGGCAGGGCAGGTGTTGTAACTAATTTTGCAACAATGAAAGCACTTAGCAAGTGCAAAAGATCACTAATCAGGAAGCACTAAGGAAGCAGGTGCCAGCTAAAAAAATATTCTGTGACACATTAATCAGCCCCAAATTAATTCAGGTCACTTGAGGCAGGGAAGGTGTGCTTTGCTTTGCCACAATAATGTACACTGACTGGACAACCAGAGGGTGCTGTGATGAAACAGAGGGTGGCATGGGTGGGCCAGAGGGTGGCATGAGTAGTCAGAGAGTGGCAGTGGTGACAGAGAGTGGCAGTGATGAAGAAGAGTGTCCCAAACAGGCTGGACACGTAGAAACAACAAGTTCGCAAAACTTGCGACCCGACAGGTAAGTTCGCGTTTGCGAAACTGTACAAAACCCTCGCGAACTGGCAGAAACCCGCGCGAACACACAAAAAAAAAAATCCGCAAATTTGCGAGAATTCGCGGATTTTGCGGATTGCGAGTTCGCAAATTCGCGAACGCGAGATTCGCAAAATTCGCCCATGCTTAATCTGTGGCTGCTATTGCATGTATAATTAAGTTTTTTGAGAAATGACTGCCTCACTTTCTGGCATCAATGGTTCTCCAAAAGTCTCTATAAGAGGCTAAATGGATTGCCTTCTGGATGTATAAGTGAGTATTGGGTTATTTAACTGTGTGTGCAACTACCACCAGTAGTGCTGCATATACATTCTGAATCACTCTGTGACTGAATGTTTAGGTGCTTCTATTACAATCTCAGTTGGTGTTTTAGTGTCTGTCTGCTCCAGCCATTGCAAATGGATGTCTGAATGACAAAGTGGATGTATAATTTGTCACATGGATCTCTAGGAGTCCATATAGCTGATAGAAACTTCACAGAACATGTCTTACCCAATAAGCACATAGCTCACTATACTATGCTCTAGCTACAGCCTAACTTACTGCTCAGTTATATGTGCTGCAAGAGTAGTGTATTACTTGTTTAGGAGGAGTTTTAAGTGACAAGACAGCCCTAGCAATAAAACAACATGCCCAGGCTTAAGTCTGCCAGGCCCGAGACATAATACAAGAGCTACTTCTCTGCATGTTAGACTTCAAACTGTAAGTTCTTTAGCAGATATATGAATGAGTGTCTCAATTCCTATCTGGAACTGTGATTGCATGCCTAAGTAAGTTTGTTAGGAAATAACTGTCTCTCTATGTGACATTTATGCTTCTCTAAATGTGTCTGTAAGGGGCTGCATGGGTTGCCTTCTGGGTGTGTTAATGACTATTGGGTTATTTAACTCTGTGTGTACTACTGCCTCCATTACCACTAAATACACATTACGTCTGTGTGAGTGAATGTTCATGTCCTTCTATTGCTATCTCACTGGGTGTTTTAGTGTCTATCTGCTTTTCTACTTAGGTATGTCAGATTAAAGTGTGGGATGCAAGGTGAAAGTATAATTGGTCACATGGACCTCTAGGAGTGAATATAGCTCACTTAAACCTTGCAGTACATTTCATACTTTCTAAGCACATACCAATCTGACTTAAGGCCTACCTGCAGCCTATCTCAGTGGACAACTATACATGGAAAAAGAGCAGGTGACCCCTTTTGTAGGACTTTTCAATGGGAAAATTGACCTAGCTCGAAAAGTGCATTTAAAGGGTTAAATGTAGCAGGCCTAAGACATGATGCAAGGCCTACTTTTCTATATGGTAGAGGTGGAAGTGTCAGTTCTTTACTAGATATTTGAATGGGTGTGAAGGTTCCTGTTGGGGCTCTCATTGCATGTGTATATAAGTCTGTTGCTAAATTCCTGGGTCTCTCTTTGTGATATGAAGGATTCTGTGAACGTGTCTGTAAGGGGCTGAATGGATTTCATCCAGGGTGTGTTAGTGAGTATTTGTTTTAATGAATATGTATACAGCTGCTTCCATTACCACTAAATACATATCAGTTCAGATTGTCTGTGTGACTGAGTATTTAAGTAGTTCCCTAACTACCAATGTGGGTGTTTTAGTGTCTTTCTGTTTTTCTATGTAGGTATCTCAGATCGAAGTATGGGTAATAGGGTGCATACATAATTGGGCACGGAAGTCTGTAGAAGTGCATATACCTCACTAAACTTTACAGTAGATGTGCTACATTTTAACCATATACCACCATACCCTATGACCTAGCTGCAGCCTACCTCAGTGGTGGCTTATATCTGGTAAAAGACCACTTTATGCCGTCCCATGGACTTTTACATGTAATGGTTGGCCTAGCCATAAAGCTGCATGCACCGGCTCAAGTGTACCAAGCTGGACACATGATGCAAGGGCTACTTCTTGGTTATTTAAGAGTATATGTAAAAACCTCCATCATCGCTACATACATAACAGTTGTGCCTGTCTGTGTAAGTGATAGTTATGTGCTTCTGTCACAGTCTGTATGGCTGTTTTAGTCTCTATCTACTTTTCTACTTAGGTATATCAGATTGATGTGTCGATGACACAGTGGATATATATTGGACACCTGGGTCTCTAGGACGGCATATAGCTTATTAAAGCTTTACAGTATATGTGTAACCTTTTAAGCATATAACATCCTGCAATATTATGTAGCTGCATCCTATCTCATTAGTGAATTATAGATTGTAAAATAGCAGTTTATGCATTCAATAGTACTTTTAAATATAAATGTTGGCCTAGCTGTGAAACCAAATACACTGGCTCAAGTATAGCAGGCCTGGGACATTATCCAAGGGCTACTTGTCTACATGGTAAAATTGAAAGAGTCAACAGTTTAGTAGATATCTGAATGAGTGCTTCAGGTCTTATCTAGAGCTGTGATTTCATGTGTATATACATTTGTTTCTAAAACACTGCCTCTCTTTGTCTGATAAATTGTTCTCTAAATATGTCTGTAATAGCTAGCATATATTGCCCCCTGAGTGTATTAGTGAGTATTGGGTTATATAAGTGTGTGTGAAACTGCCTCCTTTAGCACTTGATACATATCAGTTGTGCCTGTCTGTGTGAGTGAAGGTTAGGTGCTTCTCTTACTACCAAACTGGGTGTTTCAGTGTCTTTCTACTTTTCTACTTAGGCATGTCAGATTTAAGTCCGTATGTAGGCTGTATATATAATTGGCCACATAGCTCTCTAGGTGTCAGTGCCAGACTGGCCGTAGCGGGCACTGGGCATTTCTCCGGTGGGCCACCAGGGTGGGGACTGGTTTTAGTTCGCAGGGGTGGAGTTTTTGTTACACAGAGCTAGTTTTGCAACATTGGCCCCTTACAAAAAAAAATCAGCACAAAGCTTTCTTGATCTCCCCCCCCCCCTGCCCCCCCCCCAGATGGGCAAGCTGTTTGCCAGGGCTGGTTTCAGTTCCCAGTCTGGCCCTGCTAGAAGTGCATATACCTCAGTCAATCTTCAGAGTAGATGTCTTAAATTTTAAGCATATAGCTCCCTACAGTATGACATAGCTACACCCTTCCTTCATATGGACTCACACGTTCTAAAAGAGCAGTTTATACCTTATGTAAGATTTGTAAGTAAGAAGACATCCCTAACAGTAAAACTGCATGCACAAGTCAATTACAGCACATCTAACACATAATGTATATATTTCTACTTAGGTATGTCAGAATAAAATGTGGATGGTGCAGTGCATGTACACTTAGGAACAAAAATCTTTATAAGCACATATAGCTCACTGAAATCTTCATAGAACATATCTTACATATTAGCCACATAGCATCCTGCGCTATAGCCTACCTAGCATTTCCATTACATGTTTTTGAAAATGTATCAGTATCTGACTCTGTTTTAAAAGCTCTAAAATGATTATCAATGTACATTGTTAAATAAATACCTCAGTGCCTGCATTATGAATTTGGAACATATATTTAACTTTCTTTGATGCTGCTGCACATATATCTACTTTGTGAGTAAGTTAGTGAATATATAAGTACTTCTCTTGATCCATGAGGAGGGTGCATCAAAGTTGCTATACTTTATAAAGTACTTGGCATAACAGTGCCTACCAGCGTTATATTTCATATCTCAGTCTAAATACAATTAAAGATCAAATCTCCCCAAATATCAATATACAAATCTACCCTGTAATTATCCAACAGCTGCACTAAAGAGCATGTAACACATAGCTATCAACTTTGAGAGATTCATAATTCAAATACAGCTACTTTCCACTTTTAAATATGAGTGTTCGAGTTTTCTTTTATGATGGAACAAATAAGACTGCAACTCCCAGAATTCAAAAGAAAACATTTGTTATAAGGAGCACATCATACATACACAAATGAAACTTTGAAAACACTACATTATTACATATAAGTTTAACCATTAATGTGCACTCTTTCTTCTAACACTTACAGAGTAAAGTAAGAGAATACAAGTGCAATATACACCTATATGGAAAAACATTCTAAACTTACTAGAGAGACACCTAGTCTGTACCTTTGACAAACTATATCTTGGTTACCAATTAATAGATATGAAAAAACAGTTACAATTTCAAATATATATCATTGTTTCTTTTTTACATACTTATATATATATTTCAAAATATTTTATCACGCTATAGTATAATTATCTACCTTATTAATCTTTTTTTGCTTCAAAGAAATTTGAACATATCAGAATATTTAGTTTGTTGGTAAAACCATTTTTTTTCTCTTATTAGATAGATGCAATATTCTCAGGGTTTGTAAACACTTTGCACAAGAATGGCAAACTGCTCGCATACAAAGCAACCATAAATGGCAACCTTCTGAACTTTGAATTGCCTGATACTGCATCGGGTTTAGAGGTAGCACAAAATGCATGCCTTTGTGACAATTATCGCAACATAGTCACGATCCTCACCATAAATTCACAAAAAAACAGGAGTTGGAAAACCGACTTTCCTTTATAGTTTTATATTTTTAACACTATACTACACTTTTTAGCTAAATCCTTACTGGGGAATCTTTCTTACTTTATAAAACAATTATCCTAAACCTCTCCAATTTGAAAAAAAAAACCTATTTCTTTAACACCCTTCCCCCAATACACCTTCTGTATATTCTCTATTGAAGCCCACTAGAACCATTAGGTCACAAGTTTGCAACACATTCAAGATGGGCCATACTAGTTACAAAATGAACTACAGATTGTGTGTTTACTGCACATACTGTAAAGAATATCCAAGTCTCTATTACATTTCGTTCTATTTACCAGACCCAATCAAACATCTATTTACTAATCAATTCTAAATGCTACATACTTATTTTCACCTGCATATTCTCTCCACCCAATCAATTTTTTTTAGTTTTTTTTCAAACCACCTGTCTTTCATAGTATCAACATATGATATTGAGCTGAAGACCTTCCCGGTGTGCTGCTCTTCCTTCCTACAAAATGTTTAAAGTGTGAATGGTGAGCCACAGCTATGTCTACTGGGCTAAAGAGGCTGAAAAAAGAGAGGTATTGACAGGAACATGGGTTTGCCAAAAGTGGAGATTACTCGGTTTGGCCAGAGAGGGTTAAAGTTTCATCAATTGCTGGCTTTGGTTAAAACCATTGTGGATTTCCAAGCTCCTCACCTCATAATTGTGCACAGTGGTGGTAGTGACCTAGGCACATTGACTGGGGTAGGGCTGAAAATCCTATTGAATAATACTTTTGCAGAACTGATGTCGCTTTCCCTCACATTGTCTTAGTTACTCATATGCCAAAGACAGAAATGGAAGTGGTCAAATCAATTCTGTCCACACATTGACAAAGCCAGAAAACATGTTAATAAAACAGTTTCTGCATTCAACAGAGCCCATAACATGGGCTCTATCTACAACAACAATCTACATTTTGACATGTATGGAATGTATAGACGTGATGGAGTTCACCTTACAGACGAAAGGAACATGGTGTTTCTACGCAACCTAAAACTATGCATACAGTCTTATCTGTAGCTGTCTTATACACACTCTCACAAACCACAGAAGTCAGGACTGGGACTGGGAGTGGAAAAAAAGGCCCAGTTTCCTAGCTCCCGGGAACAAGTATGTGAAACACTCAGGGGTAGCTGTTCCTGAAGAAGGATCCAGCAAGATAGGTATCGGATTAAAACCATTACGGTGGTATCCAATAAAGGAAGGTTTTTATTTGTGGGTCCCCCGGATAAAGTAAAAACAGAAGCCAAACTCCAGCTTTCCTGTCCATGTCTGGTGCAGAGCCAGTAAACTAAGAGAAAGCGCAGGCTCTATTTGAACGTGGCTGCTCTCGTGGACCGGCTCTTTTTGGGTTAACAGGCGTGGGTAGGAGACTATGCCGAATGCTACCAGTGTACACTGTGAGTATGCTTTAACTAGCTGCTAGGATTTCTCCTTGACTGCCGACTCCTTTATTCGCTGTCTCCTTCTCTACTTGTATTCCTGAGCCCCTTTATGTTGACCCATCAAACAGATCATTTGTAGCGAACGCCTGCTATTACCTCAGAGGCACACCCCTTTACTTTGAGAGGGTACGCGAGATACTATTCCTCAACTTTCCTTTATATAGATTTGTATATGTCTTAGGTGGGATGAGTCTAAGTTGTCTTGCTAAAGATGTAGTGCATTTCTCTGGGCACGTGATCACTGTTCACTCACTTAAAAAAAAAATTATGAGTGGAACACAGCAATGATAGGAACTGTCCGGCACATATAGCACGTCTTCATTCTTAGCATGCTACCACTATCAAGCCACTATGTACTCCCTGTGGCTGATACATGCTTACACTATTATTATTCTCTGTATTTTTCAGGTTGGATTTTTCTTAGGTGCCTGATGATATAAAAAAAAATCCCACACCTAACTACTTAGTCTTTCACCAACTAAGACTCAGGGAGGCTCCCCCCTGTTTTAAAAAAAAATCTTACTCACACTTCACCCGGTCCTGATGAAAGGCAGAGGATCCCTTCTGGACCAATAGGGCGTAAAACATGTCGACTCCATTCACTGCACCAACACTTTGACCAAACTTAATTTTGTCATTAGAGGAAAGTAGGAGTTTGTCTTCATTTTTTACTCTATCAGGTGGACCCACGAATAAACATCTTTTACTGGGCACCACATTGATATTTTTAAACCACTACCACACTAGCACCACACACTTTCACTCACCACTACAGTGCTTTTTACTTTCAAAGATATCCTCCAAAAAGCCCTCTTGCGGGGCCCATGGGGTATTGCAGCGCCAACCCCATGACGAGCAAAAAGGCCCAATGATAAAGCATGGCACCTTCACCGCTGTCTGAGGGCAGCTTTTCCAAATAAGGGAATTTACCCCCGAACCGTACATCCATTCTGAGATACCTTCTTCCCCTTTTGTTTTCCGACGCCTATCCGGTCATATCCTTCTTCAGGAACTGTTACCCCTGGGTGTTTCTTTTTGCACACTCTCAACACAAAGGCTCTTGTCAGAGCTAACCAAGAATATTGTTCATTTTCTTGCTAAATAATTTTGTAAAAATAATTTTTGAAATTCGCGACGTTGTTGCAATCATCGCAATCATCGCGCGATCGCTAAACAAAAGCAGACATTTAAAGACCACCACATTCAAAATTGTTAACTTAAAAAATTAATTCTAACAATTACAATACACACATTATTAACTACATCACTGCTCAAATAACATGTCTGTACACATATTTTCCAGGAGTTATTTTTAAAACAGTATTTCTAAAATGTATATTTTTTATGAAAATCTTTTTTTTTTCAAAGGTGTATTTTATTGGAAGAAAGCACAGAAGAAAAAGTTTGCGACAATCTCGCACATCATCCCTCGCAGGGGGTTAAACAAAGCAGGCGGGAGGAACTGAAATCATGGGCAACCCCTCTCTCGGGGCCACCAGGGCTCTTAAGTTAAACAGTCACCATAGCTGTAGCCCAGAGGTGCGTACCAGTTAATAATCATGAGTCCATAGGGTCACTTTAGTTGCAAAGAACCGCAACCGGCATAAGTCCTCTTGAACAAACAGCTGAGTGCCTCCCGCCACAGGTATGGCAGAAATGTCCCAACCAAACAATAACTAGAAACTTCCCTTACCCACCCCCACACCCCCTCCCGGTGGTGGGGTCCTTCGCATTCACACTCAACCTTGCACCAGCATTCACACTTGGAAGAGATGTAGGCTCCGCAACGTAGGCAGGTATACTGCCGATGGTAATCCCCTAGATAGGAACCGAACCAGCGGACCCCAACGAAAGGCAAAATTCTTAAAATCGCCTAGAAAAACCTCAGCCATGCGTTCCATGCTTAATAATCTGCACAATCTAGCATACCACAGAGAGATTGCTGGGCCCCCCTTCTTTTTCCATGCAGCCGCTAGGGTGGTCTTCGCCGCCCCAATGCACAACCAAAGGATTTTCTGATCCGCCCGGGTTTGATGTTCCAGCAAAGGGTCTCGGAGTCCTAGTAGTGCATGTGCCATTGAGTCAGCTATGGGGTAGCCCAGGATGTCCTTAATGTGGGAAAGAATTTCCTCCCAGTAAGGGCGGATAGCGGGGCAATCCCACCAGATGTGGCGAAAGTCACCCAGCATGCCACAGCCCCGCCAGCATCTGTCAGAAGTGCTGGGAAACACGCAATGTAGTTTAGCTGGGGTGAGATACCAGTCCATCATAGTCTTAAGATGGGCCTCACGAAGTTCAATAGAATGATTATGTTTTGCCAAGTCTCTCCACAATTGTGACCACTCGATATCAGAGATCCCGCGGTCCAACAATTCTTCCCAGAGGCCCATGTATCGCGGTCTGGGGGAGGTCGCTGTGGACAAGAGGTGACGGTATAGGAAGGAGATGGCTCCCCACATGCCAGTGGTCCGGGAAATGAAGGCCTCAAAGGGGGTAAGCGCTCTAGTGGCCGCGTCGCAAACTGTGGGGGAGAGTGCCCAGTGTAACAACTGGGCGTGATGGTATCGCTCCGTCGGTAGGACCTCATAATCCCGCCTACAGTTATAAAATGAAAGAGGAGCCTCTCCATGGAACAAATGAGTAAGGGCGAAGCAACCCCCCTTTCTACACTCATCAAAGGGCCCCTCAAGTAAGGCAGGAGGGAACGCCGGGTTGAAATGGATGGGCGTAAAAGAGGAGGGGAACGTTGTCCATCTCTCGTTCCCGGCGACCGAGTCCCACACCTTCAGGGTGGTGCCGGTGGGAGTACTAATATAGGCATTTTTAGGTCTGTCCCCCTTAGGCTTCCAAGCTAAGTCCCATATCGAACGTCCCGCCACACTCCTGTCCATATGCAGCCAGTGTTATTCCAACAGAGGCTGCGACCATTCCACCATCACCCTAAGCTGCGCTGCTTTGTAATAGAGAAGCTCATCCGGGAGGCCAACCCCTCCATCTCCCCTCGGGCGCCTAAGAGTGGCAAAGGAAAAGCGAGCTCGCCCACCTTGCCAGACAAATCGGAGCATAAGGGTTTTAACACTGCAAAAGAAGTCAGCGTCCACGGCTATGGGCAGCGCCTGGAAGAGATATAGCAACTTAGGAAGGAGTGTCATTTTGATCACGTGTATCCTCCCTAACCACGAGATGTATAGGGGTAGCCATCGTCTCAGATCTGAGAGAATACACGCCAGCAGGGGAGGGAAATTGGCAGCATACAGCTTCCCCACTGTGGGGGTAAGGTGAACTCCTAGATACAAAAGGGAAGAAAGGGTCCACGGCAAGGGAGACAGCGGGCGAAGGCGGTCAACTTCTGCCAGGGAGAGCGTGAGGTTTAGAATAACAGACTTGTCGTAGTTGACTTTAAAGCCCGCTACCGCCTCAAAACGCGCCAGTTCGGTCTGAACATGCGGGAGGGAAGTCGCGGGATCCGAAAGGGATAGCAGGACGTCATCCGCAAATAAAGCGATTTTATGCTGTTCGCCCGTAAAAGGCAGGCCCCTGATGTCTGGGTGCTCCCGCACCGCGATCGCCAGCAGCTCTATACTCAGGGCGAAGAGCAGGGGAGAGAGTGGGCACCTCTGTCTCGTGCCACGGGAGTGTAAAAAGAAGGTCGACAGGTGTCCATTGACCAAGACCCTGGAACGAGGGCAATTGTAATTTGCTCCCACCATAGATAGGAATCTAGGTGAGAAGCCAAAGGCCTCCAGGGTCTGGAACAGAAACCCTCAGTCCAGCCGATCAAAGGCTTTCTCTGCGTCCAATCCCACCAGGACAGCAGGGATATGGAAGGGAGTAGCCTTCTCAATGAGGTGGACTACCCGGCGAGTGTTATCGTGTGTCTGACGCCCCTTTATGAAACCGGATTGGTCGGGGTGGATGATAGCGGGCATGAGGTCCTGCAATCGGGACGCCAATATAGCCGAATATAGCTTGGCGTCTATATTCAGCAGGGTTATAGGCCTATATGAGGCACATCTGGTGGGGTCCTTCCCCGGCTTGGGGATGACCGAGATAACCGCCTCCGCCATGGAGCCCGTTGTCGTACCCGATTCTGCCATGGCGTTAAAGAGGAGTACTAGAGAATCACACACCTCCGCAGCAAAGGTCCGGTAAAAAGTGCCGTGTAGCCGTCCGCCCCGGGTGCCTTGTTGGGTTTCAAATTCTTAATCGCCGTCAGAACCTCCTCCCTAGTGAAGGGAGCCGCAAGCAGCTCATTCCACTCAGGGGAGACGCGAGGGAGCGGGAGCTCATTAAGATAGGCACGTTGGGCCTCTGGATCCAGGGCGTCCCCCGAGTATAGTGCCACATAAAACTCCCCAAAGAGTTCCACCTTGACCTCGTCGCAATGCTTCAGTTCCCCCCGGAACCCTGGATGCCTCCGATGTATTCCTTCTCTCGCTTGGCCCTCAACTGACGCGCTAGGTGCTTCCCAATCTTGTTACCCTGCGAATAAGAGAGTCGGCCAGTTTAAGGAGAGTGAATTCCGCTCTGTTGCTATAGTGATTTCTGAGCTTACCCCTGACTGCTGTCAACGCGCGGGGCGTGTGTCTGGTGGGGTGTTGTTTATGAGTCTGTTCCAAACGGCCCAGCTCCTCCTCCAATCCTTCCCTCTCCTCTCGCCGCAGTTTATTAAGGGCTGCACTGAGAGCCAAGCAACTACCTCTGAATGATGCCTTAAAGGCATCCCAGGTGACAAAGATCGAGGTGTCCTCTACTGGATTAAGGTCAAAACAGTCTCGAATTGCTACCCGTAGTGCCTTACAGGAGGTATTGTCTCAGACCAGTGAGGCTGGGAAATACCACCTGCGTGTTCCAGAAGAGTCCGGGGACCAGTGTACACAGAGGATCATCAGACTGTGGTCGGAGACCGACAGGGGGAAAATCGTAGCACCCCGTAGGGAACCCTGAAAGGACTAGCTCAGGAATCCATAATCTAGGCTGGAATAAGTATGGTGGACATGGGAATAATAGGTGTAGTCCTTCACAAGGGGATGCAAGGCACGCCACCCATCGATCGGCCCCAGGTCTGCAAACCGCCTATGTGTCTCAGCTGAAAAGACCTCAGCGTCAGCCCTCTGAGGGCGAGAGCAGTGTAGAGCACTATCCCACACCAGATTGAAATCCCCTACCACAAAGAGTGCCCCCTCAACAAAGTCCTCCACAGTAGTCAGCAGATCCTAGAGGAACCTATTCTGTCCCGCATTGGGTGCGTACAGTACCAGAAAAGTGCAACGCTTGCCGCGGAGCATACCCTTGACCAAGATCCACCTACCCTCCTTATTGCTTCGAACCCCCATTGGTTGAAACCGCATCGCTGAGCTGAACATAAGGGCCACCCCTCTGTGCTTAGTGAGGGCAGAGGACCTATAGATAAGCGGGTAATGTCTATGCTTGAGGCGGGTTTCATCCTTTCTCGCCAGATGTGTCTCCTGGAGACCCACCACATCCATGCTATGATCTATAATGTATTTCCACACTTTTTGCCGTTTTTGAGAGGAGTTTAACCCCTTAACATTCCACGTACCCACAGTAATCGGCATCACAGATAGAAACCCTCACTCAGCTCAGCATCCCCCCATTCCATGGCCAGTAAATACTGTCATATGGTTACTACGTTTCTATATATTGTGTTAAGTTAGCATGAGCTTATTAAATGTTTAAACGCCATATTTAGATTCAGCTTCAGTTTGTACACGACACCTAATTGTTATGGTAGCTTTCAACCTAGACGAAAGACGTGATTTATTTGAGAATAATATGTTATTGCTCTGATATCAATTGTGCTTGGTACACTTGGTACAACTGTCTGCACACTGAGAACTGCACCCTCTAAGAATAACCTAACACAAGGTTGCTGAAGGCCTGATCCTCGCACCACATTAGACATAACACAAATAATGTTGCTGCCAACATTGGGCTCTACGCGGGTTTAAGATAGAGTTACAGGGAATGAATCAACACACTTGATGCTTCGCATGCAGAGAGCTGGTAGCTGTTGATGTGATCTACTCCTACTGAGAATTAGAGGTATGGGCCCGCCCTGCTAGAACCCAAATGAGACCTTCTTAGATATAATATAATATACTGAATAGGGTGCGCGAAATATAGGTGATACAGAATTCTATAGATTTTTGCATCATAACATGCTATCACCTTTTGCTTATTATGGATTAGTGACTATGCTGCTAACTCTGATTTTTATAATATGTATGTTGATATTATACAAGATACTGCGTTTGAGAACTTTGCATTGAAAAATAAACATTTCAAACTTGCACGTGTGTTCTTTGCCTCCCAGTTTCGGTTTGTAATGATTATATAACGAAAGAGTGTTCATGTGTTCCACGATACCTGAGGTACCCTAAGTTCATGTTCTGGATTGTCTAAGTCATTGGGAAGTTATTACTACCGATGAGACACTGTAGCTAGCTTGGTAAGGGGATTTCTGAAACAAAGGTGAGTTTTGGGTCACCCTAACTCACCCAGGTTCTAGATCTCTGTGCACAGTTCTGTGGGAGAACGGAAACCATGCTACATGGAGCCCATACGTTGTTGGCCTTATATCATGACACTCGAGTAGTATATCATTCAAACCTTAACACCTTCATTCCCGTTTCCGGAAAACGGCAGTGTCGGAAAAACCTACCTATTTTTTAAATAGGTCTTTTTTCAAGCTTGAATCTATCTAAAAACGGTTTCATTGAATTACTACCCAGTTGTGCTACAAAGTAATCTTTGTTTTTTCACTTTCCTGTGCTGACATGGCACAAGCCGTGGACATCCCGCAGCATAGTCGCATTGCGGTGCGTGACCATTTGCGGGCTTATAATGTACCTATGGAAGGCTTGGCTGTTGTTCTAGTGGTGAGTGCGGAACATGCTTACCCGTACGAACTGTTTTATTCGTGGGTGACATTTCCGGCGGTGAACGCTAATTCTGGTGTTTTCCACACCTACACTGCTACGGCTGTACCGGCTGCGTATGCTCCGTACAGAGCACTGGAAGTTCCTATTGACGCTTGGCAGCATGGAGTTTGGTTTGGTGGCCCCCTACCACACGCTTTAACCGCTCCGAGGTTGGGTCCTTTGTCCATTCCGGGCACACCTTGGCCCGCTTTGGCTGGATTCACTCCTCACCCTAATCGAGCCACTTGTGGCGTAGCTGATCTGGGCAACTTCATGAAGTCGCAGTGGAAGTGATTAGAGCGCTTGTTCATTACACTAGCCGTAATGTTCAGGACGTCGCCCCTAGGGGCGCACAGCTTCGTGCAGAACAGGCTGGTTTGAAAATCAATCCTGTCATGGTGAATTCCGTGATGGGCAAAAAGCCGCAGGACAAGGATGATTTTCCGTTCTGGCTTGCTGAGAAATTCGGCCAGCTAGAAGCTGTGTTTCCTAATACGAATCCCGGTGATAAGCACCGGATTCTTACACTTAGTTTACCGAAAGATTTGGCACCTGAGCTTGTTGATTGTGAGACCTGGGGTAAGACTTTTGCAGCGGTCTATTCGAGGTGCTATGGCACCCCGTCTGTGACCAATCTGGGTGCGGTCCTTAAACGTGTTCAGGACGAACACGGACCGGAGTCGGCGGTTGAATTGGGTATGCGCCTGTTTGGCTCCTTTGATGTAGTTTGCGATCTGATCCTTGCAAATGTCAAGGGAGATGCAGCGAACTTTCAAGTTGCTAACGCTTTGGCGTTGATTCCCGAGGCCGAGAGACCCCGTCAGTTGGCAAGGATTATTGTGGCTGCTTATAAAACGGTTGGCCGCAATGCGAAGGGGCTTAAGGCTTTTCCTGATAAAGAGAAAAAGCAGCCCCAGGGTCAGACATCGGAAACTGGTGGTCAACAAAAGTCCAAGAAACAAAATTGGCCAATAAAGCAGAATCAGGGTAAGCAACAACAACAACAAACACAGGTTTCTGCTCCTGCGTCTCCGTTGCCTGCGCAGTCGGATCGTGTTTATGATTTGCGCAACCGCGCGATGATTAAATCGCCTGAGAGGTTTCAGGCTTCTGACCAACGCTCTCCTCGTTCCTTTCAGGACTCATCGGCTCCGTCAACCGGTGGTGGAGGGGGCAGCAGGGGCCGGGGTGGCCAGCAAGGACGTGGTCAGCCCCGCCCGCGTAACGATGGAGAGCAGCAGGAAGGCTCTACGCCCAAGAGACCACAGTTTGCCACGAAGAAAGTCGCCGCCCTGACAGCGCATCGTTATGCCCCAGATAGTGAGAACGCGGCTTCGGAATCTGACGTGGGCTCTGACCTTGCTGGACAGCGCGGCGGAGATTACCATAGTGAGAGAGGCCCTCCGTCCACTGTTGAAGGTGACAGCGACTGAAACTTATGTTGTGATTGAAACTGCTGATACGCATGTTGCTCCCCCTGAACGTCTTTTTGAAATTGTCCTGTTAATTGAAGGTGACATGCAGCGAACTGTAAAAGGGGTATTTTGGGAAAATCTTTCCTCTACGTATGACATTTTGCTTTCGGAGGCTGACTGGCCCCCACCTTTTGTTCTCGCAGCTCCGCGAGGGGAGGAGGTAATCCTACCCAGTTTCGCGCACACTGTACCGAGAGTAGAAGCGCTGCATTTTGCAGAAGAGTGGGCTTTGGCGCTTGCGCCGGCTGTGTACCGCAATCAGTGTGGCTGCGATAAATTGTCTCCAAGCCATGAGATTCCTTTACGGTCTCAGCCGCAGCCTCAACCTCAATATCCCAGACGGCGTGAAGCTAAAGCTTCAGTCGCGGCTATCCTTGAACAATTGGAATATCAAGGTGTAATTGAAACGTGTGTGTCACCGATAAATAACCCCCTTTTTACTGTAAACAAGCCGGACGGCTCATATCGTTTGGTTTTGGATTATAGGCATTTAAACTCGCATTGCCGTAACTGCGCAGTACAGAATACTCATGGCTCTGCTTTAGTGAATAGTCTTGAGCGTAAACGGTTCAAAACCACACTCGACATTTCCAATGGTTTTTATGCACATAGATTAGACGGTCTAAGTTCCCAATGGACCAGTTTTACATGCGGCGGTGTGCAAAAAATGTTTTGGCGTCTCCCAATGGGCTATAAGAACAGTCCTGGAGTATTCTCCGCTCGCATTGTCTCTCTTCTGGAGGGCATCGACCCGGTTGCTTGTTCGTATGTGGATGACATTTATCTCACAGACGACGATCTTTGGGAGCATCTGTGTCGAGTAAATAGCATAATTTGTAACTTTGCTGACATTGGTTACAAGTTTAACTTTGCAAAGTCGCACATTGCAGAGTACACAGTGTTGTTTCTCGGTTACGAGCTTAACAACGAGGGAAAAGGGTTAGCCCCTCACTTCCTGGAGAAATGCACACAATTGCGCTCTCCGACAACACTGAAAAAATTACAATCTTTGCTGGGTTTTTTGAATTTCGGGAGGACTTACATTCCGGAATATGCCCAGCGTATCAAGCCTTTGTACGCTTTGATACAACCATCTTTCTCCAAATCATGCTGGCTGCCTGAGCATTCAGCCATTCTGCAATCTTTGCAGGCTGATTTGCTCGCTTCTGAATACTTACAGACTCGTGATAACCAGACCAACCTGGTGATAAGAATTATCCCTGGGGCGGTGGGTTTCACTTACCTGACTTTTAATGAAGGAGATACAGTACCAATTGCTTACAAGTCACACTTGTACACTTCGGCTGAATTGCGTTTTTCCACTGTGGAGAAGGTTTTAACTGCAGTACAGATGGCAATTCTTAAGGAACGTGCCCTGTCAAAAGGAAAACGCATGTTGGTTGTTACCCCGTGTCCTGCCTTAGAGGCGGTTACGAAAGCCAGTGTGCCTAATTCCAAAACTTTGCACCCTCGGTGGATTCAATGGGCTGCATCCTTGACGTCACAAGATGTCACGTTTATTTTTGACGCCACTTTACGGTCGCAGGAGTATTTACAGTATGAATTTGTTCATCCTGTTCCTTTAGCAATGCGGCCGTTGGAGGATTTCCATTGCATCATTTACACCGATGGTTCGGCGCAGGTTGCGCATGGCTCTAAACATGCCTACGTTTCCGCTTGCGCCATTGTGGTCGGTGCCATGGTGAACGATGAGTTCAAGTCCAGTGTCGTGCACACGCAGACGCTTGGGGACTGCACCGCACAATTAGCGGAGCTTCGTGCTCTGATGCTTGCATTGGAGTACGCAGATCCAAGTGTGACGACTTTGATCGTAAGTGACTCTTACTACTGTGTCCAGTCTTACAATGAAAACTTGTTCTTTTGGATTCAGAATGAGTTTTGTGATTCCAAAGGTAGCACAATAAAACATAAAATGATCTGGGTCCGAGAGGCGGAACTTAAAGAGAAGTTGCCACTCGTGTTTGTGATTCATACTCTCGGTCATCAGCGCGTGGGGGTCCACGCTGTTGGCAATTCGCTTGCTGATGAAGCAGCGAAGTCAGCGGTATCAAAATACTTAGTTGCAGCAGTCACGAGGTCCAAAAGCAAAATAGATGATGACATCTTGGCAGCAGTTGCTGCGACAGAGAAGGGAAGTAAATATCCTGCGGGGTTCCCTTCTAAATACACATACCACTTAAGTCCCGATAAGGTTCCTTATGTGAAAATCCCTGATGTTGGCGAACGTCTAGTTCCCAACTCGGATCGCAGGGCTGCTTTGATTGCAGCGGCTCATGAAGGTGTGGCGTCTGCGCATGCGGGCATCTCAGCCACTGTAACTCAGCTACAACAAAGGTTCTGGTGGCGGGGACTGTACAAACAGACGCGCGATTATGTCCTTCAATGTGACATTTGCCAGCAGATTAAGCCTTCAACTGCTGCGCGTCCGCCTCAGACACAGTTGTACATCTCGAATAAACCGCTTGGATGCGTTTATTTGGATCACTGCGGTCCATTTTCTTCTGATACTGCATACAAGTACATCTTAGTAGCAGTTGATTCATGCACACGCTTTGTGTGGGTATGGCCACATCGGAGCGGTGATTCACGAACTGTCATTAAGGATTTGCGAGTCTTTGTGGGAATTTTTGCCTGTGGTACCTTCCATTCGGATCAGGGTCCGGCTTTCGCCTCTAAGGCGTATAAGGATGCTATGGTTTCGTTGGGGGTCCAAGTCAAGTTTTCGAGTCCCTACAGGCCCGAGGGCAATAGTGTAGTTGAACGAATGAACCGCGACCTAAAGCAATCTTTGACAGCTCGAGTTATAGGCACTGGCAGAAACTGGTTAGCCCACCTCATAGGCGTGCAGCGTGCGCTTAATAATCTCCCTAGAAGGTCTCTGGGTGGGCGGACCCCGTACGAAATGCTCTTTGGTATCAAGATGTATGTCCCTGACCTCGATGGGCTAGACTGCAAGGCCCAGGCCACGGCCTTTGATGTAGATGAACATTGCAATGTTTTACAGAATCTACAAAAGACCAGAGACAGTCTTGCAAAGGAACATTTGCCCTCCACGTCGGATGATGCGCTGCAGATCCCGGTAGTTGGCTGGCTACCCCAAGTTGGAGAACTGGTTCGAGAGAAGATCGATAACAAGAAAGAGTTTGGTCCCTCATATCGTGCACCGGTTCGAGTTCTTGGAGTGAAGGGCACAAGAACAGTCATTTTACCACCACTTCCAGGTCGTAAGGAGAACAGATTTATTTCTATTGACAATGTCAAGACACACAGGGTGGCCGATTCTTCATAGCATGACACCGGCTGTATCCTGTCCTTCCATGGTGAGGCACTCTGTGCTGGCTATTACATCTGGTGCAGAACAGGAGGTGTCCCTCGAGATGCCTGCCATATCCAGTCCTTTATTAAATACTGTTCCTGTTACTAACATTGATGAGCTGACCTACACCTATCCTGCTGATTTATCAATGCCTGATTTACAGACTCGTTTGGCCGACCAGTCCAGATTCTCTTTTGACTCTGTTTCGGAACCTTCAAAGAAACCCTCAACTATTGCAAGATATGCCACGTTATTTAAAAAACATTTTTTAATTCCCCCTTGGACATACATTTGGTTGATCCTATTTTCATTTTACCTTTTTTTGTCAATTGGTTTTGTGTTTTATTTTTTCCGCCTGATCGATGGTCACTACGTTAAAGAAAGAACAGGAATTCGGTACCTTAATGGAACATTAGCCCCTCTTTCCTCTTCACATTCAGCGCACAGACTGAAACGAAACTTAAATACAGTTAACATTACTGCTTGGCCTGTCCTTGATGGGATTGTGTGGGATGCGGTTAGATTTCAAATACATGGGCCCACTGAAGTGATTAATGTTCCGAATGTGCTTAGAGTAAACATGGGAGATGTTATTAAACAAGATATACGTTCTGATGATTGGGATGTTCAGGCCGTAGAGGCATTATTTTCTGATTTGAAATACTATGCGGCTTTTGATGCTGAAGACTTATATTTAGATTCTATAAATTATGGTGATTTGTTTTGCTTCCAACATTATGGTAATCATTTTCTCCATAAGACAAATTCCAGGAGAGTTACTGTGAATTACACACAATGGGAACACTGCCCAGCTCCTTTAATTGGAAGCTCCAGTACATTTCTGAAAAGATACAAATATTTTACAGATTTCAATCAATCAAATCCTGAGTCCTTTTATTCCAGAATGACAGAAAAGTCCATGTCCAAAGTTAGACTTACCGATACAAAGTTGCTGTATTCGAAGTCCTTTCTAGACAGATTGTCTTTAGATGGCTACGAGTTCTGGAAAGGAATAATTGACCTTAAATCGGTTTGGGGTACCAAAGATTGGCAGGTACAAGGCACTGATGCTTTGCACCATGCATGTCTCATCCCGAATCACATGTTGTTTCTAAATTCTACTGTTTCCCAAACAACATGCTTTGGATTGGCTACTTCTAAAAAATTAAATACACCAATTATCCCCGAATTAGAAGAATATTCAGGATGGGGTAATTTTTCAGATTTGTCTATTAATGAGATAGTCTCTGTTACACAATTCGTCCTTTAACATATCCAGTTTGGATCCAAAAGGTTGGCTGTTGTGACAAAAGAGTTCTGATTCTTGCCAACGTCGATTCCTGGGATTGGCTGAAGGGTTCACACAAGTACGACCAGATCCCCGTTTTGAAACTGATTATACTGTCACCACTTACTCTGTGGGGAAACTGTGTCAGAATTGGTTGCAACATTCCACATTAGCAGCAGTTAAGCTACATCTATCTCAATTAACTGAAAATGTGGATTTAAATGATTTCATAAAAGGCCCGGCTAAGGGTAGATCTAAACGGTGGATGTATGCTGTTTACAATGAAATTTGGAAAGTGTCTCAAATTGAGGCTGCTAAGCGCCTAAGGGCAATTGACCAAGCAAATTTGGAAAAGGTACTTGCAGTGGTCGATAACAGTATTAACACGCTTTCTTCCCGAATTTACACATTAAACAATATTGTTTCTTCTGTTGTTGACATTGTGCATGATGAAGTGTCCGTATTATATCATGGTCAAAATCAATTGCGTTCTGTTATGCAGTTTGCCTGGACACTACAGACTCTGAAGTCTGGTCGAGTGCCTTGGAGTTATATGAACGTCTCATCATTATTTTCCCCGTTTAATTTGACTGACAAGCAGCGCATGCTTTCCATGCGAGATGCATCAGTTTTCTATGTTACACATTGAGAAGTTAGAATATTTGCCTTTCTCTGTGGCTGAGGTTACTGCTGCTGCATGGCTTATCCATGGTATTATTACCTTGCCTTTTGCTATGTATAAATTTACAAATTGTATGCGATATATTGCTATAGGGCGATATGAACCATTAGGAAGTGCTTTCCTCCATGAGACATGGTCCTTACCGTACACATATAGATGTCTTAAGGAGGGAAATGAAGTGAATCTGAATGTTGAGGAATGTACACAGTCGCCAGATCGCTCACTAATATGCAGACACATCCAGTTGCATGGTTCTTGTAATCAGGACAAGCCTAACTTAGCCTGTGTTTTGAAAGGCACGCCGGTTCCTGCAATAGTTCCCACATTCACTTTATTGTCAAACGGTAGTTATTTACTTTTGAATAACGAAATGTGTTGTGGGTTAATGGTCGGTATCGCCTATGTGGTTACTGTATCAGAACGCGTGGTGTGTTGCAAGAACGTATTATATCCACCCACGCATGGGAGTGCAGATGTTTCTATTTGGCCCCGAATACCAACCTTGGGAGCGAAGTTCAATGGTTTGAGCCGAATAAGAGCACTATTGTCTCAGAAAGAAGTGGCCTGAGTTCAGCCCAAGAAACGTATGTCCTTCACATAGCTAACACACGCACAGAGGTGCAGGCACTTTTAAATACTGATTTGCCGTTTCATTTCTGCGAGCTGGTTCATCAGATCTTCAATGCCTCCTCCACGACTGGCCTAGCACATTTTTTTAAATTGGTTAGCAGTGGTCTTGTGACTACGTTTGAAAAAGTATTTGGTATTATCCCTGCGGTTTTTCATTCTATATTCGCAAGCCTGTTTGGCGGATTCCCTGTTTTGCTGGCTTTGGCTGCAGGAGTTCTGGTGATATTTTGCTTTATAAAACATGGATGCCCATCCTGCGCAAGGAAACGCTCAGCCCCTACTGATGCAGTTTCGCAACCGGATGCTTGAATACTATGGCTCCTTACCGCTTGCGACTTTAAGCACAGCGTTTGGATTATCGTTTCGATTTTCCTATTTCACATGTGTCCAGCCTGTGTTTCATTGCCTGAGCTGTGATTTCGACTGGGCCATTGATTTGTGTCTCTGCTTACCGACTTCTCCTGACGTCAATTTTGATCAGCTGATGAGCCCCGTAGTTGCTCACGAGTTGGTTTGTTCTGGCGAAAGGGTTATGGCTTTGGCAGCGATGCATGGACTAATGGGTCAGTGGGACATATTCGCAGCGGCGCATGACTTTCTGGCACATAGCGTTCTCGAAAACCCACTGAGTTGTCCTCTGATGTTGCTAGAGGAATCGGTGTTGGAGGAGCACGTATGTTCTTTCCCATTGCTTAATTGGATGGCTGAACTGTTTTCGGATGATGACAGTGATTTCATTTTGGAAGCTGTAGCTACCTATTTTGCATATTCATTCAACCCATGAGTGACTTTGAAGACTTTCATTATTCTGGCACGTGACTTTTTAGTAATTCTGAATGGTGCCTTTTTTATTACGAACATTCGACTTTCATTTGTTCTAGGCCTATGAACTGGGAGTAGGCCTTAAGTTCGAATTTTTATGTTTTTGGTGTGGCCACTATAGGCATTCATACATATTTTTGTTATTAATCACTTATATACATTTACATACATTTAGCTTGGCTCAATATTATTGAACTCTGTTTTCATGTTTTGCCTCTCATAGAGTATTGGCTTATATTTTCTCCCTTTTTTAACCGTCCTCGGATCATTGGGGGGGTGTCATATGGTTACTACGTTTCTATATATTGTGTTAAGTTAGCATGAGCTTATTAAATGTTTAAACGCCATATTTAGATTCAGCTTCAGTTTGCACACGACACCTAATTGTTATGGTAGCTTTCAACCTAGACGAAAGACGTGATTTATTTGAGAATAATATGTTATTGCTCTGATATCAATTGTGCTTGGTACACTTGGTACAACTGTCTGCACACTGATAACTGCACCCTCTAAGAATAACCTAACACAAGGTTGCTGAAGGCCTGATCCTCGCACCACATTAGACATAACACAAATAATGTTGCTGCCAACATTGGGCTCTACGCGGGTTTAAGATAGAGTTACAGGGAATGAATCAACACACTTGATGCTTCGCATGCAGAGAGCTGGTAGCTGTTGATGTGATCTACTCCTACTGAGAATTAGAGGTATGGGCCCGCCCTGCTAGAACCCAAATGAGACCTTCTTAGATATAATATAATATACTGAATAGGGTGCGCGAAATATAGGTGATACAGAATTCTATAGATTTTTGCATCATAACATGCTATCACCTTTTGCTTATTATGGATTAGTGACTATGCTGCTAACTCTGATTTTTATAATATGTATGTTGATATTATACAAGATACTGCATTTGAGAACTTTGCATTGAAAAATAAACATTTCAAACTTGCACGTGTGTTCTTTGCCTCCCAGTTTCGGTTTGTAATGATTATATAACGAAAGAGTGTTCATGTGTTCCACGATACCTGAGGTACCCTAAGTTCATGTTCTGGATTGTCTAAGTCATTGGGAAGTTATTACTACCGATGAGACACTGTAGCTAGCTTGGTAAGGGGATTTCTGAAACAAAGGTGAGTTTTGGGTCACCCTAACTCACCCAGGTTCTAGATCTCTGTGCACAGTTCTGTGGGAGAACGGAAGCCCTGCTACAATACCACCTCAACCAACAGCCCTGGCCTCTCAGCAGGCCCAGTCCTCTCCCAGGACCCGCCAGTGGATCCCTCATTCTCTGGGAACCGTGCCCACCCTCCCATAGCGCCACCTCCCATGCAACCCCACTACTCCAATTATCCAGCCAGGTCCCGGGACAGCGTGCCCATCCTCCCGGGGAGTAGCAACCCCTCCCAGAACAAAGCGCAGGTACCACAACACAACGCCATGCACACGCACGCCACCACCAACCCCCCCTCCCCCACCCCCTCAAACCCCCCCACCCGCTTCCCCCTTCCCCCTTCCCCCTCCACAGAACCGGAGAGCCTCAACAGGAGTGCCTCTCCCACCCGCAACTGCAAAGGACCCAAGGGGGCTAGAAAAAAAAGCAAAAGAGAGAAAAAGTAAAAACCACCATAGGGGTGTTCACAGGAACCCCTGAGGAACGGCGGGTGAGGATCAAGTCAGTGACCCACACGTTCCCTGGACCGGGTCGTCTTCCTCAAAAGTACATAGTGACCACAGCCTTCCCCTCTTGATCACGCTGCCCCCGAACATTCAGGAGATGGCGACACCGTTGCACTTGTCACAGAAGCCACAGCTCCGTTTCTCTCCTGTTGGCTGGCCGAGGGATCCGGCCTATTTTGCGACCCTGGGCGTCCCACTCTCTGCCAAGAGGAAGAACGCTGCCTTCATCGCATTGGTGATTGCCCATCACTCGGGGAGGGGGCCGCGTCGTCCATGTCCAGAAGCTCTTTGGCAGCCTGCAAGGAGCGGACCTGGACCAGCCTGTTCTTCCACCTGAAGATGAGGTGGAAGGGATGACCCCAAGAGTATGCCACACCACGCTCCCACAGGAACGATGTCACCGGTTTGAATTTGCGTCTCTTTTGTAGAGTCAAAGCAGACAAGTCTTGGAAGAGCTGGGGGCGGTGATCCCTAAACTGCAAATCCATGATACCTCTCGCTTTCCGAAGGATCCGCTCCTTAAGTTGAAAGTCATGAATGCAAACCAATATGTCTGGAGGCGGGGCCCCCGTGCCCCTCGGCAAACCGACCATGTGCACCCTGTCCATTCTGACTTCATGAAGGTCATCCTCTCCCAGGACCTGTAGAAAGAGTGCCTCTACGTAGCTGCGCAGGTCTCCCGCCTCTCCGTCCCATGGCACCGCGCGAATACGAATGTTATTTCGGCGGGAGCGGTTCTCCAGGTCTTCTGCGTGCGATTGAAGATCCAAGTTTTGCTCCGTCAACCTGATCACATCCTGCTGAAGCTGGTGCACATCCTCTGCTAGGCCCAGATCGTGTTCCTCCAACGTCGCGACTCTTTCGCCAATGCCATCGACATCTCTCCTAACCTCCCTGAGATCGGAGGCAAGCTGTGACCGGAGCACCGAGATGTCCTCATTGATGGCGGAGAAAAGTTCCAGCATGAAGGCTTTGGTGGCCGGCACTTTATCGTCCCGCAGCCGGGGAGACGAGCTGGTGCTAGGGGACCCCGCCGCTTGCGTACCCTTCGGAGGCCCATCCTTGCCCGGCTTGTCCTTGCGATTCCGGTGAGCCATCCGAACTCGCCCAGTTCCCACAGCATAAACACCGCCACCAGGGGTGCGTTCTACAATATGACCCCCCGAGGCAAGCAACCGCACCTCCACTCCACAGGTGGCTCCGCTGCTGGCCCGGGGTCACTGTGACGCTCCTCCACCTCCGCGAATGGCGATCCTTCCGCACCGCTTTCCACTGCTATAAGCCCGAGGTCACTCCAAGGGGCTTCCCCAGTCCGTCCCGGGCGTGGACACAGCCCAGGTCTCGTCCCTCGCAAGGACTGCTGGTCTCTCCGCCGTAGAGCAGTACTCCCCTCTCCGCCCGAGTTATCCAGGGATGCTCCGCTGCTTCTTAGGGCCCTCCTGATCGCCTGAGCCAAAAATCGAGATCAGCAGCCTCCGGGGAGCCACGGCCCACCACCAGCAGCCCGCCACCAAGTCCAGCACAGACCGAGGGTACTGGCGAAGCACAGCCCGGCCCAGGGGGTCGCCCGCAGAGTCTAGTAGCCTCAGCTGCAACTTCCTATACTTCGGCCGGATCGGGCGTAGGCCCCTGATCCGCAGCCTTGAGTGCGGCAGGCGCCCGCCAGTCACCAGGCCTCTCTCGCTCACCGTCAGCTCCTCCATGGGCTCCGCAGCGCTCTTATTGCCAGCGGGGCCAGGCCACTCCTCTCGGAATTCCGGGCCGGCTCCTCCGCCGGTGGGCGTCTCCTCAATTGCGCGGCCGGACGTATCCTGCTCCGCTATGCGGCCTCGCCGCAGGCCGCGGCGTCTTCAGCGGGGCCCCCTCTTCACCATCGGAGCCGCGGAAAGCTTCAGAACTCCGATGGTGACTCCAGCGGCGTCGCGGCAGGGCTGGGGGTGATCAGCAAGGTTAGGGGAAGGCGCTAATCAAGGCTAGGAAATTCACGGCGGCGGAGGGACAGAAAGCACGTCCTACTCCGTCGCCATCTTGGACACGCCCCCTTTAAAACAGTATTTGAAGCCTCCTTCCTGTCTTATCGATGACACTCATAGTCCCGATGCCTTCATGACTTCGGTAACCGTGACGATTGTGCCTTTTTTAAGAGGTATAAATCAAACATATGCACACATTTTACAGTATTTTGGAGAGACTAGGGGTTTATTAGTGCACTGTTTAAAATCATATTTTGCTAGGGAGTTTGTATAAAAGCCACCTTTAAAAACGATTTTCCGTTTTTGCGATGACGATGAGTGCAGCAATGTTATTGGTAGTCTCGATCACCGTTAATACATTGCAAAATTACAAAAGAAAAGCGCACATTCAATAGCCACCACCACATACAAAACTTATAGCTGTAAAATAGATTATAACCAACACACTAAACACATTCCTATCTAAAAGACTCTATAATAGCATGCATAACTCCCTTAATATCTCTATAACAAAGCGTATAACTCTTTCAGTGGAATCTGTGACTGCATGTATCACTGCATCAGTAAGTCTCTCATTCACTGATCATGTATTTCAGTGGGTCTGTGAGATGGTGCATCAGTCTATCAATAGTTTTGTAATGAACTGCATGACTCTTAGTGAATCTACGACTGGCTGCATCGGCGTCTCAATGGATCTGTAATTTGGTTGAAAGAGTCTCTCAGTTGATCTGTGAGTAGGTGCATGAGTGCCTTTGTGCATTTGAAAGAAAGTATATGACTGTCTGACTGGATCTGTGAGTGGATATTTAAGTGTCTAAGTGCACGTCCAGTGGGTGAGTGAGTGGGTGCATGAGTGTCTCATTGGGTCTGTGACTACGTGCATAAGTCTCTCAGTGGGTTTATGACTTGGATCGTGAGTGTCTGAGTGGTTCTGTAAATGGGTGAGTGGGTCTCTGAGTGCAACTGTGAGTGTGTGTGTGAGTCTCTGAGTGTATGAGTGACTGGGTACATAAGTCTGTGCGTGGGTCTGTGAGAGGGTGTGTGAGTGGCAGTATGGGTATGTGAGTCTCTGAGTGGGTGAAGGAGTGTCTGAGAGAATCTGTGAGTGGGTGTATGATTGTCTCAATGGGTCTTTGAGTCAGAGCATATGTTTCTGAGTGGGTGAGTGAAAGGGTACATGCATGAGTGTCTGAGTGGGTATGTGACTGGGAGGGTAAATGTGTGGTTGGGCCTGTGAGTATATATATATAAGTCTTTAAATGGATGAGTCAGTGGGTATATGTACATCTGAGTGAGTCTATGAGTGGGTATGTGAGTCTCATAGTGTATGAGTGAGTGACTGACAGCATAACTCTCTCGCAAGATCTGTGACAGAGTGTGTGAGTGACTGTATGGGTGTGTGATTGGGTGTTTGAGCGGCTGAGTGGATATATTAGTAGGTGTATGAGTGTGTCAGTGGTTCTGTCATTTGGTATGTGAGTATCTCAGAGGGTCTCTGAGTACATAGGTGCAAATGGTTGAATGAGCCTCTGAGAGGGTCTGTACATGGTGCGTGACTCTCTGAGTGATTCTGTAAATAGATGCATGAGTATCCGAGTGGGTCTGTGAGTAGGGACATGACCACCCAGGTGGGTCTGTGAGTGGGTGTAATAGTCTCTAAGTGGGTTGAGGCTGTGCGTATGAGTCTACAAGCGCGTCTCTAAGTAGGTGTGTGAGTCTCTGAGTGGGTCTGCACATGGGTGTGTCACTCTCTGAGTGAGTCTGTAATTGGGAGCATGGGTACCTGAATGGGTATGTTAGTGGGTGCATGAGTATCTGAGTGGGTATGTGACTGGATATATTAGTGTAAGAGTGGATATGTGAATGGGTAAATAAGTGTCTGAGTGAGCTTTTGAGTGTGTACATGGGTATGTGACAGTGACCGGGAAGTGTGTACAAATATTTATGTTTTTTTTTCCACCAATATTTGTGATGACTTCGCAATAGTCGCAACATCCACGAAATGGTACACGGGGCCGCGCTGGCGGTCGAGGCATCATCCAAAAACTATTTTGGGCACATAACTTGTGTCACTAATACCAGTATTTCTCAAAAATGGGGTCCGAGTATCTTCATCTTTACCCCTTATCTTAGCTTTTACAAACCTTTCAAATCCGAGAACCATTGCGATTAACAAAATGAAACCTACAACTTTCTTTTCAGGTTGCGTCTAGCCAATCACATCATTACCGCTGGCGGTTTACCTTGAACATGTTGCAATTTCCCCGCAATCACGGTGAAACCACTGCAACTCACAACATATGCCAAAGGTTAGACTCATAAGTGAAGGGACCTTCAACTTAGCTTAATCATGCAGGGCCGTGAAGGGACCTTTGGTTCGTCGAGGGCATAAGTGGCGCTTTTCCACCATAAACAGCGCGACGAACCGAAGGTCCCTTCACGGCCCAGCATGATTAAGCTAAGTTGAAGGTCCCGTCACTTATGAGTCTAACCTTTGGCATATGTCGTTTTTCTCTCCCAAAGGGTGTGCCAATTACGCCACCACCCCCCTCCTGTGATCCATGGTGTGTAACTGACTCACCATTCAAGTGAGACATTTTATTTTATTTTAGACCTTTATGTTTTAGGTGAGGTCACCAGCCATTTCTGGCCCATTGATCCTAATTAACACGTGCTAGCATGCAAGCAAGGGCTACCCTACATCTATTTGGAACCACTGCTAGCCTACTACACCCCTAACTTGTAGCGTGTTTTATCCCAGGGACAGAGGTTGGTGTTAACTATAGTGCTAGATTGCCACCCACTGTTCCTCCTTGACAACTGGAGCACTGTAGACATACCTATGAGCATAGACCAATTTTAACCGTGTGTCCTGTCTCGTATATGTATGTCTTCGTCCTTTTTTCTTTCACAGGTGCATCATTACTATTTTTGAGGTTTCCTAATCAAGGAGTACCTGAGGAGGAGTACGCTCCCCCTTAATGCACTTTCTCACTGTTTTTACATTTCACGTCCCGTGGTTAGGGTGGGCCTTAGAGTGCCCATACCGCCAGGGTTTAGTTCACTTTTTGTCCTGATGAATGCCTGGTAAATTGACACAGTTTCAAGGCAGAAACATGTTGACTGACAATTAAACTTCTGGAAATAACCAAACAATTTATTTAGACCATTTTCCTACACTATTTTTTATTTATGTCCTAATGATCAAACATTAAATACTGAGACACATAAAACATTTTTAACCATCACTGTCACTGCTAATTAATTCACTCCACGTCTATTTCACAAAATCCGCTCCGCAGTAGATCTGGCATAGAAGCTCACTGGAGGGGCATTCTGCCTCTCCAGTGGAGCCCAATGATGAAGCATGTCACCAACCAGGTTGGTGAGTGAGGGCTTTCTAAACTGACCTGAGTGGGGTTAGTTTTATTCCCCCAACTGCTCCATTTGTTCTTCGAATTGTGTGTGCCCTTTGGTCACTCTTTTCTTGTTTAAAAAGCATAACCGGGGACTAAGAGTGTTCCTCATTCTCCCTACCTCTCTTCTTGTTGTTGTATAAAAATATATAGAACATTATAAATGAAATTCTCTACCTATTATCCCTTCAATAAGGGGGGAATAGGTAGTGAACAACAATAAAACCTAATACCTATATCTCACACCCTAACCTAGGATGCAGAGAAAGTCAGACCGCAGAACGCAGCAGAACTGTGATAAAAACTACATGGCTGCCTTTTACCTTTGGTAAACACAGCCATTAGCCAATCACATACTGGCTTCTCATTCCCATATACTGCAGCACAATATATAACTATGTTGTTGAAATCTTATAATTTTAACACTACTTACCCTATTTACACATACTGACAAAAATTATTATTTACTCCTCAGAATGCATATTCCTGCCACCTAATATTTACATCCATTCACGCATGTTCACACTACATCTGTTTCAAATAACACACTCCACTCTATGCCTCTCCACTCTATGCCACACCACGCCACTCCACTCTACTCTACGCTATTTTGCTCTATGTCACTCCACTATAGACCACTACACTGTATGCTAATCCATTGTATGCCACTCCACTCTACTCTACTCTATGCCACTCCACTCTACACCACTCTACTCTAAGCTATTATACTGTGTGCCACTCTATTCTATGACACTTCAGTCTATGCGGTTTCACTGCGCACACCTGCATTTTATGCTACACCACTGTACACTATTTCACTGTATGCAACTCCACTCTACAACACTTCACTGTACATTATTCTACTGTATTCCATTCCAGTCTGCATACAGAGTGAGTACTCTGTGCATATTCTGAACACCACTAAACTCAATGTTATTCCACCCTGCACTACTCTACTGTACGTTACTCCAATAAGCCACTCCACACTATAGTAACTATAAACTGCCCTTTCTCCATGTACTAGTTATACCCTTGCATATTACATAACTTATAGCATTTGTACTCACAGCATTCATAACAACACTTTTGACATCTAAAATGACATGATTAATGAGAACACAGTGCATGGTAGAGTGGCGAGTTATACTTAATGTATTACGAAGAGGGTGCTTGGACAAAATATCGGATTGAAAATATCGATAAAAATATCGGGCAGCGAGGGTCAGAGCCTAACTGGGCAGCAAGATGGCTGCTCGATAGAGGGCGCTGACTGCATAGTTTGCAATCCGTCATCCATCTGGCTACAGAGTGCTCCTACCCGATGCCATCCACAGTGACAGCCATGCAGGAGATGTAGAGTGGCTGCTGATGGGGTTTGGAGATGGGTTTCTGAACTGCGCCAGGGCAGCACGGGCTGCGGGATGTTTCAGGTTCGGGCATGGCCTGGAGCACGCAACCATGCCTAGCTCTGCAGTGGGTGGCCTGAGCACACTGGGTCCCTTGACCCAGTACAGCTCTAAGGGACCCATTCAAGTGAGATGAGTGCCACCCTCAAGACTTGGGCAGCCCCCGGCTCGGGCATTGCTGCCCCTTAGCTCTTTGTTTGAAGCTCACGGAACCGCTGCCTCCGCCTGACTAGGCTCCTCATGGTCTGGAGATGGAATGGCTGGGCCGTGGGCTGATTACTGGCCTCTCTTCCTCCTAGCCTGGTGTGGGGATGCCGGCGATGCCTTTGGTGGGGTTGCCTCCCCGCTGGGGCCTCTCCCTCCATTACGCAAGCTACTCTTGGGGCTTCTGGCCTGCTGTAGTCTAGCCAGCCTTGGAACTCCTCCACCACAGTGACTGACCCTGGGAGGCTGGTTTGGTGGTGAGTGGGTTGTGCTGCACTGCTTCCCGGCCTCAGCTCTGCACACCCCCACTGGGCCCTATTGGACGCTCCCCGGTGGTCTGCATAGAAGTAGAGGCTGCCCCTCTTTGACTCCTCTTTTGTACAGCACTCTTCTGCGCCCCAGCTGTACAATTTGGAGACCCTTGGCCTGTCCCCCATGTGCTGCAATGGAGAGGCAAACCAGAGGGGGGACACCCATCGCATCCATCTACGTGGCCTCTGCATTGACCCTTGCATGGTCCACACCAAATCCTGTCTCCTGCCTTTAGGAGGCTCCCCTGCCTGTTGGGGACTGTCCCTTATCTCCTTGAACTCTTCATTTTGTTCTCCTTATCTTGCTCATGCCCCACCTTGCAAGGTGCATGGCTCCGGGAGAGGTGGGGCCTGGAAGATGAGCATCTGGACATTAATCATTCACCTTCATCTTTGTGATCCTCTTGCTCTGTGGGATGCTGGTTGGGGGCCCCTTGGTGCATGCTTGGCCTGCACGGATTGGTTGCCCCCCTGTGAAGCAGATCGCTCACCTCGTCGGGCCATGATGTGATCATGGGCAAACCAGACACACACCAGTCCAAACTCACCTTTGAGGGCAAGGAACACACCCGGCAGGCTGAGTAGAAGGCATTCCCTGAAAAATCATCTGACCCCCTCTGGCAAGGACACTTGGTGTGACAGTGATCTCAACTAGTCTTACAGCACTCCATTTAAGATGCCGACTATGCCCATGCAGACTTCAGAGAACATCTTCCTCACATGGACAAGATCCTTGAACTCATACAATCAAAGAACAAGGATTTAGAAGTGCGCTTGAGGCACAGTAACCTCAGGATCACAGACATTCCAGATTCTACTGCCATTTTGACCTTTGTTAAGACTATGCTCTGTGACCTCTTTGGGGAGGCCCTCTCTCCAGTCTTTATTGTAGAGTTGGCTCACAGCTCCCTAGGTCGGCTCCCTTGCCAGGCCCATTATTGCACAGATCCTAAACTACAGAGACTGCAATGTCATATTGCGCCTCGCCCAGGAGTGCCGCCCCATTCGCTAGCAGGGTAGCAACCTCTTATTCTATCCGGACTTTACTTTAACAGTTCAAGCTGCTCGACGCAACTTTCTGCCCAATAAGATGCTTTTGCAAAAATCAGACACTCCATATGCTCTCCTCTACTCGGCTAAACTACGTATCTCTCACGATGGGAACCACGCTATATTACTGATGTCAAGGTCACCCTTAAATTTGCTAAGCACATCACAGCCAAGCCCTACATCGCCCCGCTCATCACTGTGGCATTGGGAAGACACCCACCTCAGCAACAATGACTAACTGTTCATGTTTGCCAATGCATCCCGGGGCTGATTCACCGCTAGGTGTCCCCCTTGCTCACTCGAGGACACCAGTGTCTGTCAGATGAAGACCTGAGCCCAAGGGTCTTATCTTCCAGGCTATTGTAAATATATTCAAACTGCTATTACCTGGGAGCCCTGCTGACACTCTTGGGGCTGCAAGCCCCCTCGGCCACCCAGCTGGTTGCTGCTGGGATGTTCATCTGGCTATCCTGTTCTTCTTGTAGCACCTAAGAAGAGTTTTTGGGGAGAGGGGAGGGTGTGCTTTGCTAAACCATGTTCGGGATTGGAGTAGGAGGTGGGTGGTATGGCTTCTCACATTACTGTTTGTTGTTGTTTTCTCTCCCTAACAGGTCCCTTGCACAGTCCATCCCCTGCTCTTGCGTAATGCCCCCACCTGCCACTCCAGTCATTGCCGCTAGGATCCTTTCACTTGGTGCTATGACCACCACCTGATGACTTACGCAGAACATTTATAGGCTCAATATACACATGATGGCCCTTCTAGTCCATTCTTACCTCACCCAGAACCACATTGGTATTTGCTTCCCCCAAGAACTTCATCTTAAGCAGATCACGGAGTCCAGACTGCGAGCGTGATGGTGCACCGATGCCTACACCTCTCTATACTCCAACTATACCCGCTGGATAGTAATGTTGATGCGCAAGGGCCTGGCTTGGCATTTGAGTAGGCCTGGGCAAAGCACTATGCTTCATTCACGTACTTTGCGAAGTTTGCTCTACTTCGCACAACGCAAACTGCACGTAGCACAGTGCACACACGCGTAGGGTAGTGCAGCTGTCATTTTTTGCTTGCTCGCGGTCCTCAATGTCAAGTTGGCGACCGCGAGCCAGCAAAATGACATCCCGGCGAGACTTTTTCCTCATTCGCGATCAGCAACATCAAGTTGCTGATCGCGAGCGTGGAAAATAAACCTCTTGGCAAGATTCTCAACACGGGGAGGTCAGGTTTCTCACTGTGAGTATGCTCGCGACCGCTCACGATGAGAAACTACCAGTCCGCGTTGATCATAGTTGGAGGACAGAGATCCGGTATGGTATCGCTTACCTCTATCAGTGTCTGTACAGAGTGCATCGCCAAAATGATCATCCTCCCCAAATTTCTGTACCTTTTTCTCAATCTGCCAGTTCCTCTTATGGTCCACTTCCTCTGGCGACTGAGATACAACTTGGTCGGACTTACTTGGGCTAACAAGCAACTTAGGATCTCCTGGGAAATCCTCACATTGCCACTTGAACAAGGGGGGTTGGGTATGCCGGACATGACATTGCATGCACTTTGAACGGAGGCATAAAACATACACTTCTGGCTCTATCCTTCCAATTCCAAATGCACATAGACATTGAAACAGACCATGCTGCACATTGTCCCCTAACAACAGCAATGTATCTGCCTTACAAGCCTCCACAGTTGGCGATTGACACCGTGGAGTGCATGCACTGGGTTTGGTATGACACAAGGTTCATTGGAGGTAGATACTAGCATTTTTAACTGCTGAACATTTTCTTTCACTTCAATCAACATTGCAGAGGTAGAGTGGTTATTTTCTGTGTTCCCTTCACCAGTGTCCCCCAGAGTACCCACTCTGCCTTTGCAATGGAATGAAAAATACTGCACACACTTCCAATGACTCGCAGGGTCAGTTAACCTCTCCTTTCAATTAGGAATGCCACCTTATTTCAGCAACCTATTTTCTCTCCGAGACTGGTTAGTTAACCTGGTTTCTACTTTCCATGGTTCAGAAATCTGTAGAAATATAAGAAAAAATAGAAGTTTTGTGAATGCTATGGTCTAAAACTGTGCTGTATTTTGTTTATGAACAATGTACCTGCCAAGGGAAAAAGTTTTTTATGATTACTTGAGACACTGTGGTGAAGGAGAAAAAAGCGTCACTATTTCTTTTAAAAATGAGAGAAGTTTAAGAATTATTTTTAGGTAGGCTATTGGATGAAAGTTGTTAGATATCGTTTTTCAGTGATACAAGATTGAAGTGCACCATACTCCATGTTTTCTTTTTCTTAGAAAGCGTCACACATTTACAGCAAAGACAACCAACGTGTTTCATCCATAAAAAATTGACTTTTTCACAGCAGTCATAAAATGTGTGCTAACAATCTATAAATAATTCTACAATAATGTAGTCTATACCATGATGCACACAACAAACACATAAAAAACTAATTAGGTACAACTATGTGTTCTGTGTTTTTCATTTGTGTCTTTATGTGTTAGTTGTGCATCATGGTATGGATTGCATTATTGAATAAATATTTAAATATTGTTTTTACTCATTTTATTACTACCGTGAAGAAGTCCATTTTTATGGACGAAACCCGTTGCCTGTCGTAGCTGTAAACGTGTGATGCTTTTTAAGAAAAATAAAATAAATTGAACAATACCAGAATTTGAATGAGACCTTATCACTTATCATATGATAACATGGAGTGTGGTGCACCTATATCTTGTATTATTGTAATGTACTTTTCAAGGGTTGCACCTTGACAGCAGGTGGTTCAGAGAGTGTGCACAGATAGGGTTTGAATTGTGGTTATCTACTTTGTTGGAACAAGGGACAGATGTGGTGATCTTCGGGCCACTGCCTTTTCTTTTTGGTGTATAGATTTCGTTCTTCATATCTTATAACAGAATATTTACCCAGTGAGTTTTTTTTTGTTTTCAAATCTGTTATTTCAGGTTGTGGTGACATTTCTTTAGGTTTTCGGTGTGGCTGGATCCTTGTTTTGCTAGTTTTCTATTTTAATGTGGAACGAAAACAATTCTTGAAATGACCAATCATTTTGTGTTGTTATTGTTTTCTTTGTGTTTTCTGTCGTATATAGGTTTACTGACCTGTGTATTGTTAAATTATTTTTCAAACCTGGAAGCTGAATATGCACTGGTTTTCTTTTCTTTGCTTTTAAGGTCTGTGAAGAAAATGAGGTAAATATTTGGTTGAATTACAATAGTATTTTTTTCCCCCAGTCACTGTCCAGCTCCTTAAGTACCCGTTGGAGTTTGAATGGTAATTTTGGCCGCTAGTCACGGTCCAGTATCTTCCCTGAAGTAAGTACCCAATGGAGTTAGAACAGTATTTTTGCCCCCTGTCATTGTCCAGCCTTTCCCTGGGGTAAATACCCAGTGGTGTTAGAATAGTAACTTTGCCCCCCTGTCACTGTCCATCACTTTCTCTGAGGTAAGTACTGAGCAGAGGAGGAATAGTAATTTTGCCCCACACACTGCCCAGCACCTTCCTTGAGGTAAGCACCCGCAGAGACAAAAAAAATAATTTTGGCCCCACTGTCTAGTGTCCTCCCTGAAGTAATACCAGGCAGAGTAAGAATTGTAAATTTACCCCCCAGTCATTGTTCAGTACCGTCCTTGAGGTAAGTACCAGGCAGAGTAAATATGGTAATTTTGACCCCTAGTCACTGTCCAGGACCAGATCTGAGTAGGCGAGGCTTCTTGTTTTGAATAAATACAATTTTCTTTAAAATAAGTATGTTTTTTTTTACTTCCTGTGGTGTAAAATTAGAAACTGAACTTGAAAAGTTGACTAGAATTTTTTTTCAAATTCTGGAAAATATTTAATAATTACTGAATAAATATTTGTTTGGGAGAAATTGTTAGTATTGTTGGAAAATGTTAATGCTTACGTTTATACGTACTTGTCTTGCTAGATGGCAGTGTTTGCAACTGGCTGTGGTTCTCTCCTACCTGTTGTCAATAGTGTGCATGGTCGCACTGGGTACCACTGAACCAAAATGGGGGACGACTGATTTTATGTATTTTGGGGTGTTCGATAATTCACAATAAAATATGTAGGTATTTTTTAATGTGGTTTACATTCTGACTGAATGTATATTAAATTTGTTTGGAGTAAAACATTTGTTTTTGATCTTCACATTTTACAACAGCATTCTTGGTTCTGGGACAAGCTACATATACATGGGTGAAATTTAGGAAGCATTACTTTGTGCATGTAAAAAATTTAAAAGTGTTTATTAAGCTGTTTGCGTTATGTTTATATGAGTTTTTACTATTTATTTATTTTTTAAATACTGTATGGAACAGTTAGTGTGCGGCCTTGTTTTTCATTAAGTGATACTTTTTTTGCTACTTAACTAAGGTTATCAATATATTAGAAAATTGCATTGTAAATGTTAGCGTTGTAATAGTATGCATGGTAATGGTACTTCTAATATACCTCTATGTATGTTCGATCTAATGACTGAGGTAAGGACATGAATGGTAGATGCCTTTTAAAAACTATGTTGTAAAGGCATGCATTGCAATGGCGTGCGTTGTTTCATCCTACATCCAACAAGTACAGTAGATGTGGACCATCTAGGAAACTCCTGTAGGCCTCTTTAGGTGTTCAGGTTTAGTTACTTAGTTAAGGAAAGGAGGGGTGGGTATATCATTGCAGAGCAACCTCAAAATGCTGTCATAATGTTACAATATTTTCTTTTATTCTGCTTATCGGCAAATATCATTACCAACACCATGTTTATTTTATTAATAACCGCTGTTCATGTTGTGTGTTCTAGGATACGATTTTGATTTTGATAAATCGTGAAAATATATTCCTAACTTTCTAGTGATCTTGAGTGTGTCTACTCATGATAAAAAAGAGTTTCAGTTCAACTAAGTATTTCTTTGTGTCTCATAGGACTCATTGATACCTAATAAGCACTTTGCCAATTTAATAAACTGTGAATTCTGAGAAGTTGCTGACAATTGGTTTCTTTGTCTCATATTGATATATTGACTAAGAAATCCAGAAAACATATCAACTGTTTCAAGCAGAGCTCAAATGATACCAGCTTAATAATTGATGAAGTTGACATGTAACTTATACCACTTACGCTATTATTCTCTCGATATGAAACACATACTGTATATGTCATTGAATAGGCAGAGTATTTGGATGTGTTGACATTCTGTTAATTTTTTAATTTTCTGATATTCTTCAATAAAACGTAATTAAAAAAATTATTAAGAAACACAGCTAGAGCGAAGCAAAGTTATTGTTACTAAATAAAACCAGATCTCCACCTGAAATCAGCCAATGATGATTTGTTGAGCAAACCATAAATTGTACACGCACCATAAAAACCATAACCAGCACACAGAATGCAATCTTCATAATTTCACAATAGTTACACTAATAAATAACAAGACTTAATAAAAACAATCTAATTAAATAAAAACACATAAACAAACAAAGAACGGATATTGTATCCATTGTGATGTAATTGATAATGTTAATGGTAACATAATATGTGATGTCACCAATGATGTCACTGATGTCATTTTTTATGCCATTTGATGACATCTGACAAAGCTTGAGTGAAGTTTTACTTAATCTCCACAACATTGCTGTAATTGTGTATTTGTAAGTGAATTTCTAAAGATTTTTTTTAACGAACCTTGGTATTTTAGGAATAGAAGAAACAGTAAAAAAAATTAATCACACCTGCATGCTTCTGGTGCTTTTGCTACTAATTTCATTAAGATCATGAGTATCGAATATAGTACTGCCCACCAGTAGCAGTTCAAACAGCCTAGGAGAAAATGGGGGATTGTTCTCTTGAGCCGGCAAAAAAGTACTACATTGGGAAACGCCCATCCCGGTGCTCTATGCCAGATCTCTACAAGTGTACCTGCTTAAAAGTGATACTGGGCACTTCTTAAGACTCAAATGTCTCAATTATCTGGTATGTTCAAAACAAAACCTCTTGATTGAGAGCAGGTAATAGCACTATGGGAGTAGACGTTCTGCATAGTATTACATTGCTTCAAAATTATGAAACAGAATGAGCCCATTCCTTAATGCTTCCATTTCAGAATAATAACCTGCTACCACAATGTCTGTGCTGCTAATCTAAGGGCATCATTATCAGTTTGGCAGTGTGGGAATGGGCCTCTCCATGCCAGCTCCCCGCTCCCACACCACCAAACTCCTCTGCCAACTGCCCACCAGATTAGTTTTCTCCTGGTCTGGCCAGCAGTGTTTTGGAAGTCCCAGGCATTGAGCCTTAGAAAGGCACCACAACAGGAATGCCAAAGCAAGTTCCTGCACAGCATGAACTGAAGTCCATGCCATGCAGGAATTGGGGGCGCATATTGACATGGGGGCACAACATGTGCCCAACCACATGCATCCCCTGGCCCAGAGACACTTAGTTTCTACACCGCAACCCTTTTCATATTGGTCTCACCACCATGAAAAAGGTGGATGTGAGGAAACTCGTGATGTGCTTGGCGGCGCAGTAAGCAGCACCGCCAGCATATTGCGGCCTCAAACCATTGCAACACTGCCAAGGGAGCACAGATCCCCGACGAGTGCAGCAGTCCTTTGGTGGTCCGCCTGCCAATACCATATTAGGGCAGTTAGACCGCTGGTGCGGCAGTGTCCGGACCACCACTGTGACTATGGCAGTCCATCAGACCACTGTAGTCATAATCAGGCCCTACGTTTCTGTTTCTATTGGCATTGAGGAACATGATGTCAAGTTATTTCACCCCAAATCTTGTGTTTATTTTCAGCATTTGTTAATGAAAGTATCATACTGATTTCTTTTCAAAGTGACTCAGTTATCTCTTTGCACTGCAATTCCTCCACAACATTCAGGGAGAGGCTTACCAGAACAGAAAAATTATAATGCCCTTAATTTAATAGGACTGAGTTGTAATGCACATAGCAAACCAAAATTACAAATCATGGACAAAGCCAATAGGTCTTGGCTCTAAAAGGCCGACATATTAGGATTGCTAAAAGTTTATTACTGGCATTCACAAGCAAATGTATGTGCCATGACCCATGCATACGGATTGCAATCACTTTTTCTATGGGTTTCCTATTAGAAAAAAAAATTCTAAGATGGACATGAAAGCATTTGATTGCTTTGTGATGCATTCGTTTGCATGCATTGTGAAATATGGTGGCCATTTTTAATTTAGTGTTTTAACTTGGTGGATGGCCATTTCGTAACGGTGTATTAAAAGTAAAATTAGGTTAAAAAGTGCATGCCAGTGAAAAAAGGAAACTAGCTGCCTGATAGCTCTTGCAGCTGCCAGGTCCTTACAAAATAAGTAAATGTATTCAAAAATGAAAACAGAGAGTGGAACAGGGAGCGGGACGAAAGCAAGACAGTGAGTGG